>NC_072460.1:12344325-12993075 GCF_027596085.1 Anoplopoma fimbria | reverse complement strand
AAAGGACAAGGTGACATTCTTCGCCTGAGAAGGCAGCACAGCAGAGCATGTACCCTTTCTGCTTCTCTCCACCTGTCCTCTGACGTCCGTTGTTTTCCTCTCTGCAGCTTGTTCAAATCCACTCCTACTTGTTTCCTGCCACCCAGCCCCCTCCCAAACCCCTATTTCTCTTCCATCTCCTCTCTTCTTCCCTTGTTCGAGGCGGTGGTCACACCCAGGTGAAACAATAGCCAGCAACTTTATTCCCACACACCTCCCAGAAACCTGTGCCCTCAGGTATGGAATTCTATCACTTAGTCACAATCAGGTGGATCAACCCAAATACACATCGGGGGATGGCAACAAAGGCACCAGATTCTCTCTGAGATTAGACCCCTGCTCTAAGGAAAGAAAAGAGGAGGAAGCATGAAAAGGGGTTGTAGGGGGTGTGAGAAAAACATTTACCTGCTCTTTGAAGAACAGCAACCATAATGTGCACCTGCCCTGTGTTTGCCAGTCCATTTCATTGACTTCCATTCCCAAAGGAGGGTAGAGGGCAATATGCCATCAGCCTAATAGAGTGGGGGAGGACACTTTATGTGGTTGATGGCCACTGCTTTCATTTCAGTCCTGCAGTGTGTCTATGAATATGGAGTAACCCAACATACGAGCATGTCCTCTAACACGGTGCTCTATGTTCCTCCCTGGGCAATCCAACCACAGTCCAATCTCTTTAAGTGCTTGGGGGTCTCTTCTGTAATGTCACTTGTCATTGGTGTGACCACAAATGACACTTTTGCTTAAATCAGCATCCATCAACTCCCCCCTGCAAAGAACTTCTGGCAGCTGGGGAGGTGTGCGCGCTCAGAGAATCAGGGCAAGCCGCCAAGATTTTTTAAAGGTTAAAACAAATATCTGAAATGCAAAATGCTGTGTTGAGATTGTGTGCCAACATATTGTAATTGAGACTTTGTAAGTGAAACACACACACTCAAAGTTCCAGCAATAGATGCTAATTCCCCTGGCATAGCTCATTAAATGAAAGAGGGAAACCTCCTTGAACCAGACCTGAGCTCATTTGTCAAAGTAGAGAGCAGTGTTTTCCCTCTGTCTCATACATAGAAGCTAAGTCAAGAGTAAGCTTTATGCTATTTCATACTTCCTCCCACACCTTCAAGTTCAGCTGAAGCGTATTCAGCATATTTTTCCATGGTAGCAAGTGATGCATTATTCAGTGAGCTCTGGTTGATCTTGGCTGCAATAAATCTGTGGTCTATAGACACATGGACATAAACTCACACACATAGACTTGCATTCTCCAGTGTTGATGCATGATGAATAAAAAAGGAAGTAAGCATCTATGAATCACACCGCCATGGAGAGCTCTTAAACAAAGCGTCCCACAGATGAAAGGAGCTCTGGGCTTTTGAAAAGCTATCCAAAGCAGCATGGTAATGAGAGTAATGAGGATATCAGACATACATGGTGCAATATGCTTGTTAAATGTGACAGCTGAATTACATCAGAGGTTCACCCCTGTGAAGCAAAACACAGCTGAAGGGAATATTACGTCCAATGGCCAAACTTTTCCTCATCTCACCCTGATAGTTTGCACTCATAATCTACAACAGGGGAAGTAGGCAGCGATAGGCAACACTTGGAGGATCACATAACTTCATGCATCATAATTAGTTGAGTAGTCACGAGGACTTCTGTGGCTCTGGAGGGAGTCTGAGATCTCATTTTGGGTTTGGAGAGATTAGAGACTGGAGTATAGACTTTGAAAGATTTAGTTTTATACCAGGCCGTGAGAGCCTAATGAAAGGATGATTTAGTTGCATTATGGGAAAATGTTGAATTTATACTAAGAACTAAAGGTCAGGATGATGCTTCTACATATATTACTATTCTTTTTTTAATCTCTTTTGAGTCCCCCCATGCTATATTAAACACAATACTGAACTTAAAGCAACATTTTGTTCCTTTGTTACTTGTTTGCTCTTTGGGACGAGAGTTGGATGAGAAAGTCGATACCACTTTTTCTGTTGAATATAAGGTTCCAGTCAGCTGCGGGTTAGCTTAGCACAAAGACTGGTAATGGGGGAAACCTTGCTCTGTCAAATGGTAACAAAATCCACCTATCGGCTCGCTGAAAGCTTACTAATAAGCGCGTTAGGCTATATCTTTTCACTTTAATCCGTAGGAGAAATTAAGTGAAAACGCCAATTTGCCATTTTACAGTTAAGTCTTCATTACAGGATTATATCTTGGCTCGGAGTGGTTGCCAGGCAACCAACGGACTCCAGTTAGTAACTAGTTACTAGTACTGATTAAACAAGAAAATATAATTGATATTAGCTTTGCTAGCTGAGCTGTAGAATTACATTAAACAGATATGAACACGGTATCAATCGTCTCATTTGACTCTCAGCTGAAAAGCAAACAAATCTTTTTTCCAAAAAAGTCTTACTATTCTTTTAACCTTCAGCAAATGGCTATTACTGAGTTCTGTGCCCTCTGATTAAGTGTACACAGACACACAGTAACTATAGTGTGTTTCAGTGGGTGAACAAATAACGGATCCTGCTAGTAAATCCTAAAATTGTTATGCAGGAAAGTATCGGGGGATTGACTTTATGTAAGACCTGTAGATGACCTTGTGCTCTATATGGAGCACATATATGTTTGAAAAAATACAAATTAGCTATGTAGAATGTGTGTACATGTAAGCCTGTATGGAGGAGGGTTTGTGGCCAGGAGCCTTGTTGGACACTGACAACACAGCGAGAAAGATCGTGAAAGGTAGATAGGACAGAGTGCTGAGTTGACATCATCTCTTTTTGTCTGTCAGATGATTCAGGGAGTCTACACCCTCATGCACCCTGCCAGTTCTCCACCTCCCCCTCCTCACCACCATCCACCCTGCACACCAGCAGCGCCAATATTTGGTGACTTGGTTTTACTGAAGATTGGAGGGAAGATGGAAGACGGGTATAAAAGCGGGACGACGGACTAGGAGTGTTTAAGGAGATGGTAGAGAGGGGGAGAGAGGAAGAGTTCAATGCCGTGGCTTAGGTGCTGCTTGCGTTTGCAGCCTGGGCCTCATTGTTATTATGATTTATTTTTTAATGAGCAGCACTGCCCTCCCCTCTGCCATACAAAAGCCTGATTGAATCTGGCGTTCCATTAGCATGTTAAAGAGGCCCAGCTTCATCTGTGAGCTGCTGACTGACAGTGGATATCATCTCTGTAATTGCTTGGTATACTGGAGCCAGAGCCAGTAAGAGAGAGAGAGAGAGAGAGAGAGAGAGAGAGAGAGGGGGGGGAGACTGTAGAGGAAGGGGGAGTTGAGGAAAGATAGGGAGAGAGGGATTAGGATTTAAAAAGAAGGGGGGTTGCAGGAACCGAGTTATCTCTGTTTATCTCAATTTGGTACAGATGGGATCCCATGCATAGAGACGGGAATAGTCTGTTTGAATATTTTTATTTTTTTAATGCTGTACTTACACACCATGCCACTGATCAAAGCAACAACAGTGGTAATGTTTCATAACAGAACCCTGCATGTATAGAAGCTGTTATACAAGAAAATTATATTTTAAGATTTATTTTATTAATGTCTCTGCCAAAGTTAAGCACTCAAAGTGAATCTGTTGTATATACCGCTGTACTGTAAGAATATGACACTGTACTTTGATACCTTTACTGACACCTTTATGTGACAGTGTGATTTCGCTCTTCTTGTCAACTCTGCACATTTCACCCCATGTTCTATACCCCCTCCCCTAATCTGTATACATAATGTTTTTTGCTTTTTATTTTACCCTCTATGTTTTCATACTCACTTTATTATCTCCAACTCTTTCACATCTACTTCTTCATCCCTGCATCACTGAACATCCCCCCAACCTCCGTCGCCCTTGCTCTTCTCTTGCTCTGTTACCGTTCTCTCTCTCCATCTTCCTCTCTTTCTTTGTGTCTCTCTCTCTCTCTCTGCAGTAAATGGTAATTGAACAGTGTGGTGGAGGAGAGCTGCAGAAAAGATGGTTATCCTAACTCCACATGCCATGCATCCAAAATTAGCCCCCCTCCCATTCTCTCTCTCTCTCTCCCCCCTCGCTCTGTCCTTGTTCTGCTGTGACAGTGTTACATGCATGCAGTCCCACAGCATTGTCAGCCTCATGTATTAATATTGGAGGACAGCCAAATTGTATGTGTGCAGCAACAGCACATTTCCAAAAGTGACGATGAAAGATGTCAAGCACATTGAAGTACTCATATCCCAAATCTGCCCAACACTGCAAAAGGGAAGTTCAGGTGCTCCATGAACTGTCCAGATATCATTTGAATGAAGTCTAGTAATGGCAGCAACATGTGGGAATAATGGGGCTTCCATATCAGAAACAGCTATGCACAAAGCACATTATATCACAAAGTCAGTCTGAAATAGACTGGATTGATTCACTAATGACATGATTAATCCATCAACCATAGGCTGCTATCAGAGATTAATTTTAATATAAATGTGCTTTATGTAAACAAGCAGCTTTTTGCCAGGTCCTGCTATGAGTATGTATTGTTTAGTTTGGGGTTCTCTGACACACATACAGCTCAATTTACAAACTAAAAGTCATTTTGTTCTTCTTTGGAGTTTTCAGTCAGAGCCAGAGCGCCACTGGACATGCCTTGTAAAAGTAAATATTGATTTCTAAGTTGTGTTTAGTTGTGCTGAGGCCAAGCGTTTATTAGTTACATATGCAGTAAACCCAGAACAGTACTCTTGAAAATAACAAAAAACGGTCACCAACAAAGGAAAAGTATAGTCAAAGCAAGAAGGAATGGTATAGGCGTAATGAATGGCAGTATTTAATCAGACATATTCAGGATTAAAAATGAAAACCCTTTGACCCCATGCGCTTTTCATCATGGCAGAGATAATAAAAAACTTATATTATATGATGATTGTATCAACAATGCAGGACCACTATAAAATAGACTTTTAGTGTTTTTATCCTGCTTCAACTTTAAGCATAAATGGTTTATTTTATATTCTGTTTGCAGTGTTTTATGTTGGCTTTATGCTGTCTTGTTTGTTTTAAGTGAATATTTGACAAGTGATTTAGACTCAATTCAATATTTAATAATTGATTGCCATATCAGCATGATTTACTGAAATTTGTGAGCTGACTGAAACAAGACAGAGGAAGACGAACATAGTAAGCCACTTATTCATAAAGTACATACATGCATGAAACAAAGTATAAAACAGATAGGTAAGTGAGCCATGTGATATCTATTGTATGACAGAATAAAAACACACTAAACCACACACAGGTAAACCTTAAACCAATACATTCCATCACTGATTAACTTTGGCTCCACAAACTGGAGCAATATCAAGTCAATATCAATATTGGTCTCACACAAGAAGAACACAGAGGAGCATGGGCACACTGCCCTTAAACACTTGTATAAAAAAGACCCATTAGATTAATTCAAACATCTTTTGGATAAGCCCCATCTCACTATCATACATCTCTCTTTTCTCTTTATCAAAAAAATGTAAATGCTCCCATTAAAAGCATCATATTGTATCATCATCATATACTCTGTGCATTGAAACACACTTTAATGCACACATGCGCACACACCAAAGTCCTCCTCTCTTCCCCGCAGGCAACCCCTCCTCCACTAACACACCATGAAATCTCTAACGCTCACAACACATTTACATGACATTAACGCTGAAGTGCTATAAAATTGGTGGCTGAATAGCAGCTGCAGAGACACATTGTTTGTGTGCATGTGCGTACTTGTGATAGCAAAGCACAACTGGAGCTTCAGCACCCATTCACATTGTGCTGATTGTCGAAAACATCCTTTTACCAATGGTCTGTAAAATGGAGAATATTAATGTGTGTGAGTGAATGAATTCAACATTTGAGTTGAGATTATAGTCAAGTCCCCTCATCTGATTGTAATGATCTCCTGTGGTCTCCCGTGTGTTGCTGTGGGATTAGCTTGGTAATCATGGAGCATGTTGACACACACTGTTAGTCAGATTGATGTGTTTGTTTGATTGGTGCAGAGCTACACAGCTTTACACACCGACTGACTGCATTAGCCACTTGCTACTAATCTGAGACTTAATGGTTTTCCCCAACGATGTTGTTCCCATGTACAATGTTTTATTCAAATGCTTTCTGGGTCCGTTGGTAAAGTGTTGAGATCTATCACTGTTACTTTCCCTTACACAAATGTTCTATCCAAATCAATGTAGTCAATGTAGTAGGGTCTGAGTTTATCGCCAGCAATTATTCTCCAAGTAATACCCCCTCTCGTCTAGTTTCGGATCAAGCAAATAGGACAAGTCAGAGTTTCAGATTCAATGAATATTGATGCAGCCCCTAAAGCCAACGATGTCATGTGTGTGTTTGTCCAAAGAAGAGGACAAAGAGGGTGAGCCTGGTAGACTGGTTTGTATCTGCAATGATACAAACAGCCGCAGGAAACAAGCAGAGTCTGCATTTTCATTTGACTCCACACTTTTTGCCCAGTTGCTGCGATTTTGAAAATGTGTACTGTGCTTAAATGTCAAGCGCATACCATATCAAAGGCTGCAAAGGTAGTTCTTGGAGGGATTACAGATGTGACCACATCTCTGTACAGCCATGGCAATCAAAGTTAAATATTGATTTTTTTTTTTATATCTTTGGCTTCACTCTTAATGTTCTTATTCTTACGCGTGGCACTTGTAGCCAAATAACCGAAGGCATTGTGGCAGCAACACTAAGCAATGATGTAGTATTCAGTTTGCATGCTTGTACATGTCACTGTGCATGTGGACAGGCCGCTGACACTGTGCTGGAAAGCCTTGGTTATGCCCGACAGTGTGAGTTAGCTGCTGCTCCACTGCTGCTAAAAGGACAGACAGATGTGACGCTACAGTGACGATGACAACAAACCATTATGTAGCCCTTCCTGTTTCTGCCCTGCGTGCTGCACAAGTCCACCGCCCATCCCCTTTACTCTCATCTCCCTCCTTCTCTCTCCGTCCTGCTATCAGAGTCTCAGACTGCGGCAGCGCAGGGCAGTGAAACGGAAAATACAGTGATTGTTTCTGACGAAAATAGAGGGGCTCAGTGAGAAGGAGACGCTAAAAGAGAAAAGGAGAAAGAGAGAGAGGGGTTAAGGGAGAGGGATTCAAAGGATGGCAGAGCTAATAAAGGAAAGGTGGAGGGAGAAAGACAGAGCGTTGAAGTAAACCATTTCTAAAGGCTATACAGGCTCAGGGGAGACTTGTTGAGAGTAACAGCTCTACTGAGAACTCCTGATTCTGTGTACTTTTGTGTGTGAGAGGGTAAGAGAAAGGAAAGGAGGGAAAGAGAGGAAAGAGAGGGAGTGAGCAAGAGCTGGGCTCTACCAAAAGGAGTCTCACCTTGTTCTGCACCATGCACACACAGCACCCCAGCTGTCATCCCGCTTTGCTCTCTTTCGCCATCAGGGCCGGTGGATGCATCATTCATGGGCAGGGACTTATTTGGATGCGTCATCTCATCACATAACTGTCAATAACTTTTTTCTGTCTCCGACTTCACCTTTACTCAGGCAGCAGGGTGTACTGGATGCACAGCAAATGTTCAATGATAAATACCTGAATTTTCCCCCAAGACATAGAGCAAACTGCTGGATGCTGCTCTAACAGTGGTTGGTGACAAAATTGTGGTGCTAAATTATTAATATAGAAAGTTTTTTAAAGGATGAAATACAAGTTATGTCATAATTACATTACATCTTAAAACAAGTCACTATTCAGACATTAAATGGATCCAGATGTTTGTTTGCTCTTGAAATCAAAACACAAACACTTTAATATCACACTGTAGCTGTTGCATGAAAGAGAGTTAGCAGCCACATGTAGAGAGTGTAATATGAAAGGGTAATTATCTAAGAACTGCCGTGTCCTGCCCCCAGCACCCTTTTTGCCCAACCTGTCCTTTTCCCTTCGTGCCTGTGTCGCAGCCTGCTGTGAGGCTGCTTGCTGTGAAGGTCACCCTCCCTGCAGCTATGGATTACACAGACGAGCACAGTCAGGCAGAATACGATATTGCCCTTGAGGGGAGGTCTGAGGCCCAGACTGGCAGAGACGAGCCCCCTGGAACCTCTGGACCCCACGGGGACCAGCCAGTATGATAACGTAGCTACCATCAAGTGATGAAAGGTAGAAGGGTAGAAACGATAAAAAAGAAACAGCTACAGGACTTATAAAAATCTAATTATTTATATATCTATTGGTTCATTTATATATCCATCCATCTTTCTATATATCTTGTGCAGGTGAAAAGAAAAACAGACGTCAGTGTTTTTCATTTCAATGTCCGTGGCTGTTCTGTGTGCCGTATGCTCACCACCAAAGTGTGCGAAAAGAAAGAAACCCTCAGACATCAGAACAGCCTTGATGGGCCAACAACACTGCCAGCAGAGACAAGAGGGGATCTAATACCGTAGTCTTCATCTGGTGATATCAAAGAGCCTTCAAAAGAGCATTCTTCCCTCTGTTTTCTAGCCTGAATTCAAATGGAGGGAATGACACCTTTTATCCTGCAAAATGGTGCAATGAGGGTCACTTTTCCTTTGTGTGGGACAGGAGCCATTTGACAACAGCTCTCTCTTGAGTCATGCCACTGTTTAGAGGTCAGAAGAGACAAAACAATATAGGCAGGCACATACACACAGACACACTTGGCAGATCCCGTTGTCCTTTGCTGGCTCGGCTTTCCCGCTGTGACCTTAATTTGTTCTGTCTTGAGTATGAGTGCGCACCGGGCAGCTGATGCACCTCGAGGGAAAGAACTGACAGGATGTTTGAGCATTAGGTGCATGTGGGTTTGAGCATATGTGAAAGAAAGTCAGAGATCGAATGAGATAGAAAGAGGAGGGTAAAGATTGAGAGTGTATGTATGTGTGGATGGGGTGTGAGTGCGTGATTCCCGAGTGAGCATGCGGCTATGTTCCCAGCTTTAAGCAGAGGAGACAGGGAGGGGAGAAGCCGAGGCTGAAAGGACTGGACGCCGGGCCACCAATAAAAGCAAAAGAACACAAGCTGTCTCCCTGCCGGCTAATCCTCTAATGAAGATTTGTGGCGGTGGTTGGCTGGTGATTATTGGCCCAGCACAGAGACAAAAACTATCTTCAGCGCTACTGTAAATACAATCTCTCACATTTACGAAAGCCATCACTGGCACAAATGAGAAAATTTAGGATGGAGGCAGAAACACTGCTGATACATTGTATATGGCCACTGCTGTGCTCTGACACGCTGTCACACTCCTGATGCTACTTTAATAAGCAATCCCATTACAAGCCCAAACATTAACCGACATTATTCAGATGTGAAGAATGCAATGCAATGTGAAGTCACTTATGTTTATGCTGTTCTTCCTGTCTCATCGGGCCAATTGCACAGATACAGACTATGCTAATCTTATGGAAATGCTTGTCTCCATCTTTCTTCTCTGCCTTTCTCTTGCATTTCATCAGTGCTCTTTTGAACCACATTACAAGCCACTGTCTGAGTTTGAGTGTTGGCTGAGAGCTTTGTTGAGGCAGGAGTTCATCCATCCGTGTATCATACGGACTGCTACTGCATTAGGAGACACCGACAGTGGAGGATTGAAAAGTCAGTCCAGGCTACACTTGGATTTTCACATTCCACAAGCACAAAAATTGCTCCACTAAATGTATGTAAGAACTGACCTTGAAGGAAAATAAGAGCCTAAAATACAACATGTGACAAACCAGCAACAAGATACAAACATAGTAACATACTGTTAATGAATGACCTCAGATACCATATTACCCCTGTGTCCCTTACAGCCTGCTAATCCACACCTCTGGCACCTCACCCTCTCGATCCTCCTTTTCTCCTCCCCCACTCCCCCCAGGCAGGTGCAGGGAGCTGTGATGCAGGTCCTGGCAGGGCCCCTTCTCCTGTTTCTCTCTCACTCTTTCTCTCTCTCTCTCTCTCTCTCTCTCTCTGTCTCTCTCTGTCTCTCTCTCCTTTTCTGAGGGGTAGTGCCGCTTGTTCAGGGACGAACTTGTGTGGAGACAGGTGTGCATACCAGACGCCTGCACTAAGCCCTGCACCACGCAGATCCCATAACTACCTGCTAGCGAGGTTTCCCCGACTCTCATCCAGCGTTGAACTAAACCCCATCTGCTAGCTGAATACAGTTGCTGTCAGTGGGAAATATGCCACAGAGGGCAGGTCTGAGCTCAACCTACTGCCACCTTTTTATACATGTCTTCATCCATCCAGCCACGATACACCATCAAAACACATTGGGACAGATTTAGTTGGCAGGGGGAAAGCGTTAGGGGTGGAGATTTAAGCTATTTTGAGCTGTTCATGTAACATTAAGGATTAAAAGCAAGCTCAAGGCTTCTTGGAAGCTAACGCTAGTACTACTTATTCAGTCTGAATGCCTGCAACCCTGTGGTAGTAAGGTGAGAGCTGTTTGGATGGATGAGGTCACAGAATGAGGAGATGTCCTTGTGGCAATAAGTAAAGTTCATGCAGGGCTGTAGGGTGACATTCCCAACAGTGTGTCAGATATACTGCTCATATTTCCCCTTTGCATGAGTCAGATGATATATAGAGAGATAACAGCTCAATGCATTGCTGATGGACGGAAGCATCTATTCCTCCCCGGCGGCCAGCTTCAACCATAGATCGTCACCCTGTTTGCTCATTTACTCACTGCCTTTATCCTTCAATGCTCCCTTAACTCTCACACCTCCTACACTTCTTGCTCAATCCCGCTCTCCCATTCTTTGGTTGCTTCATCAACTTCCTCCTTTCCTCCTCCTCCTCCTCTTCCTTCTCCTGTAGCTTCCTCCTTTCTAGCCATGCCCCTTTGAATTGACCTTGCTGCATCTCAAGGAGAATTGATTTTTCTTTGGTCTTTGTGTGAAACCTATATCTCAACAGCACTCAGAGGAATTTCCTCTTCCCCCAAGAGCTGGATGGAGCTAATTCTCTTTCATGAGGACACTTTTGACTCCATTTTATCTGTCTGTCTGCCTTTCTCTTTCTCTCTCTTCCCCTGCCTCTTCTACCCCTCTTCTCTTCTGAGCACACAGAAATAGAGCAGGCATGATTAATGCAACATCTATCGCCGCCAAACGTTAGCTTTGCTCAACCTTTTTATGCCCGGCTGCTGTTTGAGAAATTGTTATTCATGCCCCTTCAAACGCTGTTACTGAATTATCACATTAGTTAATCAATAAAACATTTTGGCTTTTTAAATTGGAGGAGCAGGAAAGAGAAAACGAAAGGGCTGGATATGACATTGACAGAACATGTACCTCTTATTTCACAAACTGACATACAGCATGTTATAGCCCAGCAGCAGCATATTTTGGAATTCAGTACTTAAACAGTGATAACGTCGTGATAAGTCGTGCAGTGCACCTGCACTCATACATTGTTGGTATCTGGTTTATATCTGAGTCAGTATTTGACTGATATTTCAGTATCAGTTATGTCACTGAACAGTCCTAATTGTCTCACTCTCAAAAATGTATTTCTGTTATAGTGGAGAGAAAAAAAAACAAGGTTGTGCAAGTATAATGAAAGCATTTAATAATAAAGCCAGGCTTTTGGTCAGGGCAAATTATTGTCACCAGGTTATCCAACACCTGTGTGGGCAAAAGAGTGCACCTTCATGGAAGTACACATGGGAAATATACTTAAACTCATTGGTAGTTCTCAAGATCTAAATGCACGGGAAGTCCTAAGGAACAATGTCACCAAATGAAAAGTTTGGTGATATTGGAAAAACAATGTCAACAAAACAAAAGGCAAATGATTATAAAGATATCTATAAGATATGTCAGAATTAAAGTGCAGAGTGTAAGTAATGCAAAGGCATCAGGAAAGTAGATAAAGGCTGCAGTGCAAACACTAGAGAGCTGCAGTGTGAAGAATCATCTGTGCCTCTTTCCACTTTGTGATCAGAGTGACTGTTGAAGCATACAGAACATTTTCCAGGTTTCATCTCCCAGGTGCCTTGTAGCCCCAGGATCCCCAGTAAGTAGTCAGCCAGGCTGTCTTGGTGAATGCACTAATGTGACACCATAATCACGCACAGGTGCATTTTTTTGCTTCACGGAGCAACAGAAGCGGGCTGTTGGTGCTGGCAGGTGCCGGCACTGGTGTGTGTCGCATAAACAGTGCGTTTTATTTCGAGTGTATGCAAGTGTTGCATCATGTATCATTCAGTGTGTGTTAAGAAGAGACTGTAATTCACAAAATTTAAACATGCGTGCTCTTGCGCCATTCTGGCCTTAATATTTAGTGGATGGTCTTTGACAGAGGGCACTGCAGTGAGGCCAATGAAGCAGTGGGAGTCAGAGAAGAACAGACACCTCCACCTCCCTCTGCTCTGCAGTGTTACACACACTGATGGGCCAAATACACACACACACACATACACACACAGATGCACTCAAAGACACAATAGGTTGCCTTCCCACCAGTCCAATAACAGGCCTATTCATTAGAGTCTCTTACAGACGGTATTGACAACCTGCTGACACACAGTCACTCCAGCATAAACAAATGGAGCAGTAGAGAAGAGCAGGGGAGGGAGGGGAAGAGACCTGTTATAGTGGCTTTTTGACTGAGGAGTCCACTCCACAAACCAGGAGAGAGCAATACTTGGACTAACTCACACTCTCTCACACACACACACACACACACACACACACACACACACACACACACACACACACACACACACACACACACACACACACACACACACACACACACACACACACACACACACACACACACAGACACACAAACACAGTAGATTCTCCCTTCAAAATGAGTGTCATATCAATCTTGCATCCTAGGTCCCTCCTAAAATATGTGGCCTATTCCAATAACAATTAGGGGAATAAGTCTTCCTCAATGAGTGCCATGCCACATAGAGGAGCTATTGAAAGGTGAACTGGGTCTAGTGCAGTGAACTATCTCATCATCACACAGCACTATGTCACAGCCATCCCCCCAGTTGCCAGAAAAAAAATATTCCCTATGAATGGAAACAGAATATTCTGCAAAATAACTTGATGAAATTTGAAACCAGTGGCCCAGTTGCTATAGAAATGTGAAGAGTGCACTGAGTTTTATCTAAAAACATCCAATTTAGCTGTGAGTTTGCAGATTGATTTAGCAGGATTTGGCATTCACAGGTGCTAATCACTTATGTAAGTTTATATCTCAGTATTGCCAAAGCATTAAGCAGTAGCCATGCATATTTTGTTCGGCATGTATTACTGCAGAATTCTCAGGTTTCTAATGCACAAAAGCGTTCCAGATTATATCTTGGATATGCATAAAGAAGCCTAACGGAACAAACTGCCATGCATACCAAATATCTGGCTCATTAAGGAGTTATAATTACTGTGTCACTTTGACATAAACAAAGTGAGCAGAGCAGTCATGGATAATATGTGGGGAAAACTGCTGATGTGTTCAAAGACCCATTCTCCGGTGTCTCTTTGAGCTGACCTGTGTAACCAGGTGAGTGTGTGCAGACTGTTAGAGGAAGGGGGGGTGGAAAGCTTGCTGAATGGAATGAGCTATAGCTATGCAGACAGGTCAACATAGAGACAGATTTTATGAAGACAGATGAGGCCGGAGTAGGCACACAAACACAAAGACAAAGAGACAGATAGACTGCATGGCCCTGCCCTCAGGAGGTCAGCTCGGACTCAAACAGATAGGACAGATGAGACGTACAACAACATCCAAACATGAACTGATCATGACTGAGGCTCCCCCAAAAACTTTGAGATGAAGCTAACAAAGTGGAATGTCCCAGGAATGCTTGTCAGACATCATGCAGCGTTTTGGGTGACAGTGACGGGATAGACACTTCTTATCCAAGAGCAGATTCTGTACCAGGAGCTCGCTGCAGGCATCACTGAACTGAAAGCGTAGGAGGATTTTTTAGACAACATGGTGGCTGATCACAATGACGACACAGTCAATCGAGAGGTTCTACGTCAAGCGGAGCCCGGTGATCATGTTCTCTATTAGCTTTTCATTGTTCTCCTGCTGCTTGGCTCTGTTCTCTGCCCAGATAACACACACACACATTTTAATACATAAACACAAACAGCATCAGCAGCAGCCCCATACCCCTAACTTGGTGCAGAGCCCATGTCAGACAGAGAGTTAAGCTGGCTGCCCGCAGCTTTGTTTAGAGCTCACTGTACAGCACAACCGCACATCCATTGCCATTATCAGCATCAGGGCTGTCATCGCTATCACAGCAGCCAAAGACCTGTGCCAGGGGCCCGGATTGCCTACGAGGCTAGTTATCATGGACTTGTGAATACAACGTCAAGGACACAGCCACACTGGGAACGGTTGTTTGCTCAAGGTCATACAAAACAGAGGATAGAAAAAGACTAATAGCCATACAGACACAGCTGGAAATGTGGTTTACGCAGGCGTACGAACACCATACACACATGAAATGTTATTATCTATTTGGTTTTAATGATATATTTTGCCATTTGTCCAAGATATGTTATCACAACCTTGCAGATTTATATCAGTGTGCAGAATCAGGAAATTTGCTGACTGGAGGTCCAGATCAGCCAGCGTCAAAATTGTAAAGGTCATTACAATGACATTACCCTTTTCAGAGGAGGGAAGCCAGAAATGTCAAATCGCTCAGCAGCCACTTCATAACGCAAATGGAGCAGAATGTTGGGCATTGGAAAATCACAATGATCAGACAGAAATAATGGAAGATGCCTATCTGAGTGACAACTTAATGAGGAGAGGTCTAGGTACGTTTTTTTGGCAGTTATGCAGGGGAAGATTTTATTGACCATGATGTGATGAAAAACACACAGATTATATTAGGTATATCCGAGCTACAGTACATTATTACTTTTTGAACACCATTCAGTCTACTGTAAAAAATCAGCAGTACATGCAGTCAACTGATAGTGGCAGTATTCAGTACTCCTGCAAAGGAAGAATTCATGATTCATTGTATACTGCCTCCAGAAGCACGCAGAAGTCACATTCCATGTTTTATTACTCATACCACAACTGTGCAAAACAGTTAAAATAGACGCAATGTAATAACTACCCTTAGCTTAAACCATTCCTCTTATAAGCAAGTCTGCCTACTGTTAGTTATCGTGAGACAGCTGTGGTATAGCTGTGGTAAAATATCATTTACTGGAGCTGCAAGACAGTGCGTGTCTTACTGTTAAACTAAGTGAGGTCATTTCTCCCTTTTTACCAGAGCAGAAAGTGAAAATGAAGCCAATGCCAAAACAGACAGACACAAAATGACCATGTAAAACAAAGAAAAGAAAAACTTGAGTGAGTGAAAAAGATACCCATTTAACTGTCATTCTCACAGACATGAACTTTACTGTCTCGCTTGGAGCATTGAGCTCACAGGAATAAATATCCCTCATTGTGCACACCTCAAACTACATGCCTCCCTATAATCATTAGAGATGTATGCTGGAAAAACATGCCTGCCGGGAGAGCAGAGGAGCAAAGCTGCGTCTGAATCAGCCCAGGCATGCATTAAAACAAAGCGGCCTCTCCGGCAAAGAACATAGCAACTCACGTGCACGCACTTAAAACAAATAGACACACAATAACCTCACATACTCCCACAGACATACACAAACTAGAAGACTCTAGAACACTTTCACAAGCTGACACGCACTGCGTTGCTTATTAAACACACACTATCCTATCCACAGCAGCACACCAGGATCGGTCACATCACTGGACTTACAGTGGCAAGCTCCCATCCTCTCTATGTATGTGCAAGCTGACTTTGTAGAGCGCAGAGACCGCACATAATCCCCTCTCTCAGACATGCTACTACGAGACCAGAATACTAAAGAAGAAAGTGCCGGCTGACTCAGAACAGAACAGCCCTGTATGAAAACTAAAAGCTATACTGTGCTGCAAACTGTGGACTGAATCTTTTATGGTTTTGTTTAAAGAATGCCTTTCGTGTGATGACATGTTTGCTCATCATTGGTTAGCAGGTTCATAAGGAAATCTTAGGTAGAATCTAGGTGGTAGTGTATCAAATACCTGAGAAAAATATATATACTTGAGGAATTCTGTCTTGACTATTTGTAAAAATTAGCATTCCATCAGTTATCAGTAGGTTGGTCTGAAACCAACCTTTGTCACTTCCCCCCTCTTCTCGCAGGACATGGGAATGGTGGAGCCTGGTCACGTGACCAAACAAACCATAATGATATAGTTCAGCTCCAAACACTTTGACCTTCCCTGTCATCGTTCACACCTGCCATATTAATGGCACACTATTATTGTAATTACAAGCACTAACCACGATTTAAAGGTTCATCCCAGCGGCCAGTATTGACAGATGTCTGTGTGGAATGGAAACCAAGCTGAGCACACTATTAATAAAGAGCTGCTGGCGGCCAAGTTTAAGTAGGGATTAGTGATCCAACAACATGATTGACCTCTCCAAAATGCACCAAAGAACGGCAACTCACCCAAAATCATGATGTGCGTTGCCTTTGGTGTCCCTGGTTTGACAAGTGCTCCTTCACTGCCCCGTCTTGCCTGCTTTCGCCAAGGGACAATGGCTCCAAAAATCTCTTTTCAGAGTTCCTCTCCACTCCCCAGACAGAGCCAACTTAGATAGGCAGCGCTAGATGTGAGGATAGACTGCTGCTGCTGCTGCTACTGCTGTGCACATGCCGTCCCTTGCGCCTGCCCTCTCCAGGTGAAAAGCTGAGTGTGAGTATGAGAGAGAGAGAGAGAGCACGAGGGTGTGTGTGTGTGTGTGTGTGTGTGTGTGTGTGTGTGTGTGTGTGTGTGTGTGTGTGTGTGTGTGTGTGTGTGTGTTTGGAGGAGGGGGTCCAGCTTTTCTGCAGTTGAGGCTCAGGTAAGCCTGAGGACTGTATGGAGGGGGTGAGTAGCAAAGAGAGGGAGAGAGAGAGAGAGAGAGGAGAGAGGTGGGGGTGTCAAAGAGAGGAGGGGGAGCCTAAAGTGTGACAACGAATCATAGGAGGAGGCTACAGAGCGAAGATCTTCTTCTCCACAGCAGCCAGGAGGAATGTGAGTGGTCTCCAACAAAAAGCTGACAAGTAATTTCTTCTTAACTGTGTCATCTCACAGGGAGCTTCAGAGGGAAGGACTTCAATGCACTGTGAAGTCTGCGCTTGCTTTGGTCTCTCTCAGTAAAATGCACACCCCCGTCTCCCACACACTGGCTTTCTCTCCCTCTCTATGCTTCTTGTTTTTGGGGTTGGGTATAACCTAAAGGCACCTTACATGCCTCTGCTCCGATTGGTAGCAGCCTCGACCAATGGTAACAGCGGCAGACACTTGTCATCATGCAGAGTGGAAGTCATGAAGGAGAGATAGAGCTTGACTAAAAAAATGCCTTCTCCCTCAACCACTGTTTCCCATTTCATTTCCCAAATTCTTCTCATCCATCTCCCGCTTAGGGAGAGCATTATTCTCAAAACTGTTAATCGTGTTTGTTGTTTAACCCCCCCTCCCTGTCCTTTTGACGCCATGTGTATGAGGACTTGCTAAGGGATTAACCTTTTAGCTCTGTGGCTCTGTCCTTCTCCCTTTTTCGCCTTCCATCTCTTAACCTGCCCAGGCAAGGTTACGCATTTTATCAACCTCTGTGTTTTCGTCAAAGGGATGGAATTTAGACAGGGAGGGGAGGGGGGTGGCAAGCAAAAAAGCAGAGATGAAATAGAAAGCGACAGAGCGGAGGAAGCAGAAGAAGGAGGGGTAGAGATTAAACTAAATACAACTGACAGAGGGATGAAGAGACCTGGAGTGACAAGAGGAGACGACCGGGAGGATGGAATACAGAGACAAAGACAGTCGCACACAGCAGAACGGCTGCACAGATTTAAACTGTGTGGACCATAGCAATGCAGCCACTAATTGAGGAGGAGCTTCACAGCCAGCTTCCTATGGTCCACTTCCTTCACACCAAGAAACCACTCAAACAACGTCTCCTGTCATGTTAGAGCACTATTCTCTCTCTCTCTCTCCCTGTATGTCTACACTTTCCCCTGTGAAGAGTCAAGATAGCCACAGAGAGACTTTTGAAAATCACAAAGCCACGATGTTGTTGAGAAGCTCGGCGCTTAAGAGAAGGCTTAACAAAGCTGTCAAAATATGCTTGCAAACACACAGATACAAACACGTGAGCCTGGGGCTACAGAAAATGCTGCCTGATGTTCATATTGCCTCCTCTTGTCCTGCTCCCTCTTTCTCTTTTCTATCTCTCTCCTCCCCCCCCCCCCCCAACCCCCTTTTCTCAGGCTCTCAGGCTGAGGCTGTGAGTCACAGGGTGTTGGAGTGAATACTAAGGAGGCAGGCTGACACCTCCAGTACCTCTCTGCACAGCAGCTCCACCGCATACATTTAGGACACTGCATGTACAGTATACATCAGTTGACCCACAGAAATTTTTACATATTGTAAATTTAAGGTCAAATACACTGACTGCACGCTGGTGTTATGGACCACATGGTGGCTCTTAACAAAGGTACACAAAAAGCCTCCTGTCACAATGGCCACCAAGATTTAACACATGCATCAGTAATAAAGATAAGAAATCTTACACAGAGAGTAATTGACTCACATATGTGGAACCAACATTTTTGAGAGCAAAATGCCAAACACACAGGTTAGAAAAGGAATTTGAGTCTGTGGCTCCTTGGATCAAACACAAAAACACACATAGTGTCTGCAGGAAATGGACTGAGTGCTGAGGATATTAGTTTTTGAAAATGGGACACAAGCAGCTGGAACAATAGTTATCATCAATACAGCTATGCGTGCAAGTCCTTCCATGAGCATTTATTTGTGTATGCGTGTGTTTGTGTGTCAGCAAAAGAGCTGAGATAGGGTTTCCTCATTAGTTGTGTTGGTATCAATAATTCAGAGCCGGTCCTTGTTGGCGTTCAATGGGCCGAGTGCTAATGTGCTGTCGGGCCAACGGGGGCCCCGGGCCCAGCGCCACTTTAATGGATGTCATGATGAGAGGGTGAAATCGGAGCACGGAGATCCTGTTTCATCCATAGGTAAAAAGAGGGAGAGAGGACAGGGCAGAGGGAAACAGTGAGGACACATGGGCGGGGTGAAGGCCACTGAGGGGAAGACAGATGGCAGGTATGGGGCAGAGCGGTGGTGGAGAGAAACAGGAAGAAGAGAAAGGAAAGAGGGAAGGAAATTGGGCTATACAGTCCCTCTGTTTGCTATTGGTTACAGATCAGTCATTCTTAGGATGACCTCTATCACCTTTGGATGGGCGGGCATCATGGGGCACATGTTAAGTGGTCACTAGGGGTATATCTTAAATTAATAATGAACTAACATTATTTCATTTGCACTCCACTTATCTCACTGGAGGTACTACACTCAGAGGTAATGCTTTCTTTTACAGGTCTGTAATTTTAAAGTAATTTCCTTGAAACATTTCTGTGTAATGTGGTGATTATAGGGAGAGAAGCATTTAGGGAACTGCCCTGTTCAAATCCATAATTTCTTATCATTCATATATGTTGAACTATTTAACACGTTTTTTTCTATCCTTTGTTTTCTTGCCAAAAAATGATATTGGATACACCAGTAACTAATTGGAATAAATAAAGGAGAAATGTAGCAAAACAAAAAGGTTGAAGAATTCAGTGGATTCAAACAATATACATGACTTTCTAACTCTATTGCAGAAGTTACCCTTCCACACAGACAAACTTGTTTTTGTTATTTGTGTATTCTGAACACAACTGCTGAACCTGGATGGCTTATTGGTAGTTAACTCATGCTGCCCTCTACTGGTGTAAACCTGTAAACACAGGACTCTGGCAATCTGTCTAAATATTCCAGCTTTAGCTACCTTACTAAGAGACAGCAGTATGGAAAAGTGAAAACCATGCCATGAGAACTGAGAGGCTAATATGTTCCCAGAGTTATATGAACACACAGGGTTAACAAAGGGAACCAAACAGACATGAGGCACAGCTGCTTATATTGATGGACTGTCAGAATTAATCTGAAACACCTTACTCATCTATACAACAGACTTGACAGGCTGCTGAGGCCAGTACCTTTACTGGAACTGTTATTATGGGCAGAATGGTGAATTAGGCAAAGTGCACAGATCCTGAGTGTAGCAGGTCAGATGTGACAGGAACAACTGCTGAGTATGAAGGACTAAGAAGGACTTAGACTGCTGATGGGCAGCGACAGCCTGTGAGTGATTTATCAAACCTGAGAGAGACCGACATGAAATGCCTCCATTCATATAATGCTACGATCTGTCTTCCTCATTCTTTCCTGCAAAGGAAAAACATTAAATCTACACTCACTGAAATCTGCTAGACAGACTGTAACTCACTTCTTCACAACAGCTCAAGAGCAGTTTCAAAATGCAACTTCTGTTGATCATAAATTCTAGTCATATTTCATGAGCCTAGGCCTGCAGGTGGTATTTGACTTTCCAAAATGGTTAGCTCATCCTTTTTCTTATTCTAGAGTTTGTTTGCATGGTGTCATGAAAAGCATTTCGGTTGATACAGAGTCCGCTCCTTGGTCATCCATCATGCTTTGGGTGTCTCCTGGCAATGTGGTGGTGAATTTAGAGGCTGCCTATGAATGTCAAAGTTGAGGGGGTGAGGCGAGCTCCTGGTATCAGCATACTTGCACTTCCAGTCATAACGTGGCAAGGCATCAACTAAAGCTACCAGACAATAAATAACAACTTATTAGACTATGAAATGTTTGGAAGCTTTAAATGAATCACTACTCTATATTTACCAAATAATGAGCATGTGGTGGCACACATTCTATTTAATGGCTTCATTAAGAGCATGCATAGCACAGACAACAAGCTTGGTTATTATGAACGAAAAGGACCTCTACATTCCCCTTGAAGTGGCCTGAGTCTGCAAGTCTGACAGTTGAGCATATCACCTTGCAACTGTGAGGGGTAATCATCTCACTAAATTTAGACTATTGATCAGGTGTGGACAGGTGCAGGAAATGTTTCTAGCTGTACATTTCTGATTGTTTCTCACTTTATTAAAGTGTTTTCAGATACAAATTGCATTCATTCAATGATAAACTAATATATTTATTAATTTTAAGTTTTTTCTGAAACAAAAAAAAAACTTTTGTCTGTTTCGGGCTCTCCAATGTGAGAATTTGGTTGCATTTCTTGGTCTTACATTATAGTTAATTTAATTTATTTGGGTTTTAAAATGTCGGTCGGACAAATCAAGACATTCAAAGTGTTGTAATCTAGATATTGTGATCATCATTTTTCATTGCTTTGTGAAATTTTGTAAGCCAACCAATTCATCAACCAATAGAGAATCTTTAAGGAAAAGAAGTTGCAGACCTTTGACTTAATGTTAACGCCTTAACAAAATATTTTTTAATAAAAATGCCATATCAATAAAGCTTCACAGAAATACAAAGATTTAGAGAGCCTGCAGATTCTGGAGGACTCATGATGTGTGTACACAGGTGGGTGTGACCGTCCTGTGAATCCATGCCTGCCTATAGAGATGAAGAATGTTGATGTTGACTGCCACACTCTCACACGTCCCTGACATTTTTACACCAGCACCAGAGGACAGGACGTCTTTCTTTCCAACCACCCTAAGATCACACATTTGCGCCATAACTGCTTGCAGTTCAAACTTGTTGGAACCCCACTAGAATCATTTCTGTTATGTTGCTCCTATTTGTGTAAATACTTTAGACTGACACATTCTTAGTCGTTTTTACACAATGCTGTGTGCATTTTAGAGGACAGCAAATAATATCTTCTCTGCAGATCACAGTCTATTTATAAAGCTCAGACATTCCTCAGCTGAGAGTGATGTGGCAGATGAACAAAATCTCCATGGAAGTCAAAAGTAAACTACATCCCTTCTTCAAAAGTTTGTTCCCCTCACACACTCGTTTAACAAACTACAAATTGTGCACAAATACACACAAGTTAAGATCAGCTTCAACCCAAATGCGTGGTGTTCACTCTCTGTGAGGGTGGCAGAGGACAGGCGGCACTGTCAGGACAGTTGTCAGCTGCACAGGGACATGCATATATTTGAGTCAAGAAAATGAAGACTCGGTATGAAGATCAATTGCTTACATACACAAATTTGTCCAATCATTCATTGAAACAATTGTAATGTTTTGGGCAGCATCCAAGCATTTTATATCACCAAAAATTCACTCAATAATAAACTCAATGTTAGATACACTAATGGGAGCGAAATAATATATTTTTCTTGCTTCACACAGAGACAGTAATAGAAGCAGACAGATATCATAGCATCAGATGGTAATAGACTCTTTTCTTACCTGTGCTCCACATTGCACCTGCTAGTCCTCCTTCAGCTCCTTATTGAGTGATTCCAATCCCCTATCGAGGCACACTGAAAAACAACTATTTCCAATGTGAAATCCCGCCCAGCATGAAAATGGTCAGGTGGAAGAAAAACACCAAGAAGGATCCTCAACTTCTTAAAGAATCCAAGATCTGTGTATTCAAACAGCATAACCCTATGCCTGGCAATGTAAAGGACATGTGGAAATAGCGACCACGAACACATCTATCACCTCCCCTCCACCTCTCTACATCCCATCTCCTCCCTCCCTCTCTCTCACTCTCAGCCCTGTGTGAAAACAAAACTAGGGTCAAGTAGCTAATCGTGGCAGGCCTTAATAAATGAGGGCAGTTGTATCAGAAGAAAGGGAGAGCAGAAGCAGTTGCAGGGAAGATATAAACGTCATTGAAAGCATGACAAGCAAAAGTGAGATGCAGTACACACAGAAATATCAACCTATGAAAAGATGATTTGTGGTATCACATACTATCTAACTGCAAAAACAGTTGCAAAACTGACATAACGGACAACCCAGTAGGAGAGGGAAAGTATAAAATTGCATTTTTTCGCTGGGGCAACATAGACGACCTCTCCCAGCACAAAACTTGGGAATGAAAGAGGACTAAATGGTAAACCTTACACCTATGGTGCAGCAGTGTGGAGAGAAACGTCAATAAACAGCGAAAAATGTTTTGAACCTAAATGGAAAGATTTTTACGGACAACAGTAACACACACATGTGTAAATTCAGACTAAGATGTTATTCTGCAATGTCTGCAGTAAGCAGCCACCCACCATACAGGCCACTTGGAGCTACAGTAACATGACATCAAATGCATAGTCCAACTTAGTCTAGGCCTACTGCTCAATAAGCCATTCCACTGCATCACCGTACACAGTATAAAAAATACACACACTCTTAGCCTTATAAGCAGGCACACTGCATTTCAGCTTTCCCCCATGAGGCACTCTGCTGGAAGATAAGGTTAGAAGGGGAAAAGGACAGCAGTTTACACTTGTAAGCACATTTCAGCACCCAGGGGCCTGAGGTATAGTGTTACAGGGACACACTGCTCACCAGGACTTTCCCTGTCTCTCACATGGCTAGTAAAGTTTACGCCACAAACCATTAAATTTGAAGTTGACTTCCTGGATATAATGTCTTGTTTACATTTCATAAAAATATGCAGCTGGAAACAGTAATTCCAGCCTGAGAAGTCAATAAGAACACCTTCAAAAAGAATGCTTGATCTATATCTTGATTTATAGCCTACTTATACACATCTGTAATGTGGCACTGATTTTAATATAGACTGTATCTCAGACATTAAGAAAGAGCAGAGTAAAACAAATATGTCATTGCACACTCTTTCGTTTGAAGTCTAATTTAAACTTAGATTCTTTAGTTTTCGGGTGTACCTCTTTTGGATGGTTCATTGCATAACAAGACAGGAGTAGAGAAAAATAATAAAATATCAAAAATCATTGCATGGAACAAAATCCTTGAATTTCTCTCAATTTCCAGCAGGGGGAGTTAAGTTTATCCACTTTCCCTTGTGCTCCACCATGAATACACATTCTTTTTTCAAAGCAGTCTAGAATTAATCTTTTATAAAGCAGAATATATTTGTATATGTCTGAGTAACCTAAATGCTTCAGTGGATCAAGTCAGATGAAGGAAAATGGAATTTTGTACTAAAAAGAATGGAATTTTGGAATACACCCTCATGATTTGTCTAACCCAGATGTTATTTTCAGCTGAACAATGTTTTTTTGAGGACTTACCTCAAAAACATAGGTTCATTCATACATCCATTAGTCACGTGCTCATAATATTGAATGCATGAAGATGTGCTACAAAAAAAGCAATAAAGAAAAAAAACACATTAAGGATTAATATTCACAGATTAAAAGTTGGATTATATAAGTATTAAAGTGTATATTGAGTGGATGGGCTGTGCATCTTTTCCTGTACAATCTGTGTAAAAACGCACATACAAAAAAAATAAAAATGTGGCTGCAGTAGGATTTGACCTTTTCGTCCATGGAGTCCGGTGACCTTGCGTACTTACGCACCCATCAGAGTCCCACCCACCTTTCACCTGCGCAGACTTTAATAAGCCAACACTGGAAACACCTGTGAAGCGTGAACGCGCCGTCAGCACATGTTCACATCGGCAGCCACAGTACATTGAGTCGAGACAGTTTGATGCTGAAGCTATGGCCAGCACTGATGTTCTCTCCTCCAGGTTTTCCTCCTATGACCAAATGTACAGTCGTGAAGTGCGCGAGCAAAGCTTTGCGGACTGGCCGTTTAGAGAGGAGTGTAACTGCACACCTGGAAAGGTAAGAAGGCCGCTGAGTCTTGACGCTGCAGAACAGTTGTTGATTCATTAAACCTTTCAGGAATATTTATGATTGATCATTTTGTAAGGTGCAAAGGTAAAATGTGCTATATTAAAGAGGGGAGTTAGTCTGCAATGAAGGCACCGGTGGTGGAAGAAGTTCTCGGTAGCAATACCACAGAGTAAACATACTGTTACAAGTAAATGTACTGCATTAAAAAAACCTCAACATAATTGCATAAAAGTACTGTTAACAGTACTTTAAGTACCAAAATGACTCAATATGCTAACACTTAATATACTGCTAGAAAGATGAATCCATGACAATACATCATATTGTATGAGGTTAGTTGATTTGCATTGTGTATTGATTCAAATCTTCTGTTTAACTTGTAACTAATGTTGTCAAATAAAAGTAGTAAGAATAAAAAGTATAATGTTGGCTTCCAAAATGTAGTGGAGCAGAAGTGTAAAGAAGCATTAAATGGAAATACTCAAGATAAGAACAAGAAATGTACATCGAAATTGTACTTAAGTACAGTGGTTGACTAAACGACTTAGTTACATTCCACCACTGGAAGGCACTAACTACTTACTAGGTAAGTACTACTACTACTACTACTACTACTACTAGGTAAGACAGCAGGATGTCCAACTGGGTTAATGTGAGGGATGTTTCCTCTTAATTTACTCAGGATCTGTCAGACAGCTCTTAAGCTCTTAGGGGGGAAAAAAGAAGCTTATTGACATTAGAAAACAGTTAACATAGTAGATGACTATGGCTGCGGAAGATAATTAGATATACCCCAACCGTGTTTACACTTCAAAGTACGTAATCTTATACTACAGCCTTTTATCCAAGACTGTCACAGCTTGTGATTTACAGTTAAGCAGGTGTCAGATTCAGTTTCATTGCATCGGGTGTCCAGTGCACTGACCCATTCCTTTGACCACCCGTATCATGATGGATAGGCTGCTGACACCCCACTTGATGAGCAACACTATATGCCATGTTACCAGCTCTTAACCCCCCCAAGAGCCAAAAGGAGATCTGCTGGTTTCCTTCTCACTGACACTAATCTCCCTGCAGCATTGGTCTTTTGTTCTTGCATTTATCATATTTGTCAATGAGTTATCAGCCCATAAAATTCCTTAATTTAGTTCTTGTCTTTTATTTTAAAGTATGGTGGAGACATTACAATCTCTGTTGCTGCTTTGTTTGTCTTTGCAGATGGCAAAGGCTGGGTTTGTCCACTGCCCTAGTGAGAATGAACCTGATGTCGCTTGCTGTTTCTTCTGTCTGATTGAGCTTGAAGGCTGGGAGCCAGATGACAATCCTTGGTAAATAAAGCATGTAAATTTCCTCAGACCCTCACCTTTTATCTAACCTACCTTCATGTAAGCTTTGTGTCACTGAATAATATTATGCCAGTAGTATAATGGTGTACAGTATAGCTCACTGATGCCAGAGGCCTTTACAATACTTATTTTCAGTAAATCACCATAGAGTGAAGTTGATTATGATTCTTTTTCTTTTTTATATATATAACTACATGGATGCACATGGCATTGCTGTTTCTTAATCTAATCAGCATAATGACATTTTGGGATTTTTCTTTTTTTGTATTTTTGCTTTTACAGAAGATTGTTTCCCACTTGAGTTTGATTTATTTAAAGTGGGCTCATTTTAAAACAAAAATGGAAGCAGTGGAAATTTGTGGGTGCTTTTCATTTAGCATGTGTGTCTCCTCATCTTTCCTCGCCTCCTCTCCTCACATCTTAGTCCTACCCACGGGAGATGCAAGCGGAAGAGGAGAAGCAAGGAGTCACGGGACATGCATTTAACAAAATGAGACATCCTTGCCTCTGAGTAGTCATCTTAAATAACTCCGACTTATGAATCCATAAGGAATAGTAATATTTGTACAGTCTTGCCATGGTTGGAGATTATTCCAGCTGTGTGTCACTGCTCTTTTACGCCATGAGGAAACATCGGTGTTTCCTCCCTCTCAGCTCCTCCAGAAGCTTCCTCTCTCTTCCCTCGGAAGATCCATCAGATACGCAGAAGGGAAACAATTTCATTAGTTTGGTGATGAGATGCATCTGTGCTGTTATCCTTCAAAATGACTGACAGTGTATCCCTATAGCACTGATTCTGTGGGGTACTTTATATTAGCACCCATGGCAAACATTTTATCTATCAATTAAAACTGCATAGGCTGAAAGTGGGTGCTTTACACTGGGGTCCCCCAGTACACTAAATACTTTGGTATTTAAAAAGTACTATTTGAAACAGAAAACAATGATACGAAGTCATTAAGAACAAATTCATGACAAATTGGAATGATGTCTCAAAAAGTATACCTCTGGGCTTTGCGTGGACCCAAGTGTATGGGATAAGGGTTAAGGATAACAAAGCATTGCTCTGTGTGCCACATTCAGATGTTGTCCCTTCCTCTAATTTCTGCTATAACTTTTCTCTGCCCAGGGCTGAACACTCAAAACGTTCCCCTAACTGTGGATTCTTAACTATGAAGAAAGACTTCACTGAGCTGACTGTGGCTGACTTCAATCATATGGAAAGAGAGAGGCTAAAAGTCTACCTTGTGAGTGTCCCTACAATCTGCGAAGATCGTATGAAATAAAGTGAGGTTTTGTTTAAATACCAGTGTAGTGTTCACACAGCCTGCTTTTTTTTTTTTTCTCCAGAAAAAGGTTTGTCATAAGAAGATGGCATATTTGCGGGATGGCATAGACCATATGCTCGAGAGCCTGAAATCTCAGTTGGACTCTATGTGATATGATTGAAAATAAACCTCCTGTATGTATATTTTGATTTTATGCCACACTCATCTTTAGGGTGTAGCACCAGCCTTTACTCTTGACTCAATAGTTCAATGTAATGCAGTTTATAATATTAATAAAGTTTGTGAAGTATATTGCACTTTGTTTGTAGTATTGCCTTTGCCCACCAGGTGGTGCTTTTGCACTGAGGCTGCAGTTTTCCCCTGCCATGCGCTCTCTTTAGTTTCACATCTTGCACTCAAAACCTTCACAAAGACAATCTTAAATGAAAGCTCACATTGAGCAGGATTACAATGTGGGCTATATTCCCTCTTTTCAAGCGAATACTTACCATTTTCCAGAACGTGCCACCATCTCTACCACCCCTTTTCAAACCTTGACCCTGGACAGATGGCCTGAAGCCCCTCCCTTTCAATACCAACTGTTGCCTCAGTAACATCTGTTACAT
Source organism: Anoplopoma fimbria (assembly GCF_027596085.1). Lineage (NCBI taxonomy): Eukaryota > Metazoa > Chordata > Actinopteri > Perciformes > Anoplopomatidae > Anoplopoma > Anoplopoma fimbria. The sequence continues at coordinate 12,965,025 of NC_072460.1, read as the reverse complement.
ATAGGGGGACAGTGTGCACTGAGAGGGCTCCCCAGGACACTTGCCTTACCCTGTGACCAGGACTAAGATTTAGGAAACCTTTAAGGATGCTGCTGCTGACAATGGAAATTGTGGCTAGGGTGCTCATGCAGTAAACACTCCCAAGAAAGCCCTGTTACACTGAAATGCATCACTGCTCCTATTTCGCATTTCAAGAACAAAGGTTTAACACTAATGTTAAAGTCTTGAGATTTTTCATATCTTTTTAAATAGCACAACAAGAAGATGTTGTGCGATGTTTGTTTGCGTCCCTCCCTGAGTTTGATGGGTGATGGGAGGTTTGGCTGGTTGGAGTGCAGGATTAAAAGATTGCTATCCCTTCTCCAACCGTCCACTGTTCTGGATTACTGTCTAATGTAACACTCTGGCCACTGAGCCCAGATCAGCTGCTTAATTCTCCTTTATCCGCTCGCTGCAGAACAAATTGAAGAGACTATTTTTACCACAAAAAGTAAACTACCCATAGATGATGTAACATTTCTAATCAAACTTTAATGCTTCCGTTTTACAGGTTGTTTTTTTAGCTCTTACTCAAAGCCGTTTATTCCCTCATTCACATTTTAATTGCATTTAGCTGTCTCGTATGTAGAGCGTCCACTAAATGTACCAGAAACTAATTTCAGTTACCTGATGAGATGTTTGTTCGGACATTTAGCTAGTTGACTGTTGTGGTATTTGCATAACTGCACAGATTATAAGGAGTGTGTTTACAGTAATTGCTAATGTATCTCTAATCAGGGTTTATACCCACAACCCAATGTCAATCCACTTATTTATGTGTGCTCCAGAAAATGAACAGCATGACTTCTATCCCACAGTGGCACAGATGTGATGGATGGGCTTATCTGTGGGAATGGTACAAAACTGTTGATTTGATTGGATCATAACTGAGGTGGGAATTTGGCTTCATATGTTTTCCCCACCCCAGTTTCATAGCAGTTTCAAGTATAAACCCAATTAAAATGTATTTAGATTTTGTCATTAAGTTAATAGGAATCTGCATTGCACTACTGCACATGGATTTGGTTGTTTTTCGGATCTAATTATGTTCCATGACAGAGGGCGCAACAATGGCCTCGTCTGCAATTTTCTAATTAATGAGTTTCTGCTAAACAAAGTGTAAACAGTGAATGTAGCAGATGGACGACCGGACAGATGTTCCCAACAGAAAGTTTACAACCTGAGCTTCCCATCAGGGCCCATCTGTTGCTCCTGTGCCTGGTACCTCCCTCTACCCTCCTCCAATGCTTCTCCTCATCAGCATCTAACACCAAACCGTCTCCCCTGATGCTCCATACACTGAACTGCCCTAAATGGATGACATCAGCATTAACCCTTCTGCCGGACTTTCTTTATCCCTTAATAAACAGTGCCTAAAGCAATGCAATATCACATATGAGCACTAAGAATTTAAAAATATTTCTAATTATATACTAATACTAATTCTTTTTAGTTTTGCTCGCTTGTTCCACTCTGAAAGGTACTTGTGGGGATACATATAGTATAGTAACTTGTATAAAAGCCAGTTGTCAGAGAAGCCACAGTGACAGTTACTGACAGATCACCAGGGCAAAGGGACTCTCCGTGTTACTCTCTTCACTGCATTATAATTAGGAATCCCCTTTTCAGTTTGTCCCTCTCCCTCCTCCACCTCTAATGTTGTCTCACGTCTCTGGCAGTGGGGCATGCTGGCTGCACGTTCTCTCAGACACCACGGCCCTCCTACCTTGGATGTTTTTTGTGCCCTGTTCGAAAGGGACCTCCATCTGTCCCTACACTCGGCCCATTGTGGTGTCCCAAAGCCCAGCAACTTCCACAATGCAGTGGGCGTGCAGGGGGGGAGGGGGGGAGGGTAAACACGACAGCATCCAGATCCCATTAGAAGCTCTTTAACTCCTACACCCTAATACTCTCAGAGAACTCTGGGAGGAGAAGGACCACCCCTTATCCTCATGCACACAATGTCACCTTTTACACCCACTCCTGTTGGTAATGAGTCCGCAAGCTGCCCTCTTTCCTCCCCTCCCGTGTACAACTCCTTTATTTCTCTTTTGCATCGGTAGAACAAGCTGTCACGTTATACCAGTTTTCTATGCATTATTTCCCTCACCATACTAACAAAATTATCTTAAACCTCCATCAAATGTTTACACGAGGACAGTGGTGTTTTTATTGATAGTAATTGGATATTTATTCAAATTGGAATTAATTATTTTCCTGTCTCATTAGAGTTCAGTTGATAAATGATAGTCTAGCCTGATTTGATGTTTTAATAGATGGAACCAGGTTCATTCAGAAAACTTTTATTTATCACTTCCACTATGTTGACCGTGACCAACCCAATCCCTACAACTTCTCATCACACCAGCCTTACCATCTTTTTATTGTTTTATTCAGTCTTTTCCCACATCTCTCTCTCCATCCATCTCCTCAGGCTTTCTTCTACCAGCTGCTCCCCTAAATCGAGGGCGTCTCCATTTCGGGGTGCTCCACCTCTCAACCTGGGCTCTCGTATCCCTATGCTCCCCACAGAGGCATGTGTGTGTACATATGTGTGCATGCGCACTGTTGCCCAAGGAAGGGGGGCAGTTTAAAGGCAGAGGGATTAACGGCACACAGACACTGATTAAAGCCTTCCAGCATCCTATGGCCCCATTAATACAATCCTAATCACAATGCTTTATCCCTCTATCTAGCTCCTATGGATCAGGGCCTTTTCATTTTAGTGGGAGCCACTGTTGTTTGGCCAGTGGATTAAATGTACTGCACACAGAAACAATAATAGAAGCACAAGGGAGAAAGAGTGAGAGAGAAAGGGACCAAGAGAAGGCCGTAATCTGCATTTCAAAAACTAGATTTGTCTTTTACTGTTGGTAATGCCAACCTACCCTGCCAAAACGAATTTACTGAAACGTTATTTTTATGTTGCCATTAGAGCTCATGCTATTGGCATCTAACTTTTAATGTGTATAACGATTAAAAAAACACAAAGACAACAAGTTTAGAAATCAAAAGTTGGAGTGCTGTACCATTAATTCTCTGTGGGCTAATATCTGACATGACCTCACTCTCCCAGGGGATTCAGCCACAGGTCGCGCTCTGCTGCCTGCTGTCTCGGCCAAGATGGCATGACAGAGCATGTGTTCCCTTCCCATTGAGAGACCTCATGCCCTTATCATAGATGAGAGCCACTTGATACACTCAATGTGTGTGAGAGGCCTGTACTGCAGGAACATAAGGAGTGGATCAGGGGTTGAACCTTTTAAAGTATTTTACATATTTTTATTATTTTTTTCATCATTTTCACAAATGATCACAAATTTGATGAAAAAAAAAAAAAATGTAACCTAAAAATCTGAGCAAGAAAATACAAATAGCTTCCTGAATTGGATCTTACTGAATGTAACTATCAAACTTCCTCTCCAGCACTATGCCCCAATCTCCAGAGACTGTCCTGCATCTCTGTGTTTTGTAATCTTGTATCCAAAATTAATTTACGTGGATTATTTCTATATCCACCCACTCATGTATTTGTACGCAGGAGGATAATCCCCATACCCTGCCCCCCACCGTTTTTTGCCATAACAAAACCGCGAAGACACAAAGAGGGTGAACGCCAGCTAACTCTGCCAGTACTTTCTCACAGGCCAAATGTCTGCCTGTGTGCAAAGCTATGTGTCATTCCTCTGCCAAGGCTGACACACAGGAGCAGAGAGGACACACTTGTGAATGGGGAGCAAGGACCTTAGTCACCTCTTCTGCCCTCTCCTCTTCTTTCCTCTTCTCCTTTCCCCCCCCCAAACACCAATTCCCCGTTCCCTCTCTCATCCCTCTCTCCCATGCTCTCACTCGCTTCTCTCTCTCTCCCTAAATTGGCCCAGCTGTCCATCAGCCCCCCCGCAGTTCCCCCAGCTGTCTGCCCGCCCCGAACGAGAAGCCCCACAACAATACGGGTCACAGGTCAAGAGAAAGAACAGGCTGCGTTCACAATGGACCAGTGGCGCCCAGTAAAACAATCATTCTCTTTTTCTTCTTCTTGCCTTTCTACCCTGTTGCCAGGACTGAAAAAGACAAACCTTTGGAGAGGTAGCTGAAGAGGGGGGAAGTCCTCTTGGACAACAACCTCTGAGGCACCTTCCCCTTTCTACAATTGACTAAAGGACCACAATGATAAACACACTTGAACACACCAGCTCTTGCTCTCACCTTTTCATCTTTACACCCTGCCACCCCGCTCTTTCTTTATTTCAAGTGCAATCATTTCTTTCAACACAATCATTAAAGTCAAAAAGAAGTCTTTTGTCGTTAGTTGAGTGATATAAATGTGTTACCTTGCCAGTTTTGGCAACAGAATACTGTATGGTTAATTTAATTATCCTCAACTTAAAAAAAGGTTTTATGATATGTACGTCATGATTACATTATTTTCAAAATAATAAAAAAGTATGTGACCAATTGATTGATAACATCCATATTCAAATGCTGTGTCTGAACAGAAATCTGGTGCTTTTCTCTCTTTTGGTTAATGTGGATGAATTCTTTGAAAACGAGCTCTTGCCCTACAGTGTTTTGGCATGAACTAGATGGGAAAATGGGACATGTGTGAGAGAGACCGAAAGGCAGAGACTCAAAAAAAGCCTCTGTGACACATTCACCTGTTCCCCAGAGCTGTTTTCCCATGGCCCAGAACAGCATCCCGCCTGACCTGATAGAAACCCCGGAGAAAGCCCCTGAATGACATCTTACACACACACAAACATACACACGCATCCTTCAACAGACTTATGCCGCAAAGTTCTCCTTTATTCCAGCAACTTTGTATTAATTTTTTATATGAGTTTGTCCATGGTTGTTATTGTGAAATGAATCTGGACCACTTAACATTCATTTTCTTCAGTCCAAGATTCTATTTTTATTTTTGTGTTTCTGTATTGGAGATGATATGCCTCCCTATCAAATTACTGATAGATGTTCTTACACATGTTAACATTAGAAACCTGCACTTAATCACTGCATATTGTGTGAATTCAGTAAAACACCTGAAACTGAATGTGTGCAAAGAGAACTTTCATTAGGGGAATGTGATATGTATGATGGGATTGAGTTACCTGTTAATATGATCAAATATTTAAAACTGAATGTATTTAATTTGGATTTTGTTGTGAATTTTTTTTTAATCAAAATTACTCTTCTGACTTGTGGTGCCTTATGTATAAAAAAAATTGGTAGCTGTCAAGTATTTCATGATACTTATCACATCAGTTCAATTTTGAAATGCTAAAAGAGCTTTATTTTTATGGAAGCCTCACTACATTATTAAAATGAAACTGGTGTCCACTTGAATTGATGTAGCTGCATATAAGTACCCTCAGCTTTATTGGGAGACGTGCATTTTCTGTTGAACTGAAATTTAGGTACGGGATGACAGCATATAAGAAAACACGTGGCAATTATTGTTACTATGGAAATAGCATATAATATAAGAATATTTATTCAATTAAGTGCGAAACAGCAAAATATTTACAACAGTACAGTATGACAAAAACTGTGACACCAAATGAACAAGTATACCTGAAAGACCTCAAATAAATTAATTAAATACAGTACAGCTGCTAGTGACTGACAACAAAACCAGTAAACAGTGAAACAAAAACGATGCTGAAAAACTATAAAAAAGGACAAGACATTATCAAAATAAATATTAAATACAGATATAAATAAATGCATTGTGTTTCAAATGGAAAGGGGGATATTGGCCGTATGCCTCCGTGCACAATTTAGGTTATAACTTTTTGTTCAATTTCTTTTGATATGCAGACATGCACATCTAACAAATTCATCTTTGTTTATTTTCTACACTTGAAACATCTGTGTAATGCTTTAGTGTGGATATCTGATTTGGTCAAATAATCTTCACTCTAACAAACGAGGGGGCAACTTCTTCAGAAATAATTAAAATCAAAATGAAACATAATCATAACAAAAAATAATAAATAAAATATTAAAGGTTATGGGTGCGTGTTTGTATCAGGTAGATTGAGTTGAGGTGGTGAGTCTCTCTCTGAGCGTTCAGGGCTGTCCCAGAGTACTGGACAACATAATGCAAACCATCTATCTATACCATTGTTTTTACAGCAGTTCATTGAGGAGCCGCTTTCATTGAGGAGTCAATCACTGGGCCTCCTGACTGTTCATGGTCACATTTCAGATGCTGCCCATGTGAGAGGCGACCAGGTGAGACGTGTTATAGGAGTCAAAGGCCACGTCCAGGGGCAGCTCGTAGCGTGCAGCTTGAAAAAGTGGGTGGCCCTGAGGACCTCCTGGTAGGCCCCCAGTCGTGGAAGTGGGGTAATGGTGGGACGAGAGGTAGTGGGCATGGTGGCCAGGGTGGGATGTGTAGGTCCTCTCTGACTCACGGGGAGAGGGCTCCTGCTTCAGGGCAAAGTTGCCACTGATGCTCAGTGGGGGAGTGAGGGGCCCGTCGTATGGTGGAGTGCCGCTGCTGCACTCGTTAGGGGAGGGGTTGTCATACACAGACCCTTTGAATCCCTTCATGTGGAGGAGGTGGGAAGCCTCCAGGGAGCCATAGGGGGGGCTGGGAAGGCCTGGAGACGGGTAGCTGAGAGGATGGCCAGCCTGACCCCCCACACCACCCAACCCCAACCCCGGGCCGCCACACTTATCGTCCATCTTGGTGAGCATCACTGGACTGGGTCCCAGCTGCAAGCAGCCGGCCAGGAGGTTGCTGGTAGGCTGAGACAGACCTTTACACAGCATCTCCACAAAGCCATGACTCTCAGGGGACTGGCCACTCTCAAGCGACTCCGACAGAGCCCAGATGTAGTTGCGTGCAAGCCGCAGAGTCTCGATCTTTGACAGCTTCTGTGTCTTGGAGAAGCAGGGCATCACTCTGCGCAGACTTTCCAGGGCATCGTTCAGTCCGTGCATACGTGAGCGTTCCCTGGCGTTGGCTTTGGTTCGCCGGGCACGAAATCTCTCCTGTCTGGCTTTGGTCATCTTCTTCCTTTTAGGGCCTCTCCTTTTTGGAGCCTGTTCTCCATTTGGTCCAATCTCCTGCTCCTCATCATCCTCCTCCTCCTCCTCTTCCTCCATATCCTCACTGCCCAGTTCTGTGCAGGAGTGGATTCGTCCATCTACAGTCAGACCATGGCTTTCCTCTCCATCCTGAGAGCTGCCGTCATCCTCCTCCAGCCAGCCGAGGGAGCTCACCAGCTCGCTCACATCCCCACTCTTTCCATATTGTTTGGTCATCATTTTGATCTGAAAAATACAGCACAAAAAGTCGGTGATTCAACAGCTACAACTTCAAGTGTGTAATATCTTAAGGCCTTTACTTGTAAATGCATGATGCTTCTCTTTCTCTCTTTTTATGTGATTAGGAGATTTTGTATTGGGATGAAACTGGAAGAAAAAGCAGTGCCTGACATAGTGACTGGCAACTCTTGTCCCATGAATAACAGAATGAGGGCTCTCTTTTCAGCACTGAACTCTGACCAGCTCACTCCTCTTTTCAAGAGCTGGTGGCAACAAACCAAAGTTATTTGGAAGAAGCACTGTAATTATCTCAAATGCATCATAGTGGGATATGCTGATATTAAGTATAGATGGCTGTTTTTAGAATGAATGGCCCCCTGCTGTTATACTATAGTCGCTACAGATTTGTATCTCTAGGGACTCTGTCAATCTGGGACACAACGGGATTTACCATAATGCTCAAAGATTAAATAGGCGACATACAAGTCAACACACATGTGGACAACCGCCCACATCTCAGGGTTTGCTTATTTTTTATTTTTTTTTAACATCTTTAAGAATAATGCATACAGCCCAAAAGTTAGAAGGAATAAAATCAATATATTGTTTCTTTTTTTTTTAATGTCCTGGGACATATGATTTGCTATTGTTTTGAAAGAAAAAAAACTGTCCTAGTTAATTATTGTGCACTGATGCGTAAAAGTGGGACAAATTGCTGTCATTTCTGAATTCATAACTTTAGACTTGGCAATTGTGTCTGGACTATATGCTACTGAACACAGCAAATACAAGACTTTTTTTTTACAACACATTTAGTAAATTAACTGTAGTTAATTTGTCTGCCCCTGAGAGGACAACACAAGTGCATGTGGTCATTTTAGTAGCACAAGTTTGGATCACTAATGAGATCAATTTGGGACATTTTTCTTCATACTGAACTGATGATGAACAAATGTGTAAACTCACCTGTTTGTATTTACCGCTCGCTCTGTGCAAAATAAAAGAAACACTGGTCTAAATAAAAAGAGATCTGCAGCTGAGTGATAAGTCCAGAGTAATTTCGTTTCTCTCTTCAAGCATCCGCCAGTGTCCCGAACTCCTCTGTGTCCTCAGATAATCATGAGTGCGCGTGGAACTTTCATCTACAAATGACACGAGCTGTCTGATATGGTGGCCTTTAACCGGCTAAGCCCCTCCCCCAGGCGCCCCACCCACCACCAACTCAGCCAAACGCGCGTGGCGGGCTCGTGGCCAGAAGTTTCATCCAGCAGATGAGTGAGGGGCAGATAGAGTGCGCGCCCATGTGCACGTGCAGACAGTGTTTATTTGTAAATCACGAGGTCCTTATACACTTGGAGGGATTGAGTCAGTGCAGAAAACGTGCACGCATTGGGAAACAGTTAGATCCTAAACATGCCCATCATAAATGATAATAATGTAAATGAATATATCTGATCTTTAATGGGAGCACATATCTACCCACATACACGGGACTTCCAACTTTTTACCAGCTACAGATTATTTCCCCCATTTGCTCAAACGCCAACTTTCTTAGCTTCATCTCACACTATATATTATCTGCTTAAATATTTAGGCTTCACTCTGTAACATGGTTAGGAATTTTAGTGTTTGGTTGCAATTTTAGCAAAAAGCAAAAATGATCGACATTATTTCTCACAGCACTTGCACTGCATAGATGTTCCCCTAAAGCTTTATTAGCATATACATCTTCCCACATGGAAATGTGTCAATAACCCCCACATATTCCTATATTCGGTTTTAAATCCCTGTGTTAACCATCTTAATCGATTATCTATCTCTTCATTAGTCGGTTGGATTATGAATTTTCCACCTAATTAAACACAGTGTAGGCCTGGTCTTCGCTGAGTAAAGAGACGCTCTTCCATGTGTGCGTATTTAAGTGATGTTGACAGCTCAGTGTGCAGAGAGCAGGTGTGTGCGTTGTTCACCCACTTATTCAATTGTTTTCTTCCATTTTTAGCGTCATATTCTGTCCCCAAGGACTATCTGATTATTGAATCGATTGGAGCTATGATGAACAGACAGGTACTTTATGGTAGGCTCAACAACTGACCCAGTCAGGGGGTATTGTAAACACAGTAACTCCGTATTTGCTACTAGCCAATCAATGAAACATACATTGTCAAGACGGCATATGCCCTCAATTTGTACTTTATCTATTTATTTATGTAGTGTTTTCTTTATCTGTTTGTTGTTGGGTTTTTTTGTATAATAAAAGTTAAGCATAAACACTGCCAATGAATAGACACAATTTATTTCCACGCAATCCGTGTAGGTCTTGAAATGACTATATGGCCTTTGTTGTTTATACACTAATCGTTTCTCAATATTGTACATATTCCCCAAGTTTTGACTATAAATACCACGGCATAATAAACGCCCGCCCATCCTCGTGCGTGGCGGGCCGCAGCGCAGTGGGGGTTTATTGTCATCACTGGCCATTGACAGCCGGGGTCTCGCGAGCCGCACGTGCCCCCGCATTGATACTATTGTGCGAGCGATTGGGCACAGCTGTGTTCGAGACTTAGACTGAACTTTGCCAACTGCACTGTTGGTTCTCCTGTTTCTGAGTGTGCCGTGCAATTTGCATGTCTGAGAAATAAGATGTTGTCACGTGGCTCATCTGCAACATTGCGTAAAAACAGGCACTTATCCAACGATTTATTGAACAGAGCCTAACAGATGGCTGGATATAGGAAGCGTTGGGGTGAGGGGGGGGGAGGAGGCATCTGTTGCTTGGATGCTCACGCGTCACCGCTTGCCCAAGATGATGTCTCGTGCTGAAACAGCATTTATCCACCTCGCCAACGGCCCTAATCACTCCTGGTCAGTGCACTGGCCATAAAGGCATGTGGACAGAGAGAAAAGAGGAGCCCTGCCGCTTGGTTGTGTGTGTGTGTGTGTGTGTGTGTGTGTGTGTGTGTGTGTGTGTGTGTGTGTGTGTGTGTGTGTTGTCCCCATATGATGTGTAAGGCAACAACTCTAATGTGATGTGTCTAAAGGTCCCCAGGTTCATGCACCTCACAACACACAACACACATGCACTATAGCTTTCTGTCCCATGAGTGTGAGCATGGCCTTCACCACACCTGCAGCCTGCATGGGGAATTGGAGTCTCGCAGTCTCCCACAATTCCCATTGGTTTCCCAAATGACTGACTGACTAACAGAGAGGGAATTGTGTCCTACTCCCATTTAAGTAGTAACATAGATAGCCAGCCTTCTGGAAGAGTTCACCGTGGATACATCTGAACATACTTTTGATGACTTTGTATGATTTTTACCTGGGTACTCCAAAATATTCATCTAATAAATGTAAGTTTTACCATAGTTATGAAGTTAATTGCTGACTTTGCATGTCCAAAATAAGTTTCTTACCAAAATAGTGGGTCTACCAGTCGTACATTAGCTATTTCAGTGCTGTTGTTAATGGGGGTAACCTCCGACCTCGCAAAAAACGCTGCCACAAGTGAGTTGTCTCTCGCTCTGGTCCCTTGGGACTCAGAGTGGAATGGGAGGGATTTGTGTGCTGCTCTGACAGATGGGTCCTTGTTCCTGTCTTTTTCTTCATCTCTATCTCCCTCTCCCTCTTTCCCTAAAACACAGACACACTCACACACACCAAGACTGCACGAATACAATAGGAATTAAAGCTCCTCACACATGCTCCCTGGACCGCTTCTGAAAGCTGAGCCCCTTGTAGTGATCATAAAAGATGGAGGGAGCGTAGATTTGCAAGAGGGGTTGGCGTGGTAAGGGGTGGGGGTCATGTCAGGGGATGATGAGGGAGATGAGATTGTATTGTTGTCAAACCAGAAATAAAAGTTTTCTCGTGTCAACCATTTTCCAAGTTTTGTCTGTAACACTTTTTAGAAAAGTTTCTTGAGCCAGTCTATCTTCAGCATATGCACTTTACCTGACTGTTTTCAAGTTTTTCCATTCTATTGCTTAAATGTGTGTGTCTGTATGTGTGTGTCTGTCTGTTTGTGTGCTTGTGTGTGATTGTGTAAAGAAGTCCCAGGGCTCAGTTCTCTCCATTTGCTGCTCATTGAGGCTGAATGTGCTTAAAGCAGACTTTCCTGAGGGAGAGACTGACAGCCTACTGATTCTGCTGCACACAGGGGGAAATCAGTGGTCTACACATACACACACATACACACATACACACACACATAAACACACACACAGACAGTTGTGAATCATGATCTTTTAAAATTAAATCTCTTGATGGAAACTGATTCTTACACCACTCTTTGTTAATGTTTCACTGTAAATCATATTTAAGTGAGATATATTAGATAAGTCTAAATGTTGAATCATTTTAAAAGTTAAACCTCAAGCCAATTTATTTTCTTCATAGAACGTTGGAGATCAAACTATATTAATCATTTAGATCACAACATAAGTTGGAGTTTACGGTTGCAGGTTTTAACTGTGCTATATGCAGCCAATGTACATAATATCTTTACACATGAACACACAAGATGCAAGATAGATACAAATATAAAAGATTCACTCAAAAGAGACTGAATTAATGCCCCACAGACGAACAGACAATTATCTTTATCTCCTTGTGTAGGAATATAATCCCATGTTTTGACTCGACACTAGCATAAACATTTTTTGGGCAAATGGCTCTCCATATCCATAAAACTAAGATGTCAACAACTTAGAGTTTTCTAGTTCACAAAGTGAGTCTTGATAAGATCTAGCAGCATCTCATCCAGGCAATATGAGCAGATTTTGTGCATCTTATTCCTCTTCCTTTGGGCTAATGGATTTGGAAAACATTCCAATTGGGCAGAAATGTAGCTACAGAATGGGAATCTGGCCTGAGGGCAATTCTCACTAAGTGGGGAGAGAGCCACTAAACAAAGGTGCCTGTGGTTTCATATTCAGGATACTTTACAACCTCCGTCCCAGGACATCAACAGTGTTTTTGGGTGTGCTGTTAGTGGGGGCAGACGAGGGGGAGGAGGATCCATCTGCCATGCTGCCGGTCCTCAGGGAGACGGGCATATCCCAGGGGTGTTTTGGAGAGAGAGGGGCTGAAAGGATTACACCCAACCACTAATCAACGACGGTAATCTGTGGGCCCCCGTGCAAAATCCCCACCGATCCAAATAACAATTTGGGACAGAAGAAAAATTCTCAGTGTACAGGGGTATCTAACCGATGTCATACAACCTGACAAATCCAAGGACAAATACAGGTGATTTTTAATTGGGAGACTCAACGGTGGAGGTGTGATTGGCAATGAGCCATAGTGTCTCTGTGATCAGGTGCAAGTGTCCCACAAGTGGCCTCTGATTCCCAGTGTGACCATTATGCAAATACAAAAAAACTAGGCAAGCCTGTAACATAAATTAGTATAACGGATAAAAGCACTTTTCTAATCAAATCAGATTGCAAAAGGTTTTTCTTGCATTCTTTCTGGACGTGACCCAAAATAATAAACTATCAGAAATTGTAAAAATATTTCTTGAGTGTTTCACACATTTATTTATTTTCCATTTCTTTAAGGGAATCAGAAATTGCGATCATTTGTCTGTAGTCTTGAAGATGAACGTCCAACAGCTGATTTCATTTTGGTACAAGGTGAACCCTGCAGAAAAGTTTTCCCTAAGCTGTCCAAAGCGTTTGAAACAGCAGGAACCTACCAAAGGTGCAGCTGCTGAGCGGTTGTCCTGGCAGGTTTTTTCATCTAATAAAAGACTAGCAGGGAATCAAGTTGCCACTAGTTTCATGGTCCCTTGTCAGTATGGTTTTGATGTCTGGAGTCTGGGTGGGGTCTGGATCTGGTAGTGGTGGGTTTAAAGCTCCACAGGACTATAGAAGATGCTGCCTAATGATGGTGCCAGTCCTCCAGGGCATAGGGAACTGGAGCATCCTGGCCTGCACCACCTCTACCTCCTGCAGTATGCCCATTGGCTAGGCAGCCTTTAAGCTGCCTAGCCCCGTAGCCTCATTGTTTAGTGGGCCCAGCACTGTCAATATTAAGCCTGGCTAATGTGATCTAGAGGCAGCTGGAGCAGCCCCGATTATTACCATGACACAGCCGACTGAGGGGTGTAATATCATTAAAAATAAATCAGGTGGTTTGGAGATTTGCTGCAGCATGGGGGACTTTGAATGGCATTATAGTGGGAGAACTGCCATAATTTCATTAGTCAGTTGGGCACCTCAGAGGATCTGTTGAAACATTTCCTTTAAGTTGGAGTAATTGAATTTGCTTTCACAACACTGCACACAAAATTATAGAAAGGGAAAATGATGATAGTAATGTTTCCTATTAAGTGTCTTCTGATTTAGAAAATTTAATTCAGACATGTTAAGAACTATGCAGACACATGGATAGGATAATGTTTCAATTTGCTAATTATGGTATGCTATATTAAAGGTAATCTATTTGAAAGCAGGCATATCGTATATTCCCATTGTTATTATTAGCCTCTTGTGGTGGATTATTGTTGGGAATGATGAGGAAAACGTGAGGCACTGCTAATCTTCTTAAACTGCTTGCCACTGAGCTGTCTGCTCGGCCGACCCATCAGTAATCAGCTGGCATTAGGCTGCAGGCTGACAGAATGTATTAACATTTCAAAAATAAAATAGTAAAAAAAAAAATACACTGTAGCTTTTTTCATGTTGTGTAGATAATCAGGATGGCTTTGTAGGGGGGTCTTTTTTCCTCATTTTGCATGTTCGATCCGCTATTAAAGCGCCAGGAGTGCCGTTGGTCTCGCAGCAAGGGTCTTATGTCGCTATTGTTTTGACGCTCGAGCCACATAAACGGTAATTTCAAGGCCCATTGAGCGCGCGATGGATTGTTCCCCAAACCCACTGAGGAGTGGGTAGCATTGATTATTGGAGGAGCGGGTAGAGTGACGCCAGAAGTTGTTTATCTGTTTTCTCTGCAGTGACGTTAAATGCAATCATTTAATATCGAAATAGTGCGTCACGCTTAAAGCCATAGATACACCTAGATCATTTTACTTAAGTTAAGCACAAACTTATCAGGCTACCATAGAAATGTACCCTTCTTGAATTAGTCCTACCCATGGTCATACTAAAATAAAAATGACTGATTCTGCAGAATGGCCCATATCTATTCATTGTGTGGTTTATATTATATGTTGTATTATTAATCTGAATCTGCGAAGTAACTAGAGCTGTCAGAAAAATGTGGTGGAGTAAAAAGTAACATTTTCCCTCTGAAATGGAGTGGTGCAAAAGTATAAAGTCGCATAAAATATAAATACACATGTAGAGAACAAGTACCTCGAAATGTTGAGTGTTGTAAATGTTCCCTAGTTAAAATAATCCTTTATTACTTTCAACCACTGGATGGATTTATAGACAGAGAGATAGAGATGCAATGCCTCATCATCGTTATCATCGTAAAAATACTGTTCTTTTTGAGTCACAGGCTCTCTGTTGTAGCAAAACATGCATGAGGCAGACCTACAACTCAATTAACGGACGGATTATAATTTGGTTTGAGATGAAGCCCGTTGAAGCAAAAAGCGTTCCGTGGTCGTGTCTTCCTGTTGTATAATAGTGACATCTAGTGGCACTATTCTGAACTACTGTCTCATTTCGGCTCAATCATACTATAAATGTTGTGCACATAAACAGGTGGTGGGAGAAGTATTTTACAGATTCGTAACTTGGCTTATAAGTAAAATAAATAATACCACATTGTAAAAAATACGACATATCAAGTAAAAGTCCTGCATTCAAAACCTTACTTAAGTAAAAATATTTAAGTATTGCAACATCTGCGTAAAGTATCAAACGTTATATTACTCATTCTGCAGTGAAATGGTCCGTCAGGGTGTTATTATATAGTGTTCCTGGATTTATATTAGTGCTGCATTAATGTGTCCGTTGCATTTGCTGCTTAAGATTGTGTATAATCTAACTCCTTGAAATAGTATTGAGTAGTTACATCTACAGCGATGCATTATATTCTACAAGATCATCATGTTTGCAGCGTCACCCTCTGGTGGAAACCATGTATTAATAAAAAGTCAACTTTTCATGAGCTCAGAAAACAGTCCTGTTTCCAGCACTGTGACCATGCTTTTTACAGCCAATCCAAGAGAGTTTTAATAGTTTATTTATTTTAAGATGAAGGGGATCTTCTCAGCCAATAAAGGAACATTTCATCCTTTAGTTTATCAGAAATAAACAAATTATAAATCACCAAGAGAATGGAAGTACCTCAAATTCTATTTCAGTACAGTATTTTGAGTAAATGTACTGCATTCCACCATTTGGGGGAAAATAACTACAGTAGACTAATAGCAGTTACAAAATACCCCCTCACCAGTGGAAAATAAACAATAATAATACATTCAAAAGTTAATTTAAAAAATAAAAGAGCAAAATCAAATTAAAGTGGCAAGATTAAAGTACTCATTATGCAGCAGAATGACCACTGTCAGTGTTATATTAGTATAAATATATTAAGTATATAGTGTTTTAGGTGCAATACTGTTTAAACAGCATTGTAATGTTGTAACTAATTGAGGTGGAGCTTTTTTATACAATTTCATTATTCTCTTTAATCAGACTATAATGATGGATCATAATCTAAAAATGATGATATAATCATTCACATTTTAAATCTTAATCTGTAGAGCACTTATTTATATCTGACAAATAAATATAAGGCAGTGAAAAGAATAACTTACCTCTGAAATATAGTAAAGTGGAAGTATAACATAGCATACAACAGAAATCCTCAAGTCCATGAAAAGTGTACTTAATACAGTTGACTTAATGTAAACCACAAATATAAATGTGTATTGTGTATTGTTCTGTAATAAACAACATGCACATAATATAAATATTTATAAAACAAGGGGGGAATGAGGAAAACCAAGACAAACAAAAACGTTAAAAAAAAATGCTTCATACTATTGTATTTGGGATCGATTTGGATCCATTCGCAAGTGTTGTACAAGCTAAAAAAATACAAGCATTGATTCCCAAAATATCCATTCAAAATATCCACATATGACGGGCCACTCGTAGATCCTTGTGCACTGTTCAGGCAATATATTGCGTATGAATCATCGACATTCAATCCTGCACAGAGAAAAACACATGTTCGATTCTTAATTTGGCTATAATCTTGGTGAATGGTTTCACACCTAGTGTCCTGCTTCTCTTCTTCATGAGCATGTAGCATCAGTGTCAGCAAGTCTGCAGCAAATAGGAGGAAGAGCAGATCTGGGAGCAGAAACAAAGAGAACATATATTTATTCTAGAACAGTTTATTATTAGCTACATGCTGGTTTGTAATGAGACACAGAATATATGACACTCCTTATAACATCTCTTAATGAGTCTGAAAAATAGGCTTTTGGCTAAAATCTTTCAATTGAGCCCCAACACACACACACGCACACACACACACACACACTCACACACATTTCTGACCCAAATAAAAGCATGCGCTTGGAGTCATACAGCTGAGTCTACTTCTTTCTATATCGATCCCCCTCTTCATACATTCGAGCTTTCATCTCTACTCCTCCTACGCTTTGCTTGACAAATTCACTCGAATGCTATTCTTTATGTCCACCTCTGCCTCATCCAACTGCTCCCTGAGCACCATCGGCATCATCAACCTGCTTTTCCTCTCCCCTCCCCTCAGCTCCACAGGAGCAGCACAACCGACACACTTTATTCATAGCTTGATACCTCCTCTCAGCAGCCCATACCAGCAGCTTGTGCAGAGATTTGAAGTTTCTGGCTGCCCAGGACGTTAGGAATGGCTCCTAAAAGAGAATCCTCCATTAAGAAGTCTCCTTCACCGGTGACCCAACCCAGACTGGGTCCTCCTTACCCCTGCATTCCTGTGGCTCATGTAGATCCAAAACCGGCTCTAGAGCAGAAACCTAGGATGCTGCGTCCTTCGGATTCACCATTTGACCCCACTGCTTTGGAGGTGAGTGGAGTTTACTGCAATAAGCTTTTGATGACAAAGCTAATGTGGGGCATTCACTAAATTAAGACTATGTCTAAAAACGCCATGTCCTATTCATCTCATCTATGATTTCATGTATGGTGTCAAGGTATCTTAGCAAGATGGTAAATCAAAACAGTAATTTGTTTGCCAGTTAGTTCTGTAAAAACATGCTATGCTGATTAGTTGCAAAGTAGCTTACTACAATACTGATGCTAATAAACTGTCAGCATCAATCTGGAATGAGACTGAATCTAAGCTAAGTGAAGAAATGGGGCGCTGAAAGGCTGAAAGTGAGAATGTCAGTCAGTGACCTCCTTAGGGATAAAGAGGCTGTTTTCTGCCACAGTGTGTGCTATTTATTTCATCAAGAAGGAGATTCCAACAAATGAATGTGACCTACACACCTATTAATACAAGCGCTATTATTAGGATCAGAATAACAAGACAAATCTCCAATTTAAAATTCAAACTGAGGACATTTTTATTCTTCACTTCATTAATAATTTAGAGAGGTTTTACTTGCCCCATTTTTCAAAGCTAGAAACTGGCTGCAAAGAGAATGGACCTCCCCATACTTCTGTCATGTGACTGAAATAACAGCTCGTTAGAGATACATCACAGATATAAAATGACCGACATGGGGCGTTTTGTTTACAGTCATATTACAGATATAGTACAGCCTCAAATCTTTGTAGTGACAAATGTTGGCTGCTTATGTTATACAACACATAAGGCAATAAGGCATTGAGCAAAGAGGATGTGATTATTTAGAAACTGTCTTCTATATTGTATACTTTAAAAATGAAGTAAATATTAAGTTGATACATTAAGAAAAAAATATAAAATATCAATAAATATAGGAATTTAGTTAACTAAGTAAGTTCCTTGACCAAATAAATCATGTTAACATTTCATAAGTCCGAGCTATTGGTGTTTTCAGGTCAAAGATGCCCACATTAGACTTTGTACTTATATGCTTCATCATTGTTCATGCTTTAGCTTTGCTGCCATCTTCATGTGCTTTAAGTATTACACTGTGATGCTGTTACTGCACGATTTTATGGAGCGAGACTGTCCCATTTAGCCTGTGAGGCTATGTGGGCCATGTTAAGTAATCCACTTCTGCTTACAGTGGGACCACGGACGTGACATGTAGGCCAGAGTTCCTACTGGGCAAAGACAGAGTTTTAGCCACGCTGCTAAAATAAATGGGATCAGTCCATGATCTCACAGGCCTAAAGTAATCCATCATTCCTGCACGGCCAGACACTCATATTCCTTATTGCAATCATGCATTCATTTATCCAAGTGGGATCAAAGTCAAACACACACCACAAAGGGACAACGATTTATTAAAACATCTTTAAAATAATGTCTTAATCAAAACACACATAATTTAACATAGGGTCCATTGACTCACTGCCTACTTTGTAAGGTTAAGCGCAAGCTGCTTTAATTTAATATATATTAAAAATCTAATTTGAGATAAATACTGTCCTTGCAAGGATAACTTGTGTCTGATATGGTTTCTACTCTAAACCAGTGAAACTCTATAAAAGTTCTTAATCCGGAAACCATGAGGATTTACCAGCCTATTTAACTATACCTGACACATGATGTGTACCTCTTCACTGATTTCGTTCTCTAGCTCACTCCGTTTGTGCATTGAAGAATTCCAATTTCAAACACTAATTGTGACGTCACACAATCATACTTGCCTTAGACTCGGGTTTAAGGTGAGCATGAGAAGCAAAGCAACACGTATTCCTGAGTGATGGGGGGGGGCTTTAAGTATTTAAATCCGTTCACTATTCATGTAAAGGCAGGATGATCAGAATAGGTTACATTAAGGCCTTCTCACCTTTGTCTGTTAAGGTGTAGTATATAAGTTGATATCAAAGGATAAAGGAAGATGTCCAGGTCCATTGATGCAGTTTCAACAATTTCTTTATTGAATCAATATCCAATACAGAGATTCAGCATGGACTGAGGCTCTCAGCCTTCAGTCTGAACTCATATCTATGTTGTGCATCCCCTCAATGTGCACAAAGGCATAAAACATATTGAGCAGTACATACATCATTCAGACATCTTGAGACATATACCTTTTGAAATACATTCCTGAGAACCTAGAATCTTCCATCTGTGTAAACATCACTATAAACAAGGTTGTCATGTCGTGTGTTGTTCATGAGGTCATTGTTAGGGCAGTTCCTGAGTACCTAAACGCTCAACATCACACAGCATGCAACAACTGCATGGCCTCAGTGCAGCAAGGTATAGCAGAATATGATAAAATACACTACAAAGGAGTAAACTCAGCTGTTAAATTACATTTGTATTCCAAAAGTTGCAATTTTCATTTAGCCAACTTCAATCATAAAGTGAGCAGTTCAAGTAGCGTTAAGGCATATACTTATTGTAGTGGCCAATTGCATCTAGAATAATTAAACATTACTTATGCATAAAATAACTAAATACTAATATCCTATAAATAGCTCCTACACTTATTGTACTGTATAGGCTATCACAAGCCATACCTTGAGCTCTATTCCTATATATGGAGCGTAGTTGTCCCTCCTCATGCGTGAACGTCGTACGTCATGACGCAATACTGCCGTACGTCATGACGCAAAGCTGCCGTAGGCCGCTAGGTTTTCTCCTTGTCACCCAGCCCTTCCCTGAGAGCCATCACACATTCTTTGGTTTGCCGACTCCTCGGACGCACCTCAGCCAACACAGCCATGGTGGGTTTTCTTGCTCCCCTCGTCTTAGACTAGAACGGCCTATTTTTTTTCTTGTGTGTTTGGTGTGATAGCTTCTTGTCTCGAGAAAATGCTTTTCAAATTCGCTAAGTTAAGTTTGAATGTGTGGTTTTTTGGCTCGCGGGTCGCTAGCGGAAGTGCAACTTTTGAGAAGCTAACATTAGCTTGTAGGCTAGATGGGTTAACATGTACATTCACACGAGACGCGTATTCACGTCGTCAACATACCCTCGTGCACACTAACCGTTGTTGAACGTGCTCCTGTTGTGAAATGTGTTTTTTTGAGTAAATGTAACTATCCGAAAAATGTGTCCAGACGCGGTGAAGTTAACCCGAGCTAGCTGTGTATGGCGATGCAAAGGGCACCATAATAATGTAGCCTGCTTTCTCTCTGAACAGTCTGACTTCTCGGAAGATCAAATTATTGGTGAGTTTACTTCCAGATCTCTCTTGTTTTGCATGCTTCCACTCTTGCCTGGTCCAGATGACTCTCACCCTGCTCTGTGCCCGCCTGTCATAGCTGTCCTGGTTTTAAGGCCACTATTTCCTCCTTTAATTTCTGTACTGTTTCATCCCTTTCCACTTGCAACTGCTTGTCCTTTCCAGATTGAGTTTAACCTGGATCAGATTCATGGTAAGTCAGTGTAAGGGGACCGCCTGAGCACAACCCTGATAGCTATCTCTACCGGAGTGTGTAGGGTGTGATCTGCATGTTGCTCTTTGGGAAACCCTAACGTCAATCTGTCTCAACTGTGAAGTCGAGTCGCTTTGCACTGTTGTCTTGGTCCGTTTAAAGTCAGTCACATTTTTGCATACAACGTGATAATACTTAGCAGCTTTGACCGTGTGTTGCAGTGTTTTTGTATGTGGTCAATCATGCATAAGCAGAACTTATAAATGTAGCCAAAGCTCACATCTGTTATCAAAAGTCAGTCCTGGTTGTGTCAGTTTTCCATAAACTTTGCTTGTTATCTTCCAAACGATGCATCTTCCAGCGTGCCCTTTTTTGGTGCGGGATAAAGTGATGCATGATTTAGTCCCGGGGCTGGTTTGTTTAACAAAGTTGACATAATAGGCTATAGCTACTCTCACTCTCCTCCTACTTTCCTCCACTCCTCTATTACCAAATATGGCGTTGGGAAAAGTGCTCACACCCCAGAAGGGAAGAGGCACATTCCTCAGAACAGGAAAAAACTCCACAACAGTGCCTGAGCTTTTTGGGCAGTAGCTTGTCCCATAACACAAGGACCAGACGGCTGCAATCCGACTCCATGTCTCCCTGATTGCTATATCTTAGCTAAGCTTTTGTGTTTGACTGTTGAGTCTAACTAGTCGGCCTGATGTTGGATCAAAACTACATTATTCAACCTTGTGAGCACTGACATGATTAGATCATTGCTGACAGATGATAACGCCTAGTTATTTCCACTTGAATGACATGTGAATAAAGGCTTAGGTATTTTACAGCCTTATTGACTTTTAAACAGTTCTGTAAAACTTTGATGTCAAAGTAGAACAAACAGTAGGGATGTCAGATGAGGTTTTGGAAACAAGCAACCAAAATCATCCTGTCATATAGACAGAACAATCTGGTAATATTCATAACTAAAACAGGGAGAACTACTGACATTAATTCTTTGATTGATACCATGAAATGGGCACGATATTAAAGATGACACCGGATTGATATAATCCTTATCTTAAACTGATAGGTTGCATTACTGAATAACTTTGGCTTTATTTAATCAAATAGGTTTTGTTTGTTCTATATTTATGCAGATGATTAACTGGATTTCTTAAATGATGTACAGTTTGTGGTATTTGTTGGATAAAGCCTCACAACAATTACAAACAAAACGTTTATTCATTCAATATTTTATTTTGTTTATTAAATATTTAGTTGTATACAGCTTTTCAAATGCGATTTGCCTGCATTTTACTTTTGGTCACACAATATAAGCACTAGATCTAAGGCAACCTTTTAAGATACATGAACATGAGTTTACACCCTTCCTGATCTAAGAGTTTGTAATACAAACTAATTTACAGTTACCCTTATGTTAAGCATTATCTTCAGAGTTTTATATTAAAACAAATCTAACTTACTATATACATACCTGTTTTTTTCCTTCTTTATTTAAGGCATGATAAACATATTAACCATTACAATTGTAACCCATTACCCTGATATTCAGACATATTTAATATTTTTGGAAACTAAACCACAAGTTTTTGCATGTTCAAACTAGAACAACAACAATGATGGAACATGTACTGTTGCACTGGTGAAGTTGTTTCACCTTGTTTTTGTCGAGGTGTCATAGACAAACCAGATGACTAATGTGGACATGCAGAATTTGCTGAATTGAGGAAGTTAGAAGGGTGTTTGCAATGTCAAACAGCAAAGTATAGAGAGCGAGCTGTTTTTTAGTGGTTGCGCCACAGTCTGCCATGCAAACAATAACAGTAATGAGATGTACAAAATACTTTTTCAGCGTTAGAACTAAGCATGTCCATGGAACACGAGTTAGGGTTTGCCCATACATTTGTGCAATTTATTAATATATCTTTTATCCTGGGGAAAACCAGTAAGAGTTATTTTGACTAGAGTGATATATGCAACATACGCAGATGTGTTAGTGCTGTGTGTCCTGTACACTTTAAATGTAGGCCTACCAGCTGAAAACCAGGTCATGTCCAAATCTCTGCTTTACTTGTCTGCCTGTTCTCATTGACTGGCTTTTCTGATTTCATCTATTTCCAGGTCTCTTACTATCTCCATACCTTTTCCTCCATACTTGTCTGCTGATCTCTACATTTTTTTTTTTTACAATAATTCATATCCCTAGCCTAACTCGTCATGTGTCTGTGTATCCTGCAGAGTTTAAGGAGGCATTCCTGCTGTTCGACAGGACAGGAGATGGCAAGATTAGCTTCAGCCAGTGCGGGGATGTCATGCGGGCCCTGGGACAGAACCCTGTCAATGCTGAGGTGCTCAAGGTCCTGGGCAACCCCAAGTCTGAGGGTGAGAAAAAAAATAAATAAAGAATTAATGGGATTTATCTTTTTTTAATTTAACTGTGCTGAAACAAATATTCTCTTATGATCCTAATCTTTCGGTGGCAGTAGTGTGTTTTGCAGCTGGAGGCTCTAAAACTCTCCACATATATTTATTTATTTATTTTACAGAGATGAACTGCAAGATGCTAGACTTTGAGCAGTTCCTGCCAATGTTCCAGGCCATCGCTAAGAATAAAGATCAGGGCTCCATGGAGGATTTTGTGGAGGGACTGCGTGTCTTTGACAAGGAGGGCAACGGCACAGTAATGGGAGCAGAGCTTCGTCACGTCCTCACCACGCTAGGTAAGTAGCATTTTTATCACCCTTGAATAGGCCGCTCGATGGGAGGGCTATCTTGATTTGATTTCATGTATACACACTATTTAAATTGTTCTCACTTACACAAAAATACTGCTGTCCCTACAATGCATAGTGTCAGTGCAAAATGTGTTTGCTGAAGCTGAATTTTTGCACTAATGTTTTAATGTTTCCTTTTCAGGTGAGAAAATGTCAGAAGAGGAAGTTGAGACGCTCTTGGCGGGACACGAAGATGCAAATGGCTGCATCAATTACGAAGGTGAGGGAGAAAGAAATAAACAAGAATGGGATACTTGCCATGATTTGGCCAACGTTGTGAGACAATCCTGTGCCACATACCTGCTACTGTCAATGAAACCTCATACCCAGTCTTGGCAATGTTGGACTGAAACTACAGTCAGGACATGCATTATGCTGTGTTTACATGTGAAATATTATGTGAAGATATAGTTTCAGTTTTCTGTAAAAACCTACAGTGTTTCCCCTACCATTGCCCTCAAGAGGTCTTCTGGCCCCCCTGAAAGAAAAAAACAAATCTTTTTTTATTTAACTACTTTATATGCACTCAGAACTGTGTTTTGTTGTAAATTACTGTCATGCTAGTTTCTCTCCTCCACTCTGTGTTTCACTGAGGGGCTTTGCACACAGCTTGTGTATATGCAAGCAGGAAGATGGCATTTAAACACTGGCGGTCTGCAAACTTCCAATATCAGCCCCTCTGTTTCAATGATGTTAGGCTGAAAAAAACTTTCATTCTGGCTTAAAGTTCTTCTGTGATGTTAAAAGCAGTCAACCTAGGGAATATACTGTCCTACTTATCTGAAGGCAGTCATTGGAAGCCCTTTTTTAACTGCTACACTCTCCTTACAGTAAGCTAATGCTCTAATTTGTCTTACGATGTGGGTATCCATCCATGTTACTGTTAACTGTCTTTTATCTGTCTTTACCCGTGTGGTTAATTGACCGCTGTAAGAAGTCATGTATAACAGTGTGTTAACTGTTCTTCCTCCACAGCATTTGTCCGCCACATCATGTCAGGCTGAAGGCCGGTACGGGCATTTGGTATACCATGAGATTGCACCCCCAGGCTTTCCTGCATTTTAGTTGTTAAATAATCCACTCCCATTAGGGCCTCCCTAACACTTTTTGGCTGTAGTTGTGCTCTTCTACTCTTCAAGTAGACTTGACATGCGGAAAAAGCCTCGTGGTCCCTCTCATATTTAGTCCTGAGGCTTTGATCCATGTGTAGCCTCCTGCTGTTCTGTCTGTCTCTCCTACAGCCCTCTGTCTTGGCCCCTGGCTGCCGCATGCCCATCTGCATGTGTCTGAGACTCCCCTCAGTTTAAAAGGGGGTATGATGGACAGTCAGAGAAGTGACTGGTCTCATTCGGGGAAAGCCTGGTGGCCGCTGTCGAGTTATTTGAACTGATGGGTGTGGAGGTCACAAGGCAGCTTTTCTAATCTCATTTGCATGTCGTTGGCACTATTAAAATAGGCCTTTTCATCTGTTGGTGTTAGAGGTGCTGCTCTTTTCAAACCGATAAAATAGACAGGTCATTACATTGCAGACATTTTCTTTACATTTTAATTTTGCCACCAGCTTTGGGAGAGTGGACCAGTCCCTTTTTCTACTAACCAGAGAAATGCAGTGAGTTGCTCTTGTGCTGATTATTTTCGCCTCTCTACTTATGGAAGCTGAATTTGTAGCTGGCTGCTGTCTGACTGGACTTTAGCTCCCTTGACCTTCTCCCCTTTCCTCTGCTTCTCAACTAGAGGAAAGCATACAGCGAGGATGGCTTCTCTAACCAGCTCTTCTTGGATCATAGACATGGCCAAATGCTTTGGCTTAATAGGAGATAGAGATGATTATCCCACCTCTTTCTCTCCGTACCATCTTTAACCCTTCTCTCCTCCTGCGTGAACAGAATATGGGGGATCTGCCTCCAAATGCAGCATCTCCCACCCAGAATCTAGACCACGACTCTGACACCTGTCGTCTCTCTTTTGACTCTTCTTTTGCAGAACTGGTCAGGATGGTCATGAACGGGTGAAGACGAAGAGCAACCAACTTTTTCTACCCTGTCATATGTACCCTATTTGTTCCAGTTTGCTTCTACAACACCTGCCCCCCCAACCTTTTCCATGGATTGGTTTTTTCACATTCATTTGATTTAAGAAGTGCCTTTACATTCCCTACAAAGACCACAAATGGCCCTGGCTGTTGCTGCCAGGTCCATTCACATATGTGACCAACTTATATGCATTGAGTCTTAATGCTTGCATTGTTTGCAATAACATTCCAAGATGCAGCACTTAAGACAACTTAAATTGATAATGATATACTGTAAATATTGATACTAGTGTGTCAATGTTGTATGGGACATTAATATATATACATATATAAATAATAACATGTGTGGTATACAGCTCTCAGCAACCAACTGTATCATTGGCTAAGAAATTCTTTGGCTGAGGAAATGTGTTCCTCCAACCCTGCGGTAAACCGGTATATTCAAAACCAGACTATCATGAAGTAAAAAGAACCATTTCAAATGGGTTCCCATGTTTTTAATTCACCCAAATTTTGTTGCTGCATTTAAATAAATGTTTTTCCTGAAAACTCATTTTGGTTGTTTTGATCTGATTTGTTTGATCTCGTAGAATAAGGTGCGACCTGTTACTTACTGCCTCGTCTTTTTAAGGTTTTCTGCAATACATTGATGCTTTTCTATCGACACAAGGGGGCAGTGTTGCTGCTGGTATCAGGTAGTCAGAAGGACCGCTGTATTGTTCAGTATATAATGTATGCGGCATATCTTGATCTGCTCTTACTGCTCTTTCATTTTTGCTAAATAAAGAATTTAATGCACATGATGCATGTAAGCTTTTATGCTCAAGTGAATATAATCTTATATTGGCTGTCTGAGAAATGTTAGTTTCTCTTATTGGTTGCCATTGTTTAGGGACAGAGCAAACTCGAATTTCAACACAATACATATTTCATTGTACATTTCTTTTTCGTGGCCATGCTGTAAAGAACATTTGTGGCCATGCTTCTACTGCTCATGATCTGGTGACAGCACCAAGCTATGAGCAGTAGAAGGCTGTTTGGTGGCTTCCTGACCTTTTCTTCATTTTCCTCACAAGCAGCCACAACTATTTCCTCTCATTAGGCACCACAGCTATTGGAGCGTGCAGCTCATGTGTGTGCGGTATGGTTCGGGAGGGTGTCGTAGTCCACGGCTGAATAGGTTGTCCACTAATTACTCGGTGTGTATGTGTGTGGTCGATGGAAGTCAAGGCTATTGATTATTTTAATCCTCCTATTTGTGAGTCTGTGATCCTCGTGGCTCTGCATTCGACAGGGGAATCACTAATGGGCCTCAGCGCAGCCTGTCTCAGACCTCTCCCCGTCCAATTAACTTTCAACTGGAATCTGCCAGTAGAGAGCCGGGGGCCGGGCCCAGGCATGGCTTCGGCTACAATCCTGTTTCACCGCTCAGGAGCAACAGATTCACCAAATCCTTTAAGTCTAGAATGCCGTCATCTCTCTCCTCTAATTAGACACTTTGCTTTCTGTCCGTAATCTAAGAGGTATTCAAGATTCATTTTCTTTAACATGGAGATTACGTCTCTCTCCATGTTTAAGGAACTGGTAAAGTGCCGATAGTGGACATTGGGATCCCTTGAATAATCTTTCTTCTTAATTTTTGGTTTTGAAGAAATACACCTATAATACTGATTATTAGCACATTGACAAAAATAACAGAATAACGTGTGGGGTTACAGTCAGATAGTCGATAGAAAATGAATCATTAATCTGTTTTAACCATTTATCAAATTATAAAATTTTCATGCAAAATAAAAAAAAAAAGAAATATCCACAGGCCCCAGCTTCTTTTGCTCATTTTCTTTCTAATGGTATTACACTGAATGTCTTTGGGTTTTGGGCTGTTTGTCAGACAAAATAAGACATTTTAAATAGTTACCTTGCACTCTCGGAAATCAGCATGGACATGTTTGAAATTTTTTCTCCGACATTTTATAGACCAAACAATAAGCAGATTAATCAAGAAAATGTTTGTCAGATGAATCAATAATGAAAACACTCATTCATTTTAATCAATAATTAATCAAATTTAGGATGTGATAAAGTTTTATTTTTTTATTTCCCGTAGCCCTGTAGATATACTATATCTATTCAATTCAGACATATAGTTTCACTCAAGTGTGTGTGAAGGTGTGTCGGAGAAAGAGCACAGAATGCCTTCCATAAAATCAGGGTGGGATTATCAGTGAATTGAGAGAGATGTACTATATATTATTAAGGAAGTTTTCACAAATACCCTTGATTTTTTTCTTGTTGATGTTGGTGGGCTCTCTAACAAATAATCCTCGGTCAAAATTTTGATAAACAATGTCAAGCCATTGTACGATTTACAACCATTTTAGTTTGTTTTTGTACAATTGATGACTATATTGTGAGATTTGACTTGTATACATTGGCTGGATTTTGTAGATCCTTGGTGTATTATGAGCAGAGATAAATATAGCGGTATTAATGTTTGTGTCCTAACAGTGTCTTAGGACATATTGGAAATCCATGTTGTAGTAGGCAGAGGCTGTGGTCAGCCACTGTTGGTTCGATCTCAGCTGTGAGTCCACAAAGCTATGTCATATATCCGATTCTCCACAGCCAAGTCCAAGTGGTCACTCCAAATAAAACTAAACAAGTGTCTGCATGTATTTATAACAATTTATATAGAACATACATGCCTTTATTCAGCCCTGACCCTCACCACGCCAAAAACAACATGCAAGAACACAGACATGGTAGGTATAGATATTTTAATAGCAGTTGTCTATTCAGCCTATTCAACATAGCAGATAGCCCATCCCAGGATTACTGTGTTGATACATATAATGATACTTTGACAGGGTCTCTCAAAAATAAAGTACTAAGTAGGCATGGCAGGGTCGTTACAGTAGCGTGCCTGTAATGTACTGTACAACATTTAATGTAAGTAAAACACTGCAGCTGTTACTTTTCACTGCCTTATTATATTACAATATCTATGTATCCACTCATACTACAGACCTCACACACACAATATTGTCAATAATGCACTTGGCAATTAAAAACTTCAACACACACAAGTGCCATCCATAAAATGTGATGCCTTGTAATATGTTTGGTTTTAACTAGCAATATCCTGCTTCATGATAGAAACAGGAAAGAGATGTAAAAACATCTGTGTTTATTCAAATGGCCTTATTTTGATCAGTACGGCCCCAATTCAGGGTGAATCACAACAGGGATTTAATTTCAACTGGTGTTATTCACTTTAGGGAAAAATATTTCACGATGAGTTGCAAAACATAAGCAGGCCATTCGATCAGAGGTCACTGGAAGGGAGAGCAGAAATGTATAAGGTAAAGACTGGAATACAGTCGGTATTTATCTGCCTCACCTTAGTCATCGAGATTAATGGCACCCTCAACACCATTATTGCATTGAAAAACAATTATACTGATAGGGTTTGTTATATTGTAGTTCTCACAATGTCAGCTAATATGGAACATATTGAAGTATTTAGATATTTCCAAGCCACAACTTGCAATTGTCATATGCACCGATACTGTACATCTTCTGTTATTCATATTTGCACAAAGGGCGCCAACAATTGCATTTTCTTATGATGATTGGCTCCAAATCACGCAACTCGATTTAATTCCACTTATCTCTGACTTTCACTCGATCTGCGCTTCTGTAGTCTGTTGTAATCTCGGTCTGTCTGTATGTATGTGTTTGCTTGCATTATTGTGTGTATATTTTTTGTCTGTCCATGCCAGAGCATGTGCATGTCTGTGTATGTGCATTGATTTGCATACGTACATTTCTGTGTAAGTGGGATTGTGTCTAAGTGTGTGTTGGTGTCCATTCTCCGTGAGGAAGGATTAGAGTCAGTCTGGGTAGATGAGGAAGCCGGAGAAGGTGCTGTACTTGTTTGTGTTCCCTCCGTGGACCTTCCCTCCGTCCAGCTGCACACACACCTCATCACCCACGTCCAAATGCAGGATCACACTGTTGGAGGCGTAGTCGTAATTCTGATCAGCGTCCTGAGCGATGGCGCTGGCTCTTACCTGTCACCCACAGAGGACATACGCATTGACAATTAGAACATGGACAAAACCGAACAAACACTTGCAAATGTCACTGCTACTTACTCAACAGCTCCAGGAACCCAGCAGCCCTTTAAGACCAAAACCACTATCTCATTCCTTTATCACATTTTTTTCCTTTAACATGATCAATTATTAACAGCCTTTAAATGAGACACTTGAGTATGAAATCCCCTCTGCAACCGTGCTGGATAAACAGATGGGTGAGATTTTGACCTGTGACCCCAAAGGTGGACTGAGAACACGACCACTCTGCCTGTTATTGATCCGCAGAGGCTCACAGCAAAGGACGGAGGATAGAGTTCTGATTGGGTTGTGGCGATAAGGGGAGTCACCGGGGACAACAGGTTGTCCATGGGGAAACCAGCTGAGCCGAAGAAACAGCATCACTATCCACATCAGCTATTGACCTGTTGCTTGTGATCCTGGGCCGGTTCAATATGCATGATATTGAGTGGCTATGCCGAAGCCAGACACTTCCACATTTGCATGCTGTGTGTGGGTTCAGTGTTATTGACCCACCAGCAGTGGATCTTTACTTGTTTGTTAACACATTTAATTGGGTTTACTCATATAGACATTTAAATACACATGCTTGAATTGCAACATACCAAGCAGATATCATTGTATTATTTCATGTTTTTTAAAAACAGGCATGTAAATTTAAGGGGCTTAGAGTGAATAGTATGTGTATGTAGGTCTAGATAGATAGATAGATAGATAGATAGATAGATAGATAGATAGATAGATAGATAGATAGATAGATAGATAGATAGATAGATAGATAGATAGATAGATAGATAGAAAAATAGAAAAGTGTAATCGTACACTGAATTGCATTCCTAAAAACTTCCTAAGTAGGATGTATCAATAATTCTGGTGTAGCAGCTCCAATCATCAAACATATGTCAGCCATCAGTGGCCTTGTGTCTGGCTCAGTGTCCATCTACGGGGGGAGCACTCAATCTGTGTCAGCAACCAGACAAGACACTCACATCATCATGACAGCCACAGAATATGATCTGCAACTCAACTACCATCATGTCATTCCCATCACTGGGGCCTCCTTCTCCCCAACGAGCATGCATCAATTTGAAAACAGTCAATCACTGAGCAACACAGCCTCAATTACTGTCACAGAAAAAGTATGCTCTTATCCCCGTGCACCTATCCATTTTGCCATTGTCTGACTGAGCCATATTGTTGACCATCTATCAACCCTGGAGTTGTGATCAAATTTCATGGACACTATCTATAGGTCTCCTTAAATTAAATGCAGTTCATGGATGTTGCATCCGAGATACTGCATGTTGGTGACCAGTGGTTAAGCATGTCCCTGTCCAGTCTAAAACAGATTGATTGAGGGAGCAGAGAAGTCGATATCCTGAGGCTTCACAGCTCAATAACCACATATTAAAACTGACCATAGATATTGTTACACTTCTACAACAGTCTTGTTGGTTAGATTTCAGATTCTGTAGTCCACAGGGGTGTTTTAAGGCATCCTAGGCTGCCACTGCCTAAAAAGGCTATATTTCTCACTGCAGAGCAGTGTGCACTATAATTTAAAAATAAACATTGACGAAGTGAAAGTCAACCTGTCTGTCTAGATATGACAAAGACTGTCTGGGATGTGGAGAAGTGAAAGACCAGCCTGTGTACGCAGGTGGCCTGTTACAAAAAGAAACCTGTAGATTATAAAAATCACACATATAACTAATTTATTTAGTGTAAGGTATTGTTATCGGTATATAAAACCAGTATGATATATATGGAATGTAGATATGTTCAATGAACCCGTGTCCTAGACTTAAATATATACTATATTATGTAGTGAAATTAAGTTGATTGAAACCAAAACATTAAGTTTGTAACTCTAGGGCCGCCAGTCGTAATCTGGTCTAGAGACACAAAATTATCAAAAGTGACCCTGTATGCAGACACTACAATCGTCCTGTGGTTGAGATGCTGATCAATAAATCTGGTAACAGAATTATTTTATCCCTTTACGAAATTATTCTTGTGTTATCTGACATCTTTTATATCCACGACAGTGTACGGCTGGTATCGTTTTCACCTTGTGAGTCTGTATATCTCTCATCATGGCAAAATGTTGTCTTGGAGTCATCTACAGAAGCGGTTTTGAGTTTTTTTGTCTGTGGACAGATTTTGTCATCGTAATAGCATCACATCTGTGCGAGATGCAGAACAGTCCATAGGTTGAAAGGAAAATTGAGTATTGATAATTTGCTATCCAATCATAGCCATATATATTTATTATTTAATTTTGGGTACCCTTGTGTTATCCAGGCAGCTCAAGTATTATAACTAAACATTGAACATAATCTACTCTTCCTTTGCCCCCTGGACCATCTCTCAAATAACGACACCAATCCATTGTCATCTGAAAAGGTTATATTGTTGTTCTGCTTGACATGTGTAGTGACAGCCAATATCAAATTAGCATCTTTGGCTATGGCTGACAGCTTTGCTGTTGTTGTGACTTCCTATCGACGCAAGGCATATGTCATCCTGCTCATTATTTTGTCCAAATAGTGTAACTAGGGAGATGTAGGGAGATCTTTCCCCCCCTCAGGTCTTCTCAGATTCTCATGACTTAATGCATTAAAGTGCGGCTGAATACTAGCACAAGAGAATAATATTGATCAGAATAGATGTAATTTTGCCAATATACTATATGTGAATGGATGCTTTAGCGTGTGTTGGTGTGCGTTTAGGAAAAATGCAGGCCATCTATTAATGCAGAGACCAGACAGACAGACATGAGAGAGCCGTGTTGGGATTAGGACAGGAAGCCGACGGAGGAGAGGGATACGGCTGGAGGACACAGCCTGATCCGTGTGAACCAGGCAGCACACTGTGCTGATCCTGGAGCTGGAAGGGTTGTGAGCCCTGAGGCAGGGGCCCCCAGGGTTTGCCCGTGGCTGTCTCTGTCTCTGCCTAGCCCTTTCATTATAGGGCCTCCAGTAAACACGCCTGGGAGCAGGGGGGGCCACAGGCAAGGAGGAGGAAGTAGGGAAGGGAGGTGGAGGTGTGGGGAGCAGCTGCAGTGTCATTGTCTATACAAGCAGAGGTGCAGCGCTGAAGACATACAAGGATGGACAAAAAGAAGGAGGAGGAGGAAAAAAAACAAAAACAAGGGCCAGGGGGTTGAGGAAAGGGGAGGGGGGCTAGAGTAACAGACTGATCAAGCGAGGCTATTTTGTGAGACCGATGAGATGTGGGGGTATATGAAGCCTTGTTTTTATCCGTGGGTCTGTGCTCCACTGGTAATAAAACTGACAAGATTCATTCACTGTGATATACTGACCTCTTAGAGTGGAGACAATAGAAAAGTAGCTATTAAACTTACCTAAGGGACTCCAGCACATGGCAGGAGGGTTGGGTACGGGTGGTGGAGGGCAATGTTGTGGAAATGGAATATTTATTGAATAGGTTTTCCCTCTCCTTTGGGAGCCCAGGGATTACGTGGCGACAAGCGCCTGTAGCATTGAACCGTACCTTAGATTGCTATTACCTGCCATTCAGCGTTACAGTCTGTAGCCTGCTGAGCTATAATAGTAAAACCTTTGGACAGTATGAAAGGGAATCGACTTATTTGAATTATGTGTTTTATCAGAAGCCCATTTTGATATCTTATTTAGATCTCTTATGGATTGAAAGACAACATCTTGTCTGAATTATCTTATTAGAACAAATTTTGTAATATATCTTACACTTTCCCTCACTCTGAGGCTAATTATATTTCACCTGTAGCATATCCATGTCTCTGTACTGGGAAAATTAATACAGGTACCGGTCATTACAGCGAGTGATGACATTTTAACACTACTGTGTGAAATAACTTGACCTTTAGCTGAGCTATTAAAAGAGTGTGGTGAAAAAAATATAAGGGGAGAAATGAAATGGGAGCCAAGCCAGTATCTATTTGTCTACATTGGACATTGTAATAAGAATATTTATTATAGATATGCAGTGGTGCACTATTGGAATATAAATGAGTTGGTGAACAGCTCGCCAACCAATTAATGAGGAGAAAGGAAGGGATTGTTGAGAAGGTACGCATGACGTATTACCAACCATCACAGCATCCAGCAGGCCAACATTAGCAAAGACCGTCTTAATAAGATTTGCCACCAATCTGGAATATTAAGTAGCATACAACTCATATATTTTTGACAGTGATTTAGGTATAAAGTGATTAAACACATGTATAATTGCAGTGGCACCAATCGGGAAGCACATTAATAACTATTTTTTTTGAGTGAGGCCAAATCAATATTCAATCATTAAGTATTATAATGATTTATGAATCTTTGCATCATATTTCAAAACTGGGTTACTGTTTCCTAACTATGCATTTAACCTTTAAAACGGGTGAATGGTGTCTAACAGTGTTAAGCAAACATCCACATACATTGGAATTGTACTGTAAGTCAATTACCATTGCATTACAAAGATGGAAGCAAGCGAACTGTGAACCTCTTCAATCACAAATCCCCTAACTCTGAAACCCTGTCATGATGCTGCAATGATTTGTGAAAATTAGATTGAAGTGTGAGCAGGTAGGCTTTACAGAGTGGGGATTTAGTGAAGGTAATAGGTATTGGTTCTGGGAATCCCACAGAAGCCCTGCCACAGCAAGCACATCCTTCTGAGATTCTGGCTTCGCATTATACCACACTCATGTCACATGAGACCCTAACAGCTAAGGCAGTGTGCCTATTTAAACTTCATTTAACTTCAAACAGCTTGTAACCACCAGATCAACTGCATATCGGCTCACAAGAGGTGCAGTAAGAGGTGATTGCATTATCCCACTCAGGAAAAGTGCTTTTAGTCAGTCTGCATTCTCTGTAAAAGCTGCACTAGAATGGAACTCCATCCCAGTGACCATTAGACAATGGGACTCATACAGTTCATTTAAAGATCATTTAAAGAAATGGTTAATTAGCACCCAGCACTGTCATCACTAACTGCGCCTTACTTCCTCTGTGCGGAATTTCCCCCAGTCTGTCTGCTGTCACCTGTCTGTCTGTCTTGATATTGCCCGTCGCCACTCATCAACCTGCAAGCAGGTCTTTTAATGTTGTTTAGCCCTGTCAGACTGAAATGACACTAATTGACATACTCTGCATGCTTTTTAATGTATTGTGCTTCTGATATTTATGTTTTTAGTGTCTAACAATGCAAGATAATCTTGTTTTTAGTCCATGTTCTTTTTAACATAATCTAATATTCTGTTTTTAGGGTGACTTTGTAACATCTGTCTAGGGACTACAGATGCCTCTTGGCTAACTCTGGCACATTTACAGAAATGTTAATTAATGTGCACTGTCCCTACCAAATAAACCAAAAAAAAAATTCCCAATGGAAATCAATTGGTATCCAGAATTAATTAATTCATAGTTTCAATCCACACTTCCTATCTGCAATTGGTGCATAAAAACAGTTTGTAAACCTATTTTCTCTCTTTCTCTGGCCGACCTTGATCACCTGTCAAGCCGAGACGTGTTGAGTGGGTGTCCATTGGTCATCATGCCTGATCTCATCCCGGCCTTCACCACCAGCCTCCCTGATGCCTCGTCTACCAGCCCACTGTCTCCACACCTCCATTAAGTCATCTATCTTCCTCTGCTCCACCCCTGATCATCCCACCAACTCACTTGTCTTGTTTTCACTTTCATTGTCTAACTGTGGACGCCTCGGCATGTCTATGTCATGTCAAGTCTCTTGTGTTTCATTCATTCTCGCTGAACCTGTCCGAGACGTGCAGCAGGTCTGGCTGCCTAACAAACCCAACGTTACAAATGACCTTATCTGTTAGGGTGTAAAAGTTACGACACAAGTGAAAAGGGAAGGTGGCAAATTTGTGGGTATGGCAATCCTTTTTTATTGGGTTTAAAACATACCCAGTGGGCAGATAAAATACCCAAGAAAGCCTCAGCACTTCATAGACACTCCATTGTCATCTACCAGAAGGTCTGTTTGTTAAGATCCTTGTTAGACAACAGAACTGTTTTAGGAGGCCACTGGACGGGTGTAAGATAGACCAGGGTTAAAAAGGATAATTAATGGAGAATCAATGAACAAGCTTGGGAGGGGTAAGGACAGCAAAGCATAGCGGATGTTTATGGGATCTAATTTAAGATGTTATATTATTCAGATTATTTGAATAATGATACATGACATTAAGTAGGCAGCTTTAAACACATATTCACCTTTATGGCACCAAATCAAGTCTAAATTAAATATATTTTTAAATTTACAACTGTCGGATTAAACCATACAGTAGGTACGAGCCTGTGTTAGGCCGTGTGCAGGGCCTAACAGTCCTTGGTGCACTAGAAAGTGTGGTCTGAGCAGAGAGTATTTGCATTTGAAGTCCTTGATGAATGAATGAATATAAAAAACAACTTGAAGAATGTTTCCTGAATTTGGAGTCCTCTGATGAAATCCCTGTGATTTATCCCACCTCTCCTCTCCTCTTCCGCCCATCAGCCCATGTGTCTTTAATTAGTGTCTGGGGACTGAGCGAGTGGATGAGTGGACTGTCAATTTTACATTCATTATTTATTTAGCTGAGATGTAAACTGACTGGTCCACGTACTGACAGACATTTCTCCTGTGCTCTTTTGCACTTCTGTTTAGGCGATAATCAAGCTCTGTGTACGATACTTACTAATTAGACTGTTCCTTTTGGCAGCAGCGGCATTCTGCCACTTGTCATTTAACCAAAGTGCGTATGACAATGCAAATATCCGTAGCTGTGATTTTAGACTGTATAGCAGGAATTTCCCTTAATGAGGAAGGAGATTGCTCTTTCATTCTTTGGCTGTCATGTTGCCACCTGCTAAGTGGAATGTGCTCCGAATCTGAAGAGCTCAATGTTACTGAGGTAAATGCGAGTCAATGGTTACACAGGACGGTCAACTGTGAAAAAAAAAATCTGTTGCATTTGTCGTGTGTGTGCATACATACAAGCACATACATGCAGACCCTCTATTGGACACACACCTTCTTGCATGCACACAAACAAACACACATTTACTAACCAGTCCGTTCTTCTTCAGGTCGGCCCACATGCTGGTTCCGTCACCACCTCTCATTAGAACATGGTAGGTGAAGAAGTAGATGCCCGGTAGAGGACAGGTGAACTTGCCGGTGCTGGGCTCATAGTAGTTACCTACGTTGGTCACCACGTCATCAAACTTCAGTATTTCACTCCCCTCGTGCTGCTTGCGTAGCCCCGCGTAAAAGGCAATTTTGGGAGTGTAGAGTGAGGGAGAATAGCCACCAGGACCGGGACCCTTGGGGCCCTGTGGCCCTGGTTTGCCTGGCTCTCCAGGGGGTCCACGTGCTCCTTGAGGGCCAGGGATCCCTTGAGGCCCACGAAGCCCAGACTTAAGCTTCTTCCCTGAGTAATCCTGGGGGGGTGGAGACACAGCTGCCAGCTCCTGGTCAGGCTGAGATGTAGCATAGGGGTCACATACCATCCTGCAACTTCCAAGCATTTCATAATGGCTCCCTGTATTTCCGCTGTTCCCCCCTTTGGTTGTATGGACCAGCAGGGGAATGGCCACCAACAGTATTAGAACCATGGCCACACCTACAGCAGCTCCAATGACGCGTTTCCTGCGGCTGAGCCGTGAAGCGGCCAGCGTCAGGAAGTCCTCTTCCCCTTTGGCTGGAATAGTGCCGGCCAGGTTGAAGCCTCTAAGAGAACCAGTATGGTATAAAGAGGTTCAGAAGTATGCGGAGCGGAGTGGAAGGAAAACTGTGTATCACTGCGCTTAGTGTGAGAGAGAGCGCAAAATGGAAGTCAGTCAGGAGGGAAACAAGCGGATGAGAGGATCCTTGAAAAATGGTAGATACGTCCAAGGGACCAGGAACACAATATTTAAAAGCCTATACTTAAAAAGCTGAAAACTTTACACGTCACCGTGTTCAAGGAAATAAAAAAATAAAAATGTATTTCTCAGATTTGGGAAGACACTACAGAAAACATAATTTAACTGATTAGGTCTAGTTACATTTTTTTTGATTTCCCTCGTTGTCATCCAGTTCAGTTTATTTTTCAGCATCAGACAGGAACCATGACTGGCACTGAGAGGGTTGTTGTTGAAACAAAGCTTATTAAAAGTATGCTGAAATGAGGGCTGGTGCCAAAATTCAGCTCATTGAGGAGGGGGTGGCGGTATTGTTGTATTGTGTTTTGCTGGATGAAGTATAATTTAAAGTTTTTTCAAAGAAAAATCATCTTTCAAGCCCCTCCGTACAAAGCTCAGGATTTCACTTCATGTGGATGTTTCACTTAATGCCATTACTGTAAGTGACACAAGTTCAGAGATCAGATATCTTTTCCTGACATAATTCTCATGTCACTGTCCACATTAAAAAGGTGCCGTTTCCAGGAAACCAATAACACTTTTAATAGATTCCTCCACTGGCTATATCTGCATCTGGAAAAAAGAGCAAAGAGAGCACAGACACCCTGAATTGATTTGTCCTTACTGTTATATAAATCATTTAACTGTAATATAATTGTATTCATTTAAAAAAATATTAAAATCAAATGATAAAGATAACAATCAAAAGGTATGTTTTGAATACAGATTTTATAAATGTTTTTTTATAAATAAGGAAAATAATCATTTTATTTAGTATTATTGTATTTCCAATGAGCCAACATACAATAATAATAATAATAATAATAACATACAATACGTGATTATCTACAATGCACCATGAACATGTTACTGAATGTTAATGAAACAGTTAAAAGAAATAGAAATAGACAAAGAAAACTCACCATCTTGTCTTTATGATGCAAAAATATCTTTGAAGCAGATAACATTTTTCTGTGAATCCGTACAGTCCACGTCCCACCAAAACGACTGAAGGACTTTGAATGGAGAGTCGGAGAGCCGACGGGCGCGCGGGAGATGACAGGAAAGTGATAAGAGTTTCTTAATCAGCCCTTGATCCCCTCTTTTCTTTCCAGGGAGAAAATAGAGTTTAAATGCCGCTAACTTCGGAAGAAATTAAGCCCAGAAAATACCTGTTAGACCACTTTGACGCAATTCCTAATGAGGGACGCACGGAAACCAGACGCTCCCATCCAGAGTGGCTGTGACTGGATCGCTTATCGCAGTGTGGTCCATGGGCAGCCCTCCTCGACACCTGTTAGAGCTCTCTCTCTCTCTCTCTCTCTCTCTCTCTCTCTCTCTCTCTCTCTCTCTCCTCCTCTCCTCTTCTCTCTCTCTCTCTCTCTCTCTCTCTCTCTCTCTCTCTCCTTAACATCATATTAGCATTTTTTTTTTTTTTTTTTGCTCTGTTATGTCAAGCAAAATGATTGAATTGAAATTGAATGGCAACCACTATATACACACTGGACAACACACCTCAAATCTGCATATTGTTAGAGCGACATTAACCTGTTGTTAGGGACAAACTCTTAGCAAGAAGAAAGGTTTGATAAAGTGTTGCAGAACGAGGGCAGATGTTTTCATCTTCTGTGCACCGCGGAAGGGAGGACAGAGGAAGGTGACTAAGTAAAAGATGCCTCAGCATGATGTGTGAGGAATGGAGAGGAGACACTAAATGTTCCCAAGACCATTGTCTGTGTGTGTGACTCGCATCCCACAGCTTTAAAGCCTCATTAGTGAGACACCCTGCCCCACACACTGTGCTGCTCTTTTTCCTTAACCTAAAGCCTTACGCACAAACACATACAATGCTTGCACTTTGGTATACACACAAATACGCATGCACACACATAGACATATGTGCAGGTATAAATGGACAAACAGTTTTTGCACCATTAGTAGTGGAAGCCATGTTTGGTATTCTTGTATCAATTCTCTCGCTGTTGCAATGACAGTAGGGAAATAATGTGATGCCTTGTGGACTGAAATGCTTCCTGATCACCTTCAATTTCAGTTACATCTTGGCCAAGTTTTTAACTAATATCACCATTTCCTTAGAGTTTTGTGTCACCTGTCTGACACGCACAATCGCAAATCTGCGCATTTAAAGTTTAATGACTGAAGCATTGGGAGCAAGGGGAATAGGTCTACATATTTGATGACACTCTTTTTATCAACTACCACCTCTTCGACCTCTCTTTCCTCAGATATGATTACCACTGTCTGGCCATGTAGGGATCAACCGACCCGATCCCACCGGACATGGAGAGGCACATAATCATTAAGGTGGTTTCCAAGGATAAGGTATTGTGGATGGAAAAATACAGGCAAACATGAAATATTATTTTGATAGTATACGAGGAATACATTTACCCCATGAGGGGTAGTAGGAAGTTGCGTAAACATCGTGAGTTCATCAGTTTTTCATGAACAATCAGAAATTTCCACACTGTCTTCCATTATCAATCATAAGGTTTCATCAGCTGTGGAGTGTATAAAGATGGATTGCTTAGATGGAAACACTGCACAATGCCCGGACAGTATCTGTGACTGTTGAAGGTGATTGTTGACCACTGAAAATGATCTTTTCTCTTCTGAGTCTTGATTACAGAATTTCAAGGGGGAAAGTTTGGGGAGCGATGGCCTGTGATATGTTCTTTGGGAAAAGTTGGTATAGCTGAGCAGCGTAGATGGGAGTTGAAGGCTGTGTGAGTCCCAGTTTGCATGGTCGGTCAGTCTGTCCCACTAGAACAGTACTCAGAGGTCCTGAGCAGCATGGGGCAGATAATCATAGCCAATAGTCAGAGGCAATATGCTCAGGATTGGATTTTTAAAGCCTGTTAAAATATTACTGAGGTGATTAATATTGAAATATGTGCATGTCTTTCAGCTGTCTGTCTCCCTCTCTCCCTATTCTCTTCTTGATTTGTTCCCCTTAGTATTCACA
The DNA here is from genome assembly GCF_027596085.1 of Anoplopoma fimbria. Taxonomy (NCBI): domain Eukaryota; kingdom Metazoa; phylum Chordata; class Actinopteri; order Perciformes; family Anoplopomatidae; genus Anoplopoma; species Anoplopoma fimbria. The sequence continues at coordinate 12,924,466 of NC_072460.1, read as the reverse complement.
CTCACTCAAATTTCAACATTATGCAATATGTTGATGAAATGTCTTTTTTTTTAATTCAGTGCAATTGCTTTACTGTGTCAGTTGACTTCACTTTGACTCACACAGTCTCCACTGTCACCAATAGAAAACAGGCCATAGGAGAATCAGTACTGGGCTGTTTGAATAATCAGTTTGTTTAATAATTAATTTCATATATAATGACACACCAAGAATAAATCTCTGTCTTTTGTGCACACGCCTGCATAATTCGAGCTCTAGCTTTTCTCTCTTCTGTTCGGTGTAAACAAGTAAGAGAGAAGCAGGAACTTATTTATGGCGACATTACTCATGTTGTATTTCTCTTCTGCTATGGCTGGTTTGTCTGCATAGTTTTTTAAAGACAATACCAATTCTTCAATTCAGCCATTCGCAGCAACATTTAAATGACTCTATACGATTTTGGCACTAAACAAAATAAATGTTTCTTGCAAGCGCAGTTGTAATGGGTGGAACAATCTCAGCTATCTCAGTCAGTGATAGGTATATGTCACATATTGTGTTTTGTTTTGAGACTGTGGCACTGTCACACAATCCACACCAGCGCAAGGAGTGTGACCAACACATACTGAGCATCAGCTCTGAGGGATGATGACATATAGTCCCCAAGAGGCACGTTGCTGCCGGAGGGCCGTCGCTCCCAGGGGATCACTGCTCACGTCTTCCACAGTTAACACTGACAGGAATGCAGCTATCAAGCTCCCATTCTTTGCCTTGAGAGATTACTCTCTTGTATATCAATTTAGAGGTCATTAGGGATATGAAGAGGTGATTTGGGGCAAGACTAAAGTCAGGGAATCTTCGAGAACCGCACAGTTGAGGAATAAGATGCTGAAAAAAGACATCTAAATAGCTGCCTTTACATTCATGTCTGTACATGAGGAGTTACATATGAAGATACATGTGATGGTTGTATTTGGTTTGACCCTTGAAAATAAGGGTGCTGTGGGATATATCATTTACCTCATAAAGCAGAAGAAATAGAGGTCTTCACAGAAAATATATCGCGTCTCTAGCAGGATAATTCAAAGATGAATATGAAGTTTGTTAATGCAGGACCACTGGTTCTTACTTTACATTGTGCTTGCACCTTGACATAAATGTATTATTTTCTCTCTGACTTACCAGCGCATGTGTGTTTACTGTACAGTAGATTTGTAAGCAGATGTGTCTACATCCTGGTGCTGTGCTGTTTCATTAAGTTCTGATTATGGGGCCTGATGCAGAGTGACAGTGTGCAGATTGAGTTGCACAGCCACTCTAATTCTCTCTATTAATAACAACCCTCCACACTGCTGTCCTGAACCACATTTATTAATCACAATTTGTCATCTGTCCAATGCTCCACCCTCTCCTTCTCCCTTTCTCGCACCCTCCCTCTCTTTAGCTGTGTTCTCCTCCCTCCCAGCAGGGCCAGTTATCCTCTGCAACTCCCCACCCCCACCTCCTCCCAACCCTCACCCCAGCTCTGTTCGCCTTCAGCTCAGAGACATGGTCTAGCATACAGAGGGATGTTCTCGCTCGCTCCCTCACACATACACACACACACACACACACACACACACACACACACACACACACACACACACACACACACACACACACACACACTCTCCTGCTCGCTCACTTAAACGGCTCTCTGGAAGGAGTCTGATTAATTAAAAGATCTCCAGCTTTAATTGGCTAAATAACAGTTAACAACTTGGATTGTATAGACTGTTTTGGTAACAAGATACTAAAGATTTATTATAATAAATGCTCCATGCCAGCCTTGCAGCACGAATAAAGCTTGTACAGAGTAATGCATCATTATAGAGATGTTCAACAACTCACTGAGATCGCTTGCAGTGGCCTTTTGGAACACATTGATTCAGTTTTTTTGCATTAATCCCAGCCATCTGGAATTTCTATGTACACAAAATGTTGGCATTTAATCAATGTGCTGGGATATTCACGATCTATTATTGGTGAGAAAATATTCTGATAACTAAAATCACATTTCTGCTCATGTCTCAGTCAAATGGCCCTTGACCCCACTCAGAAAGATGATTTATGAGTCAGCTAATCCCCTAGGTCCTGGTCTGCCATTCCAATTTTCAAACTGCATTTATGCTCATTACATTGACACTTTAAGGATATTAAATTACCCAAAACTGCAATTTTACCACACGGCTGAACTTTTCGCGTAGTTTGTTTCCTCAGAAGTTGTTCGAGTCTGATTGTTTACTGCTCAACATCACATCTAAAAAGCAATGCTTCCTCTGCCACCAACCATCCCACAACCCAGATCCCCCATCACACAGAACCAGGGTCCCTCTAATGTTTCCTTTGAGCAGAACGGGTGTTTGGGGGAAACAGAGGCGATTTTCATGTGCAAATGTCAGTCAGTCCGCTCCAAGCAATCACAGGCCTCTCTTCTCCAGAGATCGGGGCTTGAGACACAGCCTGAATAATTTAGCAGCTCTGTGCCACAGTGCTTTAGGGTCGCAACCTTCTAAAGTGATGACAGAAAGACGTTGGCTGTCTTCCCCTCCCATTCACTCCCATTACCACTTATTTACCGTTCCTGATTCCAGGCAGACAAAGCAGAAGGCCACGCTGGGGAAGAGAAATCATCACTGCTGTATAAACTGCGTCAGAAAGCAGAGCACAACCAAACAATGACATTTTCAGAGCATCCCCAAGTCGGTGGCGATCCCCTCCTGTGCCACGCTGTGAAATAAACACACGCCGCACACATGATCACCCAAGCCAGCAGTCACAGACAAAAGAGATGATGGACAGACACGCAGAGAAAAGGTCGACAAGTGCCACACAGCAGGGAAAGATGTCAGAGATAAAAACCTACCGATGTATGAAAGGTGTGGATTAAGATTCAGCTAGTGATGGAAAAAAAACATTCAAATCTTCCATTTCAGGGTAGAAGATATTACAGTGATTTTTACGGTATGACAAGGGAAAGCACGGAGACATAGAGGACAGAGTGAAAGAAATTGATCTGTCCTTCAGTACAGACACACTCTACATTTCTGTCATTCAAAGGGAGACAGACAGCGCTCGGTTTGACAAGAGTGGTCATCACTCGTATGCAGCGGGGCCTTGACAGCAACATGACGAGGATGAATGGACTGGCCAGCTATCCCAACCAAGATATATGCAGTTGGGAAAATGATACATTTATCTGCCTCGTAATCTCTTTCAATCATGATCAAGTTCTTCGGCTCCTGCATTCAATTATCCTTCAGTTCTTTCAAACAATCTGTGGTATCTTTTCATCCTGCAGAATTCATATCCACTTACAAAATTGGCATTGATCTGTGGTCTTATCTCTCTGTGAAACAGGTGGAATTCCAAGATGCAGCTAACAGCATTGGCTGATTCTGTGAGTGTCTCCACAGTACTGAGGGATATTATTGGAATGTAAGGAAACAGCAGTGAATTGTTTATTAGTGATGCAGGGGGACGTTCCCATGGAGATGTCAATTGTGATAGCTTCTTTGTCCAGCCGGTGAGACACAGGATCGCCAAGAAACACTGGGAGGAATGAGCGACACGCAGCGCTTTTCCCTCCACCCCTCCTTCTAACCTGTTGTCATGCACCGCAGCAATACAGTCAGTCGAGTCAAACCTGGTATAGTCCAATTGCATTTATGAAGAGTGTTAATGGGCATGCGGTTTGACCTTGAGTCCTGGGAATGCGTTACAAGGGCAGGCCGAGAGGAAGGGAGGACACGAGAGATCCCACTGAATTATTGAGAGTGATTATTTGGTGACTTATGGTTGGTGGCTGTCAGGCACAGCATGATAAATTGTGCTGAGCAAGAATTACACTTTCTCATTTCTCCTGCTGTCTATTTGTCTGCCTTTCTCTGCCTGACCACCCTTTCTCTCCTGGACATTCATCCTTCTTCCGCCTCTGTCTGTTCTAGTGAGGTCTCAGACTGACTTTTGGGGCAGCATTACCTCAAAAGTTATAAAATGAGGCTGCATGTATAATGACCATACAGTAATGTTCACTTTAGGTTTTGTAGTGCCTTTGTAGTGACTGTATATGTATAATAACAATTATTGGATGGATTTCCATGGACTTTAGTACACATATGAAAGGTCCACTAGAGGATAAAAGCTAATGACTTTGGTCATCCACTGACCTTTTCTCTAGTGCCACCAGCTGGTCAAAGGTTTTTCTTACTCTGTGAAATAGCTCTGGATGGTTTGGAACACAATTAGGTGCAGACAATCATGATTTCCAGAGGATGCATCCTGCTGACAATTTCACACACGTTCACACAATTTCACCCAAAGTGACTTTGGGTAAAATGTCTCGACAACTTTTGGGTGGAAAGCAAAGAAATGTAATTATTAATTTATATATGTCCTCCTCTGGATGAATTGTCATAACTTTTTTCATGATTGATGATGACACTGTCACATTTAGTCTGTCTGTCTGTCCCATCTCTCTAGACACATCTCTAGTTCCCCAAATCAAACCATTGCCATTTTCCATGAGTCCACAAGATGCCCTTGGAAGTCACCCCTCTATTTTCCCCATCACCTGACTGCCACACCCATCCACACACCTGTTCCTACTTCATCAACTCTGCCTGGCCATCACTGCCCATCTCCTCACCTGCATCTCATTTCCTTGGAATGCTTCGTTCTGTCTACTCGTTACCTGCCTGCCATTTGTACTCTCTGCCTGTAAGCAGTTTGCATTGAATTAATCCTGCTTCCTTAAACTCTCTGCATTTAACACAAAAAGAGCTAAGAAGTGAGATAAAACCAGTTATTTGCACTGAAAAAAAAATCATTGTGGATATGGAGATGCTTGCAAGAAAATTATGGATGATGGGGTTTGACTCTGCTTTTTAGACCAGAGAGGGAAGGTCATTCCAGCTTTTGGGAGCCAGCAGGGAGAAGAGTGGTGACCATGTGGAAAAAGGACTGGGAAAGGAGAGCAAAATGGCTGGCAATGGCCGCTGCATATGGCCTTGAGGTAAGAGAGTGTAGGTTTTAAACCAGGACCAGGTCTTTAATCTTACTACAAACAGCCTGCGGCAGCCAATGGATGACCTGCAAGAGGACAAGGGTTATTTGATGAGGGTGAAAATGAGGCAGAAGAATCATTCTGAATGAGCAGTGGTTGGAAGAAGTGTTTGGGAAGGACTAGGAAGGAGGAGTTGCTAGGGAAATAATTAAAGCTTGAACATGGAGCAAGATTCAACATTAAGTTCCCAGTCTGAGGCAGTGCACATAAGTGGAGTTCACTTGGCAAATGGATAAACTGATGAATGAATAGTGGACACACGACACAGGGACCATCTTCACTTTGGTTGAACCCATTAAAGTTGAGAACTCCTTTCTTGGTGTATAATAAACTCCCAAGACCATGAAATTTGGGGTTCTTAAAGACTTTCCATGGCGTGTGTGTTATCCTCTTTCCTCTCCTTGAGTGGATTTGTTTTCCTTTTTATTGTGTACCAGGAGACCCATTTCTAATTGACATTCCCTGTTGCATAATGTTTCTAACTGACTGATCAGGTATCAGAGATGGAGTTCTTTGTGTAAATGCAGTCTGAATAATTCATACAGGGCTGTCAGAGAGAGCGAGAGAAGGGGCATTTTGGAAATCAGCTCGCTAGGCCCCTGACCATGAATAATTGATCTGAACTGATTAAAATTTGCAGTGATTACCCCTCACCTCCCCAACAGATAAAACGCCACACCTGTGTTTGCTGTCTCTTTACTTATTCTCGTCTTTCGCTCCTTCCACTGTTTCAATTAAACACATGCAGTCACACTGTGTGTGGTGGAATGTAAGACACTTCCATATCTTTGCCGTTTTAGGCAGTTGGATTTTCAGCATCAAGCTGAATTTCCTTTAATGTGCATAAGCATGCTCAAGCAGAATTAAGTTAATTAATTAGGTTTGTATTCAAAAACTACTGTTCTCCATGTCCTTGAACAAAAATACAAGTAAGTTCTAACTGCTATTCCAAATATTAAACCTTGATTAGCTGTTGTTGAAGTGCCTGCTCCTCCTCTCTATCGACAGGTAGTCGTAGACACTCCGTCTCAAGCACAACTATAATTGCAACAAGCATACTGTCTGACACTATAACAACTAAAGATACTGTGTTCCCAGAAGAGGCCACCTTGATCAACTTGTCTATACTGGCTGCACATCTGAACATCAGATAACAGACATGCACACTGACACATAGCAGGCTCATTCTGCATTTGGATCGCTTCTCACTTCTCTGAACCTTCAAAGTCCAACTAAAGATAGCACTTTGATCTGTGTTCCAGAGAAGAAAGAAGCGCGTGACAGAGACCGACTTGAAGTTGCGGGGAGAGTCAGGGAGCGGGAGGAAGTGTGGGAGAGTGACAGCTAATGACAGTAGCTACAAGCTGTGACCTTTCGAGCGATCACACAAGCATGACGAACCGGGCTCAAGGTGACAGAGAAACGGGGTACTTTCAAAGAGGATATTAAGGACAACAAAGCATTGTGTGTCTGTGGTTTACCAGTCATGGTGCATCAGTTGTATTGGAGATTATAGGTACGCCAATGATCAATAACACTGCAATGTTTGTCAGAGAACAAAGGTTAACTGTGTGTACATGCAGTTTCAGATAAAACATTTTGTCATAGATTTTACCACCTAAATTTTCTGCTATGGTCCGGTGATTCCAACCAGAAACCTTAAATCTTCTAAGGACTTTAAAGGTGGTTTTGGATGTTTACACCCACAACCTTACAATATTGCTTGCTAACCATTTTTTAAAGATTTTTCTGATTGATTTCAGACTTTCCTGGTGGCTAAATATCATTGTATATGAAAATATCAATGTGAAGCTTGAGATTTGCATGAGATAGGAAATCTATCGTTGGGGTCCAGTTGTTTATTTTTATCAGAGGTATTGTTGTGTAGAGTTGCATTTGTATGCAAGTAGGCCTAGTCTACAGCCATGCAAGTGGCTCTGTGGTGCTATGAGCTAAATGCTTACTTTAGTAAACTAACATGCTGAAACAAAAAGCAAAATTAAGAAATCATTGTTAAAAAAGAAAAAGCCAGGCTTGACCTCGTCTTTTCAGTACATCCTTGCTTTATATGGTTAAACACTGATGCCGAAAAGGAGAAGATGAGCAACAGCTTCTAGTGGAAGTATACAAGGAAGCAAAGCAACTAACTACTCCTCTTGACTGAAACCATCATTATTACCATTCAAAGATTTTGTTGCCTGTTAATTGCACATATTAATGGTTTCACATTTGCCTTAAAAGTGAGCAGTGGAAGTTAGGAACTCAGGAAATTAACCATGAAGATTACCACAAATAACACGCAATGCGGGAATGGATGGAAAGGTACATAGGTAGGCAGGCTGGAAAAGTCATGTCAATCTTATAGAAATACTTGTTTAGGCCATAATGTATAAGAGGGCAGGGATATGGTGCTCAAAAAATATATCACATTTGTAAAAGGACCCAGACAATGTACAGCCAGAGAGTCAGTCTGGCAACATAGTGAGTCCCTGAAGGACATCCACACCAAGCACAATTCCTGCTGTGCTGATATGGGTTTTACAGAATTCATAAACTGTCAGATGTCTGTACAGCACACACTTAACAAATATAATTGTAGAAGTAAGAGGAGAGGTAAAATTTGAAATACCACAAAAAAAACTTTTAAAAAACTTAGGACTTGGACCTATGGAGATAAAAATGAAAGACGCTGAGGAAATTAGCAATTGAAGTACGTCCATACATACAAGTGATCCCAGTAAAATAAAAGGTCAAAAACATTATGGTGTCCTCTCTCCTGTTTCATAAATGACAGAACACTATCTAGTCTGCTATTGGTCCAGTGTACTGGGCCTTAGCAACTTTATCAGCCATTTCTAATCATCAGCTCAAGTGCAATAATAAATTCATCAAACCTCTTACAGAACAGCAATATTCATTAAAACAAAATTACATTAACAGTGCCTATCACATGCATAATTATAAAAATAAATTTTTTGAAATAATAGCAGTACTTGACTGCTTGGCAATATGTACCTGTGGTTTCTAATAAAAATAAGGTGAAGTACATACACAAGAACTGTAAAAATCACATTGGTTTCTGTTTGAGTGACTGCTGACTGAACAGATAAGGCACTAGGATTAATCAAGCCAGGCTGTTCGGGGCAGACAATCACAGAAAACACACAAAGGCAGGAAGTCAAGTGATCTGATACAAAATGCAAGGTAAGTAACACGAAATAAAACAGGAAACACTGACAAATGATAAAATAAGAAAAAGATAACTTAGGAGACAGGACAAGTAATTACAAAAACAACATGTTGCACAGTGACTTTTTTTTTACATTTTCTTTTGCACATCATCCATGTTAGCTTTTTATTTGCCAACTGAATTAAATTTTCTGACATCGACTTTTAAATCTCAAGTGTGTTGAATATACACAAGGAGGGCTTTCAAGCTGGTTCTAGCTGCATGTGAAGATAATCAGTAATGTAATTTTACTTTGAGAACACTCAGCGAGGGGCAGATCAATGTGAAGTCCATTCAAATCTAAAAAAGTAGACAACTCTTCTCCAGCACAACAAGCTTCATTCAATTGCAAGTTGATTTTTCATACTATACTGAAATAATCCAAATGGCAACCTGCAAGCTAGGAAATCAGATTTCCCTATCCCTAGTCACTTGAGTTAGTCAGTCAAGTTAACGTAAACCACGCTCTTTCCCTAAAACTAACTTAGTGGTGTAGAGGGAGGACGTGTCCAGTGAAGGTCCCTAGTGGAGGTTTTCAAGTGGCTGGGAGCTCTGTCTGTCCTGTCAGCCCTGAGCAAACACTCCATCCTAAAAAGGAAGAAGAGAAAAAACTCCCAGCTAGCATCACACACGGCTGGCCCAGGCTTCACTAGCAGTCCACTTGTCTGCTCTCCCCTCCGCAGAGCCTTCACAAGAGATGGGAGGAATACTAAGAGAGCAGGCATAGATTTTCCGCTGGGGGGTGGAGGAAGAGAGAGAAGGCTGTTGGAGGGTGGTGGGGTTGACTGCCCACATCAAACTCCCCTCTTTTTCTCTCACCCCTCTCCCTTTCTCCTCCTCTCCTTCTCATCTGCCCGGCTCTGGAGGGACCCTCTGTTTGTCAGCCAGGCAGTGGAGCGTCTCCCTCTAACCCCACCTCCTCCTGGTTTTCTGCCTTTCCCTTTTCTCTCTCAGTTTCTCTCTCTTTCTCTCTCTCTCTAAACCTCCACCTCTCTCACTCTGATTTCCTTGTCTTTTCACAATCCTTGTTTCTTGCTTTCCTCGGGTCTGTTAAATAGCCTCTTCGCTCCTCTTTAAGAGAGAGTCTATTGAATAAAGTAAATAAAGTCCAGAGATAAAGTGAGTATCAGAAAGGCTTCTACCTAACTGCAAAGCAGTGGAAGAGATGATGGGAATTATTTGATGCAAAGAAATTATTTGAATTAGGTTTGAAAAAGAATGCACTTAATCACCTCTGCACAAGAGACAGAGGGTGTTCAGCATTTCAAACACTGTAAAATGTTGAATGTTGCTTCAGTTCAGGACCGTGTGGACCCCTGGCGTCGTCGATGGCTCTAGGGTTGTGGAATGTCACCTCTCTGGAGGTTAAGGAACCAGAGCTGGTTCAGGAGGTGGAGCACTACCAACTCGACATAGTTGGGCTCACCTCCACACATAGTTCTGGAACCAAACTCCGGGAGAGGGGCTGGACTCTAGCCTATTTTGTAGTCGCCCAGGGGCGAGAAGCGATGGTTGGGTGTGTGGATACTGTGTTGAAATGTTCCCTGGAACATGAGGGTAGCCTCTATGTGACTGCAAGTTACTGAGAAGAAGTCTGTGGCTGTTGTTTTTGCTAATCTGGGACTTCAACGCTCAAGTGGGCAACCATGGAGAAACCTTGAGGCAGGTGAAGAACAGCCTGCCTGTTCTGCAGCCAAGGGATGCTTTGTTTGTGGACTTGGATGGACTGGTCATAACAGACACAATGTTCAAGTGTTGGGCGGATCATAAATGTACTTGGTACCAGGGCACCCTAGGCCGAAGATCAATGAGCGACTTTTTGGTTGTATCATCAGATCTACAGCTGTATGTCTTGGAAACTCAGTTCAAGAGAGGAGCAGAGCTGTCATCTGATCTACACCTGGTGTTGAGTTGGATCAGATGGCGGGGGAGGCTGCTGGACAGACCTGGTAAACCCAAATGGAGGCTGGGGTCATGGAATCCGGGTCAGCCATGTTCAAAGCCTCCAGCGGCTACTAGAAGTTGTAGTAGGAGTCGGTCCTTAGGTTGCTGCCAGTGTCTGTTTTAGGCACATCAGAATTGCGTCTATGCTTTTTACAGATGATGTGGTTCTGTTGGCTCCTTCAGAACGTAACCTTCATAACACAGGAACGGTTTTCAGCTAAATGTGAAACGATCGGGATGAGAGTCAGTAGCTCCAAGTCTGAGGCCATATTTCTTTGCCGGGAAAAGGTGGATTGCACCCTCCAGATTGGTAGTGAGTAATTCTAAGAAAATCTGTTTATCCAGAAAAATGGAACCATTTTTCGGGGAAGACATATTATCAATTAAATTTAGTAATGTCTTTTGTCAATGGTGTAAGCACCGAAAACAAAATTAATGCACTTCAACTTTTTGGTAGGAGGCAATGTCAGACGACAATCCAAAATCTGGGACAAAATGAAGAACATGAAAAAATATGTTTGTTATTTTTTGGGTAAAGTAACCCCTTAAATTCAACCTTTTTAATTCCCAAACTGAATTGATCAACGCTATTTTACCACATAGGAGATGTCCCCTTACTCAATCCTCACATCTGGTCCTCTCTTTTCTTTGTGCCTGCCGCCTTTACTTCTCTTTCTACTTCCCTGCTTCCTTTTCAGGCCCAGACAGCCCAAGCTTAGTCCACACGTGTGTCGAGATTAAAGGGAGAACGTGGGGCTCTATTGATTTCTGAAGCTGTGAGATGACAAGTCGGGTCTCAGATCCCTCTGTTTACATCTGATTCACTGCAAGCTACTTGTGGTCTCAGTGAGCGAAAAAGCACCATTCCAATGTTTCCCTTGTCTACAGAAGATGGTTATCTGTTATTCAGCCATGCTGCGTGTACTTTATAGCATCTATGTCTTAAGTTTCAGGTTTGTGTTTGTGAAAGTGCCGGGGGCTAGTCCATGGTGACACATCACCGAGCTGCCAGGTCAGATTGTAGTAAATGCCTAAACAGAGGAAGGTAAGTCACAGTGGCGTTTGGAGGAGGAGGCCCCTGCAGACAAAACCCATCATGCCTGCAGATGTGGCCTTTAGCTGGGGCTGGTGGATAACAACCTGCCACAACATTGGAATCTCTGGAGATTGGGTTCAACTAGATCTCTATGACTCATCACCATCCAATTAAGAAAAAGCCCCTCTACCACATGAAGACCCCCTCCCCCACCACAGACAGGAGAAATTATGGGTGAGGTCCTTCTTGGAAGGATAAGTCTTGACAACGTTTTCTGATCTGCCATAGTTTTGTCAGACAAACCCTTGACTCTTTGTGACATTTCACCATTTATAGCATGTTTACCCTTATTCTTTGAGGCAGCTGACACAGAGAAGGTGTCACATATGTTTTCTATATGGGTCTGTGTTGGTGAGACATATGTGACAAGCTGCCTTGAACAGCCAGGTGCGTAGCATATCTATCTTTAAGGATTCTATGCATCACTGGATGTATAAATGCTGAGCGCTGGTGTCACTGAAATGTGGACATTATTGGCTGACAGTCTATTGACTGGCCTGTCAAGCCTTGTTAAACCAACTGGCAGCTTTTCCGAGACAAAAGCCTACATCGCATCCTTTTATACCAACAACAAACTTCCTTCCTCCCCTGCAGCTATTTATCTACCTTTCAATTCATGTCACCTTTCAGTTCTAGCTATTGTTTTCAGCTGTCTTCTTGCCTGAACCCTGGTCCCTCTTGAAGGATGCATGTGGATTTCTGGCAGCTTGCTGTTTTTTTTTCCTACCAACATGCCACAATTCTATGATTGGCCTTTAGCTCTCTTTGAAGCTTCCCTGCATCTCTCTTAAACATCTACGGCAACATCAAAGACCACACATTACAGGGGGCTAGAGTTCAACTGGGAAGCACCATGTTTCAAGCATAATCTCTCCCTTCCCTTTTCCCCTCTTCTTCAGGGGTCCTGTTTCTGTGCAGCACTGCTGAAGGAGGGGGAATAGCGAGCAGGGGGGAAAAGGGGAGGAAGAGGAGGCAGCTTCTCTCCCTGCGTTTGTGTCCATCATGTGTCATGGCCGCTCTTGCCTTTCATGTTCTGTCTGGCTGAGTCTCCTGCTCCAGCAGTCTGTTTCCTTGCTGAAAATCTTTGTCCCTCAGAGGCAGGAGACACTCTCTCTTCTGCATCCATTTCAGCTCAGCTCAGCTCAGCTCAGCTGGGCTCTGCTCTCACCTTGCTGACACCAGCTCCTCAGCAGACACCTCCTCTCTGCATGGGCTCAGCTGGCTGACAGGCAGCTGTCCGTATGGATAAAGCAGGAAAGGGACACACACTGTACTCTGAATCACCATCACTGCCTACTTTTCTAACACCTTTGCTATTGCCACCTCTTTGGTAAAGACTCCTTAAACATCTTATGCTACCTTAGAAACAAAAAACATTGACTAAGGTGAAGGTGATTGAGGCTATATTTTGTATGTATTTTATAGTTTCATTCTTGTTTTTGTTTAGTTTTTTTTACTTCACCACAATGGTCAAAGTTACCTCTTCACCCTTATACATTATAGTTTTTTTGCTTACATGGAATAACTATGCTCGCTACATCTCAAGTGCGGCTAATTGTTCAGTCTGATGGAGCTGACTTTGACTGTAACACTTGAGAAGTAGGCCACGTTTGAAGGAAAATTCCGTCGCAGGGGCCCAAAACAAGCCAGTGGCTGATGAAGACAAATGTGCAAACACATGTTGGCAGAATTGCTTTTTTGGTTGAGCGTGATCGGCTACGCTCAGGAGGGCGGAACCAGGAGTTGTGATTTATAGTTTTGTGCTGTCCCTGGACCACCACTGTCTGCTGCCTCCTACTACTGTAATTACCATGTGTGTCTATTAGAGTAGTCCTGCTGCCCACAATGCATCGCCTCAGCCGATAGGACAGGAGAGGGGAGGAGAGGAGAGTTAACACAAAGAGATTGTTTTGTTATTCAAACAGTGTTCTCTACAAAAGCATGATACAGAGGAAAGGCGGAGAGCAAAAAGATACTGCAGATGATGTTATAAAGGTCAAAAAGAACAATGCTGAAAGGTGCAGGGGTGTATTGAAACTACACTGGTATCTTCTTTCAGTTGGGCATGTATGACTTTATTTGTATGCTATAAATGAAATACATTTTTAGTTACAATATATATCTACAATCATTCATATCAAATACTGTGGAGTCACTTTGTATTCTGTGGTGTTAAAGACCTGCCATTAATGCAATTCATATTAAACAAAATCAAAGTTGTTTTTATGTAGCTTCACTTGTGGATTTCACAACATATTCATTCTTGTTTTACTTTACATGTCTTCCTACATCTTATCTGTATCCCTCTAGACCACTCCAAAGTCTGCTTTAACTAAAGTCTGCTGGTCTGGATTCAGATTGCTTTGCCTTGGGCCTTATAGCATCTCCTAGTGGGCAAACTGCCTGCTATTTTCAGTCCCATGAAAATTAATGCCTGAATAATGTGATTCAGTCAATAACTCCAGGTACCTTGATAAATAAGAGAACTTTACTTATTTGGGTTTGTTTATAAGGCAGATTTCTCTGCAGTGTTTCCATTATGGATAATTTTCCTTTGCTATTTTATAATCAGACTGTGTGCGCAGTCTCTGCCCACAAACTTTGTCAAAACATTTGTAACTGTCTGCATCAATTACAGTTTTGTTTAGAGCTAATAAACTATTTTACATAAAGTAACTAGATTTCTTTTCTTTCTAAAAATGAATAATATTGGCTACATCTACCTAAAAAGGAAATGAATCACCCTTTTCCTTCTTCATGAGAGCTCTGAAGCGATAATGAGACCTAGCACTGAGCTCTGGCCACTGTCATTTATGCTGTAATTGGCCTAAGGGTGTAAAGGGCAGCCATGCATCAGAGAAGACAGAGAACTAAGTGGCTTACAATGACAGGACTGAGAGAACGAAATACAAATGGAGGGCTTGCATAAGTCACAAACTGAGGAGAGTTTATGAGCTGGTTTATTATACTACATGCATTATGGCTACAAAGACACACAGTGATTATTACACAGATGAATAAATGCAGGCATGAATGAATGAATGAATGAATGAATGAATGAATGAATGAATGAATGAATGAATGAACAGTAACCATTGCATTTGTTTTAAGAGGTTGAATCAAGCAGCACATGCATGTTTGAGGTTACACAGAGGATGGGGTTGTTCACACCGATGTCATAGCTCATTAGAGAAATAACCATGGTCTCAATTGATCTCTGCGACCGCAAGCTCAAGTGGTTCAGGATGAATTTGTGAGGCATTGATTTCTATGGCTTATTAAATGTATGAGTATCTTACAGAAAGATGTGAAAGCAGGATTACCAGGAAATAGAGGTATTGATTGGCTCAAGAAGCTGGGGCTTACATTTCAAATATCACAAGGGAGACATGATTTGACGTAAAATAGTTTTTAAAAATACTGTGTTGACTTAAAGATATGGGAAAACATTCTGATGAGTCACAAATTCTCTGGCCGTGTGTTTAAAATAATACAGAATGTTGATGTTATGTTATCATAAATCTGACTGATAAACGATGATTGTTTCTCCAGATACTTTAAAATAAAAGAATCGCCTGAGGTGTGTTTCTGTGTGCGGAAGATAAAAACAGTAACGTAAAAAGAAGCAATACCCTAATGTACAAATACTCCAGTTAAAGACCTGCATTCAAAGCAGAAAAATATACTAACAAAGTATTAAAAGTAGAATGACCCTTGCCAGTGTTATATTGTTATGTTTTATACTATTGAATTGAATGAAACCATAGAGACTTAAAGGCAGAATCCATATAAGTCCCAAGTCAAAAATTGGGAGCCTCAGTATTAATACACTGGATTGTAATCTGCTATCACCCTCAAACTGATTGACTGCTTTTAATACAGAGAGGGAGTCATGTTAAATGATAACTCAGTCTAAAGTGTTAAACATTTCTGATCCTGCTTCAAGTATACTGTATTTACAACAGAAATGTTTCTAAACACAATAGTAAAAGCGATCAAGATAGCAGAGAGGCTCAAATATTACTTGGACACTTTTTTGACAATTTATTTGGTCCAACAGTATTAGTTTACTTATAATGCTAATACTGATAATATTTCTTCAGATTTAAAAAAAAATAAAATGTAATTGCAGACTTTCTAAGAGCCCTTTGCATGTTGGGGCCCTGGGCAGTAAGTTCCAATATTTCCCTCATTACTACACCCCTGTAAATAACAATCCATCATATTATATGTGATGACCATGTGTTTTATATGTAAAATATTAAGGAAACGTGTATCTATACCTGTGATATGACTAGCAGTAAAGAAAAAGTAGGATATTTAACTCTGAAATGTTGGGGAGTAAAAAGTAACATACAATGCAAGTTACAAAGTAGAGTACATACAGCGGGTAAAATAAGTATTGAACATAAGTATTTTCACCAGATGTCGGTAACAACCCAAGTAATCCATAACAAAACAAAACAAATAAATTCAGAAATTAAGTTATGTGTAATAAAATGGAATGACACAGGGAAAAAGTATAGAACACATGAAGAAAGGGAGGTGCAAAAAGGCATGGAAAGCCAAGACACCAGCTGAAATCTATCAGTAAATAGAAAGCAATCCTGCCCCTTGTCAGTGTAAAGTAATATTATCTGGTTCAGTCCCAACTGATGGCCTATAAAAATTGTACCCGCTGTATCTATTTTTGTATTTGTGTCCAGTAGGTGGCAGTGTCACTGCACGTTTCATCGTATGACGACAACCCGGAAGTCCAACATTTCTTTAGGCATCTTTCTTCTAAAAACAGCTGGCTGCTGCGTTGCTACATCCTGAATGCGTAGCAGAAACAAACACTCCAGCTACCATTACAACGTAAGTTAACTGTATTGGTGGTTAAATGACATCACAAGGTTGCCTTTAGCTTCAGTCGTTCTGCAGTGAATCCCTTTGTGTCGCTTGTTGTCTCGTGCTAGCCAGCTGCTAACGCTGCGTCTGTTTTGACAGCGCGCAGCAGGTGATTCTGCAGCAGTGGAGCAAACCGTGTCTGCTGCAGGAAAATGTGGTTTGTCCGGGGAGGATCCTGGACATTTGTCGTCCCCACAGTGGTGACCTTTCTGTTTCTGGATGCTGTTGTTTTCGTGCAGGCGAAGGTAAAACATGCAGCTCCGCATATGATGGATGCTTTCAGAAATCCCTTTGTAAAGGATTCAACAGTATGTTTTGAATGTATCTGTAATATTAGTATTGAGAGAGTGGAATAAAAAATGTGTTATTGTGGAAAGTATTATTGTACTTAATCTTATGCAAAATAATTATTTTTGTTTGTGTAAAGATCCTGAGTAACCGATATAAGAAGTATATGCCATGTTACCCACACCATCACTACTGTACTTTACATTTTCAAAACCATGTCAAGTTTTCAGGTATTATACGTTTAAGCAGCTTTTTTTTAGGTCAATTCTGCTATAGATTAAATGAATTGTTTGACATTTATAATAACAGTTTGGCTTCTTCCTTGTACAATTTGATTTATGAATCTGAAATTTGGTCAGAGTAAATTAATTGAGTAAAATTGAGAGCATGAGGACCTGGTGTATCGATAAAGTATTTTTTTTTCTGAGTAACAGTATTGCAGGTCAATAATATTAGAAATACATTGTTTAATTTTCTTCATGCAGGCAAGGCCAAAATAAGTGCTAATGAGTTTTGTACGAAAATTAAAGTTTGCTTTAAGGTTCTAAGGTTCCGTAAATAATGATTGGTTTGAAAAAACGCGAAGCATCTTAAAGGATATATTTGAATCTAATGTAACGGTGTCAATTCAGAATTTTTGCCTTTTCGATCTGGAATAACTAACTTTTCCCACTACTTAGTTTGGTTAGGAAAGAGAAAGGGCTCCTGCTATGAAGAATATATAGCATGAAAACAAAAATGTGAGCTATATCATTTTAGAAAGCAGATGATAAGTTTGTGCTCATTTAAAAAAAATGTTTTGACAATTACAGAACTTTGAGGATGTTCGCTGCAAGTGCATCTGCCCGCCGTACAGAAACATCACTGGCCACATATATAACAGAAATGTGTCTCAGAAGGATTGGTAAGAGAAACCTTTTATTTTGTCGTTCAGTCATGGAGAAACATGATCAAGAGTTCCCCATCCATCCCCACTCTTTGATGTGTTTTACAGTAATTGCCTCCATGTAGTGGAGCCCATGCCGGTGCCTGGCCATGACGTGGAAGCCTACTGCCTGTTGTGTGAGTGCAAGTACGAGGAACGGAGTAGCAACACCATCAAGGTACAACAAGCTTTCTTGAATCACATTAACAAAGATTTACAGGGTTGGTGTGATAAGATAATATGGTCCTTTATTTATCCTGAGGGAATTTACTCTTTAAAAAACTGCAGTACTAAGTCGGAAAAAGCGCAAATTAATTCAAATATAAACTATACTTATTATTTTATTGTACAGAACATAAGACATTTATAACAATATGAAGTCTCTTTATGTTGTCTGCTTAATCAAAAGAAAAATTTGAGAAATGTGTAATAGTATCAGTTTTTACAGAGAGCTGACTGCTGGAACACATTAAAATTAAAGAAATGGAGTAACTTACTTTAAACATTTTTAGGATTTAATGTACATAAAACCGAAATAGTTTTACACTCAACAAACAGTATGGTTGTCATAATAATTAATAACCAATAGAGATAATATGATTTCTTTGCAAAGATCTGTTGAAGATGAGCAGGAAACAATGATGTTAGCACGTTAGTACGTATTTCTAAAGGTTTTCCATTCTGTATGTCCCAGGTAACCATCATCATTTACCTGTCTGTTGTGGGTGCGCTGCTGCTCTATATGCTGTTCCTGCTGCTGGTTGATCCTCTTATTCGCAAACACGATGCCTACACCCAGCCACTGCACAATGAGGAGGACTCTGAGGTAACCATTCAAACATTTATTTCAGTTGAATGTGAAATCCTAGAATTTTTAATTCATTCATTCTTCCGTTTTTGTGTGTTCAGGAGATGCGTCCTCCGGTGGACAGTGCCCAGGCCAAAGCAAACACGGTGCTGGAGCGGGTTGAGGGAGCACAGCAGCGCTGGAAAAAGCAGGTCCAGGAACAGCGCAAGACAGTTTTTGACCGCCACAAGATGCTTAGTTAAACCCCACAGCTGATTTTAAAGAAGGATTAGAATAGGTAACTTAACTGGGCTCAGCGCTATTACACTGTCACCAGCTGCACTATTACTAACCTCTTTGTTAATGCTGTGTACTGCACCCTCTGAATAAGTATTTCCTCACTAAGAAAACATTTAAACACACTGATCTAACAAGCAGATGATTTTTTTATTTATTAGATGTGACATTTTAGGCAAAATTGCAGTCGTGAAAAAACGGCATTGTTACGCACTGTAAACGGCTATAAACCATGTCAATCATTTCAGAAATTTACAATGCAACGGATATTTAATGTCTTGATAAAGTAAAAAAAAAAAAAAATTCTCTATTAAGCAAGACTGTGAATAGTATTTTAGCTTCCTCGTGATAATTTCTCTTGCTAATTTGGTATTTTGTTAAGCTGTTTTTCTTGTGGCATAATTTATGAAGTTACTTCACTACAGGCCTTGTGAATGTGAATGGTCTGTTTAGCTATTTGGGTAGAAAGAGTACTCTACCTATGCTGTTTTCAAGCATAGCACATTTTCTAGTTTAGCACTTACATTAATTTATTTATGATAATTAATATTATCATTTATTTGTCTCCCATTGCTATGCATAATTACCTGGGCATAGTTATGGCCATTTGGATTAATGGATTATTTATTTTTGGGTTTGTTATTTTAAAGCTTTGACCTTGCTACATTTAAGAGCCCCAACAAGCCCCAGTATGTGCCTTTTTCTGTTTCTTTCCTTATGCGGGTGAACGTGTAACAACAAAGTCCAGTGCAAATCATTGATCCTAAATGTCAGCTTAAAAAATATAACCGATAGTAAGGTCTACCAGTTCATTAGTTTAAGCAGTATTGGTTATTTAATTAGTATAAATTCAATCTTTTATCTTGAATGTACCTGTGGAAACTGATTGGAAAAAGGCTTGTTCATTTAGTTGAACAAGCCCATGCATTGAGGGAAATGGAGAAGGGGCATTTAACAAACTTTCAAACTTTCCTCAGTGTCATCAAATCTCTTCTAATTGAGAATGTCTAAAATCAGTAAAGTTTCTGATGATGCGGTGAACTGTGGCAGAATCAGGATGCCTCTTGGCCCCTCATGTACATCATTATGTGTCAGTGAATTCCTCGTTGCATCTACTACTGAAGCTCCCAGTTGGGGAACTTTTAATTTGTCAGTCATGGTTTGTATTATTGTTGAGTTTTTTTTGATTGATTTGATGTCAATTTAATTTAATTTAATTTAACTGGTATCAGTTTTTTGTTATTATATATTTCTCCAGACTCACTGGAGTATTTGACTGCTAATGTTTATACATCCGGCTTGATGTGAAATAAAAAAATATATAAATACCTTTTATTGATTTTTTTTCCCCCCATTCCTTCAGATTTTTGCTGCAGAAGTCTCTGCTATTGCTGATTGACAATAGGGGGCGACAGAGTACACAATAAGTGGGCTTGCATACATGTACTGTACACAAACGAAAAAGTTAGATGCTGCTGTATCTGTTATTTTGTTCCCTTAATCATTGAAAATCATAAGAATTCTGTTGTACAAATGATTGATTCTGGGCACCTTTTTCATTGTTTTTAAAGATTTATTTTTACCCTTATTTGACATAGGACAGTGTAGACATGGGAAAGAGAAGGGTATAACATACAACCAAGGTCCCAAGGCCAGAAGCGAACTCTAGACGTTGCAGGTAAATGGCATGCGCTGTAACCACTCGGCTACCTAGGCACTCATTTTTGAGCACATTTTAATCTTTACAAAACGAGATGTTGGAATGTAGGCCTGAAGTAAGGCTTACCATTGAATATCAGTTTGATTAGTTAACACAATTTTTTTGCTTGCATTTTCTATATTGAAACCCAAATTGGAAACCCTTCCAACCCGATCACCTGCTTTTTAAGCAGTATATAAACAGTTTGATATGATATGAATAAAATCATAAACGGACACAGTAAGTGTTTATTAATGTACAGTATTTGTCAACAATTCTTGCTTAATTTGATGACT
Source organism: Anoplopoma fimbria (assembly GCF_027596085.1). Lineage (NCBI taxonomy): Eukaryota > Metazoa > Chordata > Actinopteri > Perciformes > Anoplopomatidae > Anoplopoma > Anoplopoma fimbria. The sequence goes on along the minus strand of NC_072460.1, from coordinate 12,903,932 downwards.
TACTGGTGTTGATAAATATATAAAAACACTAATATCAGCCTACAACTACAAAAGAGTGTGTTATAAGAGTTTATTAGATAATAATATACTGATTAGAAATGCTTGATTGGGGAGAGGGTTCTTTCACAAAGGATTCAGATAGAGAATGTCCAATATGTTAACAGTGTTAGAGATTCTGAGGCAGAAATGTCTGTTCGTGTTCCCAGTTTAGGGTTCAACACCAGTTTACAGCAGCAGAGCAGCTGAATCTGTTTTGAAAGGAGAGCAGGTTCAAGGAGCTACTGGTGCTATTCTGCTACTGCGCAAGGCCCCTAAACTATGTCTCTCCCCTTCTTGTGATCTAGTCTGCCACTGCTGCCCTGACCCAACCTCCCCTTGATAACATCTACTCCCATCTTCTGCCCCCACACCCCCCTAACCATCCCCAAGCATGGCCTGTCAGTGGTTCACAGTCTAAATTTAAACTAGAGCAGGGCCAACTGCTCGTCCAGCCACTCTGGGCTCCTGTTATTTTTCTCTGCCAAGGGGTTTTTTCTGTCAGAGACCCTCAACCAGGAGGAGAGGCCTGTGGCTCTGTGTGAGGGAGAGAGAGTCAGAGGGAGAGAAGGCGGCGGAGGAGCGCTTAAAGGAATCGGCAGGTCTGGAGCTCAGGGGCCTTCACAACGGGGAGATATAAAGTGCCTCGGTTTGGGATTATTCAGTAAGAAGACACACTTCTACGGGACTGGGAGCTTTACTTGAGGCGTCAAGATGTCGGCCAACGCAGAGGACAAGTTGGTCATCATGAATGAAGAGGAGCTGAAGAGGAAGCAGAGGGAGAAGCTGAAGAAGCTACAGGCCACAGGGGGAAACCCTCGACCTGCGAGAACCCTCTTCCTCTTCAACCTCAAAAATCCCTTCCGCAAGGCCTGCACCAGCATTGTGGAGTGGAAGTATCCTTTATATCATACATACACGCACATCTGTCTACATTATACACAACTCACAGTTTTTTGTGTTTGTAGTATTAAGTAGCCTTTAAGTGTATACATTCAGGGCTCTGGTTAAGAACACTGACAGCAACAGAAATGATGTGTCTGCAGGCCTGTTAATTATCAGCCATGTAGTTCACCAGTGGTAAGCATGCCCAAGCCAAGCCTCTTTCAAATCTGTGTTAATGCAAACGCAGGAGTGTTAAGACTTTTGTTATGTATTTGGCAGCTCAATGCCAATGTCAAGTTTGTAGCCTTCATATTTTACCTGGTGAGCTTCTTAAGCCAATCTATTTACATCTGGCTGACATTTAATGAAGCTGCCGGTTGGTGTCCTGATAGCTGACAATCTGCTTTTAATTTGGAAATAGCCGCTCTGAAGAGCTGGCACTCTGTGAGGCTTGAAGCCTGAACATAAGGCAGGCTGTTGAGTTATGTTATGGCCCCTATAGGGGGTTTCCTGCTTTTAGCCTGATGTCCATTCCTGGATAATACATATTTTACATCCAAAATAGAAAGAACTAATCATATCTATCTAGTGACTGCCCTATCATGACAATAGAGCAGAGATGAGTGTGAATTTTCTCACATTATATTGTAAATATTTATATTTTTCTCAAATAGTTTCACTGAACTTTGTCTCCATATTCTCAGTCAGGTCATGAGTTAGTTAAATCTCATTAGTGTATTATTCTGTAACAAAATAAATTACAGAAATGGACTGAACCCCTTAAATCTTTCTAATTTACGTACTTTTAAAAAGTGTATAAATGCTCACAGATTTTAGGATAAACTAATATCCAATATAGAATATAGAATGATCCAACAGCTTTTTTATCTGATGAGTAGTCTGTGTTTAAATGGTTTGGTCATATTCTTGGGCTGTGCAGCTGTCCTGCGGCATCACAGGGAGACATGATGCTGACTTGGCAGGGGAATTCTCTCAGAGAGCCCTCTATGGACGAGAATGAAGCAGCACAGCAGACAAAGTTACATGTACTGTGGCTAACCGATGGGCTATAACAGAGATGATGTTTCAGGCAGAATTTAGAGGCACTGATTAACAGAATTAGAATTGATTTATTTGATTTGATTTGTTACATTAAATCAAAACACATTGACGGATAAAGTAATTGACGATTTATTTTCTAACAGTGTTTCTTACCCATCCGTTGTTAGTATTTACTGGACAGGTACACAATTAACTCAAATATTATCATCATTTATTATATTACTCCAGGTCATTTCTATCTCTTCGTTAAATTTTCTTTTGGTGGTAACTAGGAGTTTACCAGTCCTCCCTGTGTGTTGTTGCTATGATCCTGAGTTTTCCCATCCAGAACCTTTGAGATCATCATCTTATTAACCATCTTTGCAAACTGTATTGCTTTGGCTGTGTTCCTGCCCATGCCTGAAGAAGACAGCAATAACACCAACATAAACTTGGTGAGTATGAAATGTGTGAAATCAAACCCTTTTTTTGAAGTATGACTCAGTACTCTACATGAGAGATTTATCTTTTTTAGATATGGAAAAGAAACACAATAATTCCCTCAAGGTCTCAAGTATTTTACCATGACCAGTGGATGACTGTGCAGCTGTGTTTAACACATAAATATAACTGCTTTGAGCCAGCACATTTAGACACTTCATATCTAAGACTTTCAGCTGGTCATTGATCTGAGTGCCAAGCCCCATTAGACACAACCCAGTTCTTAATTTGGAATCCCATCTGTGTCTGCGGAGGAACATGTCATCTAACAACTGTGCTATTAGTTTATCATCCAACTCAGAAACTGGCTATGAAAGAAGACACTAGTATTAAAGCATGAGAATTAAGCCAATATGTGGGATTTTTATGTGTGTGATGATGTTTTCACCTACATGGATATATTTACAGAATACAAAGATGTTAAGTGCAGAAATGGCTTGTGATGTCTGTTTTTATGAATTTATTAACTAAAATGCCCCCAAACTGGTGTAAATATACATACATTCTGAGTGGATGATTTTTCGTTTTTTGATTTTTTTGCTAAACACACTAATTCAGGAAATATTCGTTATGTTTTCTGTGAAAAAACATTAAGAAGCCTAAGGGTTTCCTGATTCCTCTAACTCTAGATGGTCGGGAGATTCACCATGTGTCTCATTTTAAAGTAGTCTAAACTATCAGATGGCAGGTGTTTGACCACTGAATGCTGCTGATATGTTTACGGGTGTTATTATATTTCAACATCATAGGTGTGTTTACACTGCTGTGAGGATGTGGATAGTGTATTAAAGGTGGCCGACTGAACGAATACCACCCTGGGATGATCAAAATTGCTATGTGTTAAGTAAGCAAAATAAATATGTTTGCTCTTGCACAGTGTACACAAATTGCCAATGTCTAGATATTTGAGGTTGTATTGACACTGGTGTTATGATATTGAGGAGGCTCCATGAGCAGACTTTATATGCAGATCGCTGTCTGAGAGGCATGGCATCAAGCTCAAATCTCAAATATAGCGTCCATAGCCAGCCAACACTAGCTTTATTCCTTCCAATAAATAAACCACATATCACTACGTTGGTATCCAACTGATTGACAGCTAAATGCATCATTTCATCAGGTATCTGAACCTGAAACTGATCCCATTTCTTTAATATCTTTGCTTTGGCCCACTTACCAGCCTTCTACCAAATCCTCCTTACTTCTTACTGAGCCATTCCTCAGAGGTGAACGATGTAAGAAGAGCTGGTCAACTTAACCCCCCTGTTGCTGTTAGAAGTAGGTCGGCCCAGGCAGTGTCGCTCCACTGACGCAGGTGGATACAGGAGACTCCACAAATGGTGCTTCATGTAACCACATTTACTGTACACTCATAAACTAAATATGAGGGCTTGTAACATTGATACACTACAATGTAGAATCGCAGCACTACTTGTTCCTCGTTTCCATTTCTTGAGTTAGTCAATACATATATGTAGTATTGTTAATGTATGCAAGGTTGGCCTTGGACTTTCTAATTGATTAGAGCCTGGGGACTACTGTTGGAAGGTTCAGCCAAAAATGATCAACCTTATTTGTTTAAAAGGATCAAAGGGAAACAAACAGCATATCATATATAATTTATATCACGCTGTACCTCATTTGAACTCTCTGATTTTGATAAGACATGAAGTTGTGGCTGCATTCCCTTGGAGCTCGATGGTACTGTTCTCATATTACAGCTTCTTCTCCTACAACATTTGTATTTACGTCAGCATGAAGAGAAATAGAAGACGTAATGTGGATCTAATGTTGACAAATGGAAGCAAACGTGTGATTGAGTGTTTTGGTAGCAACTACCCTGACGTTGCGGATATGTTTGTTTCTCTTCTTCATTCATTTGTTGTCAGTGGCAATCATTACTGAGGAAAACCATGCTCAGACCTGTGTCCGTCTGCTGTTTGTCTCTGAAAATCTCAACACTTATGACAAATACACAGATACAGGCCTGATTTGTAAACAGGGGATTTTATTAAAATATCTGGCAACAGTTAACTTTGTCTTAAACTGTCAGACAAAGCTCGTAAATTGTGGCTTGTTTCAGTAGTCACAATGTGACTCATGGGCCACCCATCTGTTTAAACCTATTGAGGTCATGTTTAATCTGCATCACAATTAGCTATGAGGCTACTAAAGCTAATGTGGAAACTATTACCATCACCATCCACTGCTATTCCTCTATGCAGGTGCTTAAATGCCAAAGTTGTCATTTACTCCAATCACCCGTTGCTTCACTTGAGAATTGAACCTATAAGATGTGAACTTTATAAAATGTAACTTCCGGATATGTGTGTCTCTCGCTGCAGGAGAGTTTGGAGTACATCTTCCTGATCATATTCACACTAGAGTGCTTTCTGAAGATAGTGGCGTATGGGCTCGTGTTCCATGAAGGCGCCTATTTACGAAACTGTTGGAACATATTGGACTTTGTCATCGTCTTCATGGGGTAAGATGAGCTACGAACTGCATGTGGATTACTCTACCACAGTGTTTAACCACATCTTTGAAATACGCCATTGACATTGTGTAAAACATTTCAATCTTAAAGTGACATCATAACTGAAGTATTGTTCTGCTGAATACTTTTTTGTATCGAGGAGGGGTTGACAGTTCTGGTTGTATAATATCTCCTACAGTCTCTTCACCTTTGCCTTGGATACCATCAATAAGATAGCAGGTGTACCAATGGAGAAGGGCGGGGGGTTTGACATGAAGGCACTGAGAGCCTTCAGAGTTCTGCGGCCCTTACGTCTTGTCTCTGGAGTCCCCAGTAAGAGCCTCTTCTATAATCCAAAAATACTGCAGAAAAACCTTGTGTCCGTGTAACACTGTGTGATTAGTGTGGAAATACTGTTTATGTGAAGAAGGCTTCCTGAAAACACTGCTGATATTTTGTTCTGTTGTAACGGTTTTACTGTTCACATTCAGGCCTGCAGGTGGTGATGAACTCCATCCTTAAAGCCATGCTGCCTCTGCTGCACATCGCCCTTCTAGTCTTTCTACTGGTCACCATCTATGCCATCATGGGACTGGAGCTATTCAAGTGCAAAATGCATAAAACCTGCTATTACACTGGCACAAGTATGTGAAAAAGGCACAATCTGACGCTGCTTGTTTTGGCCTTTATATATTTCGTAATTTATAGTGATACCTGATACTATATTACCAGCATTAATTACCCAAAACTACATTTAAATATATGTATCTCTTCTCTTTTGCCCACAGACCTCTATTCTATAGCAGAAGGCGAGCAGCCTGCCCCCTGTGCTCAGGCTGGTAACGGACGCCGCTGCATGATCAACGGCTCTGAGTGTCGGCCAGGCTGGGAGGGTCCCAACAATGGCATCACCCACTTTGATAACATTGGCTTTGCCATGCTTACTGTCTACCAATGTATCACCATGGAGGGATGGACCAAAGTGCTCTACTGGGTCAGTGACTACTTGAACATCTTCTTGGTTGTTTTTTAGATTTAGTGTTTATGCTCTTGCCACCAAAACCTTTACATATGTACACATTTTTGGTTATATTGTGTAAAGTATACCCAACAGAATTTATTGTTTGCGGCTGACAAAGAGTTGTCTTTCAGGTTAATGATGCCATGGGAAATGAATGGCCATGGGTCTACTTTGTTCCCCTCATTCTGCTGGGTTCCTTCTTCGTGCTTAATTTGGTTCTGGGCGTGCTCAGTGGGTAAGACAATTATGATCTTCTATCCTTTCTAATGTCTGAACCTTGCCTCTTTGCGTGAACAAGCAAAATAACAACATGTGCTTTTATTTGTCTTTTCTTTGTCTCTCCACTCAGAGAATTTACCAAAGAGCGAGAGAAAGCTAGGTCACGTGGAGAGTTCCAGAAGTTGCGAGAGCGTCAGCAACTGGATGAAGACGTGCATGGCTACATGGAGTGGATCACTCACGCTGAAGTCCTGGATGCTGACCGAGAGGGCAAAGGTCAGCACTACAATCCACTTTAGGACCCATTCCTTGTAGAGATACTGAATTACAACTATTCTTCTCTTGTCAGGACTCCTGCCTTTAATCAGCGACTCTGATACAGACAGCCTGTATGACATGGAAGGCAAGAGTCGAATTGTCTACTACTAGTGAGTCTGCAGTTATGTAAATGTAAAAATGTTTCCATGCAATATTCATGCGACTTAAAATAATAAGCCAGGGTTATTCTTGTGTTTAGTCGCCTGGCCCGACGCTGGAACCGTTTCTTCAGGATGAAGTGTCTGATATATGTAAAAACCAAGAGCTTTTACTGGCTGGTGATGTTTCTCGTCCTCCTCAACACCCTAACCATAGCTACAGAGTACCACCACCAGCCTGACTGGCTCACGTCCGTACAAGGTTGGTGAATAAAATATAAATTCTAATGATTTTTTTTTTAATAAAATGATATGGCTCCCAGCTCCATCCATTTGTCTCTCTCCTCTTTTATCCCATCAGATGTTGCCAGTCGTATGCTGCTGGTGCTGTTTGTCATAGAGATGTTTGTGAAGATGTATGCTCTGGGTCCAAGAGCATATTTCATGTCCCTATTTAACCGTTTTGACTTCTTTGTGGTGCTGTGCGGTATCCTGGAGATGATCATGTTCTCTGCAGGAGCCGTGGCTCCCTTGGGTTTCTCTGTACTCAGGTGTATCCGACTGCTGAGGATCCTTAAAGTCACAAAGTAAGTCATGTCCCCTCAAAGGATCATGTTGCATTAAGTGTGAGTCAATGGGATTTAACACCTCTCTTCCTCTAACTGTTTTGCAGGTACTGGACCTCTTTGAGTAATCTTGTGGCTTCTCTCCTCAACTCTGTACGCTCCATTGCCTCCCTGCTCCTTCTTCTCTTCCTCTTCATCGTCATTTTCTCACTCCTGGGAATGCAGGTGTTTGGAGGGAAATTCAACTTTACTGACCACAGACCCAGACGCAGTAACTTTGACAACTTCCCTCAGGCCCTCATCAGTGTTTTTCAGGTGAGTCTGGACAATGATTCATAGATGCTCTGTTTTTTAAACTCTTGGCAATGTCAGCTTTGATTTTGTTAAACCTTTCTTGCCTGATTTTGATAAACCATGGTGTATCATTAATTTTATTAACAGTAGTAGCATCTACCTCATCCTTTTATACCTGACGTTAATAAATCACCATCTGTTATTTAATCTCTCAGATTCTAACAGGAGAGGACTGGACCACCATAATGAACAATGGCATTATGGCCTATGGAGGGCCTGAATTTCCTGGCATCCTGGTCGCCATCTACTTCATCATCCTCTTTGTCTGTGGTAACTGTATCCTTCACATACACTCACAGTTTAATCTAGGATTTAACAAGGTCAAGAGCCATGCTACTGGCTTAATTTGCTAAATTGACCTATTAGAAATGTGTACAGCTGTACACATTTCTAGCTGTGTTTTTACCTGATGATGGTGCTAGATGAAAGGACAATTTATCCTGAAGAGAAATTAATGTGTGAACAAGATTTCAATGCAATCAGTGCAATAGTTGTAGAGATATTTCGCTCAAAATCACAAGTCAATCTCATGATAGCGCTTGTTACACAGATGTTGTGTTGTTAAGATAATTCAATCTGGCCAATGTGGTGGGCCAACTGACATCCGACCGACGTTCCCGACATTCCCGACATTCCCGACGTTCCCGACGTTCCCATCCATAGAGCAATGCCACAAGTATGGCTAAAACTTGGACACCTAGCAATTAGCAAGGTGTTTGTTCTCCTGAGCCTTGTGCAATCAGATATCCTCCTCAATGTCTTCTTGGCCATCGCTGTCGACAACCTGGCAGAGGCTGAGAGTCTGACTTCAGCTCAGAAAGAAAAGGCAGAGGAGAAGTTGAGAAGAAAGTTAACAAGGTGAGAAAAAGAATATACATTACATTAGTGCAATGAGTTGCTCTGTCTTCTTATACCCAGACTTAACTATGTTACGTCTTTTTCCTACCCTCAAGGTCAAAAATGCCTGAGAAGACTGATGAGGACAGGGAGAGGATAGCTAAGAAACTGGCAGAGCAGAGAGCCAAGCTGGAGGGAATGCCCACAACAGCCAAGGTGAGTGTTATTACTGATATCATGTCACATATTCACTGTCGGTAATCATATATTAATCCAGAGCATGAGTTGCTATAATACGCATTTGTTTTGTTTTTCAGCTCAAAATTGACGAGTTTGAGTCCAATGTCAATGAAGTGAAAGATCCTTTCCCACCTGATGACTTCCCAGGTAACAAATGTCTAAACCTCTACTCAAACTTTTCATCCTCTCACATTTCTAAGCGATGTAGTTGTGGCAGAAAGAGGTCACTGATCGCAGGGATTGATATTCATTACACTGGCTGTTTACCAGTGCTGCTTTCTTGGCTAAGTTACAGTATAAGTATAGTAACGCCTCATTATTATTAGACTCAGTCAAGTTTATACCAGAGTCTAAAGTTAGGCTCTTTCACACTTCTCTGGTGACTACCATATAAAGTCTATAACATGATTCAATATAGAGAGATTTCCCTTTTTCCCAACAATGTTAATTTAATTTGCTGGTTCTTTGCTTTTTCGCTTCTGTAATGCTGTAACACAACTAATACCAATCAGTGTTTAAGGTAATTTTTCATTGCACTGTAGACATTTGAGTCTATTTTCTTCCACATGGTAGGTGATGACGAGGAGGTAGAGCCTGAAATCCCCATCAGCCCTCGGCCCCGACCAATGGCTGACCTGCAGCTGAAGGAAGAAGCCGTTCCATTGCCTGAAGCCAGCTCCTTTTTCATTTTTGGCCCTCAGAACAAGTAGGAACCAGCCATACCAACCTGGGAATAACAGTGGTTATATTTCTGTGTTTTCTCATACTGAATCATGAAAACACAACAGTGAATTGATCGAACTCAATGTTGACTATATGTCTTCGCATATTTGTTGGTATCCAGGATCCGGAAGCTGTGCTACAAGATCATCAACGCCTCCTCTTTCACCAACTTAATCCTTTTGTTCATCCTGCTCTCCTCTATCTCACTGGCAGCTGAGGACCCCATCGATCCCAAGTCCTACAGAAACAAGGTAACAAACCCGGTATACCACTACACATTGAGCATTATCCGTGAAAGAAGGCCAAAATTTGATAGCAAACCTTTGTGCCTCTTCTCCAGATATTGGCCTATGCTGACATCGTCTTCACAACTGTTTTCACCATTGAGATTGTACTGAAGGTAATGTGCTGTATTTTATGTTCTGCCCTATTTGGGTTGGCCGATGAGGTCAAGATACCAGATAACAGATATTGATAGTTTTGTTCTGAAGCCTAATTATTTTTTCTGATATTTTGTGTTTGAACCTGGGCATTTTGTGCCAGAAAACTAAAATAATCAATCTCTAATGTTATACTTGGCAAGGCAAAAGCCTCTGAAACAGCATTTCATGTATCACAGGTCACTAGAATATTCCTTCATGATAATACAATTGTTTTTTGTGGAGAAAAACATGTCAGAGCAGGATGGGGCAGGTTTCTTTGCAGGACTTACATGTTTCACAAGAATCACTGTGAACCTACTTAATTTACAACGATAGCATTTATTGCCCAACTGATTTATAAACACTGAAGTCTAATTGATTACGATTAATCTGTCAATTAAAAGTAATCAGATACATTTTCTGTCAATTGACCGATTGATTAATCAGCTACTTTTCACAGTTCTATTTGACGTTCAATACAACATATGTTCTTCTGACTAAATGAAAAGCTTGAACACAAATCTGTTTGGTTCAATGTCTTGGTTGTGACTGTATGTATCTGAATGACAGATGACAGTATATGGAGCATTCATGCATGAGGGCTCCTTCTGCCGTAACTCCTTCAACATCCTGGATCTGATTGTGGTTGGAGTCTCTCTGCTCTCTATGGGGATGGAGTGAGTATACATTTGGAGATTGCCTTACTAGATAGATATGTGCCACATGCACATTTTAAGATTTGTTTTTGTCATGTGTTGTATGCAGATCCAGTGCCATCTCTGTGGTGAAGATTCTAAGGGTGCTGAGGGTGCTGAGGCCTCTCAGGGCCATCAATAGAGCCAAAGGGTTAAAGGTACAACACATATGAATACAGTAATTCCCCCTGGGGAAATCTGTATGTTTCCAGTGGTATAGAAGGAATCAGATCCTTTACTTAATAATACATTACAATCAATAAAACAATATTAAATACTCAATCACGAGTAAAAGTCGTGCATTCAAAATAATCCCTAAATTAAAGCATCAAAAGTAATAGTACTTGTTCTGCAGAAAGATGGCCTTTGTGTCTCAGACATCTGACACATGACAGAGGGCCATACATTGATTTTTGTGAGCGTTAACAAGAAAATAAGGAACCACTTGTATCTTTAGCAATACCTAGTATTTTATAAACCAATCAAATGTTTTATCTTAAATATTAATCTGAAAACTTGCTAGTAATTATATAGTTAAAATAGTGTAAAAAGTACAATATTTAATTCTGTTGTATGAGGTTCAGTCTTAATATAAAGTCTTAAAATGTAATTGTAATACAAAGTATCTTAAAATGGACATACAAGTTAAGTACAGGACCTCAAAATGTTACTTAGTATAGTACATGTATTAACAGTATTAACTGGTGATTGTTTGTCTTTTATGACAGCATGTGGTCCAATGTGTGTTTGTGGCCATCAAAACCATCGGCAACATCGTCCTGGTCACCATGCTGCTGAATTTCATGTTTGCCTGTATTGGAGTGCAACTCTTCAAGGTAATTTTTTAAACGATGACACTAAATGTAGCATGATACTGTTAATTCCTATTTCCAGATTAACTATAGATGCCTTGCTGCCCATGTATTAAATGTGTCCCTAATCCTTTCCCTCCTAGGGCAAATTCTACAGCTGCACAGACTCGTCGAAAATGACAGGGGAGGAATGCCAGTAAGGCAAACAGCTTTCACGCATCGTAGATTTCATCTATCAAAACTGTAATGCTATTTTAGAGTCACCGCTCTCTGTGTCTGCTCTCAGGGGACTCTTCGTGAAGCACATGGAGAATTCCTTACAAGACACAGTGTTGGCTAAGAGAGAATGGCTCAATAATGACTTCAACTTTGACAATGTGCTTAATGGAATGCTGGCTCTCTTCACTGTTTCCACATTTGAGGGCTGGCCAAGGTAAGTACAGCATTTGATGAATTGCATTTTCTGTTTGATTGAGTTAGTTGACAGAATATCTTATTATCTGGGAAGTGAGTTGGAAGAAATCCATTTACTGGAGCCAAGATGGTAATAAAGGCAATATATCTTTTTCAATACACTGAATGATACATTTCATCTAAACAAATTAGCCTTGTGGTATTTCTGATCTTTGATCTTTGTCTTGCAAATGTTCCCTCGTCTCTCAACATCACTCTATTTGTTTCCAGACTGTTATACAGAGCCATTGATTCAGATGAAGAAGACATGGGTCCTGTCTTCAACAATCGCGTAGATGTGTCCATCTTCTTTATCATCTACATCATCCTCATTGCCTTCTTCATGATGAACATCTTTGTGGGCTTCGTCATTGTCACTTTCCAGGAGCAGGGCGAGCAGGAGTACAAGGACTGTGAGCTGGACAAGAACCAGGTACACTAAGACACCAATCATTTCCAGCAAAAACTATAAAAAATGTGCTCAAGTGTTGAATGTTTTTTCTTATAACCCACCTTCTGCCTTCCCTTCAGCGCCAATGTGTGCAGTACGCCCTGAAGGCTCGACCACTGCGGTGCTATATCCCCAAAAACCCGTACCAGTACAGGGTCTGGTACATTGTCACCTCCTGCTACTTTGAATACCTCATGTTCTTCCTTATTATGCTCAACACCTTGTGTCTGGGGATGCAGGTATGTAAATTCAAATCATGTTGCAAACAAAAAAAATTGATCATTTAATTTATGAGAAAAAGTGGAAACTTTGAAACTGTATTCCAAAAATGGGGCATAAACATTGATTTCCAGCAAAGTCCCAGACTAATTCATATTTGGGGGGATTAGAGGCGCATTAACCCAGGGTGCCCTACAAATATTTTTTATTTTCAATTTATAAAACCTTACTTTGCATGCAAATTTTCAGAAAACATTTTTGCATGTATCTATGGTAAGAAGAGACCAGACAATACACTAAGAGGGTGAGAGCCAATTGTTAAAGTTTCATTATGGACCTGATTTATTTGTTATTTGAGACAAAAAAAATTCTAGATTTTGCCACCATTTCTATTGTGTATGATAACATGGCACTCACCAAAAATATATTTAGTATGTACTGAAGGGCTGGAGTTGGTGGCAACAGCAAGATGAACGGATAATCAGAAAAAGCTAAAAAAGGTTGTTTGTGGAAGAAACTGTAATCAAGTCTGACATAAGAAAAGTTGTATTTTTTAAACTATTATATTATTTGTTCAGTCATGAATATTTAATGTTTTAGAGAATAATCTGATGGGCTTTAAGCGGGTAAATTGTTTTCATTTCCTTCAAGTTCTGTGTAATAATCTTCAATGAAACTACATTTTGTAGTAAAACTACATCAAATTAATTGTTGTTGTTGTTGAGATTAATATTTTCATTCCACTTTGAACAGCACTGTAACCAGTCCGACCATGTGACCAAGCTGTCGGACATGCTGAACTTGATCTTCACCGTGCTCTTCACTGTGGAGATGATTCTCAAGCTCATGGCCTTCAAAGCGAGGGTAACAACCATCCAATCAAATGATTATCCATCCAATCCAATGTCCTACTCTGTCAGCAATGCTTTATCTGTTTGTGCAGGGCTACTTTGGAGACCCCTGGAACGTCTTTGACTTCATCATTGTCATCGGTAGTGTCGTTGATGTCATCCTTAGCGAAGTCGATGTGAGTATGATTTAACTTTTATATCTCTTATCCATTCCAATGAATTTCACTGATTTCAGCTTCACATTGCAGGTGTTGTAAATGAAAGTCCTTGGTTTTGTCTTAATGAGACATTCCTAATCAATAGTGTGATTCGATTTGAATCGACTGAATGTATGTATTCAATGCTTTGACACAGAAGCCTGTAAACGTGGCCCAACAGCTGATTGTTGCCAGCAAAACTAGCTCACAGAAAGTGGTCAGTACTGTCGTTGGCCATTCTCCAGCCCCCACCCTCCTCAGTGCCTTGTGCGACCTCTGAAGCATCGCCATTTCCATTACAGAACTACCAAACTTTCCATTATTCCCACAATTATCCATTGCGATGTTTTTTGTGATTTGATGTTTGTGTGTTGTCTGAGCACTCGAAATTAAAACGAGCACTATATCAGTAAAAAAAATTGTGTTATTTTATGGGGTCATGCTACACAAACCAAGTGTTTTTTTTCTGGCCAGTCACTGTTTCTCTCCATTGTTGCACTGCACTGTCCTCACCTTCTCCATCCACAAACACAAGCTTGTAATAATTTTTGATTTCTACGCCTAGTTTCACATACTCTCCTATTTCTTATTTATCTCGTATTTCCCCCTCTCTCTTCTTCTTTTGCTTATTTTCCCTCTCCATCCTCTGTCTTCCACGCACCTCACTCCTCATCTGTCTATCCTCCACAGAGTGCCCTGGCTGCCAGTGGAGGACTGTACTGTCTCCATGGCTGTGCTGTAAATATCTGATCTTCACTGCACTGCACTGCTGCATGAGCCTTGCTGTGTGAGCACTCCACTATGTTTTCTACTAAACTGTTGGACCGTGTGACTTCTCATGAAGTATCTCTGCTTCTACTGTTTGTCTAATCTTGTATTGCAAATGTAGGATAAAACTAAATGTGTTTGATATGTTGTGTTCCGGTATGACTAAGATACTATACTATTGACATTATCAGCATAGCAAGTTTTTACTTTAACCCTTCCTCTTGAACCAAATTTAGGGTGAGACAAAAGTTCTGCACTTCAGCTTTAATACTTTGACAATAAAGTTTGTACAGATTTTATTTCGCATGAAATAGAAATTGCAGTTGTTCTTCTGGTCTTCAGCAACTAAGACCTGGAAGCTTTATAACTCATTAAAGGTGGGAACATTGCTCTCTAATATTAACCCTGATTTGTGATTGTAAATCAAACCTTAACAATGTCTAACAGGTCAGTGCTACGACTGCTTTGTACCTCTTATTAATAATATCACAACTTCTATCAAACATAACTCATGTAACTACAGTATGTCATCTTTTCATCTACTTTTTGCAGGAAACAAATCCAATGCAAGCAATTGCGGTAAGCCTTAACCTAACCAGCAATGCTTTTTTCTTCTCTAGTTTTCTTTTCCTCAAAATCTCCGGTCTTTTTGTCTGTAGGCGTCTGAAAATGCCTCAGTTTCCATCACGTTCTTCCGACTCTTCCGTGTCATGCGTCTGGTCAAGCTGCTGAACCGTTCGGAGGGCATCCGTAACCTGCTGTGGACCTTCATTAAATCCTTCCAGGTCTGTCACACTAAGGTTATTAAAAACATGTTAAAAGTGGAAATAAAAATTAATGACCAAACTGTTTGTATTTGTGTCTACAGGCTCTTCCTCATGTAGCTTTGCTCATCATAATGCTCTTCTTTATCTACGCTGTCATCGGGATGCAGGTACTCGAGTCTTCCAGTTTTATTTTCTAGATAAAATCATTGTAAACCTCTGTAGCTTCTTAATATGTTTTTAAATAAATGCCACCAAGACAAATTTCTGTATTTGTCATAAATTTTTGACTGGGATTTTAACAACCCTTCAGATCTTTGGAAAGGTAGCCTTAGTAGATGGCACCCAAGTCAACCGCAACAACAACTTCCAGACATTCCCTCAGGCTGTTCTGATGTTATTCCGGTGAGTCTTCATTCATTGGTTGAAAGCCCATTGGCTACAATGTCAACAACTGAGCCAGAATCTATCTTTGGTTTAAATTTCCAGGTGTGCTACCGGAGAGGCTTGGCAGGAGGTCATGATGGCTTCAATGTATGGGAAGAAGTGTGACCCCAAGTCTGACTTCCTGCCAGGAGAGGAGTACACCTGCGGGTCCAACTTCGCTGTCTTCTACTTCCTCAGCTTCTACTGTCTTTGTGCCTTCCTGGTGAGCAGCAACATTCATCTTTAAGCTTCAGTAGAATCTGTTATATGTCAACAATCATTTTATAATAAAAAGAAAAACCCTCTTTTCCCAGACAGTTTAAAACTCTGTGAATAAGTGGGTTTTTTTCTTACCTGCCTTAGATCCTTAACCTGTTTGTAGCTGTCATCATGGACAACTTTGACTACCTGACCCGTGATTGGTCTCTTCTTGGTCCACACCATCTGGATGAGTTTAAAAAGATCTGGGCTGAATATGACCCTGAAGCCACGTAAGCCTGAACATTCGTGAAACTTAATGAAACCCGTTATTTATTTATTTTCAGTCAGCACAATAAATAGGCCAGATTCAAGTTGGTGCCCCTTAAAATGATTGTGTTTATTTTGTCTTATTTGACAGGGGGAGAATTAAGCATCTGGACGTGGTGACGCTGCTGCGACGCATCCAACCTCCACTTGGCTTTGGCAAGTTCTGTCCTCATCGTGCTGCATGCAAGGTAAATACAGTACAGTTATGAACAGGATCAAAGACCATGTGGTGCATGCATATATACAATTCATCAGACAGGCAGTTAGAAGGGCATTATGTGTGTTGAATGATAACAATAACAATACAATAAAATCCATTCAGATTGACGTCGTACTATTATAGCATAAATAGACACACACGACACAAAATTGAGACAATAACATATTGATTATAGTTACAATGTAATTGTGGATATTTTATAAAAAAGATAAGGTTATATAAGATAAGGTTTAGATTAAGATCATTTATATTTGTGAATGTCAAATTTTTATGACAACCTATACTATAATTTGATGACCCTATTATGAATACTAAACTATGACATTTTTAATGACATTTTAAAGACATTTCTTAAAGATGAACTATTTAAAAAGATTGGGTGGGTAGACAATTAGCAATTTTAAAAAGCAACTTCTTGTCCACAGCGCTTGATTGGCATGAACATGCCTCTCAACAGTGATGGCACCGTCACCTTTAATGCCACCCTGTTTGCTCTCGTCAGGACTGCACTTAAGATCAAAACAGAAGGTACAGAACATCAAAAAAAATTTGTGTTTTACTGAAACTTGATGTACATGCAATAGTGCCATCAAATGTTTTATGCATTTGTGTTCTGAACAGGTAACTTTGAGCAGGCCAACGAGGAGCTGAGAGCTATTATAAAATCAATCTGGAAACGCACCAGTATGAAACTGTTAGACCAGGTCATCCCGCCTATTGGAGGTGAGTGTCTCAAGATAAATAGAATTGTCACCTTTTCAAAAATAATCCACTATTTTTCACAATGACAACACTGTGACTTGTCTGTTACAGATGATGAGGTGACTGTGGGGAAATTCTACTCCACCTTCCTGCTCCAGGATCATTTCCGCAAGTTTTTGAAGCATCAGGAGGAGTACTATGGCTACCGGCCATCGAAGAAAAATGCCTCAGGCCCAGAGATCCAGGTGAGCGGTCATAAAGGGGTCAAAATAAAAAAAACATAATTGTTATAATGTAAAGATTGTCAGGAAAAAGGACAGGAAATTACTGCTTAATTACTGAAAACAAAATTTCAGAAAAGCCCTTAATGCAAAATTGCTATGCATATTTAATCTCTTAAACAGGAATCATGCAGGGTCTTAAAAAGTTATTGAATTGATTTAAATATTATAAAGGCCCACAAACTATACTATATATGTTTTTTGACGTACTATACTTTGAATTTCTATGACTTTTATCAACATGTTATAATATGCCCTTTTAATGACTTTTTTAAGCATTCTACTATAACTTTTTTATGACTTTTTCCAACATACTATACTTTCCTTTACTTAATTTACTATTCAATTACTTTTAATTTAATTTTGTCGATAAACTACACCATGACTAAGTCCTCATTTTTGTCAACATACTAGCCTATGACTTTTTTTGACATACTATACTATGACCTCTTTATGACTTTTTTCGGATTATTAAATTACGTTTTGAAGACTTATTTCATCATGCTATACTATGACATTTTGATGAATTTGTTATGTATTTTATGGATATTTTATACCATGACCTTTTGATAACGTTTCTGGAAAAACTATAATATGATGTTTTGATTACTGTTTTTGGCATTTTATATTATGACTTTTTGATGACTTTATCGACTTACTATACTACTTACTATTCTATGACATTTTTTGACAAACTGCACCGTGACTAAGTTCAAATTCTTTTCGACATACTATAACTTTTTTTTGACATACTATACTATAACTTTTTTTCGATATACTAGTCCATCACTTTTTTTCACTGTTTTCGACATACTATACTATGATTTCTTCGACTTTTATCAACATATTCTGCTATGACTTTTTTCGACATGCTATACTATGACTTTTTATAATTTCTTTCGACATACTACACTATTACTTTTTTCGACAGAATATACTATGACTTTCTTTCAATTTTCTCGACATGCTATGACTTTTTGTCGACCTTTTTCAAAATACAATTTTTCGACATACTATACTATGACATTTTTCAACATACTACACTATGACTTTTTCACTTTTTCTGAGATACTATACTATGACTTTTTTTCAACTTAGTATACTGTGACTTTTTTTGACATACTATACTATTACCTTTTTCTACTTTTTTCGACATAATATTCTATGACTTTTTTCAACATACTATGATTTTACTTTTTTTCACTTTTTCCGACATACTACACGATGACTTTTTTTTCGACCTTTTTCAAAATACTATGTAATGACTTTTTTTCAACATACTACACTATGACTTTTTCGACATAATATACGATGACATTTTTCAACATACTACACTATGACTTGTGACTTCTTTTTACTTTTTCCGACATACTATACTATGACTTATTGACATACTATACTATGACTTTTTTTTACCTTTTTCGACATACTATGCTATGACTTTTTTCCCTTTTTTAGACATACTATGCTATGATTTTTTTCCCTTTTTTAGACATACTATGCTATGACTTTTTTCCCTTTTTTAGACATACTATACTATGACTTTTTTCGACATTCTATACTATAACTTTATTCAACATTCTATACTATGATTTTTTTCACTTTTTTGACATATTTTACTTTGACTTTTTGGCCGTACTATACTTTGACTTTTTGGGACTTTTTTCTACATACTAGACACTTTTTTTCAATTTTTTCGACATACTATACGATGACTTTTTATGACATACTATACCCTCACTTTTTTCGACATACTATACTATGACTTTTGTCGACATACTAAACTATGACTTTTTAAGACACACTAATCTATGAACATTTGTATGACTCTTTAATGACATTCTATACAATGACTATAATCATTGAATACTATGAATTTTTCATGACATACGCTTTTACTTTTTAATTACTTTTTTTGACATACAATACCATGACATTTTAAATGACTTTTCATGAAATACTACACTATCACTTTTAAATGACACTTTATGACATACTTTACCATCACGATTTAGGACACACTGTACTATGACAAGCACTGTCGCCTCACAGCAAGAGGGGCCCGGGTTCAATTCCCGGACTAAATGGCCTTCTGTGTGGAGTTTGCATGTTCTCCCCGTGTCAGCGTGGGTTCTCTCCGGGTTCTCCGGCTTCCTCCCACAGTCCAAAGACATGCACCTTAGGTTAATTGATGACTCTAAATTGCCCGTGGATGTGAGTGTGAGTGTGAATGGTTGTTTGTCTATATATGTCGGCCCTTAACTGGATAAGCGGTTACGGAAGATGAATGATGAATGAATATACTATGACAGTTTTCACTGAATTTTTTGACAAATTATACTAGGACATGATGACACTTTTAAATGACATTTTTTTTACATACTTTATGTGTTTTAGGACATACTGAAAAAACATTTTGACGTAATATACTATGACTTTGTATGATACTGTTACTGTTTTATTACATACTATTCTATGACCTTACAACAACATTTGACATACTTTGCTATGCCTTTTTTATGACATACTGTGCTGATTTCTTTTTTCAACATTCTGTATGATATACTATGACTTTTTTATTAGGTACTATATATTAATAAATCACTTTTAAATAACATACTATATTTTGACTTTTTAATGACATAGTATACTATGACTTCTTATTACATTTTATATTAACAATTTCTTTTACTTTTTATAAAAAAAATTGACATACTTAACCATGACGTTTTATGGCATACTATACTATGAATTCATTTCATTTCTTTTCCACCACACTTAGATATTCAGCTGCTTCTGCTGTGTGTCTTTGATGTAACTGGTTAGAACTTGAAATGGCCAATTCCTGCATATACACTGTTAAGCCTGCATATATACAACCACTTGCTTTCCTACACCAGTTCTCAACTTAATTTTTCATTTCTACCTTTCCTTGTTAACACGCTGCCATTTTGCCACATCCTCCATGTTTTTTAAGGCGGGCCTGAGGAGTATAGACGAAGAGGTTGCTCCAGAGATGCACAGGGCCATTTCTGGAGACCTGCAGAATGAGGAAGAGATGGACAAAGCTATGGAGGAGGCTGGGGAAGAAGGCATCTACCAGGTGAGAAAAACTGCATGCAACTTGGGAGAACAGTTATACATGCAAAATACTGTGTATTTAGAGTGACTGGTCAATTTGATTATTTGTATATTTCCAGCGTACACACGGCCTGTTTGGTAACCGGGTGGACTCATTCTCTTCTGAGCCTGTCAGCGCTCAGTCCCTGCAGATGACCAACCAGCGGCCCCTCCAGTTCTCTGAGAGCCAGCCTGAGTCTCCACCAAACTCTGCTGCCTTGGTGCCCACTACCGAATTTTTCCCCACAACCGCACCAAAAAGCAACACTAACAACAATGCCTTTGCAGAGTGAGTATCAAAATATTAAATGACACATGCTTGGACTTAACATGTCCGATGTGTGACAATTTCTAATGTTTTTCAGATTTTCATCTGATAGAGAAGGCAGTCCCGAAGACTTTTACAATATCAGTGAAGATGCAGAGCCAGGTAATTCAAAGTGCTTTACAGATGACAGATAAGCTAATAATACATATAATATATTAGTATAAACAGTAAGATTTATTCGTTTTTGAGACTAATGCACACAAAAAATATGAATCCCATGAAGTCTTGAAACATTTTCTATGTTGACCAGGCCCCATAACACTTTCTGCTCAAAGAATTTGGAGAAATATATATCTAAATACACATTGAACAACACATTTTATGTTGTTGTTTGCCCACTGGCAATTTCAGGATCTGCACATAATGTTCATTTAAAATCTGGTGAAGAAGTAAGAACTGTGCAGACTAATAAAGAAATCAAATTTCTGCTCTTCATAATTCAAATTTTCTTTATTCTCACCCGTTTAGGTAACCTGCGTTCCTGGAACTTTACAGTGAGAACAGACAAAACGCAGGTAATATTTTATCTAATGATGATTCATCCATTGTAAATGATGATTATCAGCTTAGATGGACAAAGTATGGATGCATGTTTCTTCTTTGCAGTTCCCTTATGACCATCACTATGTTGACAGTCAGAGTGAGAGCTCCAGTACTGCAGCTGATCAGCTCGTCCAGGAGGTAAGTGAGAAGGGATCTCTGACTGTCCACCGCTTTAATCACACACTATTTAATTAGTACCCTATCAGCAGAAAATGTCCTGATCTGCTGTCAGATCTGTCATAGATAGGGGATCATAAACATAACTCCTTTTTTTAGCACAAGTCTCATTTCCTGGACACGAATTAAGCCAGTCCTGAATTGAACTACATGTATTTCTCCTTAAAAAGTTTATTTGTTTGACAACTCATTACACTGTGGTTTTGTTTGAAATGTTTTTCAAATTGAATTATATGGGCTTAGGTAGACACAAATCACAGGTAGTATTGTTTATTACAAACCCAATAAATCTCAAAATCAGTTTTTTAGTTGACCACATTAGTAGTCAAGTGTAAGGAAAGATTTGTTGAAAACTTGAAAGTTTGATAGCACTGGTAGGTTTTTTTATTGAACCTTTTGAGAAAGATACTCACTGTGCTTCATAGGTGTTTTACGGTAGCTGAGCCTGCATGCCTTCATCTGCAGGGTTAAATAAGATAACAAATCATTATTAACATTATTCAAAATGGCAGGTATGAAATTGTATTATAACAATATAACTTACCCAATGGTTTATGGTTGATAAATGTTACCGTATGTAAGCAAGGACATTGCATGTTGTTTTCTTCACCAGGCTCTTGTAAAGGGCGGTCTGGCCTCCCTAGCCAAAGACCCTGGCTTTGTCTCAGTGACTAAGGAGGAGTTGGCTGATGCCATGCACACAACCGTTGATGACATGGAAAGCGTGGCTCAGGGCATCCTCAGCGAACGTGCCGGCAGCGTCACCTCAGTCAAAAAGAGACGTCCCGTCCCTCCTCCTGCACCTGCCGTGGCAGCACGGGTAACGAGCCAGCCAGATCCAGCTGTGAGGAGAAAGAGACGTCCAATCCCCCTGATTCCCTCCGTAAGGGAGGCAGACTCCGAAGTTTAGAAGATGTCACTTGTGGTTATTTTGGGATTTTTACACCTGCAAGTGGCTCCACCTCACCTCACTTTACTAAGTCTGTATCTTCTAGCCTGGTTCAAGGCCTAAAGGCAGGTTGGCTCAGGTTTAATATATTGTTAAGTGTGTTTGAAACTTAACCAAGGAGAAACAATATATCTGATGATGAAACATCTTAATTTGCAGATTTATTGAAAGCACTGTAATAAAAATTACTAACTTATCTCAGAGCAAACAGATTGATGCACTTCTTTCTTTGTAGCGTTTGTTGAAGTTATCCATTCCATGACTTATGGGACAACTATGTGAGTGAGCAGAGTGTCTTACTGTAGATTCACTGAAGACTTAAACAACTCACTGAATAAAGGGAGCAGGCAGCCGACTTTAGTGTGCTGCAGTTCAGTGAGGCGGTGGGAAAGGACTCCACTTAGGGGAAACGAAGACTGAGCTTCTGTGCATCCAGGTCCAGAAAAGTTCAACTGAATAAGCAGTTCATGCTTTTAAAAGGGGCACGGTGCTACAATGCCAATGCAAGTTCAACCATTCTTCACTTTGTTGGCAAAGCACCGTCCTCTGGTCAGTAAGAACTTTCTGTCTTTTAATACTGACGTTTACCGAGTTTTCTCCTGCTTACCACTGTTCTTGTGTGCAGTTGGTATCAGCAGATTTTTTTAGAGGAAACATTTTCTTTTATGGACATAGAGGTACATTTAATCCCAAAGATTTGTCCAAAGATTTATCTGTATTAAAGTATTTGTTCATTTTAAAGCCATGTTGTAATGAAAGCAGTGCATGGGACTTTTTTTCCAAGTCACTTTAAGTCACTCTAATGCTACAGGTTGCATTTTTCATTTACAGAAATATGTCAAACCTTTGAGTTAGGGACACTTAGTTCAACACATACTGATAATGTATCTTCATACCTGGAGTATGTGGATTTAGCTTTGCACCTCATGAAAAAATGTGATTCATAACTGCACTTGATTCATGTTTTTTGCCTAATTCAAACAGTGACAGTCCCTGACTTTTTTTCTAACATCATCTAATCAGGCTGTTTTTCGCTGTTATACACACACACACATGTTGCACAATGATTTTGGAGATGTTTTGAGTGAACTTTGTTGCTGAACCTCAAGTCATCTTTACTTCTGGATATGCCATTATGTTTGATGTTACATTGGCAAAATAAATAAATCATCCAAACATTCATTTCTGTGTAAGTTTTTCTTTCTGCAAACAAACCAAAGATGAAAATGTGAGATCTCAGACTATTAATGGAGTTAGTTAGTTAAACAGGTTAGTTTCATTAATTAACTAATAATCAAAAGTAATGACCGATATGTCTTGAGATGAGACAGTTAGTGCAGACAGAGCCTTGATGAAAAGATGGGTGCATGTTTAGCATGCTTTGCATGCCTCCCCAAGCAGAAGTCACAGTTTGAAAACTGAGACCCTCTAAAAATAGTCTTGCCAAGCAAAGCACAGACTCCCCCTTATGGAATGGAAACTAATGCAGTAAGATGTATTCTGCACTAAAGGTTCAAATTATTGGAAAGACAAAACGGTTGCACAAAGCTGTCAAAAGCAGCACATTACAATGTGAAAGTAAACAGAATAAAAAGGGGCTTTAATAATTCAAATTTTATTTATTGAAGTAAACCAATGAATTAAGCAGACTTGACAGTATTCCATTTTTGTAAAGCAGATTCAGACAATCATTCAAGGAATATAAAGAGACTGTCGTTATTCATACAGTCGTATAACCTCAGCACATTTCCTTTGACATAATTTTCTGACGACATGTTTGACAAAGCTCCATGATCTCATTGTAGCACTGCCAGTTGCAGCTCGCTAAGGGTTTTATTTAGCCATCACACAAGGGAATGTAGCCACAATATTGTAACAACAGTTTCCTGATTTAGCTTTTTAAAAAATGGTAACACATTAAAACGCAAATACATCTGGTAGTACACACAATAGATGAGAGGCAAGTATTTAAAGCACACCATTTAAAAGAGGGCCATACACAGTATAAAAGCTCTGAGAACAAAAACTTGTTTCAGGTAAATGTTTACCACGTGATACAAATTGTACAGTCTGTTAAAAAGGTTTGATTCCTTCTCATTTATACTTGATTATAATTCGTTTTATGGATTATTATAATCACTCTTGTATTGCCAAATTGAGAAAGGGCGGGCTTTTATAAATGTACATACATCCTGGTTGTCGCTGACTATACAACAACAACAAAAAAATCACTAATTTACTACTCTAGCATATCTCAAAACATACATAATTATAAAAACAATAGGAAATAACATGTGGGACCTAAATAATACGTAATCTGTGACTACAGAATAGGTTAGCAATCCAGAGAGAGTAGCAAAAGAACGCCCAATTTGCCAAAATGCTGGTGCTGGTCTCGTATTATTCATTCGGATTTGGGTTGGCATCAGGATACACGGAGAGGTCAAAAGTAAGCACTTTGCTGATGACACAATCTCCTTGCTGTGAGTGAAAGAGAAAGAAAAGCGGTTAATACTTGAATCATATGTACAGCAGATGTTTCCAATGTGGATTAATTCAACAACAGCTCAAGACACTTCGTTAATACTGGCAGGTTTCTGCTGGAGTCTGACCGGATATGTTTTAAGGATGCCGTGTTTGAAACTAGACGTTCCAAATAAAAATTATTATGATGAATTCTAAATCTTTAATACAACATTTCTATAGTATTTACCTAATAATGTGTAGTCATAATTTTTCCTTTTTTATAGGACATATAGAATGCAATTAAACACCTTTCTCAAGGTCATACCGGTCAAAGAATGACCAACAACCAGTAAGGACTATAAGGCCTATTATTTATTAACTACATGTATTTATATCAATTATCTAATTTTTTCCCATTACATTCCAGCTGTATATAACAATAAATTATAGTTACACAAGTAATCAATTTAATTGACTTGGTCCCAAATAAGTTGACACAATTGTATCGTTATTTTGTATTTTGCCATGCAAGACAATATTGAGAAACGCACCTCTGGATAAACACCGATGAGTGAGTCGGCCTTGGTGTAGAATTCCTCTTTCAGAGAAATGACGATGGCCTGGAAGTTCTGCACCGACTGGTCTTTGATATAATTGGCCACCTTGAAGACACAAATGGAACTTATGAGTTGTTGTTTGTATAAAATGTGATGAGTGGCATGTTTACATAAAAAGCATCATTAATAAAACACTACTGAAACAAATATAACTTTACAGACCTTGCCGATGTTAGTGTTGTCCAGAGCAGCATCAATCTCATCCAGGACAAAGAAGGGAGCGGGTTTGTAGCTAGAGAGACAAGCAAGAAATATGTTTTTGACAATATTCCAACTGTTTAATGCAAATAAATAAAACATGTATTAAGACTTTGTACTCGTTTCACCTGTGAATAGCAAAGAGCAGAGCAAGGGCAGCAACAGTCTTCTCTCCTCCAGACAGGTTGTCCATCGGTCTGAACCTTTTTCCTGGAGCCACACAGTTATAGTTGATGCCATCCAGGTACGGCTCCTCTGGGTTTTCTGGGCCTAGGAAAGCCTATAAAAGAGGGACACAATCATTGTAAAAGTTTTTGCTTCAAAATAGGTTTATGTTCTGTGATGTGTGTTTTACTACCATATCATAAGTCACATCTTGTTGTAGGCTATTGATTTTTTTTAGTTTATTGTAAAAAAAACAACTAATTTTAGTCATACCTGAGCACTGCTGTTGCGTGAGAGGGCCTTGTAGATCTCATCGATGTTTGTGGCCACGGACTCAAAGCAGTTATTGAAACGATCAAACCGTTCCTTCTTGATCTGCTCAAAGGCTTGCTTGGCCTTCTTGGCTCTCTTACGGGCAGCCTCAAACTCTGAGGGAGAGAAAAGAGAAAAAGGCATGAGATCACAAGAGATAACATTATTAAGAGCTCTAGAAAGGTACTGTAACCGGCATCACTTCTTTCTATTTCTCTCTCTCATTTAATCCCACCCTCTAACACTATCCTCCCATCTCACCGTCACTGGTCTCTTGGAACTTGTCCCTGACACTCTCTAGCTTCTCCATGGCCTTCATGTTGGGTGCACTGATCCTCTGAAGGATACTTTGCTGCTCGTTCAGACGCTGCTGCAGTGTGTTTGTCTCCGCCTTGATCTCCTCCTCTGACAGTGCATCCTGTAGGACAGAGGTGTTCAATTCAAATTAAACTAGGTCCAGTAAGAGAACATTTCCTCATGCAAAGGTCTGAATCATCACAATATAAAAGTTGTGCTATGATTTAGTGCCATATGTGTTGAAGTAGCCTAGTTGTGGTATGAAAGTCTGTATGTAGTCAACAAATGACTGTCATTTCAAATAAAGAAAGTGCAATTGACTTATATCTCAACAATATTGATAGTCAGTTATAAAAATTGAAGTGGATGGATTATAAATAATATATACTCTAATGATTAATAAATGAATTGTCCTTGCCCTGCAGATTTAAATTCAGTTCATATAGATGCAAAGTGATGTCAAAAGAGCCACGATATCCATATTCTTCTAAAAGAGAGAAAACTGTGTGCAGGGACTATATCTGTGGTTATGGAAACCACTTGTTTGAGCTCTATTCCCCTCTCTGTTAGCGTCATTGTTTGGCAGTGAATTAATGCGGCAGGAACCTTTTGGATCGATCATATTGGACTCTTAGATCGTTTATTTTCTGTGCCTCCATTTAGGATTTGAGTAGGTACAATGTTTTGGTTTGTCTCGTCAAACACAAATACAAATATTTTGGATCAAGTTGGATCGTTTAAATATAAGAAATCGGTGCAGTGTGTTCTACCTACCTTAAGGTCTTCAGTCAAGTTGCTGTAGTCAATCTCTATGAGAGCCTCTTTAGCGAGAACAGTGCTGGATGTCCTCTGGCTGCTGGTCTCTTCTGTCTGGGTGCTCCCCTGGTTAAGAAAACAAAAATAAGAGTGGAAATTTATTTTTCACTCCCAATAGTATCAATTGCTAGTATCAAATCTGTATGAGTGTGTTTGTGTGTACCTCGCCCTGGCTGATATCATCCATTGTTCCAGAACGAAGAGGCAACCTGATGTCCTGCATTTTGCAGGCTTGAAGCAAGTTGTGACGGTCGCTGCGCTTCTGCTCCAGTTTGGTCTCAATGGCTGTCACTTCCTTTTGGAGCTGAGTCAACTCCCTGGTAGATACAAAAACAACATTTTGTAATACTTATCGTATAATATATCCATCATATATATCATATGACATAAAAAAATGTATATGCATTTGCAGCCACTGACTTGTTGGCGCCACCGAGTTTTTTGCGAATCTCCTCCATGTCATGGTTCTTATCATTGACTTCAGATTTCTTGGTGAGGTGCTGGTTCTTCAGGTCCTGTAGTTGTGCCATTGTCTCATCAATGATTTTCATGTGTCGGTGCTCCTCCTGCAGACAGATGACAAAGAGAGACACAAGTGAGAATTAGAATGATGTCAACATTGAGGAAAAACTAGATGAGTTGAGTAAAGTTTTCATCCTTCACTTTATGTATTTACTTTCTTCAGTCGCTCTATTTCAGCCTCGTCCTTCTTGACGGTCTGCTCCCACATCATAACTTTCTCCTGGTCCTCTTTCAGCTGATTCTTCTCATAGTCTACCTGGATACCCAGGCGGGTCTTCTGGGTCTCAAACTCAAGACTGAAGCAACATGTTATGTATAAGGTTAAAACAACATAAGAAACAACATAGGAAAGTAGCAAGAATTGACACTTGAACTGACTCATCAATACACTCACCGCTTCTTTGCAATCTCATTCTGCCTCTTCACCTTCTCCTCCTCAAACTCTCTGATGTTTCTCACTCCAATCTCTTTACAGAATTCAATGAACACTTCATCCTCCACCTGGAAAACAAAAACATTTATATAGACATTACTGCAATGCTACATATTCAAAGACAGGTTTCTAAATGCACCTCACTTTGTATCAGTCTCACCAGGTTCATGCGGTCACGCAGGTCAGTGATCTCCTTCTCACGGGACTGGATGATCCTCTTGATGTCGTTGATGCGAGGGCCAAAGTTGGCCAATTCACTCTCAAGCTTAGACTTCTCCTGCATGATACAAATGAATCAGGTTTAAATGCAACCGTCACTATAGCAACAACAATCAGCAAGAGGAATATACTAAAAGGCTGTACCTGCATGTTGAGGGAGAGGTGACGGGTTTTCGTCTGTTCTAGATCACTCTGGGAGTACTTTAGTCTCATCTGCAGACCATGGGCCTGAGACTGAACCTGACGCAGCTCTGCCTCCTTCCTCTTGGCCTTCATTTGCTCCTACAAAGAAAAACATAAAAGTGTAAATTGTACTGAATTCTTTCTTCAAATGACTCAAGATATCCTGATAGACAGACTGAGAGGACCAATACAAATCAAAGTTACCTTGAGCTCTTCAGTGAGTTTCTCTTTCTTTTCCTTGAGCTTGTCCACTGCCTTCTCATCCCAGCGCCTGGCCTTGGCCTTCAGGTCGCTGGCTCCTCCAGAGATGACTCCAGACTTTTGGAACAGAGTACCATCCAGGGCTACCGTCTAGACAAAGGGACACAAGCGGCGGTTAGGTGGAATAATAGAGAAGATTCTCATCTAGCATATCATCAGGTTGACATGTTAGATTTTCAATCTTTCTGTCTTCCTGGCACAAAAAAGTTTATTATATATGTAAAACATCAGTTAGTGACCTCAATTAAGTCAAATATACCTTGTGTCTGTATGGCCCTCCGAAAGCGATCCTTCGTGCATCCTCTACGTTATCACAGACCAGGGCGTTGCCACAAGCATACTGGAGGGCTTTCTTGATGTGGGGAGGCTCATAGCGAATCACATCAATCACAAGTTTGGCTCCTCGCAGCTCTCTCAGTTTCTCATCCGTTGGTTTCACCTTAGAAAACACAAAAAACACATTTAAAACTCCAGTGCCCTTTTCAGCAGGAAAATGGTTTGATTTTAATCAAGAAATGAATAACCTTTTATAGCTTGCTGTAAAAACTTAATTGTAAACCAGGCACCCAAATAATTTGTTTTTCAACGAGTAGCTTTTGAATGAACAATACAAATTAGAAGGATGAATTAGGGGGATGTTTATTAGCTAATCTAAGTGATAAAAGATGTTTTAGGCAGATTTTATCTTTGTGTTTTTTTCATTTTATCTTTTTTTTCATTCAAAGTGAACGGTTCGTGTTTGTGAGCAAAATGTAACACACGTTTTTTCTTTGACATTTGCATTACTGTCCGTTCAATGAAAAGATGAAAAGAAACGCGTCGTTATGCATTTCGGTTCTTTTCCCGCTGTATCAAACTCGCACCAAACCGTGACTTTTGTGAACTGTTACAGCCCTAGATTAGACAGATTTTATGTCTGACATAAATCTCTTCTTCCTTAAGTTTGATGAAGTTTGATGTTTTCATTTAGAATTGCCACTTGATAGTGTTTACTCTAACCACTCAAAAAGACTCTTGAGAAGGGCAATCATCTGTACTTTCAAGTATATTACCTCGAGGTAGTCGAGAGGAAGGAAGGTTTCGGGCTCTCCTCTCTGCTCCTTGATGTATTGAATACAATCTCTACCAGTCTTCTCCGAGTCAACAATGATGGCGTCCATGTTCTTGCCCAACACTTTAGTCACAGCAATCTGATACTTCTTCTGAGTGGGCTGGCACAGGTCGATTAGACGACCATACTGCAGAAAGAGAGGGAGCAGAACAGTTTTACTAATCCGAGTTGATTCAACATTTTAGGGAGAAAAAAAAAACTGTAGTTCTGCAATCATTGGAAATAATAGTGTGCCGAATACTGTCACAGTTGTCTTACCACAGAGCCAGGGTAAAGTCTTTTGATACTCTCCATGATCTCAGCCTTGCGCTGCTGGCGACTGTTCTCCTGCCTGTCGATTCTTGCGTCTCCCAGCTGCTCCATAACCTACAGCAATAGCCAATGATAATGAGATTTGTTAAAGACTTTTTCACAGTTGACATTTTCACTTGTCAAACATATGTGTAACTAATAACATTATCAACAGGGGTGTCAGTGCCAGGCAGTTAGGTGATAGCTTAGCTCCTCTGCTTGTAAATTGTCCATCTGTGATGTGTCTGGTTCTTTTTTGTCTGTTTCTATTTATGCTCAAAATCAAATTGCCCTTGTGGATTAATAAAGTTGTATTATATTGTATTGCAAGTGTGCCAGTAATCCAAGCCAGTGCATGTTGGCCAACTGGCTTGGCTTCCCAGCACACCTAACAATCGTTTATTTTATTGATCACATAATTTTTTTTTGGTGGAAATTTCTGCAGTGAGAAACATCTATTGATTCACATGGAGGAATGTGGTTTTCTCCTGATCACTTCCAGGGCAAGGATTAGCTATAGATGCAGCACGAAGTCTTGCTTGGGACACTGTTAAAGGGTAATGCATGCAATCATGATCTCAAACATAGCACACTGAAACCATTGACAGTCAGCTAAGAGTCAACATTTGAAGCCATTTTCTTTTCTTTCACTGTGGATGTATAAGCACCTGGTTAAGCTCTGTGTTGATCTCATCAATTCTCCTCTTGGCCATCTCCACCTCCTCTGTAAGCTCCTCCTCCATGCGCTTTTGCTCATCCAGCGACTGCCTGAGGGGTAACAGGACAAAACATTGAATGAAGGAGCATGATGGGAAAAAACTAGTAAATCAATAAGCTGAACATAGCACTGTTCAAACACTCCAAAAATGAGAGCAGCATACCTGCTGGTGGTAATATAATCTTCTAATTTCTCAATACGTTTCTGGTTTTCTTCAATTTCACGTATCTTCTGTTTGATTTTGGCCTGGAGAGAAACAATGAAATAATTCTCTGTAAGCATTTAAATCAGTTAAATCGATTGAGTCTGGCACAGGCAAAGCTGCCATCAGTATCTGATTTACCTCTGTCTCCACTTTCTTCCTCTCCTCTAAGTCGAGGCGGTCTTGGTCGGCCTTCTGGTCGCGGTTGAACTTCTCCAGCTCCTGTGCCAGGGTGGCAGCACGTTTACTGGCCTCCTCCTTCAGACGATGGTACTGCTTGACCTGGGAGGAAAGAAATAGTGGGTGATAACGCCACCTTTACTTTAAGCAAAAATGTTAAAAATGTTAAAATACACACTCCAAAACATGAGATTTGCATGTGCCAGCATTAATTAATTTTGAGATAATTTGAGAAGTACAGTAGTCTGGTAGTCAGATATTTTTACTGCAATCTTAATACAGTATAAATTAAGAATTAGTACCAGTATTTCAATTGTATCAACTAAGTTAAATCTTGTAATAATAAATTATTGAATTATATTACATAATGAATCAATTGGCCCTCAAATGTGTGTAACATTCTAACATATCAGACCTGATTTTCCTCCAAGGTGAGGTCCTGGCCCTGGCTCTGTGCCTCCTCCTCCATGCGCTCCTCAAAGTCTTGCTTGGCCAGCTCCACTGCTTTCATTTCTTTATCCAGCTCATCCATGTCCCCCTTGCGTTTCTTGTACATCTTCTGGGCATTTTGCAATGACTTGCGGGCCGCCTCAAGCTTCTTGATCTTGTGAGAAGTGTTCTCTTTGGCCTTGATGTACTGCGGCCTCTTTTGGTTCAACTCAGAGTCTTTCTCTCTGTGGGCAGAATCGTCAAGTAATTAACAAAGCCCTAGGTCTTAAATGGCATTAGTTATACATTATCTGAGCGGTACATCAAACCAGCTATAGAAGGCTACCATATAACGGTCACTTACTTGATTTCTTTTTCAATAGTCTGCTGCTCCCTCATCAGTCTGCCCAGCTCCTTTTTCTTGTCCTTGAGCTCCTCCTCCACATGGTCCATCTTTTTACGGTCCTTATCTATCTCCTTATTTCGCTGGGCCAGCTCTTTGTTCAGCTTCTCAATCTCAGTCTCATTGTGGTACAACTTGAAAAGTTGCAACTGAACACTTGCCCTGGCCACCTCATCTTTCAGACGCTGGTAACGCTCAGCCTAGTGGAAAGATGGGAGGAGAGGCAGACAAACGGTTTGATGTGGTATATCATATATGTTTTGTATGATAATAGCCTTTCTTTTACCAGGTAAGCAACACTGAGATTAAAAATCATGTGTCATGGTTGAAATAAGGAGCATAATAGTGAGTTAGAGACAAATAACATGAGTCAGACAACACAAAATATACAATAATCAAATTGTAAAACTGATTGGAAGTGTTTTTTAATCCAAGCCGGACATACATAAAAGTAAATTCAATTTGAGTACATACCTCCTCTTTCTCTTGCTTGGCTTCTTTGCGCTCAGCAGCAATGTTTTTCTTACGATGGTAATTGAACTGGGTGTCCTCCTCTGCTTTCACCATTTCCTTCTTCCTACGGTCGTACTCCTGTGCCAGCTCACCAGAGCGTGAGATTTCCTCAAACAGAGCTGTACGCTCTTTAGGGTTCTTCATGGCAATAGACTCCACAGCTCCCTGAAAGGATAATAAGACGTGATTTACAGTTTACAAAAGTTAACAAAAACAGCCAACACCATGTTACCAGATATTTATTTAGCACAGCAAAAATGTGGGGGTCCTAGAAAAGTTTTTTAGGATTTCAGTCTCACCTGGAAGACAAGGAAGTTCCTAGCCTTGATCAGAATGCCAAGTTTTTCCAGCTCTTCACTGTATTCAGGCAGGCCCACCACCTTGTTGTTGATGCGGTACTCAGAGGAGGAACCTGATACACACGGCAAATGCACATTAAAGGCTATAACATTTTTTGAACATTGTCTTATAATAAACATATTCACTACGTTACTACTTTTGATAATTTAATGACAAAAATAAAGTTCTGCAAAGCTTAGTGTGATGTTTCTGACTGAATAGTTTTTACATTTTACATTACAGTCATTTAGCAGACGCTTTTATCCAAAGCGACTTACAATCAGTAGTATATTGCATATCATTCAGCCATTCACACACTGATGACAGGCTACCATGCAAGGTGCCACCATCAGACTCTAACTAACATTCATGCAACATCCAGTCCACACCGATGGCAAGCCTTCGGGAGCAACTTGGGGGTTAAGTGTCTTGCCCAAGGACACATCGACTGCCGAACCCGGGTATCGAACCACCGACCTTCTGATTGGAGAACTACCTTGCTCTCCACTACGCCACAGCCGCCCTCAGTACTGACAATCGCTTTCTTGTGGTTGTGCAGATGTGCTTTACCATATAGGCTTATAAACATTTATTTTAATTCCGCAAAGTGCCTTCTTATTTCTGATTTCAATGACAGGAGATATCTTTTAGGATGATGTTTTTCATTTCACAAATATAGCATTAATGATACTGAAGCATACAATCCAACTTGACTGTCAATGGCGGTTCATACCAATGATGGCCCTTGTGAAGGAGCGTTCCTCTCCGTTATCTTCCTGGTACACCATGCTGACAAAAGCTCTGTTGGCAGCTGGCTTCCCTACGGGTGCTCCATGGATTAGATCCTTAAGGGTCTTCACACGCAGGTTGCTTGTCTTCTCTGCCAACACGAAGCTGATGGCATCCATAAGGTTGGACTTCCCTACAACAACATTTCAGATTTTCAATTACCTATAGGAATCTAATATGAAAACAAAAATATATACAAATATGAGGTACAAGTTTATTAGGGACACTTCTGTTCAGTTTACTTGTTGTCAGAGAGGTGGTGATTAAAGTCAGGTAACTTGATTTCAAAGACAGTAGTTAGTGACATTACATTGGATGGCATAAGAAAGGCTATTTACAAGAGTTTGTTCTCTTCATATGTAAACAACTATGCTGGGCATTATATATATATATATATATATATATATATATAATATATATATAAATATAAATATATATATATATATAAATATATATAGTTCACAAAGATGATAAACTATTACTTTGCAAGAGAAAACGCAATAATATTAACCGTTAACATAGACAAAACAAACATTGATCAAGACCACTACAAATAAATTGTTTTCCACACATGCAACATTGAAATGAGCAGTGCAGGATGGAAACGTTAGCTGGTCACTAGAGCGACAGGTAACGTAGGTTAGTCCGACTGCTGTGGAGTGAGTCAGACAAAAAACACATCTAAGCTACAAGTTGTAACATCTAACTCTGACTGCACGGTGTTTACAGTGAGCCAATGCTAGCGAGAAGTTTGCATTAGCCGCGAGTTAATATCTGCAATCATAACATACCAGATCCATTGGGTCCGATGATTGCAGTAAACTTGTGGAAAGGTCCAATGATCTGTCTTCCTTTATACGACTTGAAGTTTTCGATCTCTATCAGTTTTAAGTAACCCATCTTCGTTGTATTAATGACGCTGTTGTGTAAAAAACTGCAGTGAATATTATAGCTATAGCTAGTAAAATGTTAGCTAGCTAGCTAGCTAGCTA
Source organism: Anoplopoma fimbria (assembly GCF_027596085.1). Classification (NCBI taxonomy): domain Eukaryota; kingdom Metazoa; phylum Chordata; class Actinopteri; order Perciformes; family Anoplopomatidae; genus Anoplopoma; species Anoplopoma fimbria. The sequence continues at coordinate 12,869,255 of NC_072460.1, read as the reverse complement.
ATGGTACCGACCGATGTTTACCGAGCAAGCAATCTCGAGGACGATGTATGCACGCAAATGAATGGACCTCTCTGTTCAATCTATTGCTGGCCTATGCATATGTAACATTATGAAGTGCATATTCAGTTTAATCATCTAAATAGCGTCATAATCTTAAACAAATAGACGCGATGCGGCTGTGACAACAATGCGCCATTTTACAATCTCACAGGAAGACCCTCGAGCGCGCGAGATACGAAACCTCGTGGTTTATCGCGAGACCAACGGAGTTGTTCTCATGACAACAGTATTGAGCCCCTTATTCCACCACTAATGTAATAGTAGCCTTTCTGAGTTACACAACACATTATGTTGGTTTACAAGAGCCTTGATGTTTGGTTGTTTGTGATTTATTTCACCAAAGCAATAAGCATGCGGCTGCATATACAGTGAGTTACCATGGTTACCCAGGGCATTCAAACACAACAGGATAAGGCTTTTGAAACAGGTAACTCCTGTGTTGGTGCTCTGTTGGCCACAAGGCCCTTTGGTGCCTTTAGTAAGCACATTTTCGGATAAAAGTTTTACACCAGAGGTAAGTACTGCTTAGCATCCATGATCTCTGTTATTTATGTCTATACACAGGTGAGTTTGGAAACATGCATCAAATACAGTCTAAACCTCTAAAGGCATTGGTGTGGTTATATCAGACCAGAATAGGATCACATCTGGCAGAAGATTAATACATCAGGGTCTGATGGTTCATTTAACACAGTCATTATGTTCCAGCATGGGTATCAACCATAATAATTGATGTAATGCTATGTCTCCTCCCTCCAGGTTCATTAAAAACTGAGAAAATGTACAAAGTGGATTTGCCTGTAGACCCATCCATAGAAAATGCTGTTGAAAGGCGAAGGTCTGCAGAAACAACACGCAAGGCCAGGATCTTCAACACCCGACTGCGTGTGTTGGGCCTCGACCTTGATGCTCTCAACCAACAGGTCCAGGAGAAAAAACATCAGCAAAACATGGAGGAACATCGGGGCAGAGCTTTTGGTAACCTATGGGCGTGATGAGAGCCATGTAGGGGTCAGAATTAAATCACTTGAACACACCATTATTCACCTATAAATACTGAATCCCCCAATCCAAAGAATATTGTTTTAGGTAATCTCCATATATGAAATCATCTTTCACCACTAATGAGCATTGATCAAAAGTTTATTTTCATTGCATTGCAGATAAGCTGAGAGAATGTCATGATGAAGCACTGTTTCATCATGACATTGATGAAAGAGAGAAGCGAGCAGCTTTACACACTGACCTGACCCAGTATTGGGCCACTCATCAACGTGGAGAGGACTCACGCGATGCTGATCTCGAGTGTGACCTGAAGGGGGCATTCATGATCCCCATTCCAGAGGGTGAGCTGGGGCCTGCCAGTATGAACATATTTCAGGTAGGAACTTGGTGTGCATCAAAAACCTATGGAACAAAATCCAACAAATGATTAAATAAATAATTAAGTTACACCCCCATTAACCACTTTTCCTGTTTCATACAGGGAGAGGGCATCGGAGAAGAGCAGAAGAGGAGAGAACTAATGAAAAAGACGGACAGAGATCTGCAAGCACAGAAGGAAGACAATGAGAGAAGGCTCGCGGGAGACAAGCATAGAGGTGAAAAGAGACAAACATAAGCACACACACACATTTGATCACTGGTGAGCTAATATGTTGTATGCTACAGCCTCCAACACACGGTTTATGCTTTCCTGCACAAACAATCACACACTCCTACGCACTGCCCTTATTGCCAGGTGGCATTGATGGATGCTCATCCACGAGAGCAGTTATGAATGTGTGAGTGTGTCGTTGAAGAGCTTTGTACAATAGGCAATGACTAATTCAGGTGTGAAAAACACAACTTGTATGTGTGTCACAGAGATGCTGGTGAGCAAAGAGCTGGTGCATCAGGACCGTAGGGGGCTTCAGCTACGTGCACTAGAGGAGGAGTGTAAGAAAGCTGAACGCATCGCACTCGACAACTACAATCAGGCTCTGGTACAGTACACACATATGCACAGTGCACATACAGATGGACACACAGATGCACACACCACCTGCCGATGTGGATGCTCAAAGCGAAATCCACTGGGGTTTTGAGCCCTGTCGTGGTGTTCTCAGGTGGGATTTTGAAATTGAAATAGCTAATTGAGAATGTTAAGTGATGCGTACACACACTTGCTGCAGGAGGGTGGCCATCATATTAGTTGGTACCAAGCAGCATGGATGGTTAAACTGCTTTGATGTATGCGTGGGCCCTGTCTGTTTTTAAAAGCCTCCATTTAGCTCTCCCCTCATTTGCCTGAACGCACTCGGCTGAATCCTCCATTGGGAGGCATCATTATAAATCCTTCAGGTCATGGTATTTTTCATGACAATTATGTGGTTTCTCTAATAACCACTCCCATGCACAATGCACAAGCAAACTCAACTGACTGATTGGATCTCTCAGGAGGATATTCACCATATGGCTGACTCTTGGCTCTATGTTAGAAGTAATCACATATAAAAGGTCGGGTTTCGTAAAGCTCCTGCTATTCTAACCACCAAGGGAATGATCAATCAACTGTCCCCACGTCAGTGGTGAGGCCTCACCATGTCCTGCTCCCCCACAGGCTGCAGAGCAGGCAATGACACTGAAGGAGCAGCACAGGAGAGAGGAAAGGGAGAATCTTGCTGAGGTGCGGCACACTCTGACATCCGACATGATGACTGAGTGTGCAGAGGCAACGGCGAGAGAGGTGGGAGGAGGGAGGCTGCCACAGGTTCTGGTAGACAGATGGAAGGGGATGAGCCCTGAGCAACTGAGCGCCATCCACAGAGAGAGAGAAGAACAGCGTCTTGAGAGACAGGTACTGGAGTGACTCTAAAACACAATGCAACTCTACCACACACAGGTTACGGTGAGCAATTCACGGTCAACACACATCCTGCTTTGCTCCAAGCTCCTCTTCAGTTCTGTCTTTCTGCAAAATTATGTCAAAACTGTCATTCCCAACCTTTTGACTTGTGACCCCTTAACATTAAACCTTTGAGAGGTGACAAATTTAAAGAAAGTTTCTTATCTACCTTTATACTTCTGTTTAACACGCTAGTCTAAAATGTCCAAAAATCAACAAACCATACAGTGACTTTTTTTGCTCCGTATGGTTCTGAATTCATTAAATTTCTCTACTAATTTATTCTGTTTATTTTCCTTAATGTGTCATCCATCTTTTTGTCTACTTGTAAACCTTTCCTCACATGTTGCATCTGTGTAAAGGTTGTTACCAGAAAGGTATTATTCATTTTCAGAAAAAAATAATAAAAAAATATACTGTATATATAAATATATACTTTTTAGAGGCTTGAATCAATTAAATCAAAAAAGAAAGCCTAAAAATAAACCTAATTTTGTTAAGCAGAAAAACTATTTTTTTCTGCTTTCTTAGCCTATTAATTATCTTCTCAGATTTATCATGCAGACTTTGAGTCCTAAGGTTCAGGTCCTTAACCACTCCTTCATAAGAAAACAAACGAAAGAGGGTTTTTTAAATGCAATATTACATATAACACTTTCACTCAGGTTTAGCATTTAGACCTTTTTTCCTTTCCATCTTTAGAGACAACGTGAAGCTGAGAAGATGCAGGATGCAGCTTTGGAATTCCAACTCCTGAAGCTTTCCAGAGAAGCAGAGGAAGAGGAGAGGAGAGCAGAGGAGCTGAGGAGAGAGAAGAGGATTCAGACAGACCGTTACAACATGCAGCTGGCCAGAGAGCAACAGGCATAGTGAGCACTGCACGCACATAAACTGACTATTCAGGCACTAGTCAGCAAATGTATTTTGTGTGTAGGTGATAATGTACTATAATGCAGGATTCAGATTTAAATAACCATTTTTAGGAACAGTTACTCACTGTGTGTTTGTGTGTGGCTCTGTCTCCCAGCCAGGAGTACCTGAACAAGAAGCTATACACCAACAAACCCAGCAAGGACTACTTTTATCAATTCAACACCAGCTCCCGCTGACAACCACACAATGTATACAGGCTTGTTATACTCCCAACTCAATTTGAATTGAATGTTGTTTAATCAATAAAGCCTACTAATTTTGAAGTGACACCATGCATTGATTTTATCTGCAGATACTGATGACAAAGAAGGGACTTTTTTTGTTTTTTTGGTAGATTGTTCCACGTATTTTATTTTTCAGTCAGAAAACCAGTTACAGTGGTAGATTCATATTGCAGTTACAGTTATATTGGCCCCATATGTATTACACGTCCACCCACCTCCTGTCGTTTACCCATGATACATATAGATACCATCAGTCCCATTGTGCACAGCACACAACATAAAGAGGCACATCTAAACCCGGCTGTGACACACACTTCCTACCACTACTTCCTCCCTTCTTCTCTCCCTTATTTTCACTTACCCCTCCCCTTCCACTCAGGCATTGTTGTTTAAAATCTGTCTGTTTTTTTCTGAGAGCTTCTGAAAATGAACCAATTCACTTTTTTTACACATTAAAAAAAGGGGAAAAACAACAGCGGGAAAAAAAAGACCAGTGTCCTCAACCTTCCCCTCGACACATGAAAAGCAAAGAGTGAGTGGCAGTCGAGTGAGTATCTGTGTGTGTGTGTGTACACTCATTCCTCATTCAAAGCTAACATTTGCCCCGAACACTGACAAACACAATGTTTAGCAGCAGATAGTTAAGTTAGAATATTGGCATATTTTGCGTCATTCATCGCTCCTGTATGAAAATAGATTTTCAAAAGCTTTATTTGTCCTGAGTGTGTCTGTGTAACCAACACAGGGAGCTTACACACACCTCCTTCAGTGCCACTAGCCTGTTAAGACATCCCATACACTTTACCTCAGGGAATGTCGGTTGGAGTTTGGCGAGTTTCAAGCTTTGATTCAAATAGGGAGAACTGAGGCAGCAAGGTTGCATATAGGTACTCCCTGTAGCATGCACAAACCAGCTCACTGCATCACTGCCTCTCATAACTGCATCAGACAAAAACTCAACAGATATTCACTGCGCTGCAATTAATTGCAAGATGGTTGCCGGCATTAACGGATATAGCTTTCATTGTAATGGAATTACTACTATCACTGACAATAATACAAATTATTTCGATTTTTGAATTTTGAAAAAGTTTGCAAACATTTATGGAACAATGTTGATTTTTTTTTAACCTTTTTAATTTTTTTCTTTGCTAAAACAGCCAGATATCACTGCAATCATTTTCAAAAATGGAAAGTTCGAATTTATAGCAATAGCACAAAGAAGAAAAAATGACAACTTGCAACAATTCCAAATTAATTAAAGTGGTTTCAAACTTGCACATTTTCACATTTTTATATCAAACACAGTTGGGTTCTTCAAAACAATCTTTAAGGGTATTTACATTCTGTGGAGAAAAAAAACTGTTCTCAAAACCACTCCAGTACCTTGTATTTTTAATCAGTAACATGTGAATACAATGTCTGCCCAGCTCTGAAAAGAATACATTCTCTGTGTTTGATGTAAATACCAACTGCTTGCTTTTATTATACATCAACTGGCAATCATTCCGCCTGTATGCAATATCAACTTGCATTGATGAGGGTCTGAAAATAAAACATGAGTGTTTGCTCACAAGCCTCCACTCTCTTATCTGTAAATATACATAAATACTGCTCCTCAAACCGTTTGTGAAATATGAGATGGACAGGTATGAAAAGATTGTTAGTTAGAGACAACAATGTTTTTAATACAGTGTAGAAAGAGACAAAGACAGATACAGAAAGCTACACGTAGGTCTCGACACAAAAAATTACAATATTATTTCCAACAATGACATTACACTTCTGGTGGGAAGGCGAGAGAGTAATGACATCAATCTGGTGCTCTATGCAGACCCAGCAGGCACAGGAACTTATAAGGAGCATGTACATATCTATAATACTGTATTATGGCTAAATAGATAGATGTAGATGCAGCTATATACACCAGATGCTACTCAGCATGTTCACAGCAAGTTCCCATAACGCATCCAATGTTATTTATAGTAAGAAACTTGGCTTCACTTAGTTTCAATGAAAACATTTTGATCCGTGAAATATGTCAACTGAGAAAAGTCGTTAGTTTTATATAAATAGTGTAGAAAACAATATTTAAAAAATGATGATGTAAATAAAAATGGGTAATAAAAAAGGATGTTTTGTATTCAAACACATTTGTTAAAATAAAATAAAAATGTCACTGGCAAGTACAATCTGAGACATCAAATGGCATTAGACATACAAATGTGTGAAATAATATAAGGCATGATAAATATCTAAGACTTTTTACAGCAGCATGTGCTGTCTGTTTCCCCACGCTAGGCTCTACTATCATCCTCCTCTTTCAATGCACTTCTCTGCATCTCTATAGCACCGTACCTATAGTCCCTCTGATATTTCTACCTGTACAACATTCTGTCTTTATCTTTCTATAGAGTTGTCTGTGGGGAGAAAGAAAAAGAAGAAAGGGAGAGAAATGAATGTTAGTCATAAAGATATGTTGTAAACTACACAGATAAAAGGAGGGGGAGGGGGGGTCGAAAGACATCTTTAGGTCAGTCAAACTTGTATCGCATTGTCCACTACTTTGGACACTCCTTTGGTCAAAACAGTCCGGTCGATCAGATGACTGCCAGAGGCATCTGAATAGTCAATACATTGATTGTATATTAGTCATTAAACTACATATCAGCAAGTCAGTAGGGAACAGGAATGTATGGGCACATATGTGTTGACATGTTTTGGTCTAATGGCCCCCGGTGGATGTGTGGGGTTAATCGAGGATGGTGACTGAGTTGGGCATGCCATTGGTGGCTGGGGAGACGGCGGTGGGGTTGAGCGGGGAGTTGTCTGGCAGACCATGCAGCGCGTCTGGACCCTCGCTGGGTCGACTGAACTGGCTAACCAGAGACTCATCCATGTTGAGCTCGGTGGTTATGGCACTGCTGCCGTTGAAGTCCAGGTTGTCCTCGCTGCACAGCTTGCTCTCCTCGCCCAGGGACGGCTGGCTGGCCGTGCGCTTCTCCTCAAGGTCACTATGTGAGAGCACAAAGAAGTAAAAGCAAGAAATATTAACATATGTCATTAGTTATTATTCAGTCCACTACACGCCAACATGCAAGCTGTAAATACATAAAACTGCAACCATTAGTCAATTCATCCATTGGTTGACTTTTAAGTAAGCCAAAATGCCCAATGTTGCTAGTTCTAGGTTCTAAAGGGTGAACATTTGTAACTTTTCTCAGTCCTACTGTATAGTAAATTTCTTATTTTGGTATTTGGGACAGTTGGACGGACAAAACAAGACTTTTGTTGAAGTCACCCTGGGCTACAGCTTATTGTGATGGGCTTTTTTTGCCAGCTTTCTAATGTTTTACAGATCAAACAATTAATCGATTAATATGAAATATAATGTAAAGATTAGTTGTAGGCCATATATAAAATAATACGCTCTCTGTGATTATACCAAATGTAACAGGGAAGTCAGTAGGTAAGTAAGGCATTGGCAGGGATTATAAATAAGAGGGTTTGGGAGAGCAAATCAAATCACAGCATACCTTTCTAGAGATCTGCAAAGCAGGAGCAGGCATTAGGGAGAAGGGGGACAATGAAAGGAACACACAGGGTTAGGAAAAGCAAACAGTGCTGAGGGAATCAAGGCTGGGAGTTAGAATTTAAATGATCTAGAGAAACATAATGTAAAACCCAAAGAGAGGATGTGCATTCAGATGACAAACCTATACTCTCCGAAAGTCTCATCCTTCATAGGCCGAGCTTCTGAGTCCATCGGGCCCTCTTCTTTATCTTTCACTGTGAAGGAGATTATTGGATTTTATTATCAGTGAGATCTCAACCATGTTTCTCTCTAAACCACCGTCTCAGACATCGATAATGACATTCTGTCACACAACAAGATAACACCCAGTTCAAAAAAAAAAAGATTGGGTCTGTGTATTCATGTAGTTTAAAGTTTGATGTTGGACTTAATTTCTCATTGACTTTCAACATAATAGATAGCACTCTAAATGTTACTGTTAGAAAATTGTATTATTATGCCAGTGGGTATGGTGTGATGATGTATTATTCAATTAGTCCTTGCTTTTAGCAGAGACAATTAGGTCTACTTTAAAAAAAGGAAAGCCACTTGTTTCTCCCTCGTGTTGAAAGGGATGAAAGGCCGGTGCTTTTATCTGACCAGTCAGACAGTAGCCTGCAGTTACTCTAGTGGTTTGTGATTATCATTTCACAGTTCTTTTCAGAGCAAAACCTCTCTTACTGTCCGGTAAGGACGTGCAAGCTTAGAGGTCTGTTTGATTACATGTTTGATGTGAAAGCTGCAAGGGAGAAGGTTGGCCAAGTGAAAAGAAGTGGTCAGTTATTTGGACATTGAGCCACTGTAAGGATCACACAAAGAATTCTGTTTCCAGTAAGAATAACCTTGTTTACTGTGGTGCATTCCTGTAACTGCTAAGCTTTCTTTTTCTACCACAATGTCATTTTCATTATCAGACAGCTTTATGGCTCCAGCAGACTGTTCAGTGTCTCCCACAAAGCTTCTGTGGAGTGTGACACTGCAGTTGTGTAACATTGTATTGCTCTTACACACAGGCTTAGAAGAATTAAGGACTGGAAAAAATGCGTTCTTTAAAAAAGTTGCTCAAGGCCTCAACCATCTTCTTCAACACTTAAACATTGCTACTGAATGCGTAACACTCATCTGGGTGGGCTGCACTTGCCTGAATACTTCCCCCCTTTACTCCTCTTGATGAAGCAGAGGATAAGCAGTATCAGCAGCAGCAGCACGATGGCGCTCACAACACCGATGAACCAGCCTTGTGTTGCAAAACTGGGCTGCACCTCTGTTACTTCTTCAGAGAGAAAAGAAGAGTGAGGTTGGGAGAAGTGAGTGTATGTTTGTAATAGGGAAACTGGATGAAAGTACAAGAGGAGTGGAAAGGATGAAAAACGTAAAGGAGAAGCAAGATAAAAGAGGAAAGATCTAGAGCGAAAAAAACAGAGCAATATGTTTTTTTCCAGGTTGGCATTGCACATTTGGGAACTAAAGAAAATAGCACAATACGCCAAACAAACACAAGTAATGGATCATTGCATATGGCTAACCAAGCTTTCTTTTCACAAGAGTCTTTGAAAGCACTTCACAGGCAGTGGAGAGAACTGCAAGGCACTCTCTGTAGGATCAGGCTTTATATTTAGATGTGGGAAGCCCAGAGGAGAGAGCAGAGAAGATGAAAGAAAAGAGGATGAATGAAGGCAGAAGACTCATAGTACCTGTTCCACCTGTCTCGATATGAGCCTCAAAGAAGGTGGTGTTGCTGTAGGTGAAGTTTAGATCATAATGAGTGCCAGGAGTCAGGCCCTGGAGCTGGTAGAAAGACTGGGAGGAGTTCACGTTCACTGTTTTCTTCCATTTACTGCCATCTGCAGAGACATGACAAACTGACATGAAACTATTCCCTAGCTAGATTTGTGGTTTTAAAAGGTTGACTATAGTTAGGATTTTTTTTGTGTACTTATTAGAAAATATACCTTTTTTTTTAAAGTAGTGTATCTGGAAGCTGACGTTCCTGTGTCTCTTCTTGGCAACCCAGCTGAGGTTAACTGAGTTTTCTCCAACAGACAGGTTGATGTCAGCAGGAGGCGCTGCAAACATTCAGAGGGAGGAATTAAACTTTTTGATCTAGTACAATCTGATTCTGTTTGTGTCAGATCTGTGAGGGTGAAGAAGTCTGTGAATTAGCTTTGTACCTCCATCCAGCGTGGTGGCACCCTCCCTGATGATGGGCTCTCCGTCCCCTGCAGTAGTGCGCCCCCTCAGGAAGAAGCGGTAGTGACCGTGGGGGTCCAGGCCACTCAGGGTGAGGTGGCTGACTGTGGGGCCCTTTATTGTCTCTACCTGCATGGGGCTGTCATCACTCTCCACAACTGAGCACATTGCAGCAGAAAAAAAACGTTCAATCACAACTTGATCTTCAACACATCGTTATGGGTGACACAATGACTGACTGATGAGCATTATTAGGAGGCTATGCTTTGACATTTTTCAGTGTTATGGATTTAGCTTGAAATGTATTGTGTGGTGTCATTCATGATGTTTTTACTGCAGCATAGAAGCACTTATTAAACGGAACAATTTATGTGCCTGTTGTTTAATTGTTTTGTGAGATACAGTGGGTACGGAAAGTATTCAGACCCCTTTAAATTTTTCACTCTTTGTTTCATTGCAGCCATTTGCTAAAATCGAAAAAGTAAGCAAGGCACAGATCTGGCCAAGGTTACAAAATAATTTCTGCAGCACTCAAGGTTCCTAAGAGCACAGTGGCCTCCATAATCCTTAAATGGAAGAAGTATGGGATGACCAGAACTCTTCCTAGTCCAGCCAAACTGAGCAATCGTGGGAGAAGAGCCTTGGTGAGAGAGGTAAAGAAGAACCCAAAGATGCAGTAGGGAGATGGGAGAAAGTTCCACAAAGTCAACTATCACTGCAGCCCTCCACCAGTTGGGGCTTTATGGCAGAGTGGCCCGACGGAAGCCTCTCCTCTGTGCAAGACATATGAAAGCCCGCATAGAGTTTGCCAAAAAACACATGGAGGACTCCCAAACTATGAGAAATAAGATTCTCTGGTCTGATGAGACCAAGATTGAACTTTTTGGCGTTAATTCTAAGCGGTATGTGTGGAGAAAACCAGGCACTGCTCATCACCTGCCCAATACAATCCCAACAGTGAAACATGGTGGTGGCAGCATCATGCTATGGGGGTGTTTTTCAGCTGCAGGGACAGGACGACTGGTTGCAATTGAAGGAAAGATGAATGCGGCCAAGTACAGATATATCCTGGAAGAAAACCTCCTCCAGAGTGCTCAGGACCTCAGACTGGGCCGAAGGTTCACCTTCCAACAAGACAATGACCCGAAGCACACAGCTAAAATAACAAAGGAGTGGCTTCGGAACAAGTCTGTGACCATTCTTGACTGGCCCAGCCAGAGCCCTGACCTAAACCCAATTGAGCATCTCTGGAGAGACCTGAAAATGGCTGTCCACCAACGTTCACCATCCAACCTGACAGAACTGGAGAGGATCTGCAAGGAAGAATGGCAGAGGATCCCCAAATCCAGGTGTGAGAAACTTGTTGCATCATTCCCAAGAAGACTCATGGCTGTACTAGCTCAAAAGGGTGCTTCTACTCAATACTGAGCAAAGGGTCTGAATACTTATGACCATGTGATATTTCAGTTTTTTTTTTTATAAATTTGCAAAAAGTTCTACATTTCTGTTTTTTTCTGTCAAGATGGGTTGCTGAGTGTACATTAATGAGAAAATTTAAAGGGGTCTGAATACTTTCCGTACCCACTGTAGGTGTGGAAACAATGCTCACCCTGTTGGTACTGCAGTAGGTATCCAGTGAGGACTCCATTGGGCTGAGCAGGTGGCGTCCAGTGAAGGGTCATTTCTGTCTCTGATGGGCTGTCCAGCATCAGGGACATGGGAGGACCAGGAACTAGCAGCAACACAAACATACCTGATTAAAATTCCCTTTGCTTATGTTAAAATTGATTATTATACTATTTTGATCTACTGTCACCTATTTCCCCCAGACAACTGCCTGCTCAATAATATCTATCTCTTCATCAATTTCAACCTCCTCCTTTTCACGGCTATCCACACACTCAATGTCTGGATACAGTGTAATTTCCTCTTTGAAATCCAATATCCAATCCTCCCTTCCTCCCATCTTTGTCTCTCCCTGTCTATAATTAAAATCACTTCCCCCACTTTATCCATCACCTTCCCTCTTCCAACGCCCATTTTTCCTCTCTTTCTCATTCTCACCTCCCTCTTGAGTCTTGAAGGACAGCGTCTCAGAGGGGGGTCCCTCTCCCTTGCTGTTGAACACGGTGACGACCAGGGCGTAGTGGGAGTAGGGTCTGAGATCACTGATCACCTTCTTCTCCTCATTAGCTCCAGTCTCCACCTCCCAAGTGTTCTCTGACTCCCTGGACCTCCGGCCTCTGTGGTGGCTCCTGGAGCCGGTTCTGGTCAAGTAAACCTGGAGCCACGAAATAGGTCATGGTGAAATGATGAACGAGGAAATCCTGGGTTTGTTTTTGAGTTACATTTGAAATTTAAAAAAAGTCATACACCTCTTATAATTCATTCATTGCATATCAAGAAATGTTCGCATTGCATTAAAACTGGTATGGATAGGATGCTGAATGGATGATGCATTAAAGACCCAAAAGAGAGAAAGGGAAGCATTGTGACTACAGTGTGATACATTCTGAAGATGAGATCATCTAAAATCAAAGAACTATAAAGGCACTTCTCGTCACAACCTTGACACTAAAGAGAACTCTGATTCTCTTTTCCAAGCCAAGATCTGTCTGCCTCCGCTGTAAACCCCAAATATGTATTATGCATGAGGACAGGGGCTGAATAGGAAACAACGGAGGAGATATAGGAGCAGTACCCTGTATCCCAGCAGGTGTCCTCTGACTGTCTCTTTGTCCACTGCTGCCCAGTTCACTCTGATGGTAGTGCTGTTTATTAAAATAACACCCACATCCATTGGCGCCTCCATTGGAACTGAGAAACAACAACAGATAGTAGGGTGAAAGGTGAGAAAGAATACTAAGTAGAAATATTCTCAGTACAAGTAAAGCTTTTTTTTTTTTTACCATCTTCTCCTGAGTAACCGATGACGGGGTCTGGCTCAGGTCCCTCCCCTTTCTCATTGACAGCCTGAACTTTGATCTCGTAGGCAGAAAAGTTGCCAATGTCATTGACCGTGAACGGTGGTGTTGTTGTGTAGTTGGTGTGCCATCTGGGTCCACTGCCCACCACTCGCCGCCACAGAACCCGATACTTGAATTCAGGTCCATTTAAGTTACGTTTGTCCATTTCCTGCAGTGACAGCAACAGCAAACCAGGGAAGTTAATAAACCAATCCAGGTAATAAACAATAAACAAACAATAATGCAAAGACTGATGCAGAGAAAATTGTCTTGATGCTGGTTCAGACAATTAGTACATTCAGGCAAGAGATGTACCTCCCAGGTGATGAATAGAGTCCCTGGTTCTTTGGACTCACTCCTAACATCTTCAGGGTTATTGTCTGGAGCTGTAATTATAAAACAATTTCATTTTAGTGTCATTCTGAGTTCACTTTGAGACTGAAAATGTGTAGTTACAAAACACTGGTTCTAACCTTCAGCAGGTGTATTGTGGATTTCAGATGGCTTGCTGGGGCTGCTCTTTCCCACAGAATTGATGGCAATGACCCGGAAACGGTAAGACATATAGGGCCACAGAGGGAGGTTAGCACGCTGCTTGTTTCCTGTTACCCTCTTCAGCTCCTCCCAACCCCTCTCCTTTGCACCTTGGTCCTCAAACTCAACTACATACTCTGCAGAGAAGGATCGACAGAGTCAAGTAGTGATGGAGAAAGACAGGATGTAAACAATAAAGAAGCAATAAAAACCTGACATACTGAGACACTTTGAGCTTTACAAATGTCTGACGCCACAGATAAAATAATAATAATCCTGTTGAAGTAATGAAAACAGAGCAGCCTTTCATTATGCCAGGGGGAGATGAAGATATCGATTTGTTGCTCTGAGTATTGGAGTTAGACAAGTTTTATGTAAGCATTTTTGTGTGTGTGTGTGTGCCAGTGCATATTCTCACTTGATGGCACCATTACAAATATTCTAAAAACACAAAAATCAAATCACTATCTATTCAAAAGCAGTTTTAGCATTGCAGAGAAGTAAAACAGAGGACGAACAAGACAGGTGTGTGCATATGTGTATGTGTGTCTGTTAACCTAGCACAGCGCTGTTGTGGTCGTCTCCAGGAGTCCAGCTGAGGGTGACTGCATGACGCTTTGGATCAGTGATCTGGAGAAGGACAGGAGGGTCTGGACGATCTGAGGGGGACAACAATAATATCTTCACTACAACTGTCTGCACACTGCTTGTCTACACACAAAAAGCTTCAACAAAAAAGGGCAAAGAATATTTGCAAATTATTGGAAATCACACAGTATTTATTTATTGATCTTACCCCATAAAGTGAGGGTGCCATTGGCTTCAGCCATGTCGTGCTTAGTGATGACTTGACAGGTGTACACGCCCTCATCATCTGCTTCCACATTAGTTATTTTCAGATCTGGTCCATCAATCGTGTATCTGAAGAAATAATGTCATCGTTGTTATCTTCATCTTACTCCCCCTTCTTACTACCTTCTTTTTCTTTTCCTACTTCTTTTTTTTTCCACCATGGTGAGTCATTTATATGTTTGTTTATGTAACAGGAACAATACAGATAAACATTTTATGGGAAAAGAAATGTAATGTTTATAGGGTATCTAGCTAAAGATAATGTGTATCCTCTGTTCCAGATTAGACTAAACAATCAGATGGATAAAATCACCATCCTGTCAGTAATTTAAAACATTATCCTAATTTCTGTCATTTCTCTTATACATAGAATATGGTCTTACTTTCCGTCACTGTGGGACTCAGTGATCTTTTGACTGTTTTTTCTCCACTGAATGAATGGAGAGCCGAGTTTGGGGTCAACCAGGGCCAGACAAGTGAAGATTGTTGTGTTTCCACGCTGCACCTTCAGAGCCTGTGGAGGTGACAGGATCACTGTCCTGTCTGGAGGAGAAAGCAAGCACACACACAATGATGAGACAAGCTGCAAGAGGTGCCACCAACATCAGCTACTAAGGGAAACAGTGTGTGTGTGTGTGTGTGTCTGTGTGAGTGCAAGTGTGTGTGTGTGTGTGTGTGTGTGTGTGTGTGTGTGTGTGTGTGTGTGTGTGTGTGTGTGTGTGTGTGTGTGTGTGTGTGTGTGTGTGTGTGTGTGTGTGTGTGTGTGTGTGTGCAACTCACTGAGCACTTCCAGCTCGGCAGTGACAGACATGTTATTGTTCTGTACAGAGCATGTATAGAAGCCCTCATCGGCATTTGTGACATTATAGATCTCAAGCACCCCGTTGCTGAGCAGCTTCACTCTGGGATCTGCCAGAAGGGAAGAGGGGCTGATGCTCTCCCTGGAAAAGACAAACGTGTACACAAAAACACACATTATAAACCTGGCAAGCAGAGTAAGAAATACACCTTTTCAGATCCTGCGGCTAACGATTGTTCATCTAACGACTGTTCATTTATGCATATGAAGAGCTACCTATGCAATTATATCACCTCTGTGAAATTTGTTAAAAGAAAAA
This sequence comes from Anoplopoma fimbria, assembly GCF_027596085.1. NCBI lineage: Eukaryota > Metazoa > Chordata > Actinopteri > Perciformes > Anoplopomatidae > Anoplopoma > Anoplopoma fimbria. The sequence goes on along the minus strand of NC_072460.1, from coordinate 12,853,917 downwards.
TCTGCCAGACAACATGCTAGAATACATATTACAGTACAATGCACTGTAACACAATGGAATAAGTGATCATGCCTCACCATGTGACTTCAGGTTTAGGAGAGCCAAATGTGTCACACTCAAGTGAAGCTTTCTGGCCCTCTGTAACCGTGTACGTCATCCCATCATCAGTCAGGATCTGAGGAGGCAGCTCTGAAACAACGCACACAAAGAGAAATGAGACACACAGACCTACACCCACAACTCTGTTTAAGAAGTGACAAAACAAGCATTCACCAATGACATAGATGTTGGTGTTGGTGAGGATAGTTCCATGCTTGTTGGAGGCCTGGCACTGATAGATGGCAGTGTCGCCCAGGTTGACATCCATCAGTATTAGAGATCCGCTCGCTGTCAGAGAACGTCTGGGGTCCTCGTCGGTTTCTGTTTAAAAAACATGCAGTCAGCACATCCACAGTGCACAAGGTTGTGTGTTGAGGTGCCTATTGTTGAGTGTATGCACTGACCTGAGAGGGAGATCCCATTGATGGTCCAACTGATGGTAGGAGTGGGGATGCCGTCCGCCTGGCAGTGTAGCTTGACAGTCTCACCTGGGGCATACAACTGACTGGTTGGCTCCGTTACCCAGTAGGGAGCCGCTACAAGGGCAAGAATATATCAGTTACACACAGCATAAGCTAAACAATACATCCTTAAGTTAAACAGTATCAAACCTTTACACAAAAAGTTCTCAGTAAGACTGATGGGTTGAGATTGATAGGAAACACCCGACAAGTTGTCAAAGTCTCCTAAATGAAGCAACTGATCGCCAGTTGGGCTTAAAAGGAAACTCCATAATTAAAATAATGAATAAAAATAAGTCAAGGACTATTTACTAGTCACAGGGAGTACAAGTCAGTTTGTGACAGTTGTGTAATGTCTTCTTTTTACTCAATTACTCACTTAAAATCATCCATTAATCTTAGCTTGGGCTCGGTTAACAATAATTTAACAAAAAACCTTTGAACAAGGGCACAAGCTTCAAAGATGTAAATACTTGGCAGGGATCTAGTGAAACACACTATCAGGTGGCATTATGTGAAGAACAGGAGTTTGACCAATAGTAGGGTTAAAAGTGGGATAACTCTATGAAAGTTTTATCCTAAATTGCTTGAATACTTTAAAACCTTTATCTAAGAGCAAGAGTGAAGAATTAATTTACTACGTAGCATATACTGTGTATATATGTATGTATGTATGTATGTGTGTGTGTGTGTGTGTGTGTGTGTGTGTGTGTGTGTGTGTGTGTGTGTGTGTGTGTGTGTGTGTGTGTGTGTGTGTGTGTGTGTGTGTGTGTGTGTGTGTGTGTGTGTGTGTGTGTCATACCTTCCACAGTCACAGTGTAAGTGTGTGTGACCTTCCCTTGGGAGTTCTCAGCTATACACTGATATTCACCCCCGTCGCTCTCTGAGATATTACTGAAGCGCAGGCGGCGGTTGAACATGTCTTTAATGACCCGAGATTCAGACATCTCGCCATCTCTCCTCAGCCACGAAACGCTGGGAGTTGGACTGAATAGGATAAGAGAGAAGAGGAAGAGGTATAGCAGGAATCCGAAGGGTGTGGATAGAGGGATGCAACAGAGGAAGCGAGACATTGAACAGAGATGGGAGGTAGAAGAGGAATGGATGAGATGTAGGTAAGATTGATTAAAAGGTGTGGCTTAAGTTTTCAAAATGATGGGTGCAGAAATATGTGCGCACACAGACACTCACAGGCCTTGGACGATGCACTCAAGCTCCACGGTGTCGCCCCTGAGGGAATGGTAATTGCTGTGGCTTTCAGTAGGTCTCATCATGTGGGGCCTCCTGTTCCGCAGTAGAGAGTTGGCTGGAGAGGCGGAAACACAAAGACGGAGCAACAGATTCATACATATGTATGGGTAATTTTCAAATTGCCGTGCTGCTGACGGGGCAGCCACTTTAGAGACTCTGACACACACAAACACAAACATACGCAGGGTGTGGAATCATGTGGAGAAGACTTTACCTTCCTAACAACACATCATTGTACAGCTTTTCTACACACCCACACACACACACACACAGGTCTCATGTTAACATGTGCTCATCTTTCTGACCTCTAGTTTGGCCACAGATGCTGGCAGCCACATCTCAGTGTGAGCTGCATCTCATTACCACTGGGCTGAGGAGGGGATGGGCCCCCGTCGGCTCTGTGACGGTCTACTGGATACGGGACTGCTTTGGTCAGCACAACATGCCACCACATGGGATCGAGATGACTTTGGTTTAAGTATGAGGCCTCAGTGATTCTCTACAAATTTTCATGCTGACTATTTATCATACTGTGCTTGCCAATTTGATATACAAACCTATACTGTGTTTTACTCTAACAGATTTAATACTATATATAGGAAACAAGAAGATTAACGTTTGACGTAATTTCAATGCATACAGATAATAAATCTTAATGTTGATCCTCTTACTTTTCCTCCGGTGCCACCATGAGGTACACATTCGTAGTTTTGAGAGAAAGGGTGAAATATCTATGGGATTGCCGTGAATATTGCCCATTGAAATTCATTGTTTTAGATAAAAGCAGCCCTATCCTAAAGATGTATTTCTGGAGCTCAGTTTAGGTCAGATCAGTCCAGTCTACTGTCAGTTGATCCAGAACAAAACTCACAAGGGTTTACAGTCAGAGTGATAGGTTCCTTTGCCAGAATGGTGCGTGTCGCCAGGTACTGGACATTGCAGGTGTAGTCTTCCCTGCTGTCCTTGGTTGTCAAATGGGCAAAGTATAGGTTACCATCCTTCCCCACGACCACCCGTTCACTTAGCTGGATATGATGTAGCCCTGTAGAGAGAGGGAGAGAGGATATGAGGGAGAAATTGATGACAGATAGAGGCAGCTGGGAAATGGGAAACAAGGGAGAGAGAATGAGGAGCTTAACAAGAGGGAGAAGTAATATAATAGGGAGGCATAGAGATACAATAGGATTAGACAATGAGAGAAATAGAAAAACGGTATAAAGCGACTTCGGAGGAAAGGGGTAAGAATAGACTCTGCTCAGCCGACAAACGGTACTGAAGACATTGAAAAAAACATCCAGGGACAGTTAAATGCATGAAAGGATGTTCTGTACATTGAAAAAGGAAAAAAGATAATATTGTTTCAGAAATAAACAATAATCTGTATCTCACTATGATGTCAGTGGAACATAAAAGGAAAGATAGATTGTCTAGGTAGCAGATTTATTGAGAGATGGAAAGGTAATGTACTCACTCCAGTCCATCCAGTGAATAATAGGCTCCATGGAGCTCTGCGGGGGGTTACACTTCAGAACGATACTGTTTCCCTCTTCAGCCTTCACACTAACCTTCTTTTCTTTCTGCTGGGATGGGGGAACTAAAGGGAAGCAAGTGGGGAAAAACACAGATGTGTTCACGCCTTTGCACACATTCATGGCATTTTTCATTTAAAGATTTTCTGAGACAATCCATATCACAAGTCACAATGCAGTGGATAGGGAGTCTTTTTTTAAATCCTTATTTGAGGTACTTTAAGAATCTGAGAAGCGTGTGAGAAGGAGCCAGGTTGTCTCTTGCCTTGTAAAATGATTTGATTTGTGAGTCATATGTCTCCTTCCCTCCTCCCCACCTTCCTTCTGCCCATTGTTGATAACCCCACAGGAGCTACTGAAGAGCGCTTCACATGACATCAACTCAAGAGCGTTTCTGGGGAAACCGTTGTCAGGGAAACTGTGATCGAAGGAGGTCGCCCGGGAGAGAGCCAGTCACACAGGTGGATGCATACACAGAGGTGCTCTTTACTTTTTCCCAGGGGACCATGTGTGTGCGTGTGTTTGCATGTGTGTACATGCTGATTATCAGGTTATGTTCTGGGTGTGAGCCTCCATCTGCTAACAAATGAGCTCTCTGTAAAGCAGGGCAAGTTAAAGGTTTTTACGCGGGCTCTGAACGAGGCTTTGTAAATCGCTCTGTTATTGCTGATTAAAAGCAACAACATGTCTTGCTTCTACTCTGGACCTTGAAGGCATTTAGAGGTGCTCAAACTCTGAAACTGGCATCTATAAAAGACGTGTAACTCCTCTAATTTGATGCAATTTGTCTGAAAACCCACCAGAGGAAGTTTAACTAGTTTGATATTATTTCAAATGGTGTGATTCATCTCTCAAGGCTAAAGTCAAATTATACCAAATCATCAAATACTCACTTAGCATGATGGAATTTGAATATTCAAATTAACCATCAAAATTGAATCACTCTTTCTTCGTAACTGATCAGTGTTTGCTTGAGCATCAAACAGCAATCAGCACGTCTTACCATCAGTGTTGAGTGTGGCCTCGTTGGAGACGGCTGTCCCCAGTTCGTTGGATGCATAGCAGACGTATTTGGCCTGGTACTGCTTCAGGCTGTCCATGGTGTTACTGAGTGTGTAGAATGCAAATGAACCAGAGCGCTCAGAAACCTTCAGCTCTGGGTCACTGCCTGGGTCAAACTCCTCTCCATCCTTTGTCCATCGGAAACTTCAGGGAAGAAAAAATGAAACAGTAATGCGGATGGGAGAATGTTCACTCAAATTTCCAAGCCAAAAAACCCATTTCCATGCCTTTGAAAAAGCAGCTTTTGAACACACACAAAATGTCCTTCCATGTCCCTGAATTTGATGGTAAAAATGTATTGATGTAAAATTTACAGGAGATGCCCCAGTGGGACTCCAAAGCTTCTGCTGTGTAATTGCGATATTCATCTTTTCCTTGGCAATTGGAGCAGTTTTCCACTTCAGAGAAGCTAAGACACTCTGAAAGATTGCTCGAGGGCTTAATGACATTTATCCCTTGTTGAAATGAGAACTCTGACTGGGAGAAGCTGTGCTCTCATGTAATACTAATGCGTAGATGCCAGCTGAACATGGAGAGGGAAGGTCAATGTTCTCAGTTGTCTAAAAAGATAATTAGGCTAGGCGCCACCATGACTAATATAGGATCTTCAGACTGTTGGCGTGTGTGTGTGTGTGTGTGTGTGTGTGTGTGTGTGTGTGTGTGTGTGTGTGTGTGTGTGTGTGTGTGTGTGTGTGTGTGTGTGTGTGTGTGTGTGTGTGTGTGTGTGTGTGTGTGTGTGTGTGTTGTGTGTGTGTGTTGACTAACATGGGTAAAGGGTTGCCAGTGGCTTCACAGCTCATGACGAGGTCTTCAACACTGAAGACGGTGACAGACTCCGGCTGTGTGATGATCATTGGAGGCCTCTTGACTGCAACGACCAGAAACAGAGTTAGTGCTGTCATACCAACAGTTACAAAAGCAGGCGTGCATGTGCTACTACACACCTATTGGTTCAAATAGATAAAGATACATGCACACAGTGAGAATTGTGCTGCAGTCTTCACATGATCTGCTTTCATTCTGCATGCTGCATGTCATAGCTGTATGACTCCAGCTATGACATACACACATATATCATCCCATTGAAAAACACACTTTTTCTATGGCTGCTGTTAATGGCTTAGCAAACAGCAGAGTATAACCAGAGATACCACTCATTTTCTTCGTTTAACAGCTGTCAATAAGCATATTCAGTCAATATCACTTAAAAAGACTCCCCAGAGAAAGAGATGAAATGTGGGCCGAGGAAAAGAGTGAGAGTAAGAGAGCAGGCAGAGAAAATGGGTTGAGATGAGAGGAAATTGATATAGTATAATGTAAAAGGGAGAGATCATGTAGAAGAGATATTTGGAGCAGTGTTCCCCTTGAGACTAAGAGATATAGGCAAAGGGAGGAAGGAGTCTGCGGGGAAATGAAGCAGGGATTTTGAAGGGAAAAAAGTAATGACCACCAGGACAGGTTTCTCTTTCTCTGTCGCCAATGTCCAAAACAGTCATAAAGCAGTGCCTGGAAAGAGACTCATAAAACCAACATGCTGTGAATACTGTATTGAACCAACATGCTTTATGGCCCATGTTTTATTTTTATGTTCCGTTTTTCAATACCTATAGACAGAAATGTAAATCTTTTCACAAAATAGCTCAGTGACTATACACTGTAGGCTGTTAGCGGTGAAATAGAGGTCACAGCTTGATAGTTGTTGGTAAGGTCTTTACAAAAATTGACTTTAAGGGAAAGAGAAAGAGCGCAAAAGGATGTTTATATCATCTAGGTAAATGGGTAAAGGAGGTCACAGGATGGAAGGCGGTTGCGGTAGATGAGGGGAGAGGCGATGGAGATGGAGATAGAAAGTGTAAAGCGGACAGGGGAGTTGGATGGAAGTAGAGCAAAGAGAGAGCCCATGCAGAGCAACAGAAGGCAGAGCAAAAGGAGACAGAGGGGAGAGGGGAAAAAGCAAACAAGGGGTAGACTCACAGAGATTCAGAGAGAGACTGATAGGTAGAGTGAGGGAATTTAATGAAAGAATTCCCAGTGACAGAGGAAATAAGCCCATTTCCTCAGCTGATCAAATTGAAGTTTGGGCTGCGGGCGCAGCTCCATTATTGGCAGAGGAGGAGGCGAGGAGCCGATACTTAGTGCTCTAACTCCTCTTTATTTCCCTGTGTCTTTGATCTGACAGCCCTGCTGCCTCCTTACAGACAGCAGCTCCTTACACTTCCTCTTCCCTGCTCCTACAGGGATCTCACCTACTGGGAGCAGATGAGGCTGAACACGCACCCACATACAGAAAAAGGCACACAAAAACAGGCGCATGTTCACAAAACACACACACACACACATACATCCTCACGTACAAACACACGTGCATGATACAAAAACAAATGCATAAACATAGACACATGCAAGCATGCACACTAATGCCTGATTCATTAAAGTGCAGCACAGTGCAACAGGACTTTCAATGAGTGCTGGGTGGAAAACAACCACATATAAGTAAATAAAGTTGAAAGCACTTACGATCACTTATTTGGTCTGTAAATCCCCAGTGGTGGCCAGAGAAAAGGCAATGAGGGAAAAATATTTTAGTTATAGTAAACAAGAAGGAGCAAGAGATTTAATACAGAAAGACAGACAGCAAACATACAGACAAACAGAGAGACAGGCAGATAGACCGATAGATAGACAGACGTTGATCACTGATAATTGAACAAAATGTATGATACATGGCAGATAAACAGTGTAATATCTCCTGTAATTGAGCGTAGCTTTAACCCCGGCCTCTTTGACACAGATTCTAAAGCACATCTCCTTTATTGATCCTCATCACTGCCCAAGTGACTCTCATTGACATGGAGGAGCCTTGCTAATTGAAAGGCAGGGGACACCTTGACCTTTTCCATCTTTGACCTGCTCCTTCTTCCTCATCATCATCCTCCCTTCATATTCATCAGCCCTCTCACCTCTGTGTCACAGATTCGCCCTTTCGTAATTAGACTGGGACTGAGATTTACTGCATTTCATCAACATTTACAGGTCATGTATGCGTGTCCAGGCGTGTGCAAACTCTTGTTTGTGTAGGTGGTGAAGGACTGTGACTCACTGCAAGTAGTCTTAGATAAAGAGTGAACAACAGAAGCAGCAGTGGAAACAATATTCTCTCTCTCTCTGCGTCTCACTCTATTGGAGCTCTGTGGGCAGGCCGGCGCAGCAGAGAAGATGAAGATCAATTTCCCTGCAGGGCCACAAGCTCAGCTGTATTTCTAATGCCCACATATTGCATTGAGGAGGATGAAGAAATGAGAGCGAGTAAGGGAAAAGATTGCTGGATATTTGTCATATAACTCCTTTGTTGATTAAATTACTCCTCAATCAGATTCTGGTTTGCACCAAGGAAACCAGATCAATAGTGGGACTAATCAATGCTGTATGAGGGGGATCAATTACAAAATAATTAGACACACCACAGGCACAGATGAGCTCTAACCAAAGAAACCTCAGACGGTGTAGTATTTCGAGCATAATAGCGCCATCCAACCCTGAATATTGAGGTTATTGAAAAAGAAATACATGTTCATTCTGCTCATTTGCACAAATGAATCATGATGAAAGATCATTATTAGCGTGCTTTGATGAAACAACAATGTAATTAACACAACAAACAGATCTTTTAATCTCATGGAAGCATTCAGCTACCGTTGTCATGAATGGTATGATATGAATCTGTACTCACAGTTGGAGGGTATGTGTATGGCTGCTTGGCTGGGCCGGGCAGCAAGGGAGAGGAGGAAGAGAAATGGGAGGAGGGGAGAGGAGCATCGCCCCCTACTGCCAACCTGCTGTCGCTGTGTGTGAGGCATTGCTCACTGTCCCATCAAAGTCCCACCTGCTCACACACGTACAGTAAAACCCAAACAGAGGTCAACCTCACACACACACTTGTGCAAAGCAAGTGTGAGGCTTTGTTTCTTTTTTCAGGAGGCCTCGGCTTTGCCTCGTTCGTCCCTCTTGCCTTCTTTCTTTTTTTCCCCCTCACTCCTTTTCGCTTTCGTCTATAAGTCAGGTCCACGCCCTCCTGCTGCTCTCCTCTCTGTAACATAAAAGAGAAAAGAGAGGGGGGAGGAGGAGGAGAGGAGTGGAGAAGCGAGAGGGAGGGGCAGAGAGGGGCCATGTGTCAGAATGGGAGAAAAATGACCCTGCACCATGTGGTCAGACCTGCACACAGACCGCGACATGGAGTTAACACACCAATCAAGGGTCAAACATACACATCCCAACAAAAGGCAGCAACAATGCCTATCACTGAACCTGTTCCTGCAAACAAAAGTCTCCATTTGGTTAATTACATGACCAGTGGCCCATATGGAATGGCCAGTCAGCTGGACAGATGGACAGAATACTGCAACAAGAAGCTGTACAGAACCTCGCAGCACCCAGATGGGCTGTGCACAGACAAATGCAGATTGATGAAGTGTCAAATGAGATAATACGCGAAACAGTCAAACAAATAGTTGATAATAAGGTAGACTGGTCCGGGCTGCGTTTCACAAACTGAACAGACTGTAGTGTACTTGGGTCATAGTGCTGTGATAAGTGTGTGATAAAGATGCTATCAGTCATGGCGAGTGAGGGAAGCCACCCCTGCTAGGAGTCTATCCGTTCTCCATCTGTACCCTTGGAACCGGTCCTCGCCACAACATACAGGCTGTCCTCCCTCGCGGCACCACGTGGCGCAGCCCGCTGACTGTTTACACTACTCAGTATCACACACAAAGAACTGTTATAGCACACCATGGTTAAGACGTACATGTGAGACAAAAGAAAATGGCGACAATAGAGAAAGGAAGCTTATTTGGCACGAAGCTTTGCCGTAATGGCAGCGTGATTGAAAGAGTTCTGGCTCTGCTCTCCTCTGTTTGTTGGCAATGCCACAACGGAGTGATGGGTGACCTTGGAGAGTGGGGGGGAGGTCAGAGAAGAGAGGAGATGAAGATGACGGAGAAGAGTGGTGGGTGAGAGTGGGATGGAGAGATGTAATCATCCTTCATTTTCTGTTATCTAGTGGGTAATGGCTGGTCGGTTAATTGCGAGGGACATTAACATGTCACTCAGTGAAAAATATATTGAACAATATCTTGAAAAGAGCAACAAGAACATGGGTTTTGTGTACATCAACAGAGCCAAATTAGATGAAATTAATTAAAATTAAAGACCTTAATAAGGCAGTTTAAACCGACAGCATTAGGATTAAATGAGCCATTACGCTAACTTGCTTGCTTTGTCAGAAGAATGCCACAACAGGCACATAAAGAGGGAGAAGAGGGAAGGGTGAAGTGGGTGGAGGACTTAAGGGGAAGATAAAAAAGGAAAAGTGGGTTTGAAGAGGAGAGCAGAGGAGAGCACAGGAGAGGGAGAAGTGTAGGTGAGGGAGGAGAGAGGCAGAGTGGAGCAGGGAGGGTGAGAGGTGATGGGAGGAGCGGAGGAATATGGAAGGAGAGGAGGCGGAGGAGGAGGGATGACAAAGGGTGACAGCTGTGATGCTAATCCTATCCATCCAACTGCACACATACACACACATGTGCAAGCTCTTCCAATCAGTCTGCATCATTTGTTCACTTTCTCCTTGTTCCTCTTCTGCTTCTTCTTCTCCTGTCCTTTTATCAACTGCTTTAGTGGTTGTCATTCTCTGGAGACAGGGGGCCAATTACAGTGATCCGGTCTTAAACCAGCCTCTCCAAAATGCCATTAGAGGCAGATGAATGAAGCGGGGATAGTCAGGGTATTAGTACTTGTGTTAATGCGATCTAAGGTTGGAGCTTGCCGATCACAACCCTCTCCAAAGTAACGGTGAGGGAGAGCCTGAGTGGAGCAAAGCAGGACGCAGATTAACGATGCGGCACGACGCCGCTTGTCATTCCGCCAATCACAATTCACCAAGGGAGTGTGCTGCGAGTGCACCAATATACACACTCGGGTACACACTCATGGGGAGTAACAGACAAACAAAGAAGCTTGCAACAGACCGACAGAAAGGAAGGCAGACAGACAGACAGACAGACAGACACACACCTCGAGTTGTCTGACAGAGGAGATCAGACTGATAAAAGGGCACGGTCCAGTGGGCTCCAGTCAGGAGGAAGGCCTTTGCCAAAGAATATTCCAGTCATGTTGAGTAGGAGCAGTAAAGGGGAACACTATAATGGGTTGGGAGGGGAGTGTAAAGGAGGGACTGTGAGTGAGCAAGGGGCTGAGACAGACAGAAAGAGTGAAGTGGCATGGAAGGTTGCCATGTAATGAGGCTAACCCAGCCACCCAAACATGCTGATGGCACGGACTGATGTGGCCTGACACACTAGTACAAACACACGCACACACACACACATGGAAACACTTCCAAGCCGTGTGCCCGGCATGGAGCCTCGTGGAGCTCCATTATCACAGGGGTGAGAGTCAGTGACATCGAAGCAGATGCCTGATTTCACTTCTTCAGGGTGTCCGCTGTGCAGCTGTCAACGATCCAATCCAAGCCCTGTTACCTGCTTCATTGGACAGGGTCAAAGGTCATGCCTGGGATGGATGCTTACAGCGGGGCTGAGATGACCCGCCACACTGTTCCTGAGTGCTTTTAAAAACTATTATCACCGCCAGGACGTCAACAGGAGCCATCAGAAGTCATTCAATCACAGGGAGATTGTAGAGTGAACAGCGCTGTGTTGAGATTTCAGGGCGTGGCCATTTGGTTTTTCCAACAAGTAAGCCTGACTGTGGAAAATTAGCCGCATACAGGCCGTGTATCAAACAAGCCAAATCTACAAAGTCAATTTTGTAGCTCCTTCAATTATTCATGCATTCCTGCTTTGAGGCGTTTTGCTTACAAAACACGAATAACCCAAACATTTTGTATTATGCTGTTGGTGTTCTTATCATTAGTAGAATTTAATTGCTGTACTCCATTGTGGTGAGAACCCCCCTTGTCATCCATTAGATAGAAAATTGCACCCTTCCTTCCTCTAAAAAAATGTGGTAATTAGCATTAAGTAGACATGTTGGGTGTTGCCAAGGACTTTGAATGCTGAATAGGCTCTCTTATCGGTGGAAGAGGGGGGCGCAACACACACAAGATCAAACCTCAAGAGTCAAATCATGTTTTGAGTTTCACACATATTCTAATCCCCGTTCTACCATCCACCCACATATACATGAGAGACTTTTACTCTTTGCTTCATATCCTCACGTATTCGTGTGAGGAGCTGCTATGTTGTATATCTTCTCACAACACAGTGAGTCATGCAAATATGAATTCTGAAAGCTTCTCTGTGCTTTGATCAGATTTGCTGCTCTACAGGATTTGTGTGTGTATGTTTGTTTGTGAATGTGTGTGTTCGGTGTGCATGTTCAAACATGTGTGTAGGTCTTGTGTCCTGTCATGCCTTGCTTTTAAATATTAACTACCTCCAGCTGTGAAGATGTGTAGGGGGAGAGGATTCGGGGCGGAAGAAAGGGGGGAGAAAAATAAATGAATACATGCCCCCCTTTACCCCCTACTCTTCCCCAAGGGTGAGTCTGTCTGAAGAAACATCAAGCTGAAAAGAGACGGACAGAGGGACAGGTGGAAGATGGGGGGGGGGGGGGGATTTAGACGTAAACAATAGGAAGCACTCACTGGGAGAAACGGACTGATAGGCATTACACGAGAAAGGCAGTGAGAGATTATAAGGGTCAATGGATGGTAAAAGTGATGAGGGGCGTCTGAGAAACAAGGTGATTCTGGTGGGGGGTAGATGATCAGGCCCCCTACTGAGTGCATTATTCATAGAAATCCCCTTCCTGTCGGCACAATTTGCCCTAAATTCCCCTAAATTCATAATTCATTTCCACCCCCTCGCAATACATTTGGTTTGGTCTCCGAATAATGCAGTCCATCTATACTTGCTGTCTTTGGTGAGGCTGTTGTCTGATTCTCTCCTTCCCTCCCTCCCCTCTTCCTCTCTCTGGCAGGGTCATACTTAATGCATGAGCCTGTTGCAGTGAGACATGTCTCAGACCCACTTTGTCGCTCCAGCAGAAAAATACCACAAATCATGTGAAATAATACTGGCTACCTGTATCTCCTCTGCTCCACAATTCTCTTCCTAACACAGGCATGTCTTTCATCATTCACCGCAGTGAAGATTGCATTTCTTAAAAGCCTTTCTCACATTTTCTACTTAGGAGCCAAACCCTATAATAGGAACTGTCCAAGAAGGATGAGTGCCCATTTTACTGTCACCTTTTTATCAGTCTTCTTCTTCTCTTTTCTCAGCCCCCCTCGGTAGTTGACACAAAAAGCTTTCATCAATTCCCCTCCGATCACTTTTCACAGTACATTTCCTTGTCCCTCTTCCTCTACTTTCCATCTCCTCTTACTGTATTCAACACATTTAACTCTGGCTTGGACAAGTGGCTGATTATTTCAATATTTTCAACTTAAATGGAAAAGGGGCTTTACAGCACAGTGGGAAACCAATATCTTCCTCATAGCGGTTGTCTGTTTAAAAGGCCAAGTAAAGTGTGTTTCAAGACCAATGATCCATGGTCAACGCCAAATGGAAATTTACCAGAGGAAAAAGCTGCAGAGCTACAGCTTATCTGGAATCAGGGTACACAGACAGCACATTTATCAATACCACTATTAGCATAAGCTTGGCCGTTAGATGCTTAGCTACTCCCACAAGAGTTAAATGCTGCAACAGAATGCACCTCAGACGCCATATTTTCCTCATTTTCCAAACGCCTGCGACTCTTCCGAAGAGCTGACCGCACCCTACCCCCCTTCGTTCTGTCAAGGGTTAGGGGTTAATATTGGAGTGACACAAAGCTGGAGGAAATAAAGGTTGTCAGAGGAGCCGTGAGGGCAACCGCCCACTCTCTCTCTATCCTGGTTGCCATGACAACAGGGTCTCCACACAGCATCCCCCTTGTACATACAAATTCAGTTATTCACACACATGGACACTAACAGGTTTGCGGTATCACTTACATATGCACATGCACGTACACACACTCACTCACTGCTGCACAGACAGGCCCGTCCTCACTCCCACACATACGCACACACACCTACATGCACACACACTCAGGTGCAAGTACAAATACTGGATGTCTTCACATTTATACCAAAATTTGCACATATTTAAACAGACATGTGGACACATAACATCTTGACTTGGCAGAAACAGTTTAAGATACTCAAAGATTTATAAAGTGAAATCATTTCCAGACTCAACCAGCTGAAAGTTAAATACAAAACAGAAGTACAAGATTCCCCAAGTCCCTCCTATTGCCAAGACTACAAAAGAAGCTACCTCTGGCGTGATTTATTTATTGATGTTTTTCCCCTTAAGACACGGTGGGAATAGTAGAATAAAAGAAGTGGTGAATAATTGAAGGAGCAGGGAGTGGACTCATTAAGACATCCGTGAAGACTGGAGAAAGAGAGGAGAGGTAGATGGAGGGACGGAGGAAGAAAAACTGACAAAGAGAAGGAAGGGCAAGACCGGCAGGAGATCAAAGGGGGATTGACAACAAAGTCAACAGCAAAAAAAAGTCAAAAAAATTCATAGGAATTGAAAACAAAGAGAGAAAGAAGTAGGATGGAATAACAAAAATGGAAAAAAAGTGACAGATGTGATAAGGTAGAGGTTTTGGTTATGGGATCCATGACCAGTAAGAGCTCTGCAACGATCACAAACTGGAGTGTTACCCCTAATGTAATAGTGTATCAGATTCCCTGCATGTGTGTGTGTTTGTGTGTACATGAGTCCATGTATGTTGCAGTGTGTATCAGTAAAGATCAGCCCGTGTGTCAGCAGGTCAGCTAATCTCTCTTGTCAGCTAATGGAGCTGGTCTTGCAGATGGAGTGCCGCCTCAAGCTCTCTCTGCTTCTAGCATGTTAGCTGCTGCTCACTTAAGTCTACAACTGATAAGGTAATTTGCTTATGGCTCGCCTGTCAGTCAGATAGTCACAGGAAATGGAGATGTACGCTATCAATAAACAAAAAGGAAGCATGAACAGAATGGTAGGTTTCAGTGTTTGCGTAGATAAAAACATGACTGAAGCCTTTTGTATGGGAAGGTTAAATGTAGACATGTGCGCAGTGCTGCAATATTTAATCTTTCAATTCACCTGTTATCTCAATAAATAGGGAAAGAAAACAGATTGTACGGTCTCACTGGAAAAATAAACGTAGACAACAACAAAGAAATAAATCAAATCGTTTCTGTACATTAAATGAGAAACATATGTATTACATGTTTACATACATACATTCATATACAAGCACAAGGTCTTCTTACACTGCTGCACTGTGGCCTGTGGGCGTCATTTGCTTCATTAGCAGCATCAGTCAGATTCTGTGCCTGCAGCACAAAGCGCAGTAATTACGGACACACCCTCCGTGTCAGGCAGAAGATATAAGATGCGATGCATACGAGCGCCCCCATGAACACAGCACATCCTCACAGGCACATTGTTATGCACTCTGTGTGCAGTAAAGGAACATGCAAACACATGAACAGATACAGCTTACAAATATACTTTTCTTGTTGAAGAATGGTTTAGCGCATGTAGATAGTTAATGGCGTTAGCTTGGGTGCAATTATGATGTTATGAAATTACGTGGACGAGCTATTAGGAGTGACCTTCGCTTCCCCTCCCTGCTTCCTTTTATGTCTCCTGCTCAGTGCATTCTCTCTCTCTTTATCTCTCATATTCAGCCTCTCCCCTTTTCTCCTGTTCCTCTGGAGCCAACAGCCTTGCTTTTTTCTTATATGACGTGCATTTTGACCTTCACTGACTTTCTCTTTCTCCACCTTTGTGATATACGTTATTTGTGAAGCTCGGTGGAGATCCTTCAGTAAAAGTGTTTGTATGCAGACATTTATCCCTTTGAGAGAAAAATTAGAGGGAGATCAGACATGTGAAAGGCAATTTTGATGTGTGTGTGTGCTTGTAAAGCCTTTGGGGATCAAAATGGAGCCAGGCAGGCCGGTAAAAAAAGAAGCTGACATCAGTATAGTATCTATCAGTGTTGGCCCAGAAACCAGATGCAGCAGCTTAACACTGTTGGAGATGACAAACCAGCTGGAACAACACAAACAGTATGCAACAGCACCAGAGGGAAATCAGCCACTGAGGCACATTTTTGAATAACTTTACCATGGCATACATGAAAGGGCACAACACATTACTTTATTTTTCCATACAGGTCACATTGTTATTCAAGTCAGCCATGCTTAAATATATAGTAGAAAGCAGCTGAAAGGAAAGCTATGAGCCTCAAAGAGAAGGCAGTGGCACTAAGGTTATCTGAAGAGCCTTGGGTGTGAATGGGAGCATATGTGGGCCCTTCTGTGTGTGTCTGGGTTGCATCAAGTGTGCAGGTGGGGGCAGAGGTTGTTGGCTTGCTGTTGCAGGTAGTGATGTCTGAGGAGGGGCAGTGCAGTCAGTCATTCAGCAGACAGAGAGGAGGAGGGAGTGGTCCCTTGGGTCAGGTGATAAGTGGCCCGTATAGCTCTGAAGGACTCAGCTGCCAGCGACTAGTGTGACACGCAAGGACACGTGGCTGGATCCACAGGGACTATCGGCACGCCACACCCCGAAGAGAGGGGCGGAGTGTGTATACGTGACCTACGACCTCTATCACAACAGGTTAGACATGTGAGATACAAAATGAAAACTAATTTACCTGACGCAAAATTGAGACATGGCTTTGTTTTGATTAAATCAATTTGTCTCAGGTTCTTAACCACAGGTTTTCACAGTATTTCTGTGCCCGAAGCTTTCCTGCAGACAGCTCATTGCTAAGATTTAGAGTTGTCAGGAACATTTGTCAAGGTCTCCTTAGGTTGGATGTTATCCTGTCCTTTGGACCACTTCAGGGAAATGAGCTGCTGGCAGGGCAAGGTCACACATAGTGCCTTTCTAACACATTTGCATGGAAGAGCCCCGGTGGCTAAACGACTGTGGGAAATGGGCTGATTCCTTTCTTTTTTTTTTTTCAAGCTTGATGCTGGAGGCATGAAGAAGTCACACATGGCATTACAGAAAGCCTGTGAATTAATACATTCAACAGACATACTTACACCCATATACAGTCTGTGCAAACACACTTGAGCACTGCCACAGTTGCTAATTAAGAATTATAAACATTTGCAATTTCTTTACAACAAAAGCAAACCAAAACAGCTGCTTAAACAGCACCAGCATACCAATCAAATGCCAGAAGTTAATTAACTGCAGTAGAGGTGGATGTGATGCCGTCTTAGTGAAACAGCTCACATTACCTGATGATTTGCATTTTTAAAATGATTAACCAGTTCAAACAACAGCTTCTTGGAAATCCCATTAACTTTGTTAAAAGTTGCACTAGCAGCACTTCCCCTTAAGTGCTCCTCATCTAATCAAATACAAGGTCTTCTGGGGATGAAGAAGGAGATGTAACGCCCCTAAACAGTTAATGTTTTTCGAGTTGGATCAGAGAGGAAAGAGAAGATGGGGATGTTTGTGGATGAGAAGGAACAAGAGAAGGAGTGAAGAGGAAATAAAAGATATCCCAGCTCTCTTCAAACAGTCTAGTCTCCCAAGTCCAGACTAACATGATAAAAATAATCATAGTTTCATAGCCTGTGGAGAATTTATCTAACCTAACAGCACTCTGTCTACTGTTAGGACGCAACTAAAACCACATTTTATACACATCATTATGAGTGAGAAAATGTATTGATCAGTTTGTTGTTCAAGATGGTAAGCATTTTTTTTTCTTGCTGTGTTTGCACTTTGCTGTATTTCTCTTATGCTTCACATCCTCTTGCCACACTGCAGTGACAAGTCAATCTTGTAAGTGCGAATTCAAAATATTTTCAGTCAGACTTGCAGAACTTCTAATGTTGGTAAAGTTCACATGATTTAAGTCATCTTAGTGAATTGCTTTTCTATGTAAAGATGATCTCTACTCCTAGGTGAGAGTAACAAACCTTTATTCAGTTCATATAAACATCTGCTGTTCTAAACACTCTAGAAATCCTCTCCATATTTCTTTCAGCAGTAACTGCAGTTCGGAGGTGTGCTTTTTTACTTCAGTTTTGTGTTAAAAAAAAGCAATATACAAATATAAATTAGTATTATATAAGTGTGTGCACAGGCTTAGAAAAACAATGCCCCACTGGAGCTGCTTGTTGTCTCTACATCAGCTTGTTTCTTCCTCTCTCATCTGTCAGTGTCGTCAACACACAAGAGGAAAACCGCAAAGCTCAGATATGTGAAGTCTCACAAACACCATGGCTCAAACCTGCACACACACATGCACCGACAGCAGACTGAAGGTTGGTTTAGGTAATTGTCTGGCAAGACAAGTCAGTTTACGGGGATTTGCCTGCCATTCAAATAAGGCTGAGTGAGGCTAAAGCCAGCAGAGAGACATGGGGAAGAGAGTTTGCATGGTGATATGGCTGCTGGGCCTCATACATGGACTCACCTTATTTGTACGCACCACCTGTGTGTGCACTTGTCGGTTTGTGTGAGAAAAGTGTGTGTGTGTTTACTTAGGATGTGACAGGTCAGTATTGTTATGCATGACTCATTTTGTTTGTTGTAGAATATGTCCGTGTGTGTGTGTGTGTGTGTGTGAGCGGGCGTGTTTCACTCGACTTGTGGGGACATAAATCTCCACACTGTGGGGACTTGTATTCCTTATAGGGACAAAATGCACGTCCTCATAACGTAACTCATTATATTGTAGGGTTCGAGTGAGGTTTAGGTAAAGGTTAGTGTAAGGGTTAGGATTAGGATTAGGCTGGTAGCGGCTGTGGTTATTGTTAGGGCAAGGAAAGGAATGTAAGTCGATGTATGGTCCCCAAAGTCATGAAAACACGTCTGTGTGTGTGTGTGTGTGTGTGTGTGTGTGTGTGTGTGTGTGTGTGTGTGTGTGTGTGTGTGTGTGTGTCTAGAGCTAGGTGTCAATACCCCTGCCTGCCTCCCTTTCCTTTCCTCACCCTGCTATCACCATGACAACCTCCTGACTCCAGCTCAGCCGCACGCAGAAAATGTTTCTCTCCCCTCCCCCTCCAACATGTTCATCCCTCTCGCCCCCCCCCCCCCCTCCCCTCCTCTCTACCTTCATCTCCCGTCTCCTCTGTCTCCATCTCTTGCTCTTTCCCCATCTCTGGCTTTCTCCAGTTCCCCTGTTATGTCTACATGCTACCTACACTTGAAAGAGTTCCTCCTTCCTGACTGTCGTCTTTGCTGAAAGTCTGTCTGTTATTTGCGCTCCTCTATCTCTTTCACTTCTGTTCTCTATTCCCTGCTCCCTGCTGATTGCCTCTCACTCCTCAGTATGAAACTCCCTTTTTCTCTCCCTGAACTCTTTTACCCCACCCCTCCCTCCCAGTCCTTTTCTCCTTCCCTATAGAAAGAAGGAACATTGTCTTCCATCCGTGCTTCATTAAATCATCATTAAAACCTCCCAGCCAACATCATACACAATGCAATTACAGGTAGCTTTCTATCAACCTCTGCCATCAACTTCTATCAAGCCTGAGAGATACTGTCCAGTCTGAGGGGAAATTTGCAGTCTGGCACAGCATCGATACAGTCCCTGGACCCTAAGTGGCTGACTAACTCCCATCGCATCTGTTATCATTATCATCAGCAAACCATTTCTGCTCTGTAACTAAATCCAATCATTACCAATGGAGTCCGCAGTGGAGATCTATTTGAGGCGGGGCGGCTCGTGCTCTCCAACAGAGGAGGGCCAAGCTCCATCAAAGGCTGCAGTGTTATCTGAGGCGCACAGCCACGTCTCTGCTGCAGACCCCTGTCTCTGCAAATCCCCCTCCCCACGTCTCCACACAGCTCCAGCCCCCTCCACACACCAGTGTGTAGTGGTAAAGAGATCAAGGACGTGACATTTTCCAGAACGCGCCACAATTTTTCAGTGAGGCGCAATATGAGAGGGATTAAACAGACGACCTGTTCCATCCCGGCTGTGTTTGCATTAGCGTGTGTGTGTGTGTGTGTGTGTGTGTGTGTGTGTGTGTGTGTGTGTGTGTGTGTGTGTGTGTGTGTGTGTGTGTGTGTGTGTGTGTGTGTGTGTCATCTCCCGTCAGAAAGTTAAAGGGGGTGACAAGTATATCTGTCTTTATATTATCTATTCAAAGGAGGCAGACAGAGTGTATAAAGGGAAAAGAAATAGTGAGGAAGCTGTTTCCATCCTCTCTATTTATACTGTTTTGCAGAGCTTCACTGCGCCTCTCCTTCCTCAGTCCCATCTTCCTGCATCATCTTTTCTTTCCCCCTCCTCTTCCTCCTGGGTTATGCTCCGTACACTGAATCCCCAGCTGTGGCCACAACTCCACCGCTCTCTCTCATCTCACTTTCCCTCCCGTTTTGCTTCAGTTATGAGAGATGACAGAAAGGGTTTCGGCCCCAATTCCAGCAAGAGAGAGGGAGAAGAAGCACAGATAGAAACCAAGAGTGGCCACAGGGCTGCAGAGGAAGCTGCGCTGACCTTTCCCTGCGGCTAAACTAACGGTTGATGAGCTTTTCAGAGAGTTAGGACAACAAGGTCTGACAATCCACGTCTATACTATAGACACACACAAAACAAAGACGTTCAAGGCCAACTGTTGATACTGCGGTATAAACTCCCACAGTCAAATAAAGGAGAAATATATATAATAATTATAATAATAATAATAATAATGTTATTTATAGTGCACCTTTTATACATAAAGCAAATCAAGTGCTTCACAGAGGAAAAACAAAAAACCTTCTCATGGAGAAAATAGACCACATCTATAACACTAAAAACCCTGCTTTCTATGGTCTTTACATTGGCTTCCTTTCATTCAAAGAATTTATTTCAAAATACTACTTTTTATATAGAACTGAATGGTTTAGGGCCGAAATACATTTCCAATCTTCTGCTACACCATTTGCACTTATGCCTTATGTAAAGCACTTTCAATTGCCTTGTTGCTGAAATGTGCTATATAAATAAACTTACCTTGCCCTGCTAAAGTGGCATATATCTAAATCATCTCCATCCCATGATAGCCTGGCTTAAAAGCTGCTGATCGTGCTGGTTCCTATATAGGACACCCTCACAGCACGTCAGCTATACTCCTGCCAGGGAGCACTAGCCTCCAAACACAGATTTTGCATGACATTGTTTCCCAAACACCTCAGAGTATTTTTCCTTTATTCAAACTGAAAGGAGAAACCAGCTTTTCTGTCACTTGTGGAGGCGGACGGGCCCGGCAGACAGGCTGAGGGGCCAAAACACAGGGAATAGTATGTCTGACGGCCGCACGGCTAGTAACAGCCCTGTCACTAACGTTCACTGTTGGATTGTTTGTTCCCTCTCTGAACCAGGCGCTGGTCAAAGCTGTGTTCACTACGCAGTCATAAATAAAACACAGACTGTCTGGAGTACTGGATGGAGGAGAGACGGAAGGGGGGGATGAAAGGCTGAGGGATGGTGGGAATGAAGGAGAGAATAGGTTACAAAGATGTTTAAAGAGGGATGATAAATGGTACACTTTGAAAATGAAGTCATCCCATCTGAACACATGCTGATTTCATCCTGTCAGTTCAGTCTGTAGGCAGTCCTACCATTTGTATTTGGGGTTGTGCTCCTTATTTAATTAGCGTCAGAGAGTCACTCTGTTCACAGCCTGAGAGGATGCTGGTGAGCTACATATGTGTGTGTGTGTGTGTGTGTGTGTGTGTGTGTGTGTGTGTGTGTGTGTGTGTGTGTGTGTGTGTGTGTGTGTGTGTGTGTGTGTGTGTGTGTGTGTGTGTGTGTGTGTGTGTGTGTGTGTGTGTTGGCAGGTGTGCATCTGCCCCTGCACGCGTTGACATTTTAATCGCTACAGGATCTCCATCCTTTACCCTCCCATCTTTATCTTCTTCTCTTTATCTTCCCACATTGTCTTCCCATCTTATCCTCCACACTCTCACACTTCCTGCTTGTCCCCCTGAGCAGGATCATACTTTAACAGTGCTTTCAACATTATTAAAAGGTTACAGATAATAAACTTCCTTTCTTTCTCTAACAGTACTCCACCTTCTCTCCTGCATCCCGTGCCCCACCCTACCGTGTGAGGCCTGGAGGGTGAGGTCTTTTCTTATGTATGTAATAACCTCGTTAAGCTGGGCCCTCTGTTTTTTCTCTCCTGTTGCTATCTCCATGTGGTTTGTTTTCTGCTCTTCGTCTTCTCTCTCTTCATGTCCCTCCTTCCCCTGATGTGACATCTGCCCCTCTGAATAAATCTATTTTTCCTTCTTGTTGCTTCTGTGTTTTCTCTCGGGGATTGTGTCTTTTATCTTTTCCTCGTATTAACAAGAAGCCTCACCCCATGTCTCCTTATCGCTTCCTGCTACATCAGTGGGTTCCCTCTTCACCACGGATTTCAACTGATCCAAATGATTTACAAAAATCGCCACACAAAGTGTGCCCTGCAAGTATGGCCACAAAAACACAATTGCTCAATTCTTCCTGCTGTGCAAAAGAGCACGGTGGCTGATGTAAACAGACAGTTTTATAGCTAAATATAGAGTCTCATTATTGCAGTCTGGGCACTGTGGGAGGCCCTGTAGCGCCATGCCCAATTACCCCTGATCAATTCAGGGAGCAAACTAAAACAACTCCAACATCAACCCGATTTAAAAGTCTGCATTCAGAAGAGGCTAACAAGAACAGATTCACAGACATCCATCTCTTCATGTAGGGCGTGGAGTGTGTAGCAGGTTAGCATGGCCTGATTTATTCTGGCTATGGGCAGATAAGGAGGGATGTGGGTCATAAATTGTAAAGAAAAACAGCATAATGGTTATATAAACTCTTACTTTACTGTGGTAAGTTTTCCTGACATGCAAAGTATTTGCAATTTGGCTAAATAAATATAATGAGATGGGGAGGCATCCCAGAATATATTAAGCAGAAGGAACACTCGTTAGCATAACTGAAATATGTTCATTTTATTCAACCCGATGATGAATAACTGTGATAGAGGGCATAGACTGAGTAAATAAATACAAAACAAACAGGTGAAATAAAATACAACACATGCAATAGCAATAACTATAATTATGATGGCGTTAATGAGAAAGCAAGAGGCAGATAATAATCATCTGCAGCTGAGGCATTCTGCAGTCCTGCATGGGTTGAGAAAATGATGTAATATTCACCGTCGTGAAAACGTTTTCCCTCTCTCTCTGCGTTTCTTGACAATCTTTACTGCCGCTCTCAATAAAGGCTAAAATGCCAAAAAAAAAACATTTGCATTTATATTTTATATTTAATAATTTATGTGACACATATAAGAAATGTCTTTTTACACATTAAAAAACAAATCTCAAAGGGCACACCTCTCTGACTCTTATCGGTCTACACTTTTCTTTACTCCTTGACATTTACAGTTTCTTTCTCTGTACTTCTGCACAAATCTCTCCTGCTGCTCATAATCAATTTTCCGTCTCTGTAGCTCTTTTCTTACAATCCCCCCTCTTTGTCTCCGCGCCTCCTCTTGTCTGACATTACCCTGTTTTAACCTGGCCTGCCCCTCATCTGCTCCACCTTCAGCCAGCGCCTGCACGCATGGGGTGGGCGTAGTGTGTAATAGGATGGCACAGTAGGTGAGATTAAATTAGGCCAGTGTATGGGGATTACAACCCACTCAAAACCTGATCCCCTCCCACTCTCTGTAATCCAACCCTAATGAATATATCATGGCTGACACAGCAGATAAAGGGCCTGCATGAAAAAACAGTCACAACATCATCGAGACACGCAGAAGAGACAAATACAGAAAGCCTGTTTCCTCTGCATCTGCAGGCCACTGTGTCTGTTCTGTGTATGGATGCTTGTGTTTCATGCCCCATCTATTTCAGTTATGGTTGATTCAAATGAAGTGTAGCTATAGAGTAGGGAAGAGGCAAGTGAAACAAAATCAATAAATGTAAACAGTCCAAATTAATAAGCCTTTAGATGGATCAGAACACTATAAAACCACACTGTGTTTCACAGGTGATGTGTGCCACTCAGTCAATGTCTAGCAGTCACATTCAATTCAGCTCTAACGCCGCAAGAAACACAGTTGTGTTATGTTTGCTCTCCAGACTATACGTCTCTTGGCTGCAAAATACCAAACATTGCTTCCCATCTTATCAGTTCAATTTAAAGACTTCATTATTTTACAACTGAGGCACAAAATTCCAAGGCTGAATCTTCCAGGGAAGTTCCAGGGAACATCATCTTGATTAGTAAACTCTTGAGTGTGTTTCTGTGATACTTCAAATGACTGGATATGCTCTGGCATACGCCTCAATGTTTGAATCCAGTGCAGGCTTTCAGAGAACATAAAGGATCATGTAAACTACTTGAATGTGATAGTGCCGCAGTGCCAGAATGTAAATGTCTCTCAGTATAACTTCATCAACTTTGGTGAAACAGAGACTGGCAGCCTCCACACTGAACAGACAGTCAGGCTTTACTCTGCCTTTGGTTGGAAAGCACTTTGGTCAGCGCATGTTTTTCTAAATGTGCTTTAGAAATAAATTTGACTTAAATCATTTTTTCCTAAACTTAACTAGTGGCAAAGGGAAAATAAATACTAAGGTAGAATGAAAGTTATGCCAAGGACATTGAGAAACATTGTGAAGGGGAGCACAAGTGAAGAATAAATTCCAGCAGTAAAAGAAAAGAAAGTTTATTGGAGCAATATGATGTAACATTAGAGTAAAGCAACAGTGCAGAAGTATCCTACAGCTCTGAGATACATCATGCCCCTAAGTTTCATTAAAAATGCAGCTGCCTCTCAGAAACAAATCAATAAATTAGTAAACCAATGCTGTCATGTCCCCTTAATAAACAGACTGTCCAATGTAATCAAAGCCAGAATGGTATAATAATAAAGTCGGTCAAAGTTGTCTGAGATATTGTCCTTAACAAATAAACCAGCTTATATAACAAATAAATGTATTAATTTATAACATTATTGGTGCTAAATTCACTATATTGAAATTTACATAAGGTAGAATAATAGGGGTTATTATACATTTAGTTCTATTTATTTTTTGTTAAATAAGTGTAATCCATCTCAGTCAGATACTAAAATAAGCTGTAAACCATTACAAGATTTTGAAGATTAGCATTAACAAGCTTCTGTATTCAATTTAATGAGGAAGAGCTTTACCGTAAGATTGAGAGGCAAAACAAAAGCATTAATAATGTTCTGTGAAGAAGAAAGGGTAGCACATAATCTAATGGTTAAGATATTTTACCCAGAAGCAATTCAACTTTAGACTTAGTGTATCTCAACAATGTGACCTTCAGATACTTGACATCATTTTTCAAAAATGAAAGGCAATAACCCAAAATTTGAATTTTTATGTGTAGTTAATTCAGTCATGAGCTCCTCTCATACTGCTCACTGTGACTGGTGAGTCATTCACGCACACACAGAGAGAGAGAAACATCTTTGACTAACAACAAAACACTTCATAGATGCAGTTGCGAAACACACTGGACAAAGGGTCAATTTAGTCCAATTATAGTCACTGAAGTGGACAATAAAGCCCTACTGACTGTGGTCCAGATGGAGTGACACAAAGGGGAATTCTCCATTTCGCTGAGACAAAGACATGATTTTGTCAAAGACAGAAAAAGGATGGGGACAGCATCATGGAGGCAAAGACCAAGTCAGTCATGGAGAGATTTGCACCAAAATAATAAAATAATGTACTAAAGAATGCGTTTATTTTATTCTCTCAATTTGAGACTTTTTACAATACCTGAGGCCTCCAAATGCATTATTGGTTTGGCAGTAATTAATTTATATCCTGGTTTCAAGTAATATCCGCTATGGGGTTCCAGTTTTGTAATTTTAACCACCAATATCACATTTGTCACACATGGGAAATCTACAATTTGTACTCTCTCATACCATCAATTCTGAAAGCTGTAATAAGGTAATTCACTCTGCCAAAATTAGATTCATTTCCATACATGACGCCTCTATTTGTGCCCTTTTCTCCAACACAGTTTCAACTGTATAGTAGGGGGGGATTTATGAGTCTTTGTGTGTCTGGGAACGCGATCAGGAGCCTCAGTCATTATTTGGATTAAGACCCTGATGTGGGCTTCTCTGTCCACCACTGCATGAATACTGATATGACAAGTGAAACCAAAAAAGCAGCATGGCGGGTAGAGTAGGAGAAAGAATACAGATACAGAGATGTTAAAAGGAAAAATGGATTACCTAGGTTGAAAGGTTTGCTCTAGCTGTCTAGGCAGAGAGAACAGGACTCTTAAATGACAACTGGAACAAGGCGGTTCAGAGAAATTGCCATGACAGTCTTCTTCCACTTTGTCTCGTCTTACATAACAACCTTTATCTTTTCGACATCTCTGTACCACCGTGCTGCCTTTTAGATCATTCCTTTAGGTTTTCCCTCCCTGCCTGCTTCATTTCACCTCTGCAAATTTCATTCTCCCTTTTTGCTGGCCTCCATCACCCTCCTCCTCAATTCTCTAATCATTTACCCGTGGCTGGCCTGTCGATCCATCTGACCCTTAGCTCCCTAAATCGTCAGAATGTATTCTCCACCAAAACCTGACAGCATGTCTACACGATCCCCCCACTTGACACCCAGCGTGCTGACTCCCATCTGCACAGTCTAAATCAAACAGCCTCCAAGCTGCAACCGGGGAGGGGGGGAGTAGGGAGGGGACCGACTCTCCATCTTGACAGCGTCCTGAAGGTGCACAAGCAACCTCCGTGCACATACATGCACGGCATCAAAAAGGCGTATGCCCACTGGAAGATGAGTCAAGGGAGTTTGCTCACAAGCCTTTGAATCCGCGATTTAGAGTGTGTAACTTTACAACTATTAATCTCAAAGGAGGATAAAAAGGGAAACCAGAGATGAAACGGTTATTGTTGACACTTTAGTCTTAAAGATAGTTCTCTCTCTCTTCACCCTTATTTTACCCTGTTGCTGCTTTAATGGCTAAATCCCCAAAAGTGGAGAGAGTGCTTTGATCAGTAGCAGACGCTTAAGTAATCAGGCCGGGGAGGCAACATTACAGAATCTTTAATTTGGCGCACTGCAACAGGATCTCTGCAGCGTGTGTTTGCAGAGGGTTTGTTTGTGCAAGTTGCAGAAGTTGTTGCCTGTTCAGATGTGGTAATGTGTGTGGATATATCCGTGTTTGGCGAGCAGGATGACTAGCAAAGGTGCCCTGAGGCAATAACAGGTGGCTTAACAGGGTGAAGGGCCAACGCAGCACTGCTCTTCTCCGGAGTTTCTCCTAACAGAATGAGAGCAGATCACTCCTCTCCTCCTACACAACACCAGCTCTCCATCTCAACGGCAGGACTAAAGGCATTTGGAAACAGGCCAGACTCCGACATTATGCTCCCATACATTTCTTTAGAGAAAAGCATATAATATCTGACAATACATTGCAGGGCTTTTCAATCTTAATCTTCGTCAATCAGAATCCTCTCCTTTAATCTCTTCTTCTTTTAATTCTATGGTTCTTTCTGTTGCTACCGCCCATCCTCCCTTGTGACCTTGCCCTTTGCAATACCCTACTTGATCCCTCCCTCTTTCTCTCTATTCTCTTCAATACCTATAGCAGTAAACATGCATTAAAGGATGCAAAGTGATTTGCATTTCAAAAGGAAGTCCACCTTCTTCTCTTTCTCCGTTATCTCTTCTATGTTGCTTCCACCATCCTCCACTGCCTTTTCTCTTTCATTCCATTGCAGATCCCTGCCCTTCTCTCAACACATAAATCCCCGTTTCCATCCATGTCTTTGATGGAACAGCTCAATTAACCAGCCCGTGTCCAGGGGGAGATTACATTCTGCACCATACTGTAGCGAGAGTAATCACACACTCCCAGTCTAGCCAGCTACTCCAACAACAACATCCCTGCTACACTAGCAGCTCCCAACACAGTGCAGAGATCGGCTGCCACTGCCATACAAACCCTACTGCATTAAATAGTATGGTAATCGTGACCAGCAGTGGGTCTCTCGGGCATTGCTGCCACGGAGAGAATGCACACACACACACACGCACACGCACACGCACACATACTCATTCACTCCAACACGCCCTCTTCAGCAGCAGCTGTATCTTGATCTATTGTGTGAATGTGTGCAGTGCAGTATGTTTATGGATGTTGTACAGATGGTAACAAGTCATTGTCAGGCGCAGTGCCTTCCCTCCCCTCCGGTCCCTCGACTGGGTTCATCTGGGACAAGCTTCAGGCTACTGAGGCAAGGAGGGAGGGAGGGAGGGAGGGAGAGCGTAGGTTCAGTGTATCACTATTACACACATGCACTCACATGACTTGAGCAGACACACTTAATGTACATATATTTGTGTATGTGGTCATATATTTAGGATAGGGGTTCATGTTATGGACAGATGCACAAAGATATCCCACAAAACACCAGACATGCACAACACTACAGACGGAACAAGTTTCCAGTCTTAGCAGCTGCTTCTGGCAATACAGTTTTCTACCTCATTAACACAACTGGTGGAACATTGTCTATTTCTGCTGTTGGGTAGAACAGATGTGTAACAGGCCACAGAGGGTGACAGCAGGCATGGAGCCAGGTGAGTGCCTCCTTTTCATGGGCACACCTCCACATAGTCTGCTGCGAGCGCTGCCCCACCCTTATTTTCACTTCCCCTGATCTCTCCTCCCGTATAAATATCTCAGTCATTCTGTCTCCTGTTGATAACTGAATCTTTTTTTCCTTTCTTTCCGTCCTCTAGTCCTCTCTTTTTCGTCCCTAGCTTCTTGTCTTTCTACGCTTCAAGGTCTGTAGTTTCAGGTTACTCTTCTCTGAAAAAACAGACCTACTGCAGCTGCAGGAAATAAGATTGGTAGACTAGAAAATTGTTGTGTGTTCTCCGCTATGCCGTCCACTTACAGCAGAGTTACATTCCCACATCAAGGAAAAACGCTGCACATTGCAATCATGGGCAGTACTTAACATTAAGCCACTCAGCTATTAGCTGGGGGAGGGGAATGTGGAGATGAAATGAATTAAATCAGCATGGCAGCAGGAGAGGCAAAGCAAATAATTTGCCTGAGAAATTACCACCAGTTTGCAAAACAGTGCACAATGTAATATGAATTGCAAAGGAGGCGATTAAAAGTGCATTATATATTTTTTTAATTTGGTGGGAAATTGTAAAGGACTGTCTGGAGATTTTTGCAACAACTATATGGAACAGGTATAAAGTGCAGTTCAATACACCACATAAACTAAAAATCAAGTTATCAAAATCACATACAGTTTTCTATAAACAAGAATACCAACTTTAAACATATCAGATAACAACACATTGTAAAGGATCTTATAATCTGGCTGATAAATTGTTCAGTGTTCATACAACGGCATTAAGCGCTGCTGTATATTCAATATTAATGTCAGAGGAGACCCTGTTGCATGCAATGCACTGCATGTTAAATCAGCAAGATAAATACATAAAAACAAAAGGGAAAACATTTTCTCTAAAAGTAATCTTCACCAACAGGTTATCCATGACACCTGGCTTCAAGACACAAAATGTATTTTTTCAGTTCAAAGTAATGCAGTGTGCAGTATAATTAATCACAACCTTCAATACCATTTAAATAAAGAAGCGTTGGTAGTGTAATCAGTGTAATTATTCTTTTTCCAAACTCAGTGTGTTGAAAAAGCTCTAATTTCATAGTTTCCTAAACATGAAAATATCTTATGGGAATGAGACAAAGTGCCAGAGAGAAGACATTTAAAAAAAAAAAGCAGTTAAAGTTATTTACATGAACCAGAATGTCATCTTTTACTGCTAGTGGTAGATGAGGCAAAGGTGCAATTCCATAACAAGCCACCTCCACCTAACAGCCTAATTAATCTGCTCACCAGTTCTCCACCGCTCTCATTCTGTTTAATGACAAACTGTGTGTCTCGTCACAAAAAATCCTCTTACCTTCTCAGTGATGTTCCTTTTCTCTGGAAACTCCTTGCTTCTTTTTTCCCTCTCTTCCTTATCTACTTGCGCCTTTTCTTCCTCTTCTCTATGAAATTGATTGCGTTCCTCTCCTCTCTGCTGATGCTGCAGTGATAGAAAAACACACCCTCCTCCGGCCGCTCTCTTTCTCCCTCCCTGACTCTCATTGGCTGCCTGTTAGAGGTGACATCACCCTTCTTCTCTGCCTGCCTCCCTCCCTCCTCCTCTGTTCCCTCCCTCACTCTCTCTCTTCACCTCACTCCCTGTGGATT
This sequence comes from Anoplopoma fimbria, assembly GCF_027596085.1. Taxonomy (NCBI): domain Eukaryota; kingdom Metazoa; phylum Chordata; class Actinopteri; order Perciformes; family Anoplopomatidae; genus Anoplopoma; species Anoplopoma fimbria. The sequence goes on along the minus strand of NC_072460.1, from coordinate 12,824,182 downwards.
CTGACCATGCCTTTATTGTACCCCCCCTCCTCCTTCCTGTCCTCTATCTATCCCTCTGTCCTCGTCTTCCTCCCTGTATACAGTCTGGATTTGATGTCCAGCTGCTCTTATTACTGCATTATATTCAGTCATGCAGCATAATAATGCAAACTGTACATTAGCATAGAGAACATAGCCTATGGCCCTACAGCCCCCGTTCCCCGTCTTCTCTTCCTGCACCAATCCGGGATGTAATAGACTACAAAGGTAAAATAATGACCGTCCAAGGTATTTGTTGGTAATCTCTACACTCCACTGGGCTCAACTTCCATAAGCTCTTTTAATTCATTCTGCCACTAAGACATTGACTGGGCTCCAGTTCATTACAGTGTAATCAAAGGCATGACTGGGATGAATGTTACGTAACGTTGGTGAATAAAAATGTGTCAGACATTACTGTCGTCTCTTATCTGAGTCTGGGTGGGGGGGGGGGTGATCTGATTTCAGGGTAATAAAGGGCTGGGTAATCCAGGGCTTGTCTGGCTGTGTTTGCTGTTGTGACAATATAAATGTCATCAGGTGACTGTGATCCAAAACACATGGTGATAGAGATCTGCAGGTGTTTTGTTTTACATGCTTTTTATCTCTTTGCATCTTGATTACTGTGAACGTATGTGTCAGTCAGTTGGCCTTATTTCCCCTCCAGCTCATCCAAAATCCAGCTATAAAAAAAGTGAATCTTCCTTTCTTTGCTTTAAAAGCAATGAATGGACTGGCAGCAGTTTATATTTTAAACCTCCCAAGTCCTATTCCACCCACAAAACCCTTTGGATCCTCTAAACAATTACTCTTTTCAAATCCATGCTCTAAGTTAAAATCCCAAACTCACTGAGCTTTTCCCATTGCTGACTGCAGACTGTTGAAAAGCTTACCCCTCTCTGTTTGGAGTACTTTGACATATATTTCCAATAGCGTCTTAAGGGTATTATTTTTCTGCTAATCTTTCATTTTTGTGCTATTAAATTTGTGAGGGGCCATGTACAAGTATTTAATACAAACAGCTTTTTGTCATTTCTATTAGCCCCGTTAACGGCATGGTTGTCTCGATGGCAATGTCGGCCTGTCAGGATGGTGAATCCTAATGATTTTGGTGATCCCAGACTTTTCTTATAGTGCCAACACAAGGTTGACATTTATGGCTTTTGACTGAAATGAATTTTGGTTCATACATTCATTTTCCCCTCAGGATCAATTAAGTTTGTTGATCCTCTGATTCATCTAGCACCATCATCAGGTCAGAAATATAGTTAGTCCAATATTTTGGTTTATGACCAAATACTTAAAAAAACAAAACTAATGCTGCTCCCACACTTAGTTGTACTTTATGTTTAGTGCTACTCAGCAAATGTTAGCATGCTCACAAGCTACAGTAAGATACTGAAAACACTTTCTCATTCCAGCTTGTCACAAACTGATGCTTTGTCCGATCTCTTGGCGTTACTTTCTAAACCCTTCGGTAGTCACACCTGGTTAACGTTGTGAATTCAACAAAAACACATCCTTGTGTTTATGCAACAAAACTGTTTGGGCGACAAAACCAATTAAGTAAAATAATAAATAACATAACATCAGTACTGAAAACACCGGACAAACACTTTGGTACAATAAAACTAGTCTCAAACTGATTGAAAGCCCTGTGACTCATCCACTTCTCCTCCTGCCCTGTGAGAAATCCTGGATTATTTTTTCTAAATGTCTTATAATGACAGGGGACGGGTTTACAACATTATACCTGCAGCATGTCAGCATGTCGACATTAGACTTTAGCTATAATCACCACAGTGCCTAATAGAACCATCACAGGCTGTAGAGAGACTTATTCTTGCTAGAATATATCAAATTAATTATTTTTATTAATCATCTAATTGTCTTTTTCTGTCACTTTGTTTACAGCACATTGTACAATATATGTTTTCGTCTGTACTTAAAAGATAAATAGACTAGAATCAAATTACAACATACTCACTCTGTAGTTGACTGGGAAGCTTTCATCCCTCCAAGAAATACACAAACACTGATATATGTTTCAAATCAGTTTTGAACTATGCCGGAGAAGAGACATAAACAAACAGATATGATGACATGTAGCCATCGCAATCATTCCAAACTTGTTCCTAGAAACAAAGTACTGACAACAATTCAGGTAATTGGGTCAGCACCATGTACAGTCAGAACACCACTATCCCCACTGACCTGCTGTAGTTTTTCCTTGTGCCTCTCCAACCCGAGGGTGTCAGCGTGCCCATCTGCCACTGCTGCCAGAGGATATGCCAGGCATGCAGACAAAAGCTGCCACGGGGGAAGACAGCATGGGAATAATGATTGATGAAGCCAGTTTAGATAGGTGGGAACCTCTGCCATTATCCTCAGGAGAGGCTGGATGGCTGAAGAAAGGCTGAGAGTTCAGGGTCAAAACTGTGGCTGGATGGACGCCAGGAGGGGAGACAAAAACTCAATGTGAGAAGAACATGAGGCGGACATGACAAAGATGGATTAGTCTGCAATCACATACAGCTGTTGTTGTTGTTGTTGTTCTTTACATTAAATAAGTAGTAGTAGTAGTAGTAGTAGTAGTAGTACATTTATGTAAGATTTGGGGAAGAGCCATGAAGAGAAAGGAATGAAAAGAAGAGAAAGGTGGTGTTTTATTTCTTAGGAAAGTTAGTTATTTTTCTATTTGTAGAGACAGATTTTCTTTGTTATATGCATGTTTTACTAAAGTTTCATCACTAAAACAGTACTTTTTTGGTGTCTTGTATATCCATGTGTGCTGGGCACTTAACAACTAACTAACTAAGGCAACATAAAGGCGATTTTACCGTAAGAAAACTGATTTTCCTTTATCAACGGGAAGATACTAAGACTTAATGGTCAATGGGATTCACAGTCGGAACCACCGTTTGAGTCATTTCATCTCCACAGGCTCTGTTTAGACCAAGCAATTAAAGCTTAAACCAACACTATATTATTTAGAGGGCAGGAGAAAGTGGAAGATGGAAGTAAATAAGTACATATAAATAAGTACATATAAATAAGTAAATAAGCCTCCCGTCCACACTAACCCGTTTTCAAATGAATCCGCATATCTTTTTCTGCGTTTGCACCGAGCGTCCACACTACACCGCGTTTTAGGGCACCGAAAACGAATAAGTTTGAAAACGCTCCCGAGGACAGAGGAGTTTGAAAACGGCGCGTTTTCCTGATAGTGTGGATGACGGAAAACTAAGAAGTCCGAAAACGATGACGTAGGCACCGGCGTTCGCTATATGATTGGTTCTTAGCAGTTATGACGTGTCATTCCCTGATTCGTCACCCCCTTACCACGTGACCCTTTCTGGAAGAGAACAACAACAACAGCCTTGATACCGATCGACTAGCAGGTTAATTCAACATGGAGAATGTGGTATTGGTTACAAATGTTTGTACATAGATGTTCAAACATGTAGGGACTTAGGACCCATGGCAACCCGGAGGGGATTCACTTCTTTAGCTTCAGCTGGAATCAGCTGATATGGAGAGATTAGAGGGGCGTGTCCAGTGACGTCATCAGTCCTACAGAACGTGTGTTGACCAGATGTATGGACCCATAATCTAGTAAACTTTGTTTAATGACTGTTCATTTAAAGTACATGTGCTGTCTGTGTGGGAGACATAGAGTTAGACCTGCAGTGTTGTAACTAAGCTTGAAAAATAAAACTTCTAAAAACTTCCACGACATGTGTCTGTTTGAGTTTATGAGGAAGACTTTAGAGGAAGTTCTTAAGTATCAAGCACAACGAGTATCAAGAGTAGTGTAATCTATTATCTGTACCCAAGCAACCAATGTGCGTCCTGTTTACACCGGCATGCATGCACCCTGTACGTGAATAGTCACGTGATATTCGTTTTCAGGGGAGCAAGTCTGGATGCACATAATTTCGAAAACGATGCTGAAACGCACGTGTGTGGAAGGAGATCTAAAACCCCGTTTTCATTTGAAAACGAGTGAAAACGGGTTAATGTGGACAGAGCGATCAATAGAGATAATGTCTCTCCTGTTTCTCTCTCATTGTTTCATCTCCACATAGAGTTTCATGTTTAAGAAAAAATCAAACAGGCAGGAGTGTTAACCCACCTCTCTGAACTCTGAAGTATAAATGTATCTGTGAGGAGACATTTAGCTCAGCTGTCACTCCCCAATGCAGAATCTACCGGCCGGGCCTTCACTCAAAACCATTCACCTGTGAGAAACTTCTCACTTGCCCTTGCAAAAGCTTTCTGCTCATTTTTCTTTCCTACCGACTGAACTGTAGGCGAGTCTGCTGGCAGAGATGGAATGATATATGAGGAGGAAGACGGGAGGGTGGAGCGAGAGAGAAGGGAAGGCTATGAATGAACAACTTAAAAGTCCAGAGCTGCAGGAAAAAACAGATGCAGTCAGCAAAAGACGTAGAGAGAGAGAATGAGAGAGAGAGACAAGTCCATCAGCTTAAAAAGCAAGGAGACAGAGGCAATATAGCAAATGGCTGCAGTATGGGTGTGGAGGTTCAGAGAGAGAGGGAAAGAAGTACTGTGATGGAGAGCACAAAAGAGTGAAGCATAAAGAGCCAAGAGGATACTGTGTCATAGAAGAAGATGTGATGGATATTGGTGGATGTTTGTTCTGTTTCTTCAAATTAACATGAAATAAATGTGAATGAGAAAAAAATGTAATGTAACTGTAAAGAAATTAGAACTTTTAGCAGATGCACAAAACCAAATGTAGCTAAGTGGACACAGATGGCGGAGGAAAAAGATTCCTAGAGAAAAATCCTAGTTAATGAGAAATGGGTGTCAGTGATAAAGTGGCCAATGGGGTTAATAGCATAAACAGTTTTAGGGAAAAAGGGCGGTAAGGAAATTGACAGGAAATGTATACAGGCATAACCACAAATATTACCCCCCGTTGTTCTTCCGTTGTAAACATTTCATACATATTAATCATTTGTTTATGTCTGCTTCTGCATTATTAAATAAAGTACATAACCTGTAGTCCATGCTGCCTTGTATTATTAATTGTATCAGAGTTAAAGCGGTTCACATATAAGTACTACCCTCTCTTCCGTGTTGTAAAAATAAATGATGTGTGTAAGCGAAGAGCATCGATAAAGTGTCTTGTTGGTTTCTCTAAGAACCACTAAAACAACATTCCCTTGGCGGCAAAAGTGTATTTGCAGCCTGAATAATTTTCCAGCAACTACACCAACAGCTCCACCTGGGAAGATTGTGTCATTACATAAGTGGAACAACATTGTGAGTAAGGACAGTGTGTTTGCTGGTTAGGCACTAGCGCCTTTAGGAGGAAAGAAGTTGGCAGCTAGATAAGGGGTTTAATATGAGGGCTCGTCTAGACTTGTGCAGAAACAATTAGATAATTAATTGATTGGTTGATCAACTGAAAATCAAAAACTTTAGATAAGCAATTTGTCATTTATCAGGGAAAATTTGCAGGTTCCTTCTTATGAAATGAGAGTTTTATATCATAGACCCTTTTCACAGAGGAACATCATTGATTTTATTATCAACAGCTATGCATGCTGGCTCACTGGTCACTTGAGTAGAAGAGATCCATCATTGATGTTAACACCTGGGTTTTTCCTGCTGTAAAAAGTATGCTGTGAAAAAGACCCGTTGGCTCTGAGAACTTGTGTTGGATATTTCCCTTTTTTCAAAAGATAAAATAATTAAAAAGAAAATTTGTATTATTAAAAATGAAACGACATTGTAAATTACCATTTGTTGCAGTCCTAGTCTCAACTGCTGCTCTGGAGTGTGCAGGTAACAATGGGTTAAAAGAAAGTATAAGAATGTGCTTAAATGTGTTGAAGAGGCGCTTGGAGCCACAGAGTGACAGAAAAAAGATGGCAGTGAGCCAACAGATCGGAGGGAAAAACATAAAAAGGGCACTGATGTGACAATTTTACAGGGAGAAAGAGAGGTGACAGGCCAACGCTAGAATAAGAGTGAGAAGTGGGAAGTCAGAGGTAGATTCTACTACTCTCTGCTCCTGCAGGGCCGCTCCACTGACTGCACCGTTGCTGATGTGGTGATTGGAGATCCATTGATCCAGTTAAAGTCATTAGGTGGCCAGAAGGTCAGCCAGCCTGCCGTTAATCACTCACTAATTGGCGGGAAATGACTGATTTGGTTTCCTGCGTGCTCAGAGTTGCCCGGCTGCCAGATATGACCAGCACTTCCCTCACCAGCACAACTCATTAAGCATGTTTACTGTAAATAGCTACGGGTCAGCCACAAAACAAATGTGCAGTGGTACGCCAAAGGTTAGAGCACCATCAAGGAAAGGTTGTTGTCGCACAAAACAAAATGAGGGCGCTCAGTCAGAGGGGAAATGGCAATTTGCTGATTATTTATAGTCAAATTTTCATCAGTGACATTCAAATTTAGGTTTTGCATAGAATTTGTTATTGCACAGTATGCCATGTTGTTAAAGCAAAATAATGACTGTGAATTTAACTATTTATTTTATTTAATTTCAAGGTTCTTTTCCTCTAAAATTTGAAATGAACCCTTGCTGTCCTTTATCCTGTATTACAATGCATCATGTAGGAATTACATCATCCCATGATTTTTTTAATACAGTGCAATGAGGTAGTCATGAAAATGTCACCGGGAGGAGTGCACTGAGAACATTACATGCTACATTTACAGATAAATAAGACGTTTATTTCAGATTATGCCGCTGAATGTCACTGCTGTTATTGCCTCCTACTTTATTACATCTCTGTCAGTGGCTCAACAATATTACGTCTCCAAATGATAACCTTCAGTAGATGACCGCATCAGATGATCTGTAATATGACGGGAATGAATTTCATGCAGTGGTTTTTTCCTCTAAAATGCCACAAGGTGCCCACTGCTGTGCCACTGAGGGGTGGTGAGGGAGAAGCTGGAAGGGGAGGGAGTAAAGATGCAATGTGGTAAATAGATAGCGACCACAGATACTTGGAAGCTCAAGAGGTAATAAAGACTATGACCTTTACAGTAGACAGACTGTCACTTCTGGTTTGGATCTGGACTCTGTGGTCTCAGCAGATGTGTCTGTGACCAAAGGCCAGACTATGTGCACCCACCTGAGCCCAACTTTTCCACAGCTGACTGTCCACTCATCCCTAAAGGACAAATCGCACACAAACACACAAATATATAAGTACCTGAAACACAATGTGGAGGCAAAAAGATTTGTCCCCTGTCCCCATTTCTGCTGCTCTCCTCCCCCCCGGTCCTCGTCCTCACAGGCTGAGCAGAGATAGCAGCCTAATCAAGAGGTGATGACAAACCCGACAGATTCACAACAGAACATAACACCCTCGCCAAACCGTCACACCGCTGTCAAAACTGAGGGCTGCTCCTGTCCACCTTGATACGTCAAGTTTCTCCTTTATCTATACGTTAGCTGCAAGACATTCTGAGTACAAGAGTGCAACATCATTCCAACAGAATGATTGAGACTATCAAATTCACAGTCCACAGGGATGCTTTATATTTGGAACATCCATCATGAATAAACCACACTGAATTAACGGAAAGATAAACAATGAGAAGCTGTGGTCACACCCCGTAAATAGCAACACGTCTAACTGGTTTACTTCTGCAGATGAAGCCAGTGTTAACGGGTTATGAATATTCATCAAGCCTCACCTTTCCCATTTTAGTGCTCTGGAGGATCAACAAGCCAGGAAGGAACAGAGGAGCATGATGAATTCTGCAAAGGACGGGTTATCCAATAGCATCACCTCCGCTCCATTATGAAATCTCTCTAGCTAATTTGAAACATTAAACCAATTACTTTAATGAACTGATATTGTCCTCTTTCTCGGCTTGGGCTCTGTGCTAAAGAAACCTTTTATCATTTTGTTTTGCGAGCGCTGTAATATTGTGATTTATTCCAGAGACACTGCAGACAGCAGCAGTAAAATGTATTAGGCTGGGAGCTTTCTGGCTCATACACAAAGTTGTCATTATTAATCAACTCCACCGGCCTTCATTTCCTCCCCAGCTCCACCCTCACTGATGAGGACACATAACCATTTTCGGTGCACTTTAAGTTCTTGTTTTTTAGTGTAGTCACCAAACTCTAGTTGATTTCTGCTGCCTTTAAAAGCCATACACTAACCATTTATGTATCACATTGTAAGCTGAGGTACCATAGTTGGACAAATTCTGAATTTGTCACACCGTTAATCACTTACAGACTAACAGCTTCAGTGGCACCGAACACACAGACCATTTTAATTCTTGCAAAACTCCGCCCTAAGTTGTTCCCAGAGGATGAAATGGAAAACATCAGAGGGACTTTACTGGAAACCAAAATGCATTGACATGGAGAAAGCGTGGCAGTGAACATCCTGTTTACTCTGCGTAGCCTGATGATCCCCACCCAGTGGAGGGCCCGGCACAGTGTACTGCAACAACTCATTTGGTAGCAACACTGATTTCTCAATCTCTGACAGTTACAGGAAAGATCATTCTTTGATGGGAAATCTGAAATGAGTAGCAGAAAAGTTAACCCATTTAGGGGGGAAATTTATTGTGAAATATTTTGCGAGGCAAATTCCATGCATGACTTAATTATTTTTCCTCTTTAATTGCAAATCAAAGCCCCCACGCAGCAACAGATGCTTACAGACTATGTGAGTCAAGCTTGGCAGAAAATTGCATCTGTGCTTCATACATGAAGGGGGGGGGGGGGGCTAGCCAATGTACTGTAAAAACCAGGCCTTACTGTGGGGTCTAGAATCTTTGCATGACAGCACTGTAATTTAATTTATCACGCCTCAGCACACACCAAATCAGACATGGATGATCCCTATTCTGCATCGGGTGTGTGGGTTTGCAGTCGGGGTGGGGGAGGGACAAAGGGGCAGCAAAGGAACACCTGCAGCGATGGTGGTGGTGGTGGGGATTCGATTTCCACTGTTGTAGTGGGTCCTCAAGTGGAACAAATTCACCACGCAAGAGCAGGTAGAAGGATATGGTTACACTGGGGAGGATGGAGAGGAAAAACAGGGAACGACAGGTGAAAACTGCAGACATGTAGGGGCTTTAGTGGAGGAGCGAAGAGCCAAACGGGGGGATGAAAAAACCCAGAGAGGCAGAACAAACAGAAGTATTCTTCAACTGAATATTGTGGCTTACACAGAACACAGAAAGTAATCAGCTTTAAATCCCTGGTGACATATTTTTCTTGAAAACAAGGGCCCCATTCCAATCAGGCCCCTAAACCCTCTCCCTACCCACTTCCACTCCTGGCCACCATATTAAGTGCCATTCCAAACCAATTACCAGGGAGTGTTAATTCTAAAACCGTCCAACAGCGAGTCTTCATAGATGCTGACTCAACCAGCCGCCCCAACAGGTCACCCGAAATGCCGTTTTGAGTTTGTCCAGGGCTCCGTAAAAATTGTTGACAAATATTTACTCATAAACGGCTCAAACTAAGATAGATGTGTTCTTAAGGGGCTGGATTGTAATTGGGCTTAGGAGTGTTAAAGGGTTTGGAGATATGTTTTACACTTTTAGCATGAGGTGTTTTCAAATAAACTTGGGTTCAGGTCTATATCCAAGAAAGCACTTACACATACACTCACAAAGGATTGGCAAATGGCGTTCAGCTTAATAAATCGATTTCCTAAAACGATTTTTTTTTTGCTGTTAAAGTTATAGGTTACTGTATGTTTAGTAATCATATAAATTGACAATGCTATATATGTTTATTGGCAAAAATGTACACTACTGGTCTTTATGAGCTAGCTAATAAAGATGTTTTTCTAAAGTTGTAATTGTGAAACCAGATTTAGTAATTTACCAGTTCTAAGCTCACTGACTTAATGGCTTCTAAGAGTTAAGAGAATACTAATGTAAACAGACAGAGGGATTACAAATAGTTTATGTAAACTGATCCAGGAGCTTTGGGTCCTTTGATTTGTAAATTGAGGCAAATTATTTTCAGTCTTCATCCAGTCAAAACCATGGCAATGAATGAATAGACTGCAGACATGTTGACACGCATCAGGACACTGGCTGGAACTAGCTCTCCAAAGTGGCTCTGTTGTTTTAGGTTAGCAATTAAAATAATTGAACCCTGTGAAAAAAAAAAAGGTGAAAAATGATTCCAACCCTGATATGTTGCATGAACATATACAGATGACGACTTTGACAACACCCGTAAAAATGATATATAGATTCCTACGAAAGAAATTCAAGGAAGTTTGTAATTTGTCACATTCAATTTGTCAACACAAACACAGTGACATAATCAAAGTTAGTGACAATCGTTTCCAACTGGAGGGCAAACCAGTCCGATGTCAGCTTTGGAAATGACAGCGACGCTGCAACGAGATCCTTTTACGCTCCAACTGATCATTTAAACCTAAAGGCTTTGGGCAGCGCATGAGAAATGTGCTCTAGGATTAGATCATTCAACACATGTTGTTACTGTATTTGATTGATATTGTCATGAGGGACAGTTTATCTGATTCACATCTGGGATCAATGTCAGTGTAAACTGTGGGATTGATTTCAATGGTCTCAGAACCATTGGGGACTCACTGGATAAACTGACTGTATCAAAATACTGCCAATAAAAATATTTCTATTGAAGTTGTCCAATAATTAAATAGTACTTAGGTGTGATTACACACAATTAACACATTCAATTTCGATGAAATGAATTCACTTCAAGTAATGATTACAACACTGTTAAAAGAGACAATGGACGCAATTTTATGCATTTATTCATGTAGTTATTCCACTCTGATTCAAAGGCTCAAGGCTGGGTCAGCGATTTAATAGCCAAAAATACTCTAGAATTTATGGTTAACTTTTTTTTTTAATCTCCTTCAGTTTTTCCTCTTCATTTTTTGTACCATCCTTCCTTAAAAATGCCACAAAACTTTGAAAAGTGCATTTTTGTGAATATCTCCAAAACTTCTCACGTTGTTTATATACCCCCGATAAAAATGTTCCCCATTATCAAGGCTTGTGAGGTCACAAATTTGCAACAAGAAACAACCAACATTTTTTCCCCAAAGGTTTTATAACCATCCTGTTCAAACAACATTCTCTTTTTTCTTTTTACACAGCCAGAGAACAAAAAAGATTAAACATAATAAACTCCCAAACCTTTTGTACAGAGAAATCAAACTAAATGAAGAAAACGTCTCTTATATTAGTCCATGTTTTATCCTCTGAATCCACTCTTGCATTTGCCATTAAATTGGGAAGGGAGACACAATCGTGTCAACATGAGGCTCTCTGTGTTGTATGCAATGTCAATCAGTCCATTTCACTTGCTGGTTTTATCTGTTTTATATGGAATAGAAACCAGTAAGTCTAGGCCATTCAACAAGTAATCCAGTAATGTCTATGATAGTGTGTGCGTGCGTTCAAAGGTTATCAGTGTGAGTGTGTCTGGAGTAGGCAAATCTAAATCAAGTGTGTGAATGCATGTCTGTGTGTGAATAGAGTCTCATAGTTTAGGCCAGTCCGAATCCCTCCGAGCATTCCTGAATGGCCAACAGCAGCATATGTCTCAGCTTTTCATAGCTTTCGTAAGCTGGGAGGTCCAGCTGGTTAAAGCTGAGAGGAAAAAAGGAAAAAAAAAAACAATGTTACATTTTCCCAATTGTGTTTTTGCTAATACTGTTCTCATAATGAATGCCTTGCTGTGTTTACCAGGTATGAGCAGATGGCAGGCGGTCAGTGGAGCGATCATCACGGTGGATCTGGAACTTCTGGATTCCGTTCATGCCCTCCAGAGCAGCAAAACCCTGGAGAGGAACCTTGGATGTGCCAGTGACAAACTGTAGGAACTTGGCCCGGTCTGCCTGGTCAAAGGATCGCAAGGCTCTCCAGAACCACTGGATCTTTAGTACAAAAAAAATTAAATATATAAAAAATTGGAAACATGCAAGACAAAAGCAGCCGAGATATAAATGTGTCCCAACATAGCTTTGTCTTTTTTTATTCTGTACTGGAGAAAACTGGGCTTCTACTGAGCTAGAGGTGAGGACAGAATCTGCATTGAAATTAACATTTAGGTAAAAGCCAAATGAAAAAAATCCTTCATCTCCTAGATTTGCTCTAGTCAATTAACTAACATACCCGTATAAGTTCACTCAAACATATGTACATATGTATTCAAATAATAAAGTAGTACACGTGTTTACACATGCATACCTGGATGGAGCTGGACTGGTATTTGTGATATTCAGTGTTGGCCTTTAGGTCATCGATGTCGATAGTGGGCAGGCCAGAGATGAGCAGCTCCAGTTCCTGCTCAGTGAAGATGGAGATCAGCCTCTTGGGGATGATCTCGTAGAATCCCTCAAGGAAGGCTGCCAGCTGCTTGCGGATCGCACCTAGAAATGATATACATTAACACTGAGATCTTTCTGTAGTAAATACAATATTCTTTATTTTTAATGCAACTAACATTATTTCATCATCCAATTTGGTGGAAATATTTTCAATTAAGCATCTGGAAATACAAAGATTTACAGAATAATGTATTTGAGCAGCTGGAGGGTGCTGCCTATGATAAATCAGCGTTATCTGAGAGGGAAACACCTTCAGCTCTCTGCTGCACCGTTAGTTCAAAAGAGGGCTGCCACCTAGTGCTTTCATTGTGTACCATCGAGAATCTTTCATACACAGCCTGAACACCTAAAATGTTGTATCTTTATAATATATATATAGATTAACCCATTTGGAGTGACTAATAGTAGTTTTTTTTTTGTAATACTAGGCATAATTATATTCCTACTGCTAATGAGTTATCACATATTTGGTAAAAGAACCCCAATCTCACCTGTCATCTTCATCTGGCATACCAGGTGCACATACTCCTTTTTGTTTTCCTCTGTGACCAGGATATTGGCTCCATTTGGCTTGAGGTCTCTCACTTCACATACTCCAAACTCCTGGACCTACACAGACAGAGCACATGCAGGCTTTCAGTATCACTCGTTCAGCTTGATATTTCACTGCTGGTCACAGATGGTATCCATTAACAGTATTTTAAAATCATCAGATTGCAAATTACACATTTACAGAAATAATGATATTAAAGCATAAAGCATTTGAGATTCAAACCCTTGAGGCCTTATCCAAATTTCAACATTTAAGAAGATAAAGCATGAGAACCAATTATTCACTAATTAAAACGTTCAGAGAGCAGACACCAACCTCTGTGCTGAATGTCAGCTCATAGCCCAGCGTGGACACATCATTCTCCAACAAGTACACCAAACCCTGGAAAAATGGGTAGTCCTCGCTCTCCATGTCTGTGTACCTGGCAAGACCACAGAAATACATCCATATTATGTACATATTCAAGAAAAGGTCTGCAAATATAGCCAACCAGCTCTCTGGTTGCAACACCATCTAGTGTAGCAATCAATAATGCATGGTTTGTTGGGACATTTAGTGTAGAATGAACACGTCTTGAACAATTAGGATACTTGGCTGTAACTGTGAGTGGTTAAAATACCTGACACTCTTGCCCAGAATGTGCTTGTAGAAGCTGCGGGTGAAGTAGCACTCCAGTAACCGGTTATCGTAGACTGCCTTGGCCACCACACGACCCACAAACTTGAAGTAGCTAAGGTGGTTGGGGTTGCAGTGGGACGAGGGGTTGATGGTATAGGTGACCCGGTCGCCTGGCGAAGTGCGAAACAGGGCGTACATGGGGTTGAACATCTCCCGGGAGATGATCATGTACCATTCCCTCAGCAGGCCTCCAGCATCCTGGCCCTCCTCGCCTTCAAACACAATGTATCTGTAATGGAAAGGGAGCAGAGTGTGATTCAGGTTGAGTGGTTCTGAATTGAGAGAACACCCATGTGGATAGAGGGGCAATGGAGCCTTACAGCCTATTCTTCATGTCCTCTGGGCTTTTGCGATGCAGCTCCCTGTAGGAGTCCTCAAACACGTGATCTCTCCTCACATGCACAGCCATGTCCTCCTTCCTAAGACCTTCATCCAGTCGCTCTAACTCCTGGCGGAAGTACCTGCAGAGATGGCCAGTAAGTCAGTAATTTTAGAAAACAATAACTGTTTATTAGAAAGTGTAAGATAGAAGTGTGAGATAATGCCACTTACTTCCTCTTAACGTCAAAGTCCAGGATGCGTATGTAGTCAACCAGTACTGCAAAAGGCCCATCAGCCAAGTGAGTGGTGGACTGGCGCAGGATCTGGTTAAGCACTGTGCGGTGAGTTTCTACAAGGAAGAAGAATGAGTCCCGTTAGACACTCCATCACCAGAACACAGCTTTATCATTCTCCTTACTCAAAACTTTAAGGCTCACCGGCAAAGCGGAGGAACTTCTGCGTATCCGGAGGCAGGTTTGAAGAGATGTGCATGGAGGATGGTTCCCTGGAAAAGAATGGGTCTAGGGATGAGGGTGTGGCAGGTGTGAGGGGTGCCGGCGACAGCGGTGGAGGCTCATCCTTGATGTGAGAAAGCTGGCTCTCCCGGGTGTCCCTCACAGGAGGTTTGCTTTCTCGCTCTGTGGCATGGACTAGGAAGAAGGCCTCCACAGCAGGCTGGAGAACTGGGGGAAACAAAGAAAACATCATTATGGGAGGAAATCAGTCAACCATACTCCTTCAAGAGACAAAACCACTATATCAAAATCACACACAGCATAAAGAAATGCATTTTCTTAAGAAGGATTCCACCTACCCAGTACGGCATGCTGGTCATGAGACTCCTCCAGCTCTTTCAGGCACTCCCCGAGCATGTCCCATAGTTCATCCAACAACAGCTGCTCGCTGAGAAGTGGGAGGTCTGGAAGTCTCTCCTCACTCTCTGACTGTCCGTTTCCATCCTCATCTGAAAAATATATTTTATTATAGACTGAACCATTGTACATGCGTTATGCTGTCATAAACTGTGACTAAAGTATTTGTTTTTACAGCCCCCAAAAATTGTTTCAGTGTTGGTGAATATGTCTTCATTCTATAGACTATGTTAACATTGTTATTATTGTTACTATCAAAGAAAGGTAGACACATTGTGCTCACTGGATGCGAAGGTCATTTACTGACTAAACAAAAACCAGCAAATCCGCAGGTCTTTTAAATTGTCATTAACAGTTTGTAAGCAAGTCCTACCCAGAGGTGCAGGGTCCTGCTCGAGAGGAGAAGGCTGGTCCACATCCATTGGGGATTCATCTCTCTGGGCAGCCTGGGCTTCTGACATGGACTGTACTTCAGACTACAGAAAACGAACCAGGAAGGACCAGAGAGACAGAGACACAGGATGAACAACAAGGAAAAAACATGGAATACTTCATGATTGGCATTTGTTTTCGTCACAGGAACCATCTTTTGTGTTTTGCCATGCATAATGACATTCCCATGATCCGTTGAAAGAGGAGGGGAACTGCAACAGAGTACAGAAGGAAGGAGGGCCAAAAGCATGAAGCCATGCCAGCCAGCAAACAGACACATAAGTGAAACAGATCAAACAGTTTTGAGCAGGCAAGACATTCATATTTGGATCATTTGAACAATCAAACATGTCAAGGCAAAGACATTGATTTAAGATGCAGTTGTCACTGGCAAATCTGTCTCTCTGTCAATAGAGCTGCCAATGTTCATCATGGCAGCAGCTGTCACTGTGCATTACCAGATATCAGGCCGAATGGTGACTGCACACCACATTATGTCATTTACAATATCATAAAAGGTCTATCTTTCAGCTTTCAAATGCTCTACTACTGTAAGTGTGTGCGGTGTGTGAGTAGGAGTATGCCTGCCATCAGTGCAGCCCATGCTAACCGTGGAAGCAGCAGCCGTGCCAGCAGGGGGAGCAGCACCAGTGGGGGCATGGGGGGCCGCCACTGAGGATCCGGCAGCAGCAGCGACGGCAGCAGAAGCAGATGAGGCGGTGGGTGGGGGGGCCTGTTGGAGCCGACGTGCCCTCTGACCCTCTCTCACCATCTGGATGATGGCGTCAGCCTCCGCCTCTAGTTGACGCACCGCAGCCTGGATACTGCTGGCTGAGCCTAAACTAGTGGAGCCTGGATGTTGGAAGAGGGAGGAGGTTGTTTCACTTGATAAATAATCAGGATGTTGTATGCATACGTCAAGAAAACTGTGTATATGTAACATCTTCTTACCTAGTCGCCCTGTCTGTTTGGCTTTCTTGTTGGCACGCCGTGTGTCCTCACGCAGCTGGATAATGACCTGCAGCACCCGCAAGAAGAACTTCTGCGTCGACGTCTTGGAGGTTAGTGAGCTCATACAGGGAAGCTGTAGTTCACGTCCCCCGAGAGTGCGTTTTTGTGCAGCCACAATGACCACACTCTCCGATCCGTCAAACCTGTGCCCAAGCCAAAAAACGCATACAAGGTAAAGGAAAATTGTAGTTGTGACAAATTTACTTTCATGCAAAAACTGAAAACTACAGGGCTTCGCCAATTTAAATACAGGTTCAGGTTAAACAAAATCAGTCTACCACAGAATCTTTTGCATGTGTGTTGACAACCTAAAGTCACTGGGTGGCCCAGAACTATCACTGGCTAACCTGCTAGTCATCTTGCCCTTGAGTCTGCCTGTGAGGGAGGTATCTTCAGGTGGTGCATCGGGGGAATGTGAATCTGCTTGTGCCCGTCTCTGCTGCTCCAAGTTGTATTCTCTAAGTTCGGCAAGCAATGTGCCTGAGAGAGGGAGAGAAAATTTAAAACAGAATTAAAGTGTTGTGGTTTTAGCCTCTTCCGACCAGTATAAAGTTTCAGCTTCCATCCATGTTTGTCCAAAATGTAATCACGTTATTATTTTTTCCTTTTAAACATTTGTGTTAGGTTGTAAATTAGCACATGAATTCCTGAGTCATGGCCAAAATTTTTGTTTTTCTTAAGTCACAGTGACCATTCTCAAAATCTAATCATATATCCTTGAGCCCAAGTTGGACTCAACTGATAAGTTTACACAATGTGTTTAAATAGGAGCATAAGCATCTGTGCAGTTTTCCAGCACTGACCGATCTGTTTGCAAAGAGTGTATCCGAGGTGTCTCGCTCCACTGAGCAGCAGTCTGAGCACAGTGTCTCTGGTGGCGCCGTCTCCTCTAGATAACTGCAGCAGGATGTTGGCTGCATCCTCTAGACCCTCCTCTGAACATGAGTGAGATGTCAGCACCTTGTAAGGAGGAGGAAAATGATTATTTATAAATTACAAAAAGGTCTAAGAAACACACAACACAGAACATTTGCCCTGTGTCCAAAACAATGAAAAGGAGAAGATGATCTTGTCAATACTTCTATATAAAAGCTCCTAAGAAAAAGTGCCTATTTGTATCACAGTCCAACTGTGGAAAGAAAAGACAGTTCTCTGGACACTGGTCAATATAATTTATGCTGGATGACTGGACTAACTGATCCATCTGGCTAAAAACACTGCTGTTGTCATTCCTCAACTATGAACAGCCTGCAACAAGTTACAAAGATGCCCCGGGAATGCACATCTTAAACATTTGTTTTCTTAGGCATTCTTTTGATTTTATTACTTGTGGGTTATCTCACTTATTTCACAATGACAGTATTAATGACAAACAATGACTTTCCCCCCCCATACCTCCACAGAGAGTTGAAGCTGTTTCTCTGTGAGTCCACTGGAGGCCATCTTGTTGTCAAACTCAGTACTGCTTGTAGCGCCCCTCAGTTTTCCTGTGTTGGCAAAACGGGCCAGAAAATATACACATTATTTTCTGCTGAGATCAATGTTACACCGTTAAATCTAAATGAACTAATGAACTTATTTTGGAATAAATTAACAATACCTGTAGAAGTCATTCCAGTGGACGTGGGTATAGAGATTGTTGTAGAGGATGTCTGGGAGGCTGCTAGACTTGTCCCTGAGGATGTACCCTGGACTACAGCTCCCACAGAGGCCCCCAAGACTGACACAGTAGGCTGGATAGAGCCCGCTGACATCGTGCCTTGTGTTGTGATTTGGGCTGTGACTCCTGAGCTGGATGCCGTGGTGGGGATGGCAGCCTGTGGGGTGGGGTGTCCAGCAGGCACCTCGGTGGCCTTGTTGTCAGGCAGGGCAATGGATATGAGGGAGAGCAGACGCAGCAGCTTTTCAGTGAGCAAGGAGCTCCGTCTGATTACAGGGTGGGACAGCATGTTCATCAGCTGGCCCAGAGGAGAGGTCTCCAGGCTTAACTGAGCCCCCTCAGCCTCTGCACTGCCCCCCAGAGGCACTGTCTTCATAGAGGCCTTGCCCTTGCGGCTGACATTCATGTTGTCCAGCTTGACTAGAAGGTCCCAAAAATCAGTGGAGATTCCCAGGGACTGGAGAGTAGCGGCAGTGGAGCTGAAGGAGTTCTGGGTGCTGGAGGCATTGGCGCTTGGGTTACCTAGAGATCCTGTCCTGGAGCCCCCACCTCCACCCCCTCCCACAGAGGTTATTGAACAAAGACGAGAGTCCAGGTCAGACGAAGATGTTAACAGATCCTTGCAGCGCTGCTGAGTGAAGTGGCTAGGGAACACCTGCAGGGACAGAAAATAAATAAAAAGGACTTTAATTATTATAACTTAATTTACTTTTTTCAAAATTTGCAACCTAAAATAAATGATAAATCAGATGTAGATGAAGATAGATGGACTCTCACCTTTGCTAGCTGGATGAGTGTGTCCAAAACATGTCGACAGACCACTGGAGCAGCTTGTGGGTGGATGTGGACAGTGGAACCTCCACCTCCAGCACACGTGACTCCCGCAGCAGTGCCTGACACTCCTGCCAGAGTCCCAGATCCTGTTGAACCCCCTGCTGAGTGACGGTCAGCATGCTTCCTCCCTGATGCTCGCTGAATCTGGAAAATGTTTGTCCGACAGCCCAAGGCTGCATCCATAGAAACAGAGAGCCAGGAAAGCTGGCTGGAGCTGCGAGACTCTACCCTGTTCAGTAGCTCTAAGGAGGAAGAGGAGGAGGAAGAGGAGGATGAAGAGGAGAGGGAGGAAGTAGCAGACCCTTTTCCTCCACAGCCTCCCTGGGTGCTCCTCTTGCCACGAGAGTCTTCTAGTCGTGTGGTCTCCACACACACCTCACTCTCGCTGCTGCGTTGGAGGATGGATAACAGGCTCCGAATGACCCAACCACGAGTCTGGGAGTGGTAGCAGAGGTTCCTGAGCACACGGTGCAGACGGCTGGTGTTAAGCTTTGGTTCATCCACAAACAGCAAAACCAGCAGGCAAGACAAGGCCTCGTGGTCCAGCAGCAACCGACCGCGCAGACGCAACAAGGAGTCCACGCTGGAACTGGATGGTCTGAGGAAACAAAAGGATAACATATATTCAGTTTGTCAGCTGTCAGAAGTGCAGTATGATTTGATCAAGACCATCTAAGACATTTGCAAAAAGTCAGGAATTTACATATTGTATTTAATAAAGAAAAAAATGCTGCAAAATTCTAATTCTCAAAACAGTCTATTAGATGACAGTCTCCTCTCACCTGTGGTTTGTTCCTCCCCCCATTTGAAAGGTGCCTCCTCTCTGCACAGCAAGTCGAGTGTACTGGACGCCACGATTGCTCCCTAACCGACTGGTGAAGGCTGGTGAGCGCAAGATGGCTGATAGGGCTGAAGATGAGCTATGACCAAACAACCTCTCATGCATCAGTTGCCTCTGGCGTGCCTCTTGCTCTCTACGCAACGCGGCTGCTTCAGCAGCAATGTCCGGGGGCATGACAGCCAACACGCTGTCTTCCATGTCCTCCAAGACACTACGCCGGAGCTCTGAGGGCAGCGTCTGGATGAAGGTGACTGGATCCAGAGGAGTGTCTCCCTGTGTGGGTTGTTGGGATAGCTCCCTGCGCTGCTGCTCAGCCCGCTGCTGGGCAAGTACCTAAGACAACCAATGACATTCCTCGTTAGGAGAAATACTTTTTTGTGATCCTTTACATCTTTGGTAAGAAATCGTATTTTATATTTCTTCCCGTTTGCAGATCTAAATCGTAAGCATTGTGTTGTCTGCAATGTAATTGGAAGGAGGAGTCTCTTACCTCCTCCTGGATGGCAGGTGGCAAGGCTGCCAGGAACTCAGGGCTGACCTCGGTAACCCCTGGTCCTCCCAGTACAGGTGCTGTAGTGGAAGGCAAGGTAGTGGCAGCAGGAGGACGGGAGGGTGGTCTGATGCCAAGCTGATTTTGCAGCACCTCTCGACGGATGTCCTCGGGAAGAGCTGCCAGAAAAGAGGGATCCACACCCTCTGGCAGACTGATGCCTGCCAAGACAAATATACCATGATATAATATTTCTATAAAATATGAAAAAACTGCAGGGAAAAGTATGAGAACAAAAAATGTTACCTGCAAGAGGGTCCTCATCATCATTGCTGGTGGATGGGAGGGGCTCTTCCTGGATGGCCTGAGACTGGCTGTCAGCACTATCACTCCTGGGCATAGTTTCCCCCGGTGATGAGACAGAAGTAGAGCTGTAAATAATTAAAAAGGCTATCAATCCAGAGCCCTATGTGACTAATTACTCAACCTATTAACACACTGTCAAATTGAAACCAGTCAAAGGGCATACAAAACACTGCATACCTTAGTAAGAATGCAATGTATTTTACATTTCCCAACTGAATATTAAATGAAATGCTGCAAAAGAAGCTGGTGGGAAATTATGGCTTTCAGCTCAATTTCTTTCCCCCTGTTTAGTTTCGGACTGAAACAGAGGAAGCATGCACTGGCGGTTTAAAAAAAGGGTACGCATTTTACACAATCTGGAACATTTTAATAAAAATGCATGGTCATCTGGTCAAGAGATACAGGGTAAATGATACCGCTTCTGAACGTTTGGTTAGGGATGCTACTAACCCAGTCTCTGCATCTGTTGGCCGATCAGTCAGCCCACTCTCCCCGCTGCCAGACAGCTCCTGAGACAGCTGGGTGGTCTGGGCAGGGTTGGGAGCAGCTTCTTCCTGAGTGGCAGAGGCAGGGCTGCTAGTATCCATGGGTGACCCTTCCAGTTGTGACACACCCACTATTGCAGGCTCTGAGGTCTCCACGATGTCTGGACTGAGGGAGGCTGAGGGAAAAAAAAAAGTGTGAGTAAGGTTAGGAAAGGTGTGAATCAATGTACTGTAGCAAAATTCTTTGGGCAACTGATTTGTATTTCAGTGTTCAGAAGACTTTGACAGATACTAGCTACAAGCATGGTCAACAACAACATTTACATTACAGATGTGTATCCTTACTGTTGGCCAGTCTGTATAAACAGAGTTTTCAAAGTTAGTCTACCTTCCCTGCCTTCATCCAATGCTCCTCCTCCTCCACCTCCACCACCTCCTCCGACTCTCTCACCGATTGTGGGTGCCGGGGACATTTCCATCTGAGATGCCTCTGCTTCACTGTTTGGCCTGTCAGCTGCCGACAAAGGTGGAAGGCCTGCCCCTGCCAGAGCAGCCAGTGAACTTGCATGCGACTCAGCCAGCAGCAGGTCGGTAATTGGCTGGTGGACCTGCTGACTGATCGGTGTCTCTAGGGAGACTAAGGCCTGTTCATGAGGTGCAGGTGTGGTGGGAGTGACCTCTCCAGATGGGGGAGCAGTAAGGAAGCCCTCTGAGACCCTGGGAGGGTCCAGACATGACACCGTACCACCCTGAGCCTGCTCACCCTCTGCAACGTCCAGAGAGAAATCGTATGTGAAGACAGTCATATAGTTATTAGACATTTTAGAGATTTCTGAACTCATCTTCATTTTTAGAGTGACTAATCATGACGGATGGTTTATAAACAGTAAAATGCTCGATAAGAAAATAATACTGAATATTTGTTACAAGTGGCTTTTTGCTATGCTTTCCAACAGCTACCAATGCTTACTTATCAAATGAGCCAGGCACAGAAAACCGTTCTCCTATACACAATTGCAGCCCAAACTGTTCCAACCCCTTTCAAGGTATGTATATCAAAATCTAGCACACATGCCAACAGCACACAGCACTGAAATACCAATATGCCGATCATTTTCTATATAGATGACAAGGGCCTCCACTGAGGAAGGCAGTAAGTTGTATAGTTATCTCCTGAACGGGGTGCACAATCCTGATCCCCTACAACAACACAACTTACTACCTCACCACAGCACAGCCTGCAGCAGGAGAATGCAGAACATACAATATATATATATATAACAGGCAGCATTGTACTCCAGAGATGATATGTAAATATGTGGAAGACAGTTTCACGACAGGTTAAGAATGGGTCCAGTGCAGCACATAGCGATGTCCAGCTGGTATAGCATTGCCATAGGAAAGACAGTAGACTGTATAGTTATCTCCCAGATCTGGTGTGATCCTAAAACTATACAAACTACTACCTCATCCCACAGCAAGCGCTGCAGGTTGCTTGCCTCTGGGTGCCCGTCACTGAGATGTGTTTATTCCAAAAAACAATGTTGACATTAAGACAGAAACAAAAACAGAATCTATACAAATGTCAGTACCTGCAGTGTTCTCTGCACCATTAACTGTACCCAATCCAGAGCCCTATGGAAAAACAGTTGACATTATCAAACAAGTGAATAAAAATGGCAAAAGATGCAAGCACTTCTTCGTTTGAAAAATCCTCCTCCTACAGAGCCAACAAACATGTATTTTTTTGACAACCTGCAGGCTCTGTTCCCTGGCCTGTTCTGCTCCAGAGGCCCTTCTGTCATTCTGCTTAGACTCCTCCTCCTCAGCGAGCTGCCTCCTTCTCTTCTCCCTACGCTCTTCCAGTTCCTCATCTCGCAGACTCTCCAGATGCTGCAGGATAGGCACCTTCACAACTGAAAGCAGAAACACATGTCAGTATTCACCCTTTGCGGTAGCTGTAGCTAACAAGTTGTAACAAGTCAAATCAAAGCCACCTTAGCTTAAGCCTGGTGCAATCCAAGTCAGTAAAACAGTTTCCATTGGTCCAATATTGGGATGAAATTAAATAATAATGTGGGACAAAATTGTATTATTCAGTCCTACTGACTTTCTCTTTGTGAATCCCACCCTCGCTTCTGCCAACACTATCACCCAAATAAAGGTTCTTGTGTCCTGCTCCATTGGGATTTCATTAGCAAAAAATGTTATATGTCTAACTACTTGGCCAACATATCCAAATTAAAAGTGATCCGTTATTAAAAAAATATTGCAATATTTTCTGAAAGCACCAATAGCCTCCACTACATGTTGTCACTACATTATTGATTCCATTAAGAAAAGTCTCTAGTTTAAGACCAACCTACCTGCGACACAGTCGTGCATACTCTCAGCATCCAGCACTTTACACTCATCTGTCCATCTTGTTAAGGCAGTTGGAATACTAGAGAGGGTACCTAGAGACACAAAAGGAACAACCATGTTAGTAATGCAGGCTAATACTGAGCCAAAAGACCATTGCATATCAACAACCTATAGTAATTCTCACCTGCTTGTCCCCCAGTGCTGCTCTGCTCATGGAAAAAGTCATCCAACAACTCGTCATCAGAACGAGCGATGATGTGCACATCCTCATTTCCGACCAAAAGGCGGGCCCGACCACGAGATTGCAGAGGCAGGGAGCTGGACAGCTGTAAAATGTCTGCTGCAGCACTTGGGCCTAACAACCTAAAGAATGGAATAGAGAAGACATTTTAATTAGCATTAGATCTCAAACTCTGAATAGTGGTGAAACAGATGTTGCAAAGATAATGTGCGTTTAACACGGAAACCAAAAAACATGCTTTCACCTTTGCAAGATGAGCGGAGGGTTTGGCTGGCGATTGCCAGGGTAGTGGACATGGATGGTGTGTCCGCTGTTGGCAGTGAGCTGCCGCAGGGTTCGCTGGCTGCGACCCATGCCCTGTGCCAGGCGGCTGCTAGTGCCTGCCACACCTAGGGTGAGGGAACCGTGGTCCGCATGGCGCACCATCAGTGGGTGGGAGCTGGGGATGTTGCCTGGGGAGGGAGGGATGTCAGCTGATGGAAAAACAACAGAAAACAGTAGGCAGACATTAGGGGGACAGCTATGGCACAACCCCAAGAAATGTTTATGAGAACAAAGCTAAAGAAAATTCATTTTGTAAGTGATGTGAGAAGAGCTACTTTGGAGGAGGTCTACCCATTGTAATATGTAGCTGGAAACCGTCTTTGGAAAATCAGGCTGAAGATGTGCTTTTACAAGTATGAAGCGGTTCTGATTTATTACACAATATCTAACAGTTGATTAGGGTTTCAAAAGGAAAAGATTTTCTGCAAAAAATAAGTCAAATTGTATGTGATTCTGATGAACTTCATCCAAAACTCAAATTGATAATTTGGGGTTGGGACTAGGCATTTGTACAAAAATCGAATTTGATTTTAGTAAATGTTAATAAATCATCCTGCTTACCGTTGTTGGAGAACATGTTGTCAAACTCTATGATGAGGTCATCATCCCTGTCAAACCTTTCGAAGCGGATGTGTGGTGCCGCATTGATGTCAGGGAAGTCCTCATCCAACTCCATCTCTGAACCTTCATCATCATCATCCTCATCTCCTTCTTCATCATCCTTAAGAAAAAGTAGCAGCCATGAGTCTTAAGGATAAGCAAGAATCAAAATGTGTTTACTGAACCTCATTGCATTAATCCATACTTGATCCTCCTCCTCCTCTTCTTCCTCCTCTTCCTCTTCATCCTGGCTGTCTTCATCATCATTGCTGCCACTTGAATCCTCCTCCTGTGTGTGCTCCTCATCCTCTGGTTCCAGGATGTTCATGGAGTCTGATTGAAGAGAGAAACACAGTGTCCCTTACAAGAAGATCTTAACAAACTGAGAAGCCTTCAGTTAAACAGTTGCAACAACTGTTAAGTTATTTGCTATGATCAACACACAAAGCTCTGTTGTGCTAATGTCTTACCTTCCCGGTTGGCCTGAAGAGTGGATGTCTGGCTAATATTGGAGGGGGCCTCATCCATCAACACATCCTCTTGAGATTCATCTTCACCGCTGCGTCCCACTGACAGAACAAAAAGTGATACATCAGCTCTGGGTTTTCTTGCCTGTGTGCCATTAACCTTTGTTTGCAATTTTATAGATATGATTTGTATCCAGTAGCTGATGTTTAGCTGTTGTGCACCCAACTACTTTCCCTTGCCTGTTTACCATTTACACTCACTTTCCCTTACAAGTAAATTGAGTGGCTTACCTATTATTGTGCTGTTGACAGTGCCAGCATCTCTCTCCAGCAGCTCATCAATCAGATCCACCAATTCATTTTCTACCTACAATCACAGGAAATGAAATACAAATGTCAGCCATTCAGTGAAGAAAGGGACTAAACACCTTAGAGCTGTATCATTTACATTTGTAATATCCATCTTAATGTTATAGCCATTGTTTTTCTCAGCCAGGATTGTGAAGAGAGCATTGGACCATGTTTGTGTGTGCATCTCTATGTCTTTCTACAGCCAATCTTGCATACAACTTGACCCATAAGCATAGTCATTTTTGTGCTCATTTTATGACTTTGCTCAAAGAATCACAATTCATGAGATCAACCTATTTTATTGACTGTTCATACCGTCATTGAATGCAACATTTCAGTTTTCTCTTAACCGGCTGGTAGGGGCTGCAAGTTACCAGCAACTGCTTCGGTAGCAAAAGGCATCGCCGGCAATCAGCGAGGCTCAAAACAATAGCAACAGTTTGGTCTCATTTTGAACCGGAGCATTTGCAGATTAATTTTATACTGAATCTCTTATGATCCACTCAAGGCATACAAATGCCCCTTTAAAAAATAAAAAATAATCGTTGCCCCCATCTTGACTGTAAGGGAGTCGAAATGGGCAATATTCCTTGTAATATAATGTCAATCACCTGCATAGCCTGTGTGCTGAGAACCTCTGGCTGACCAGCAATGACCACCGTGTCTCCCTCCGTCTCTCCATCCATCAGGTCGTTGTCTGTTCCCGGAACCCTGTGGTTGCCCTCCACTGGCTCTGCCTCACCAGACTCTCCTGGAATAGATGCCACAAATCAGCAACGGACATAATGGGAATCACTGGATCTAGAGTGTTGGTATTTCATCTTATCTGATGTGCATACCTGGGTCCTGAGTGTTGCTGTTGCTGTCCCTTGCGGTGCCCACAGTGTCATGTTCAGCCTTGTTCTTGCTGGAGCCTCCTTTGCCCCCAAAAAGACTGCTGGGCTGGTTAACAATTCGGGACAGAGTCTCCAGAGGCTTCAAGGCAGCATTTACTGTGTTGGCCATGTTGGGACTAAACCAAATGATATGAAGGAAGAATATGCGGTCAATTTACACTGATTTTATACACCGAATCATTTTTGTTTTGCAAAGCCAAGTTGATTGGTAAATATAACTATTAATATATAGTAATTTAGTAAAATAGCAAGTTTGCATCATATGGTTAACTAAGCTTAAAATGAGTAATGCAGGAGAGCCCTTAAGGATCAACACAATGCTTTTTAAAATGTAAACAATTCCACAGGCCTCCTTAAACCTAATCTGCAGATCACATTTCGTGATGGAGGCTCCTGGTCTCCTACCATCTAAATTGTAAAACAAATGAAAATGGTTTAAACATACCTTGACAAATCCAAGCTGTGAGGCACACGTGCCAAATCATTGACCAGTCCTTTCTTAAGAAACAGCCTTATGATGTTGTTCATGCCGTTGTGTTGTGTCTTGGCTGCTGCTGTGCTATAGAAACTGGACGTTGAGGGACAAGATTCCATGATGGTGCTGATGATGCACATCACCGCCTGAAGCCTGAGAAAAAGAGGACAGAGTGAAAATGGGACTTTGGGTTCGTTCAGAACAGTTTCAGTATCAATATCAGGTTGGTTTACTGATATTCTATGCTGCTTACCTGGCATGTTTTTCAGGACCTTCTATCATTGCTAGTGCGCGACTAAGGGCAGCCTTCACCTCATTGACCAGGGCCACCTGGGCATCAGTGCCCGTGCCGGCAGCTGCCAGGCTGGCTAGGAAGAGGCGTGCCAAGGCTGGGGTATCCTTGTCCTCCAAATTCTGGGTGTGAGGCAGTAAGTGGTCGAGCACAAAGGCAAGAACACTACAGTCCTGTTGAGATACAGCAAGGTCAAAGCAAGTTAAGAAAAAACAAGTGTGTGTGAAAGGCGGACAGGATTTTGTTCATTACCCACCTCTTTAATAAGCTCGGACTGTCCAGCGGTGTAGCAGTAGGAGGCAATCAGAGTGGCGATGCCCACGTAGGAGCGCACTAGTTCAGCCAGTAGTCTCAAGATGGTTGAGGTAGGCATTAGAGGCTTGCTTGCCTTTACCTTGGCTGCTTTACTCTCCTCTGAGCTGGTACTCTTCTCTCCCTCCTGCTCTTTCTTTTCCTCCCGCATCTCTTCTGGTGTTGATGCTGAGGAAGTTATGACAGCAAAATAAGAAAAAAACAAAACAGACCATATACAGTACACACACACACACACTTATATGGTGGATCTAGAGCACATTTAAAAAAATCTTAACATAGCAAATTACCATAAGCAATCCAGAACAATGGGCATCATGCAAGAACATTTTTGTGTTATTATCTTAACTTTTCTTAATTTCTGTATGGTAGGCTTGTATGAGCCAGATTAAGCAATTGCTCCTAACTTTGGATGTAAAGGACCAGCTTATCCATGATGAATGCCACCAGTGTGTAAATAAGCATTTGCTCATGAGAAGAGTACATTAGCATAATTAGTTCTTCAATAATACAATAAATAAGAGAAAATAAGAAGAAGCCGAATTAAGGGATCTGCTAAAGCCAAGGAATGGGAAAAAACTACTGAGAGCTGTTATTGCCATGGCTTGCGTACAGTCACTGAAATACAGAAGAAAATGGTTCAATATGAAAATTGCTTTAAAACATCCCGCCACAGCAAGGCGATTGATATTGTAGTCAATAGCCAATTTTGAATTATATTATAATTTGTTGCAGAGTCAAACTGTATAAACATAACATGATAATTTTGCACCCTGACTGTTGGCATTCAGACTTTTATTATATTCCTTTATTGAATATTTTACCATGCCATACAATGCTTTATCATAGACAACGAACGGTAACAACAAACGAACAACAAACTAACAATCACACGATGTGATGAGGGATGACAGTACCTGATATGTGCAGTTACTTTTCACAAATATTCTTGCATACTTAAAAAAAACACAAAAACTTTTAGACTCACCTTCTCCTTGCGGTGTGCCAGACTGGGAAGACTCAGCCACGCCTCCATCAGCAGAAAACACTTGAGCCTAAGAAGAGGAAACAAGATTTTATTAATAACTGAGGAAATGACACATTTCTTGATTTAATACAGGAAAAGTTGCCAATGAGACTCACATTAATATGGAATGCAGACTGGGAGTCAAAGTCGCTGCCCTGTCGAGTGAGTCTGTACTGCTGGTAAACATCATCCCCAACGTCCTGCAATATCTGGCACAGGTCTGGTCCACCAGGCACCACTGCTGCACGTTCTTCTGGACGCTCAGCTGTTCCACACACAAACACACACACACACATTTAGCTGAAACGTTCAAATTACTATTTCCAACTGTCAGGATCTTATGAAGATGTCTTACGTTCTTCAGGAGCATGGTAGGCAGCCAGAGCATTGAGCATGTCATAAATGACTTCCTTGATAGTCTCAGGGATCGCTGGTAAGGGGGACAGTTTCAGAGGAGTGGTCTTAACCAGCTGCACAGCATTGGGCCCCTTAATCCGAAGGTTCTCAAACTCGTCATCAGAGGCTGTAGAAAAAAGATTCAGAATTAGATTATCAGGGTTAAAAAAAAATGCAGACACAACTGGATAGCTAAATAAATAAATCTATCAATACAATTAACAGATTCAGAAAAAATTCTTTATTGACATCGGTTGAGGAAAGTTGTTTTCACAGTCTGTACACAGAAACATTTATATAAAAAAAAAGTTATCACAACTTCTTAGAAAAGCTTGCACACTCACCTGTGCCAGCTCCCCGGGGTGCAGGCAGAGCAATGCGGACACAGTTGCTGGCGGTTTCAGCAAAGCATTCAGGGTTACGGCAGGCGGCAGGGCCCAGGACGCGAAGGATGTAATTGATTTCTCTGGAACCAAGGCTGCCGGACACCACTCCTGAAGTGGTACTACCTGCTCCGCTGGTCACGGCGGACCTCACCACCTATGGCAAAAGATTGTTCAGGAATTTGTTAACGGTATCGAAAGGACTTATTATATATATTTTTATTTCTATTGGAAAATATTATCCACACAGTATAAGAATATACCAACCTTCTCCATGGTGTGCCGCAGCGTGGCCGGATCTTCTATGATGTGTCTGAACAGCAGAGTAACAAGCGGGGTGAAGCCGTTGAAGCCGGAACTCTGAGTCAGCCCCAAAATCATCCGTGTGCTCTTCAGCTCAGCAAACATCATTGCATATTGGTGATTGCGGGTAAGGCGCAAACACAGCCGCAATGTCGCGTGGAGTGTGTCTGGGTCCACAGGAACACTAATCATACTGACACAGGCACGAATGAGAACGGTGGTCATGTCCTCAGTCAGGCCTTGTACAACAATATCAGTGCTCTGAGCGTTATCAGGCTCCAGAGAAGATGAGGGGCCAGATGTGGTCTCCTTCAGCTGGCTGGCTTCATCCTTAGGAACACTCATCTCCACTGCTGCTCCTGAGTCCAGGTCAGTCTGGGTTTCCTCTGCTTTGCTCTTGTCTCCCTCTTCTCTCTCTGAGTCGGTAATGCTACCAGTCTTGGCAGGCTTAGGCATGCGAGGCACTCTCTGGACAGTCAGCATCACTGGCCTCCTGTTACCGGTCTCTTCGTTTACCTGCCAACCAGAAAGGTTTTGAATTAAACAATAGAACCCAGTTAACTCCAACATAACCAAACATAAAGTCCAAGGATTTTCTGGCAGTGGATAAAGTGTTTGTGTATACCTGCACCATGGTGTTGAACTGCACAGTGTATCTCCGGCGTCCAGCTGTGAAGCGGACACTGCTCTCCCCCGCCCTCCACGCTGAGTCAATAGTACTGTTGTTTGATGCACTGTAGCTGCACCATCGGCCTGAGCGGTCATCAAACCATCGCCAGTTATTCCCATTGGGTTGCAGATACTAAAGAGGCAATAGAGAACTCATTAATTGTACAAAAGAGGTGCACATTGCAAATGCTTTATATACTTAATATTAAGACTGTATGATAATAAATACATCATAGTTTATTAGTTGATTAAAATTTTGTATTAAGAATACGAATCTGCAAAGTAGCCAATAGTTAATATTGTCAAATAAATGTAGTTAAGTTAAAAGTGTTATATTTTTGTCTGAGATGCAACTGATTTGAAGTATAAACTCACTTAGAATGGGAATACTCAAGTAAAGTACATGTACCTCAATATTGGTGAATATACATATGAATGTATCAACGCTTCTTATTTACTCTTTTCAACTTCTACTCTTTCTATTCATGAAATGATCTATCGAACTTTACAATTGTAATCTCTATTTGTGGTTTGGGTTAATAAAGTTGACTTGTACCTTGTT
Organism: Anoplopoma fimbria; assembly: GCF_027596085.1. Lineage (NCBI taxonomy): Eukaryota > Metazoa > Chordata > Actinopteri > Perciformes > Anoplopomatidae > Anoplopoma > Anoplopoma fimbria. The sequence goes on along the minus strand of NC_072460.1, from coordinate 12,793,582 downwards.
CATTTGTTCCCTGCGCTTTGAAGACACTGCCATCTTCTCATAGAAGTCAATGATCAACAGTACTGGTGTGATCCATCTGCAGAAAGAAGAAGTCATATTTTTTTATGATTGACTATAAAAATCGACAAAACAAACAAATTAGAGTGAAGAGCTGGTGTAACATTTGCAAGTAAAGATAAGTAGGCAGGGCTGCGCAAACTCACTTAGGTGTCTGGATGTCTTTCTGTTCTTTAGCAGCTTGTAGACAAGGCTGCACAACTTCAAGCAGCTTAATCAGCAAATTAAGAATCCCGCTGTTCTCCACTACCCTGGCACCCAACAGCTTCAGTTCCTACCAAAACAGAGAAATAAATGATTGTTTGGGATAAGGGTAGAAGAACAACAATCAGAAAGAAAAAAAAAAAGGACCCAAGGCTAGTGTAGATTTCAAGCTTACAAATGTCAATGAGTGCGTTTCTATTACCTCAAATAGCAACGTGAGCAGCAGAATTCTTGTTGCAAGCTTGGAGGCTTGGGGAAGTGTGGCCATCTGCCTGGTCCACTCAGACACAGTCTTTGTGTCGCTGGTAGTCAGGGGCTCAGCCGCCTTGATGAGTATGTCTGCTGCCTCCCACACCTACACAGGACATGAACACAATCAGGCTGGAACAAGAATGCTTCTATTGCAAGAAACTTGACTTTTAAAGATGTTTCCTTCACTTAAAACAAATGAATCATACAAACGTACATTATGGCCTACTAAGCTTCATTTGCATTCAAGACATGTTAGGTAGGAGTAAAGCTTTTACTCTGAAACGCCTAACGATTAAATTTCAAAGACAAATTGTATTAACTGAAAGTAAATCAGCATCTGTAAGATATCACTCAACTTGCCATTTAAGCAAACCAGAATGAACTCTCCTTCCACGTCCCCTTAAATCATTTGGTCATAAGTAACCCTAGATCATTATTGAACCACAACAGTGCATACTTTTGACCTCTAAATATTTTGGGGAGCCGCGTGTCTTCGGGCCCTCTGCACTGAAAAAGTATAAACTGTGATTTGTCAGTCCACAGTATGGTTCAGCTGATATTCTGTGATCCAATTCAAATACAGTTAACCCTACACTAACCTTCTATTTCTATTTTGATGTTTTAAAAAGTACTTCTCTTAAGCAACACATGTTAATATTCCAACTTGCTATAGGCAGTACTGTGCATTTGACACTGAAACATGAAATTGTTTCTATTTAAATCTGCATCACTTTTTTTTTTTTTTAACCAATGACTGGTGCTTTCTTCTATTTTTATTCAACTATTGCTAAGAGGTATCTTTGTCCTGTAAAAAAATAAATACAAACCCCTCATAGAAAACACCATCTATTTGTAAATAGGACCTTCTACAACCTATAACAATGAAAGACAATCCCAAAATATAGTACAGTATTCCTCCCAGCCATCTGATTTTAACAAATCAAGCTTTTGTGACAGGCAATCCCAAACTTTTGAACGGCAGTGTCCATGCATTGTAGGCTCTAGTGAGCAAACTGCAATGCAAAGCTGCATTTCTCTACTGACCTGGTGGACAACCTGGCCGAGGATGAGCTCTCTGTACTCCGGGCCACTCCTCTTAATGGCGGTCATCAAAAGGTCACATAGTCGGTATACTGTGTCAGGCAGCTCATCCAGAAGGTGGAAGCAGCCGGGCAGCATGGAGTCAGTGAAGGTATGCAGCTCCTTGGGGTCCAGCGGCTCAGCCTCCATGAAGCGCTCCAAGCAGCGGGCCTCCTCCTCCTCTGCCCGCTCCCTGGCTCTCCGGTCCTCTTCCTCACGCCGACGTGCTGCTTCCTGATGCAGATACAGAAACAGCAATCTCAACAACTGCTCAGCTAAAAGGCCAAGTTATTTTTATTGAGGTTTCATTAAGTGACAGACAGTTCAGAAATAAATGCTTTTTTCCCATGTTATTTGAGCAGTGAGGGAGACACACCTCAGGAGAATCAGACCGCTGCTCCATGCTGACCTCTTGCCCGAGTGACATGGCAATGGCTCTCATCATCTGGTCCTCTTCAGACATAGTCAGGTCCTGGATAGAACAATGGGGAACAATTTCAGCTGACTAAATTTTACCCAAAGTCTTTTCAGACCAAACACGGATAAATCACACGTCAATTTAGAGAGATCTACCTCTAACAGCAAATCAACACCAAAGCCGGTTCAATTTTTGCAAATTTTGGATGCTGATAAAAACAAGCAAACCAATGAAATAATGACAGCTGCTCACTGGAATAATACATTTTCTTGGACATCAATGTCATAATGGGAATAATCATTGAATGATGCGAACATAAAGACAACAGGGAAGTATAGCAGCTGAACTTGCTTGTGATGGTGAGTAGCCTACAAAAGAGGGGTAAAATACTTGTCATGTTCACATAGAGAGAACCATTTATTTCCAAGTGCATTAGCTTACGTTCTAATATTGACATAATCCGAGTCAGAAATTACATGTAGTAGTTGTGAAAGGTATACTATAAAACAAGACCATATATGATAGCGATAGCATAATATCAATTAGGCTGTTTATTATAATTATTTCCTGCCACGGAAGCATATGAGCTCACTGTCTTTACTTGAGAAACCAGAAATCTGAACATGAATATTCATAATTTGTTTGGGAGTGAAATGCCATTTATGAAAGTAACAAAGCATTTGAGTATGTGTGTGTTCTGTCAAGTAATACTTACTCTTACTGCTCCACTAAGAAGTGGAGGAGGGTGAGTTAGAAGGTACTCTGTGGCCTGCTCCATGGTGCTGGTGTTCAGTAGGGCCTCCATGGCATGCTCTCTTGAGAAACCCATATCCATCAGCTATGACACCAAACACAAAGGTGAAGAAGCATTTTTTTAACAGAGATGCTGTCAAGAGCAAAGAACCAAAAATAAAGAAAGGGGGGTTATGATGACATAAATAGTCATAATGACATAAATAGTGAGGTAAACTCAAAGACACTTGCTATATTATGAGGGATGAGGACACTATTCCACTCACTCCATGTGTTCCATTCTTTTGGGAATAATGAGTGAACAAAAACTTTTTTTTTTTTTTTTTTAAAACACCAAATCCAACCGCTTTCCATCACAACACTATCCTGATATTCTGCCTCAAAAAACAGATGAATCTCAATAATCCTCTCTGAATTGCTCTTTCCCTTTTCAGTCCTAAATCTCCAACTTTTCTATATTCTTTAATGCTTCCCTCTCCACTGAATTTCTACAACTCTCCCCGATGGCTCTTATACCTGGTCGAGTTGCTGCTGGCGGACCTGTGCGCGCCTATCTCTCTCTCTGCACCTTCCCTGTTATAAAACAAATGGTGGCCCAGGATTCAGTGCATACAGAATACGAGGGAGGAAGGTTTGTAAATACAGCCCCTCTGTCTTATAGTGGTGTAACGGACCATTGGCGATCTGTGATACATACAGATCCCCCTTTAAACGTATCGGCACCCATGTGAACGGCAGATTAATTAAACAGTTTAACGTTATCAATCATAGTGTGGAATAAAGTTTTACTGCCGATCGTTATCTGCCTATATTCAGTAAAATATGCGATCAGGACATCTGCATTTATGCTTTTCTAGTTGCTGATCTCTGATAATGTTACATCGTAAAGAACTATGGCAGCACTGCTGATGGCCAACAAACGAAGGTTCTGTTCAGTTACATTATGATGCATTAATATAATGTGGAAATGAGTATTGGACGAAGGTTGTTTTCTGACTCTGATCCGAACCCTAAGTTTTATGATCCGTTGCACCCCTACATTCTATATTCATACAGGTAGTGCCAATATACAATTACGTAGTTTACCTGTGCTGTCAAAACTTCCTTACAGTAAGCTGAAAATAATGAGGCTGCAGGAAAAAACCACAGCCTTTATGCAGAAAAAGTTGTCAAACTACATACAATACCACACTTTGAGAAAATATAAATGAAGAAACAAATAAATATAAACAGTTTGTCACCAGTTGTTCCTTGACTATTAGCCCAGAAAGTAAAGCCCAGTATTATGACAAAGTGTTTACAAACAGTATAACATTAAAGTTACTACAAGGAACTATCATTTTGGGTTGACTTCGGCAATCCCTGTGAACGAAAGTGGTAATATTTACGAGTACCAGATTCCCTTTAGAACACCTCTTATTTTACTGCAGCAGGGTCTGACTGCCTGCTCGGTACGGTTCCGATTCTTCCGTGCCTCCAGCAGGTCCAGTAAGACCGCCTGGGTCACCAGCAGTGTGGTGCCAGTCTCGGCTCCCAGCTGGGACAGGTGTAGCAGTGAAGCAATGCTCTGCTCCTGGGCGGCAGAGGAGATGCTGCTAAACTCTACTCCTCCTCCTGCCAGTCAAAGGCAGCAGGGAAGAATGATCTAGGTCTGTCCCTCTGTACCTATACATTTGCACGGAACCCCGAGCAGTTACACTGATCACAAGCATTAAGAATAACTATATAGAAATAGCCCATCTCTTCGCTGATGGTCTTGTTTACTTATGAAGGCCATATAGAGTCATCAGTATTAAATTGAGATTGTTTCATAACCAGTTTTTAAGTTCCTCACAGTAACATTAACAGTGGTAAGAAAGAAACAACTGACATTTAAAAAAATGAACTGAGAAAGGTGCTCTAGTGTAAGACAGCTTTCCCACATACCTGTGTAAGCTGGGCCTGGTTAACCTGGGGCTCTCGGCGGGGGGGAGGATTGGTTGAATCCTCAGCTGGTCCTGCTGCTGCTGCTGCTGCTGCTGCTGCTGCTGCTGGCACTGCAGGTGCTGTTGCAGTTGCTGCTGGTGCTTCTCCAGCTGTTGTAGATGCTACAGGGGCCCCGCTGGGTGCCAAAGAAACAGTGGAGGCCGCCTCGTCATCCGGGCGCACCGCCCCCTCTCTCTCCTTGGTCAGGCGCTCCTGAATTACAGGCTCCCCTCTCAGTATGTGGCAGAGGATGGCAAGCATTGATTCAGCCATCCTGCCTCCATACACCTTCAGTGGCTTTCTGTTCCAAAGACTGCGGATGCAACTGAATGCAGCCTTGATAAAGAAGAAACTGTGTTACAATAATGAAGCACAAACATACATTCACAGCAAAGCCTCCGACTCTCATCCCTAGATTGGAAATAATGCCAAACTATACAGCTTATTTAAGAATTCACGAGAGTTTGTTGCATTTCAACAGGGTCACAAGGAGTCCAAATGAACCAACTACTGCTGTGAACACGGCAGTGCATGTCCAAATGAGCTTTTGTTTCCCAAATTCTCAGAAGTCATATTACAATATAGATTAAATATCATAAACATATTGATCAATAATGAAAACTGTATTTCTTTCAAAAAGGAAGCCATGGGGGCTCAGACCAAAAAGGTTGTAGCCTTTGAATGCACTTGAACACACAAGAGGGATGAGGAGACGCGGAGTGCTGAGAGAGGTGCGAGTACACCATACACACAGGGCGTAAAAACAGCACTTGTGGACTCATAATGACACATTATGTTAGGAAAAGATGAGGAGGAAATCTCCAAGTGTGTGACAGAGGATATGTGGCACTTATGTCATAAGTCTGCAGCAGGCACAGGGCATCTCTGTGACAAGAGGAACTTTGAGAGGGTGCTTACGGTTGAGTCACCTGCCACCCAAATGTTTCCTAAACATGAATAAACACTTAGAAATAATTGATGCAAAAAAATGCAGCGTTTAACACTCTAAATTTTCTGGGCTGTATTAAAGGGTTGGCTTTCCCTATATGAAAGCAGTCACACTGTTACTGCAGTCAAAGAGTATCTCCAGACAAGCTCACTGAGTTTAGACAAATCTCTGCTCATTTGGGAAAGACCTCTCCGAGCCTGGGTACGTCCCACCTACATCAGTTAACCATTCACTGGTTGTATGTTTTCGGGGGGAAAAAACATGATGCATTCACTGCAATTAATCAACTACTTTTTGGGAGAAGTATTCAAGGACTACTTAAAATGCAGTAGTTGTGAATGCCCTACTGTTGTGTTATTTATGTTCATAACAAAACATATTATTTTCTCAACATGGCATTGAAATGCAGAAATGTAACAGAGAACAACAATTTTTGCTAAGAGAGCAGGGAAGAATCTTATGGTGTCCATGTGCAACTGTGTTCTCACAAGTTTACCCACTTGAATGATATACATAATTTATAATTGACTTCCCATGTGGAAAAAAGGCAAACCCAAAAGGATTTAGCTAAAGGCAGCAATAGCCTCATTTGATTTCTATAGCTAGGGGATACTGACCTTCTGGGTGACTATGAGGAACCGAAGGGCACTGAACTGGGGCATGGTGGGTGTGACCCCAGGCATTTTAGCTGGCAGGGAATGGGGTGAGTCCAGCACAGTGCTTGGGTTCACCATCTTTTCCACCAGCATTAACCACGCATCCAGGAACTCCCCTGTCCCATCTGGTAAATCAGTATGCTCCAGACCCTCAGAAACAGGCACCTTCCCACCCATTGACAGGGCCCAGTTAAATGTCCTGCACACAACCAATAAAACTGCTGGTTAACATAGACATTAAAATACTATGGATATTAAGAAGAAACATTTTAACATAAAATACTGTTCTTGATCGTGATATATCTTGGAACATGTGGGGGGACTTACTCAAATAAGGCATCATGACCACCAGAGCAGAAGAACTTTTGCAGCATAAGGTGGTAGGGGTACTTCCTCTCATCAAACAGCATGGGGGATGTAAAGCCCACGGAGCAGATGAAGAAAGTCAGCCTGCCAGACGAAAAGGAAAAAAAGAAAACGACACTCCATATCAGCTATGTGTGCATAGCACAGGTAACAATGGAGGTAATGGTAGTGGTAGTCTGCCCTTACCTAAAACGAGGGGTGGGTGTGTAGGGTGGGGGCTGCCAACTCAGACCCTTGGTGAGGAGCTTCGTCAGGGCAGAGGCAGTGGCACGGGCAGCAGGCGTGGGGGTAGTGCCTGTGCTTGTGGCATGGTGAGAGCGGCGTTGGCGCACTGGGGAGCCCACACACAGCTTCACCAGCAGGCCAAAGAGCTCAGCCAGAGCCCTACCCAATCGAGATGAAGCTGGAAAGACACATGAAGGTTAGTGCCATACGATAAAACTCAGAGGGACTTAAGGCAATTGAGGACATTTTGTTTTTGAAAAAAATATCTGTTAAAATATCATGTGACATAGAAATGCTCTTACCAGAGAGAAGCGGTTTTATCTGTTTGATGCGGGTGGCCATAGCTGGGGTAAGTTTGGACTTCGCCTTCGGGTCTGTTGCAGTGGGTTCGTCCGTCTCCATGGGAGCCAAAGTGTCCCCATCTAGACCCATGCTTTCCAACAGTCCACCAGCAGTTGAATCCACAGCCACTGCCTCAGACTCTGCTAGATAAAGGTGGAGGAGGTTGAAGAGGTTGGAGGGTGTCCAACCACCAAAAACATGGTGTTCTTAAGTGAACAAAGTTAAATGGTTAAATTACCAGTTCTCCTGGAGCCAGATGATGTGGTTGCTGCAGTGCTGCCAGATGGCTTCTCCTCTTTGGGCACCAGTTTCTGCATGTCGGCCTGGCCAAACTCACAACCTGGAGGCAGACTGTTGGGCACAGGCAAGAGGTGTTACAGAATTACAGTTGATCAAACAGTTAAAAAAAAAAAAGAAAAGGGTGTAAAGGATAAGAAATTCACCTGTTAGGCGTGCAAAGGGACAGCAGCACGGTGCTCTCCCAAACCAGAGAGCAGTAGAGCTGACTAAGCTTGTTGAGAACACTCAAGCCGAGCTGGGAGCCCCACTGGTTGACTGAGATAGCTCTGATCTCACTCTGTTTAGAAAAGGAGGAGAAACACTCTGAGCGCTGGACCATTCGGAGTAAAAATATGAAACCCTCCCCAGATGGTATCTGCCCATAACAAGTTAACTCATTTGCCACTTGAGCACAACTTTGCATACATCAGTCAATGAATGTGGGAAATAGAATAGACTCTGGAGTCAAAACTAGCTTTAAAAGGCATATTTTTGAAAAGGGCCTGTAAAAAAATCTATCACCCTTTGCATGATATACACAGTGGATGTAATTACATCTTTTACATACAGATTAACACAAAGTCTCTACAGTGTAGATCAATTAAAGGTAAAACAGGAAGAGGGGTTGTTTATTCTGTTCATTAAGAAAATGCATCCATATTTACCTGTCCTACTCTGCAAGTATGGACAAACATGAGGATGTAGGCATGTGCTGCAGTAAGAGCATGTAACAGTGGTGTGGCACGGGCTGACAACGTTGGGTCGGTGACATGGCCCGCATTAGCCAGTTCTCTGAGAAGCACAGATCCACCAGGCACCTCAATTGGTCGATGAAGTGGCTCCAGAGACGTCAGGATACTGTCCAGTTGGCACAGGCCCTCCTGGAGTACCTTAGGCTCATGAGAGAGAGTCTAACGGGGAGAAATTAAGGGGAAAACACTTTAGTCTAAATTAAGCAACTGTGTAAACAAAATGAGTCATTTTGCTACATCTGGCACAGGATAGTGATGTTTATGTCTGTTGTTCCTCATAAATAAATACAACAAAGAAGAAAAAAATATATATCACAAACAGTGATCTTTCTTTTGTGCTCACCAATATGGACTTGCAGACACCAGCCACAGCCTGGCAGGCAGCAGAGGTGGGGAAGTCGATGGGCAAGTTGGGCAGGCCCAGAATAGAAACCAGAGGAAGCAGCCCCTTCTGGTTGACAAACTCTTGACAGTGGTCATCCGTGGTGTTGTTGCTTAGAATGGATTCCACAAACTTCATCTAGAAAACATGTGCATCCCAAATCAGTGACGTGTGTGAAATTAATTGAGCATTGTTTCCAATAAACACCAAGACTCTGGCGGCCCACCAAAGTCTATTTTTCCGCCACGGTTTCATAATGAACCCAAAATAATTTTAGTTTCACTTTTCCAATGCAGCGCTGCGCAGCGACTGCTTATAGTTTGGCTTAAGAGATAAGATAAGATAAGATAATCCTTTATTAGTCCCGCAGCAGGGAAATGTGCAGGCTTACAGCAGCATAGAGTAAAGTGCACACAAGAGACATAGTAGAAGAAAGACAAGATAAAAATAAAAAATGAAAATAAAAATAAAAAGTATTATAGAAAGTGAAAGTGACTCACGCCTTATTAGTTGATTTATATTTTGTCGTAAGGAATTGGCTCTGCAAAGTAGCCCAAATAGTTACTAATATTGTAAAATAAATGTTGTGTTATGTTAGAAGTTAAAAGTAATTACAATATTTCCCTTCAGAGATGTTGTGGAGTAGAAGTATAACGTTACATAAAAAGGAAATACTCAAGCTAAGTACCTCAAAATTGTATTTAAGTCCAGTACTAGATTAGCTTATATGTACTTTGTTACATTCCACCACTGCCAACTCACAATTTATAACAAGAAAACTTTTCATAGACCTAGCCGCTCAATAACGTGGAAAAAAGTCTTCCGGGGAAGCATGGGGCTGTGACCCCACTAGAAAGTCCCAGGTCCACCCACCATAGTCTCATAAAATCGTGTGAGAAACACTGGGTGAGCTCCGCTTTAAAGCTTGAAATATTTAATTCTAAAATTGTCAAAGAATTCCTACTCACCACGTTCAGGATATAATCCATTAGAGGAATGGGTATCCGCTCCTCAGTGCCCACGACCCTGCAAGAAGACACACATCATCAGAATGACTACAAACGCTAATATCTGAAATCTTGTTGATTGACATGAAGAAAATAAAGTCTGTAAAGAGTTGTTCTATTCTATTGTGTTATGAACTCAGCGTCATACAGTTCAAGTGGCACTGACTGTCTGTTGCTCTCTGGTTCCCCCTGCTGCTGGCTGAATGTGTGGAGGGCCTCCTCTTCCTCTTCATCCTCACTTGAAGCTTCTTCAGCAGCGTGGCTGGAGCGTGCTGGTGGCACCGCAACAGTACCATCTGCTTTCTGGATAGACGGTTTCTGGCAGATGTACTCAGGGGCTCGACCTAGGTTGCAGATCTCCTCCAGTAACTGTATGACAAATTTGCTTTAATTATCTTGCAAAACCATGTGGTAACACTAGAAAGATCTCTTGTGAATGAACATACGCTACCTTAATAATGGCAGTAGTAGCATCAGTCTTCAGAGTGGGTTGGTGCCTCATGAGCTCATCCACAGCACTCCCTAAGTTGGATGCAGTGTCACCTGAAGCCATATCCAGAACATGTCACCCATTCTAGCAGGTTCCACAAAGGAAGATCTGAATAACACAACGCATACAGTGTAACTTACCCAATGGGTCTGAGCTGCGTCGCCGTCGCATGGCAGGCAGGTAGTCAGGGGACAAAAGCACTTTGAAGAGGCGCTCAAACGGCTGGCACTGAACGAAGGAGTGCAGGCCCCTTGCATTCAGGCACAGGGCGCTGAACACATTAGGGAGAGAACCTAACACCTCACGGGTAGCAGGAACCTGGACAGAGACACAATGAAGAACTTGAAATTACAGTAAAAAAAAAAAAAAAAAAAAATCCAACATAGACCTGCTCCTTTTTAACAGTGCTGGTTCGCACTGGATCCAGCTCTGATATGATTCATACTTTCATAGTACATCTTATACCAATATGGCTCGCTGCAGCTCATCGACCATGGTTGCAAATAAATTATGATATTACCCTATAATCTTTAAATGTTTGCATAATGTGAAAACAATAAGGTAACATTTGTCGTCAAACAGAATCCTAAATCTACTGGAAACACTTAATGCACAGACAAGTGTTATTTCACTGGATCCACTGACAATGACCACAATGGTGATAGCATATGTACACAGCTAGCTGCTATTAGTATAGCAGTAAGACACAAGGAGCCAGAGGTGATTCTAGCAGTGGGAAACTAGGAACGTGGGGATCCATAGTGCTCGTTAATACATCCATGGTTAAAGTATCCATTGTTAAAGTTTACCAAGTTTGCCATCTGGCTAAATTAATATCCGGCACAGCTAGACTGCGAGCTACACATTTTAGCCAGCTTGAATACAACACTGTGTAGTGTAATTCCAGGTTTCTGGTTTAGTTAAAGCACTGATGTAGGCTTGATGTAGCCAAGAGAAGCCATCGGTGAGCAAACAGTGGCATAGTAAGTCTGAGGTAGCTTGAGATACTAATTCATTAGCACTAGCACTAACTCATTAACGTTTAGCCAACAACTTAAAGAAGGTAGCCAGAACTCTTGTGTAGTGCTGTTGAATGTAGCTTAGCTTCCCCCCTCCCATGTACAATATGATCGCCTTACAAATTTAAATCCTATTCGTTTCCGACATCCTCCATAGATTGCAGACTAGATCACTGCGTTCTTCTTCTTTCCTTCCTCTCAGTATGAATAGCAGAGAGGTGGGGCAGAGCCGCCGCCTCTCCCCTTGTGTACATACAGACATCTCACACTCTCTCTCTCTCCCCCTCCCAGCTCATACACACAGATGACACTATAAAGCTGCTAAAGTCTGGCTATTTTGATGACGGACAAAACTATTTTTTTTACCGTTTCCCCTCAAAATTTTAGTAGGATTTGGTGTCTTCTATTCATCCAAATCTTTTGTATTGATTTTCCAATACATATCGTTTTATCTTTACACTTCATAAAAACACTGAATGGAGTCAGAGTGTTCTTTTAAGACTACCTTTCCCCCTATTCAGCATCTGCACACAGGGATTCAGGTATGTTTTGGTATCATCTATTGATACAAGGCAACCGCTTTACACTTAAAGTCAACCAATATCAAAGCAAAGGAAGAGTTGAGCACAAGGGTATGATATTGACATCAAATTGTAAATCTTTTAGCCATCTTTAAAATACTAGTCACAGCTGAGACAATGAGATAAAAGGAAACTGATAATATTGAACTGGTGTTAACCATCAGAGACAGGAGGAGGAGGCAGAAGAGAAGTGCTGGAGACTCACATCTTTGATGAGAAGGGCATGCAGCATGACATCAGTGAGACCATTATCCTGCAGGGAGGAGAGCAGGGATGGCTCCTGGAACACAAACACCGTCACAACCTCCGTCGCTACAAACCCAAAAGACGAAGACAACAGCAGAAGGGGAAAAAAGAAAAAAGGAGATCATAATCCAAAACAATGAAAACAAATTTCATTACATTCGAATCGATCCTCCATTTGACACCCAGTTTAATATGACATCTCTGTAGTAGAGTGAGAGCACTTTACTCAGTTAGAATAGTGCTTAAAGAACTTTTCTGGAGGGCTACTGTTAACTCACCCAAGAGGAACAGTGAAGGGCCATAATACTCTGCATTACTGATGATGTGCTTGAGTGAGGTAGGCAACGACCCATCCATTACTTGTGAGAAAAAGAGGGAACATGTACACATTTTAACAACCAAGATTTGCATATTGCATTCTTGAGGCAACAATTTACTAACTTGTTTCATATTTCTAAACAAGATGACTACAAAACATTTGATCTCAAATCAATCCAACTTGTAAGAGAATTGCCAATGACTCACCGTGGCGAATACCATCAGAAAAGGCAGGGTCCTGGATGGCTTTCTTCAAGAAATTAAGCATCGACTTTAACAGCGCTGCCCTCTGGGGTATACACTGCATACCTAGAGAGACAGAGTGTCATAGTGACTACAGAATACAATAATGACAAGTTTTTTTTGGGGGGGGGTTTGTGTGCGTATGCTGTGTGTACCTGCACGAGGCGCGTTTGAAGCACTGGTCTGTGCTCGGAGGTCCGCTTCTGGTCTGGAACCAGAAGATGTGGACGGTCCAGGGCTGCTTTCCATGGCAACCTCTGACACTGAGAATACATAATGTTGGCAAATCAACAAAACAGCCAGGGGATACTTTCTTATTTGGTGATATTGACGAATAGACTAGAATTTAAATTACAGCCTTGACTTATGGATATTAATTTATGATGGGGAGTGACTTACTCTCCATGTCTGTGTCCATGTCTTCAGACTCAACAGTTGCGCTGGGCCTCTGGATCTTTGGCTTGATGACAAAAGGGCACTCTTTCCTTGACAGGTCCACCTCATGCTACACAAAGCGATTGAGAGAGAGATGGAGGGAAGAACTAGTCAGTCCAGGGGCTTAGCAGAACCTTCAGTGACTCTGTAGCTAAAGGCTGCTGTTTCAGGAATGAGAAATGCAAAGTGCATAACTAACCTCTAGCCTGCAGATAAAAATGGAAAGGCCGCTGTGGGACTGAAAGGCAGCCATGTCAAGGTTGGTGATGAGGTCCACGACCCGCACTGCTCGCGTCACAAACGTGATCTGGTCCTGCTCGTCACCCAGGAACTTGATGACCTACAAAAGTAAGATTTTTTTAAAAAGGGCAAACTTTGATAAAAAAAATGAAGAAAAAAAAGAAAACACAATTGGAAATGCCGTATTTGAAGAATCAGGATATACCTTCAGGAGGGCCTCCATCATGCCACAGGACACAAGGGCTTCCCCTCCAGCATCATAGCTAGCCAAGTGGTAGAGGAATGAGAAGAGTGCAGTGGCAAACTGGTGCGGGTAAGGTTCCATCAGAGGATCTAGGAAAAATAAATCAAAAGTTTACAAAGCTTTCATTTTAAATGTCCCACTCTCTTGTGCAGCACACACTAAACCCAAAGACGTTTGCTTTGGCTGCATCCTCACCGATCATTGCTTGTATGCAGTTGCGCACCAGCACCGGCAGGAAGCCATGGTAGGAGGCAGTTCCGGTGCAGTCGATGATGTTGGAAAGCTTGGGCGTCCTCTCCAGATGGACAATCGAAGTTAAAGTGCGCAAAGACGCTGCCTTGATATCCTGAAGAACAAACTCAATTTCAGCATTTCAGAAACTGAACATGAAAAGGGGCTTTATGAAACTTCTGCCTCAACACTGTAGAGTAAACAAATTAAGATCATCTAAAAAGGGATCAGCAAAAGCAGCAAAATATGTCCAATGTAATTTTACAAATAGAGCACCACGGCATAGAAATTTAGTGTGATGACATAGCGATTAAGCAGAAAATGCAAAATACTTTCTTACCACAAGCTGTTTGTCTGTAATCTGTAATACATCCACGAGCTCTTCTATCAAGCCATTGTACAGAATACTGTTGGCTGACTCTTGGAGTGCATTTGAATACACTGCAAACAAAGAGAAAACATCAGAAGTTAAAACTTGGAACAAAAACCTTTGTCACTTTATCTTGGGCAGAAGGCTTCTACTCACCCAGTATAGAGATAGCATGCAGTCGGGCCTGCACAGCCTGCAACCTCTTCTTGTGATTGGAGAAACCATGGGCCAGTCGAATGTGTGTGAACAGCAAGGTCTGCTTGTCTTTAGGGATGTTGTACATCACTGTCAATGACTCCATGATCTCAGATGGGCTCTCTGAAATCTAAAAAAGACAAAGAACATGTGTAGGTTGAAGAATCCAAGGTATTATTGCTCAACTGTTAATGAGACAATTATTTTCTGACTGTACCTTGTCAAGCTGCTCGATGTGAATATAGTGTAGTGTGTTACTACTTGTCTGCAAGGAAAAGGAGTTCACAAAAGTTAAGGAAGAAGTTAAGTCATCAACAAAATATTCCCCAAATATATTTGTTTTTTATTACATGATGACTGCATAAATAAATATCTTGGTCCTTACCTTCCTCTCTACTTTGACCTCAGGGCCCGGTTCAGCGTAGAACTCAAAATGCAGTGTGGTGGCACTGGGCGGGTACTTCTGCACATGTACCATCAGGTGGCAGCAAAGTAAGGGATGATAGTATATTTTTAGTGGTTAATTAGTCTCGTTTGACAGCCTTAATTCATAAACATAAAACAAATAGTCCCATAGCTGTAGGTATTTGATAGAGACGATTATTAAAACGGCACATTGTAAAATTCTTACCGCCATAAGCAGATCCCTGCAACACTCTGCCAGACCAAAGCCATTCTCCTTTCCTCCCCAGCTCTACAGAAGGGAACAAAGAGACTAAACAATACAGCTCTTTCTCTTGAGGGACAGCTGGAATTATGGCAATATAAAACAATGGCATTCACTATACCTCGGCCAGGTGTTGCAAACGGGCCAGTAGAGGCGTCCTTTTGTCAGATCCCAGTCTTGTGATGTAGTTTGAGCGCTTACTGAACACATAGAGCAGGTTCAGCACAGACAGGACCACCTGCATGTCACATGACGCTAACAAGGTGGTTAAGTGCTGTAAAAGGGGTAGGAGAGATAGATGAAAGAGGGTTAAAGTTAGTGAGCTGCTTTACTTTTCCCAGAAAAGCAGAGTAGTGGTCTAGGGTGTACCAGGTTCAAGCCTACCTCTATGGAGCTGTAGAGGTGCCTAGAGAAGCTATACTCAATGAGCAGGGCTGTGAAGTTAAGCACTGCCAAAAGCAGGGCTTTGAGCTGTCCATTATCAGGACGGTCACACACCAGCAGCCATGACATGTTCTCCACTGTCTGGCCTGCATCACACAGTATGCCATCAAAGCGGTCCAGTAGATCCACCCAGTGGTACAGCTCACACTGTTGAAGATAAATAATATTCAGTTATCAATGCCGTAAAAAAAAAAAAAAAAAAAAAAAAAAAAAAAAAGTTAAAAACAACGGACTGCTTTCTGAATACAAAAGGGTATTTGGAATGGATGAAGTCCGATACGAGCATATGACATATTTCCTAATGTAAACCTGATGTGAAATGCCTTTTAACATTTAACTCCTTAGTTGGCTTGTTTTCCTGTTTGGGTTTGTTTTTTTTAGCTAATCAAGTGGTTATAATCAATCGTTTTTTACATGTGGGACATCTGAACAGTGTCCAAATAACACTGCTGAAAACCACCATCCATGAGATGTTTAAACAATCTGTGTATATTCAGGGTGGCATCCACATTTGCTTTCATACTCTCTGCACTCACTGCATACCTGTTCTTGTCATGTGCCCATCTTATTCTTTACCCTTTAGAACATAAATGCTCATACAAACAGGGAAATAGTAATTATTGTTTAAACAACCAGGGTATCCTGGTGGGAAAGCAGTCAAAGAGTACATCCACATTAACACTAAAGCATTTTGGTTTGAATTTTTTTGTCATCTCTAACTTACCCTGTGGTATTCTCCTTTCAAATGTTGATAGGGCATATATACGTCGGAATTTATTTATGTATTTTGGAAGAGGATGTACAAGCCTAAAATAATGATGTGCGGCACAGCAGAATGATTGTTTAGACGCAGTCTAAGACGTGTCCAAATGCCTGTCAAATTCCTGGAATGTTACGTCAGTGATATTCCACATAATCATTACTGACTAGTGGGAACTGACAGAGTTCCCAAAGAAAGACTAAGGATGGTACCTCTCCCCTTCTCTTTGGGGCTTACCTTGCCAATATTCCAGGTCTTGATGTGCTGCAGCTCCACCAGTAGTTGCTCATCACTGCATGCCTTGAGCTTTTCTATAAGTATCCTGCAGTCAGCAGGCTGTTGGTTCAGAAGAGGCATAAAATGGTTAGTCAGTACCGAGTGCATGGACCTCCTATGCCTCTTTTCTACTAGCGTAGTATAACACACATTAGTGATGTTGTGACATGCCAAGACATACAAATCTGCATTTCCTCTGTGTATTTAAAGTAAGGGGAAACAGTGCTGACCTGTTGTACCGGTGTTTTTGTCCCACTTATGAGGAAGACCAAACAATGACAATATTGCCCTAAAATGTGTCACTGCACTATAATGGTTGGCTCAGAACAGTCGACCAGCCATCAAGCAGTTCTGATTAAACATACTGGCAGCATAACAGACAGAAACCTTAATATTGATTAATACTTATTTTAAGTCTGACCTGCTGATTCCTATTTTCTTTCCAAGAACTATAATTGACAGCAGGGCTCCAGACTAACTTCATGTCGTTATTGTACACCACAGAAAATGCTGTGTTATTGTCATACATAGTGGTCATTTGCATTAAGACACACAATTGAAATGATAAGGAAATACATCCTTGTATTTGTTTAAATACTCGCTTTGATTAAAAA
The DNA here is from genome assembly GCF_027596085.1 of Anoplopoma fimbria. Taxonomy (NCBI): domain Eukaryota; kingdom Metazoa; phylum Chordata; class Actinopteri; order Perciformes; family Anoplopomatidae; genus Anoplopoma; species Anoplopoma fimbria. The sequence continues at coordinate 12,776,522 of NC_072460.1, read as the reverse complement.
AATATTGGAAATAGTACTTTTAATAATAAGTTCTAAGTTAGAGCTAACTTTAGTGTTAGAAAGTTATACAGATCACAATCCCCTCTCTAATACCCATTTTATATTGCTATGAAAACATTTCCTGTAAACAACTGTATAAATTCAAGATTCTCACCATGAACTAGATCCAACAAGATCATATTTTACAACATAATTTACCTTTGCCTAGTACTCAATTTCACTGTATAGATCTTGAATGCAGCATAATGCAAGTCAATGCAACCTCTGTTAACGATAGCCATTAATCTCTGATATAAGCAGGACGGCGCTAGGGAGAGACCCTGTGCTGTCGGCAGACATTCATTGCGATTACTCTTGGCAGCATGTATGGGAATGAATTACAATATATTAAGTGTATGATTAAATTATTTGTTCCAATGTTTTTAAGGTGGTTCAACCACCTTATTTTGGACTTTTAGTTGTGAAAAACAGCAAACTTTAATTCCTTTTGACTCGTGTTGAGGAACCTTCACAACGATAACATCTTGTGTTTTTGGCTGTGACGTTACTGTCTGGACCACTCTGTGCTGACTTTAAACTATCATGCAGCAGCTGGACATATTTGTAAATGTTACCAGCAAAAAAATTTAAACAATCAGCTAGTAGCAGATCATAGCTGAGCTGAAAACCAGAAATTTAAATCAGCAGCCAATCGATTGGTGAATCTCTAGTTATTAGTGCTCTAATATCTAATATCTCATGAAGAGATGAAGTTGCCAGGCTTCTACTGCTGTTAATACAAATATCAAACCTCCAACACATAGTATGCAACGCCTTTTACTAAGCTCTCCTGTTGTATAGAAAATCCTTTGGATTATTCCCCCACTATGGTTTCCGATCACATTTGGTCATAGTAAAGCTCAGCTTGGGTATCCCAACTCTATTAAAATAATGGTGGAGTTAGTAAACCCAAGTAAGCTTGAAGCATACTCACAGCTTCCGTAGGAGTTTTCTTTAACTTGCTTCTGTCGACCTTCATTGTCGATAATCTCTATTTGTTGCTCCTGTTGGTAAATTTCCATGTACATCAGAAAACATCATGTGATGCTGAACTTCATTTCATTATTTGTAAATAATCCAAATATTTATTTATAAATCAAATAATTCTAAAAACAATGAGACATTCAGATTAAGAGTTTATAACTCCACATGTGTACACAACGTAAAATGTACTTACAGAGAATAAATTTGGCAATACCCACTCAACAGCATGTTCCAGTCACGTTATCTGTAAAATGATGTAAAAAAAGATCAAACTATTAACAATGTCACACATACCACATTACAACCCCAATTTTAAATGAATGTACAATAGTTTAAAAGATTCAATCTCAAGAAAGGATCATCTCTTTCTGTGCATTTGTTTGTTAGATATTTATTCACACACCCAAACAGAAGTCAGTTAATTTCAATCAATCATTTTTTACAAAGCACTCAACTAATAAGCAAGAGGCGTGGATATGGGTATTTCCTTTAACAAATATGTTGCAGATCACAAATGACTGATTAGTAATAATAATAATAATACATTTACAATAGTTAATTAAAATGTGATGATACAAAACTCGATTAAGGTATCAAGGTCTGAACATCACAAAGCAGACAGACAGATCAATAGCTAGTGGCTAACTAGCTACATACCACACAAAGTTAATTAAACCAGGCTGGGCCCTACTTAACGTGTCTGACGTTTCTTGCATTTTACTCTGATTCAAGTGGTATCTCAGTAAAACAGATGTATGCTGCTTTCCCAACATCAACTCAAGTGACTGGACGCTGACCGGTTTAAGTTACAGCTACCGAGCTACCGTCACCGCGGCTAACAGCGCGACGTTATTTACCAACTGTTAACAAGTCACTGCGCACACGCGAGGCTGTAGCTACGAGTCACCGACGACATCGGCCTGCTCGGTGACCGGCTGTCAGGTCGTCTGGCGAAACAAGACATCGCGACGCTCACCGTCACGCAGTGTTTGGTCCGTACACACGGAGTCCCCGCTAGCCTGTTAGCACGCTAGCCCGTTAGCCTGCTAGCTGCGAGCTACCGGTGACGTTAGCAAACGATCCTTTTTCCAAATACTTCAAAGCGTTTGAGAACCACACAACTCAGCCAAATCTCAAACAAGTCACGTGTGTAAGAAACGTCAAGCATGTAAAACGTAACACAAAAATAAACAACAAGCAATGTTAGCCACCTGAGCCCGAGCTGTCAACCCAGATCTCATAACCCCGCCACGCTGTCCGGACCCGGCTCTGGACTAATCGAGGTCGGGGCTGCGGAGGCCGCGATGGAAACCCGCAATCCTCACTCCCGCCCCGTCCCGAGTGAAACGAGCCCGTGAGCACCGACAGTGATCCGCGGCAGCCCGACGGCCTCGTGTCGAGTACGTGGAGCCGGTAGCGTGACTGTGTTACGGCTCCCACCCGGGATCCTCGGGGGCTAGACAGCCGTAGCACGCGTTAGCCAGACAGCCAGCTAGCTAGCGTTAGTAGACTAGCAGGCAGAAACGCATAATAACGCGCTGAATCACGGCCGGAAGGGTCTACCGTGACACGGAGAGGTTTGTTTTCAGCTCAGCGTTCATGCAGATTGACTACCGGCTACATACTCTATGGAGAAGTGTGTTCATCCGTCAGTTTCATGATCCGCGCTAGTTTCCACAGGACGGAGGCTCGAGCTGCTGGCACAGTCATCATGACTCTGGGTAGTGTGCAAAAAGTGAATAACGCTCCGGTTGGGAATGAGTGGCCACTGTTTATCGATGCAGTGCATGTTCATTTAAGCCAATCGACCCTATGTGTAAAGCAGCACTTTAATATCCTATGCGATGCTTAACATTTAAGATTAACACAGGTCTCCAAATGACAGCATCCGCAGCAAACGACCAAAAACACTAGAATAATGATTAATATGACTACATAGTCGTTACAATTATTTTCATCTAATGCTATCAGGTGCACAGCTGTCAAACACACATGCATTTCTGATTGTAGCACTGAAACAACGCATCACCACAGCTGCAGTATAGGTGCATAAATATTAAAGAGCATATTGACTAAAGCAGCAGCACATTTGGTTATGACTAAACCAGAAAAACAATGAAGCAAGGAAGAAAGTCATCAGTTATCAAGTGATTGATTCATTATTCTTCAGCCAGCCTAATTAATCTACATCAGTATACAAGAGCAATGTCTAGTCATCTTCACTGTTTTATGCAATTAAGTCTTTTTTTGACATAAATATATTTTTTTAGGACAATTGAATCAGTAGTGTTATTACAAAAGCATTGTCATTTTAAGTCTTAAGTCAATGCATTATTACTAATGACAAAAGCAATGTTTGTTACTAGTGTACTGAAACAACAAACTGTTATTGAATTGGCTACTGAACCTGTTATGAAACTAAAACAAATGTTAAAGAAAAACAAGCGCAATATTGGAATATGAGCGCATTTATTGTTCATATTGCCTCTAAAATTTAAATCTAGGATGAAATACATATACAAAGTTGTTTGATGTTTTATATTCCAAGAACTAACGTTAACATTAGTTGACATTATGATGGTGGAAAAGTTTCAATTAATTCATATTAACCTGTAAGCTTTATTATTACTGTTGTAAATGCCATCAAATGTCAGACAATTTCCAAAACAGTACCTGCTTTGCAGTATAACTTGTGATAACTGTATTCACACTTGGGTGTTGAAAGCTGAGGAATGTAAAGAAAGCTTTTCTCTCAATTTTAAAAAATCTGGCAGTAATGTTATTAGTGTTATTAGTTAGTATCAAGTCATACACCAGGGAAATACAATCGGTTTCAATTCTGCTTCCAGGTGGCTATCCGCTCATGTTGACTCTGAAGTAAAGAGCAATTCGATTGTTAAGTGAGCTGCACCGCTCATGGACCAATGGGTACTTTTCAAACATGGTGTTTCGCTTCCTATCAATGTAACATGTGTCCTCGATTCTCTTTTTCCTTGTGTCTTCGGTGGGTACTTTTCAAAACGCTAGCATGTGTCCTTTCCTTTCCTTGTGTCTTATTCACAAAATACAAGAGATGCGAGCAGAGAAGGTGAGAAAGAAAGAGGCGAGGAGTAGAGGCATTGAGCCTTTAACAAAATGACATCCTTGCCTCAGAGCCATCATTTAAAGGAGACGTCAATTAAATAGGATGTGTGGCACAGCTGCATCATCTGTCCATTATTTTGTTGCTGCTGTATTTTATGATCTCTATCAGATAAGTATAACTGTAGTCATGAAAACCTAAATATTTACTATTAATTCAATTGGCAATGTTTGAGTATGTATGTGTATATGTATGCATGCATGCATGTATGTATGTATGCATGCATGCATGCATGCATACATACATAGCTAACTAGCTATATGAAAGCATGAAATACAGCAAATTTGAATGTCGTTATTGATATAATGATCTTACTTCAGCAGCTGTTTGCATTCGTAAAAATCACGTCATGATTATAACAGTTGAATTGGATGTAGCATATATTCAAGATAAAAACATAAGTAACATCAAGGTGAAATGTCACTGAGGAACGCGGTTGGAAAGGTGCATAAACGAGGCGCCACAGAATTGGCTAAAGGGCAGGAAGTTTGATTGCCCATTTGATCATCTTAAATAACTGCAACCTATGAATACAGTTACATTTGTAGTGTCCTGCCTGGGTTGAGATTATTCCAGCTGTGTCACACCTCTTTTACTTGCCAAAAAGACTTCCATAAAGATTAGACCGGTGTTTCCTTGCTCTCAGCTCCTCTAGAAGCCTCCTCTGTCCTTGTCTCTTCAAGGGGCATTTAATGGATTTGAAGATCCTCCATGATTGCCGACAGAACAATATCCACCAGGAAACGAGGACACGAGGAAGCATAAGTTATCATATTGAAAAGCACCCATTGAGCTGCGGTGTGCCTGGTGAGGACGACTTGCTGAAGTTCCAACTCTACACAGAGCGATGTTCACCCGTTTATTTGAAGTGTATTAATACTGAACGTGTTGCATGTCTAGATTGCACCAGATTTGACAAAAGCCCTCTCTAGGGTCCCCAGCAATACACCCAAGAAGTGTGAAGTAGATTGGATGAGTGGTTCTTAAGATATTCGAAAGGACATACAGACAGACAAAGATTCCTTGCTTTTTAGTTAGATATAATACAAAAGATGGCACGCCACTTAATGAAACTCTTCTATAATATATCAAGTATAATTTCAAAAACGAAAATGCTTTGTCCCTGAGAAGCTACACAATCCTTCATTTTTATTATTAAGAAATGTGAAGAACTTACTTAGTATGCCAAACAAAATAATTGATATACCTTATTCCACTGCCACTTCCGATGTGGAAATAGTAGTAGTTTACTTATTTTGTAGGCGGGTAAATGCTTGGAAGCAAATAACTGCATCCCTGGTTTATATCCACGTGTTTTATCTGAACAGCTTTAGTCAGTATAGTAAATAAGCTAGCAGTACATACCAGAAACAGCTTCGGTTCAATGGATCCACCATTCTCATCCTTGGCTTGCTTTTCAGTTTCTTATAACTATCCAAAAACACATAAACACTCAAATCAGATATGAAAGAAGATTCAGGCAGCTTGATCATTGGCAATTTTACTGACAGGGGGAAGTAGAGTTCTATTAAAACTGCACAATGTTGTCTGGTCATCAGTTACATACTCTTTAACAATTGTTTATCCTGATGTTCAAATTAATACCTGAAACTCTATTTTAACTGATGAGCTCTTTCTGCCACTGACCCAATACAGACTTGCTTTTGCTTTGCCTGTACATGCCATAGTTAGGATGGATAAGATAAAACGAATTGTAATATTCGGCATGTATCATTTTAAATAACCGCCCACTTCATTAGATACAACACGCTGTAATAAAATACCCTGAAGAAGTCTGACATGTCAAAACGCTGGTAGATTTGTAAATCATTTTTTTGCATCTTGGCTATGAGCATGCAACTGTATTTTTTCAAACCTATAATTAAAAATCACAAGACATGTAGTATGACTATGTGAAATTCAACTAAGGTGCCCCAAATTTGGAGTTTACGCTCGTACTTTTTCCAGACAAAACATTTACAGGTCTACTTTTCAGCTGCCTAAGCGTCAGTGTGCCAGCTACCAGGTACAGGTATGAATGAATAAACTCAGCCCTAGTTTGCAGAATAAATCAATAAGAATGCAGCATTCTTAGCAACAAGTCCACCACTCCTGTTGTCATGTCATCACTATGGACACTCATTCAGATGATGACAAAGACCAAAGAAAAGGGGATGCTGAGATTTTCACTTTACCAAGTTTCCTTTCAAATCATGTGGTCTGTGAACTGAAAGGCATCACAACGTGCTTTCAAAGAAAAACAACTATGATCTGCGTTTGTAAGCCTATTGTGCGATGCTTCCCTAATCCCTTAATTCACTTTACGACACCTCCCTGATTAATTAACGTTACATCCACAAACAACAGGGCTGCAGTAACGTGCATACCGACGCTGTGGACCTGCTCATCTGTTTCATGAAACACAGTGACGTTAATGGCCTTGGGTAGTAGCTCAGTGCGAGTACCATTAGCCCACTACAACACACACTACAACACACACTACTACACTCACTCCCGAGTAAGCAAACGTCAGGTTGGTTGTAACCGTGAAAGCAGCTGCCCAACGTTACGCAGTTAAGTCAGTGGTTGCGTAAACGTTAGCAAAGTTACCAGCTAACGCTAGCTAGGTGCCGTTAGCTAACAGCTAGCAGCTAGCAGCCCAGGCTAGCGTCCGTTCGTTCGGCTCTAACGGCTAACGCTCGCGCTAGCAGATTACGAAAAGTCCATTCTGGAACCCAACACACGTTTAAACTCTCACCGGTGAACGCGTCATCACTGCCGAGGGCCGGGAGTAGACACTGAAGGGGTAACGCGTTGACTTGAAGCGGCACAGAGATGCACATACCCACACACAGTCATCACGAGTATGTAGATGTGCGTGTGGCGTGTATGTTTGCGGGTTTCGCGCGAGCTAACTAGCTAGCAGCGAGAGCTCCGCACAATGCTCCATCAGTGGGATCATGGCTAAATTAAAAATGGCGGTTTACAGAGCAGAGGATCCGTAGTTTAGCCGTGAAATACTCTCGTTTTAGGGTCTCGGATCGGAGTGACGGTGGTAAAACATCGACTGCAGTTTTTAAGGAAAATAAAGGTATGCCACTAGTTAGCCAAAACCCATGGCAACACCATGAAATTATTATTTCTGCTTACCTCGAATGCGTGTTACATTTGCTTCTCCATCTTGCACTAGAGTGGTAGGGCAATTTGGATCTCGCGAGAATACCTGCTGCTGCGTTTACTCAGGGCACTCCCTTGTAAACCAGTGGGTCTTCGTCTGAAAGAGGGCACACGGCCTTATTAACTTGTTTGTCCAGCATCAACCTTCTGATTAGATGTGTACACGAAAGCACACAGCAGAGTTCTCCAAGATTTATGAAAAATATATTTTAATTCAGTTGAATATAAAAATGTATTAAAACTCACTGACAATTAAGAAATAAAGACTGGGCAATTGTATAACAAATGCATGTAACCCCTGATTGGACTGGGAAAGTTGAGTAATGGAATTTTTTTTTTTGATGTGAAAGTATTTGTACAATAGTTCGTACAACAACAAAAAGACAGAAAAACTGTAGGCGCCACTAATTCAAGTACAATCTAAAGTGTCTTAACTATATTATATTGTAATTTCATGAGAAAGAAAATCATTAAGTGTTGATGTGTTTAATACAACACAATATTACTTGTGTCTTAATGACAACTTTCCAATATATTCCAATAATTACATTAATCCCACTTGTGGGTGACTCCAATGAAAACAGAGATCTCCAGTAGATTGAAGCATAGTAAACTGAAAACCATGCATTTGTGTACCGCAAATCAAACTTTGGTGATTTGGCAGTCCTAAAATAAAATCAACCAAAAAAATTAATTTTGCCCAATGTATATTTTATCTTTTCCAGGTTGTATTTAAACATATCATGTTTAACACACAGTACACACCAACACAAGAGTGAATATCAACAATAGTTAAAAAAAAAATAATACATGGATGCTAGAAGACAAGGGCATTTTTTTCCAGAACATGTACACTATTACACTGACAGGACAACATGACAAACTAAGCAGCAAGACAATTACTGCGTACAAATATAAAAAAAAAAAAAAAAAAAAAATCAGATATTTCCAAATAGAGCAATGTATCATGTACAAGTTATGTTAAGAAAGATTTCAAAGTTTTTGAACTATAAAAGAACTTAAATTACAACATATATTTACATATCAACTTGTGTCCTGCGCCTTCAAAATGTTCTCACACAGTTAAATCTACACTTCTGCTGACGTTTTTAGAACCAGTGCAATCCCTGGAAATATCTAGATCTGGCCCAAGACTGCTACCAAAACTTGGGGCACAAATTATGGCAGGAAACTAGTTTCTTCATCACATACAACTTTTCTACTCTTCCAATGTAGCTATATAAATTACAAATATTACAAATATTTACAATGACAACAAACTGTAAAAAAAAAAATCTAACAAAGCAATTGATACAATTTTTGTACAGGTATTGAGTGGTTGAAAATAATAAAAGTAGGGAACAAGACGATGAAGTGGTAAAACATACCATATTCAACAAGCTGAGAGATGGCAAAAGGATGCCTTGTTAAAATAAATATGATCACAATAAATAGAACTGTGTGATGTTACTCTTGGCATCAGTTGAGCACTTTGACCTTTGTGTATATAGCTACAAATTATGGAGGAAAATGAGTTGTACAAACATCATCTTATACCTGTGGAAATTTGGGTGCTGCTGACCATTTGCATACACAGAATTTTTGCACCACTGCTTATTTTGTGTCAAGATTGGGATTCTGTAATCAGCATACAAGAAAAGTGTTTTGAGAAATAAAGAAAGACAACTCAAGACAACTGCAAGACAACTGCAAGACTGTGTGTTAAATACAGACATTACATTTTACCTGACTAGAAAATGTGTTGTTTTTCCTTCCCTTTTTGAAATGTATGATGGAGAGTATAACGTCTTTCTATAAGTAGAACCACCTAAATATGCCTAAATAAAATAAACAATTGGGTTTTGTAAATTTAACATGCTAGTTTAATCCATGTCCACCTACATTTTGAGATGTGCGTCACATTTTCCAATTGCCAATGTCAAATGGTTTGTGATCACAAAGAAGTAACTACCATTTGTTTAAAGTCACACATATGCCTCTGAAATACCATTTTAGAAGATATGGATAAATGGGCAGAGTAAATGGTGTAGGACAAGAGATCGTGAGGTTCAATAACAGCTGAAAACAGTTAACACATTTATATAGAGTACAAAATATAAATCACTATCTCTATTTCCTTAAGACCTACTTTCACAAAAGCTTTTTTCTTCATTCCCACTTTTAAGTTTTCAGCCATTCTTCCAACATCTCTCACAAGAGAAGTTTGCCGTTACGATGAATTTTCAGAATTTTTCCAAGTCTCTGTTTTGCAGTTGCAAGTCCTTTCTTTGGACGTTTCCCTAAATTAAAAGTGAAAGGGGAAAATACATGAGAAAATATGCCATCACAGAGATATGAAATTATGCCGTCAATGCTTTACATGAATGCTTACCTTGACCGACTCCTGTTGTGCCTTGGCTGGCTAATCCTGCAGGGGATGTAGCAGAGTGAGAGCTGCTGTTCTGTGGAGAAAGTGAAGGTCGGCGTGAAGTGAGGAATACACCAGGGGCCATGGCTCCACTGCCTCTGGGGCCTCCAGGGCCAAAGGGTCCTGGCCCTGCAGTGTATTCATGGTCCAACAGACTAGCAGAGTAATAATCCATCCTCCTGTCTGGGCTGGAGTCTGCTGCAGTCTCTGGAGCAGGTGGTGGTGAGGGAGGGGCTGGCTCAGTCTGAACAGGGGGGGGAGGGGCTACAGGAGCCGGAGGACGCTGCTTTTTGGTGTACTTCCTTTTTGTGGGCTTTTGTTGCTCCTGGTTCATAATAAAAAAATAAATCAAACACATTATTTACTAGACACGTACTTCAAAGACCAATAAGCTTTGTGTCCCAACTCACTTGTTGTGCCAGCTTGGCAGCAGCTGCGGCAAGACCAGTTTCTACAGATGCGACTCGAGCCCCTTCCCTGGCTGGTCGATCCTGTTTAGGTAGCGTGGGCATCACCCTGGCTATGAATGAAAATAAATTCTTAAGAAATCAACTCTCAGAGAGCTAGAAAGCATTTTGTTCTGTCTTGCCAACATGTTAAAGCCAGGTACCTTTGGGGCTCCAAGGTGTGTCATCCCAGTTTTTCTTCCGCTTCATCCTTGCCTTGTTAGCACGGTCCTCCTCGTCAGACTCCAAGGACGGGTAAACTAAAACAAAAAAATGATTACCATGATTACACATTAGTTTGACAAGTAAAAACTTTAGTATTCTGTCGATCATTGATTTGTACAGCAGCAGGTTTTAGTCATTGAATGTATTGCTCGCTCACCATAGTCTGAATCTTTAAAACAGGTTCCCAGAGTCTCTTGCTCGTCTGGACTGTCGTCTTCACTAAGGTGACGGACTGGCCGTTTAATTGGCCGTTTGCCAGGGCGCTGGATTACAGGTTTCTTCTCAGGAGTCCTTGTCTTTTTGACCCCTCCAGTCACCCATACAGCCTTGCCACCCTTTTCCTTGACCACCCCTAATCCCTCTGTCAGGCCTCCAGAAATGGATAGGGGAGATGAAGAGGAGGAAGATGAGGACGAGGAAGGGGGGTTGGCCATGGACAGCATACCCTGTATGGCATCACGAGTACTTGGAGAGGCTGGGGCTTCCTCACTGAGAGAAGGACAGAGTTGAACAATCACTCAGCATCTCTAAAATTACCTCCTAAACTTAGCATAGTGACAGAGCCATTGCAAATATGTGAACTGTGCAAGCTTCAAATGTTATTGGATTCTTGCAACAACACAGCAAGACATTTATTACAACTTGTATTCTTTTGCTCTAGTTGCAGGTATCAAAAGCTAAGGAAGTGCGTTTCAAATAAATAGCATCAAACACCAAGGAACTTCTCAAATACCATCACAAACTCTTCCTGAATTTGACCGTTCAATAAATACAACAATAAAAGAATCACTCTAACCTGAGCGATGCAGAGTCCAAGCCTGCAACTTGCTTGCTGGCCTTCAATAAGTCCAGAATGCCCCCCGCGCCACCCTTTACTCCGTGGGCGGCTAGTGCGTCTTCATCCGTCGTGTAATCCTCCTGAAGCCACATGCATAAACATGCTATTGTTAGTTTTGATTCACAGTTACAGATTCTTTCCAGCTGTATCCAGCCATGGCATTTGTGAAGTAAGTCTTTTTTTGTTGTCTTTGAGAGTGACTGATTTGCTGATACTGGCTACTACAGCTTAAAGATGGCATTCACAACTGGCTCCAAAAAATCTGATTGGTGTATACATAAAAATCTCACCTCAATGTCAAAGTCTACCTCTCCTGGCTCCCTGATGCGATTGGGGTCAGAGCAGGGTTTGGCTCTCGGCAACTTCCTTGGAAGACCTGATAGCCCATTTCAACACAGCTAGGTTACAGTCAACATTCATTTAAGCGTTCATAAAACTCTTGATTAAAGTCAAATTCTTACCACTTATTTTCTTTCTCTTGTTCGGTCCTGCAGGCTTGCGTCGTGGAGGAGGGGTCTCGTCTATCTGCAGCTCATCCTCGGACTCAAAGTCAGACGGACTGGATCCCTCCATGGCGAGATGTTTGAACTTTCCTGCCCTTCCCGCACCATTACTGCTGCGGTCCTTCTTACTAAAACCAATGGATCAGCAGGTAAGAACCAAAACCTTAGAAGACCATAAGATCACAAAAGTAATAAAAAACACACCAAATTGCTGCAAAGCTTACCCTTTGAGCTTTCCATTTGTAAGCACAAGTTTGAGTTTGCTTTTATTTATCTTCCTTTCAAACCCATCTAAAGGCAACTCAAGCTGGAAAGACAGATACCAATTGTAAGAAAATATGAAGATGAAACATTCAAACTAAAATAAAATGCTGGATAAGCATTCCCGTTGCCATCACGAATGGCTGCAAATTTCGTACCTTGTTCTTGTTTTTGGACTTGCCATGTTGACTTTTTTTGAGTGTATGTTTGGTCTGGATCTCAATGAGGTCAAGTTCTCCTGCTTCTGCCTTAAGGAGCCCCTTCTGACTCTTCTTCTTGGTTACTGGGGGCCCGAGACCCCCCATCACCTCCTTGGGCTTGGTTCCTTTCTTTTTTCCAGGGGGGCGTCCTGAATTCTGAGAGGTGGTCAGAGGAGCTTTAGGAAGTGGCGAACCAGGAAACTGAGGTCCACTGCGGCCAATGTTTTGCTGGAAGATGTCCTATCGAGAGAGAGTACTGTCTAGTGAGTGAAAACTCAAAAGTAATAGTCGTATTACTTTAAACACATTCAGAAAAAAATCAAACCAAAGCTAAAAACATGCACACTTTTAATTATTCTACCACTTACCTCAACCAAGCGAATCTCCTTGGCCAGGTCCTTCACTAGTAACTGAGTATTGATGGTTTCTGGAATCTCCACTTCATGATCTGCTAAAGCCTGAGGGTAGGAATACATCAATCAGTCATTATACACAATATTTTGCAGTTACATCTAATATTATGTTACACAAAATAATCACTATCATTCTCATATCCGTTTCCAGAAGCTACGGCCAGCAGCCAGTTAGCCAAGCAAAAATACTGGAAACAAGAAACAGGCTGTGTGGCTCGGAGAAATGTTACCATCATCTCCCTACCAACCCTTCCAAAGCTCACTAATTAACACATTATAGCTTGATTGTGTAAAATGAAAAAACATCATTTTATGACGGGTTATATGCCAGATTATTTCTAAGCCATGACCAGCATCAACCTGGGGTCTCTGCTGATTGCCTGGTAACTGCTCAGTGTCAACAAACAGTCAGACAGGTAACTCCCTTTAAAACCGTAACCTATCATTTCTATACTCTTTTAACAAACAAATTAGTGAGCTTTAGAGGTTTTTGTAGGAATTAATTGTGCTAAACTAACCTAACCTGCTGCTAGCTGTAGCTTCATATTTAACAGACAGATATGAGCGTGGTAATAATGTTCTTATTCTTAGCAAGAAAGTGAATAAACGTTTTACCAAAATAGCATAATGTTACAATTCAATGTTGCCTTTTGAGATGAAAAATGTGCATTACCCCTTTTTCAAATCTAATACTTTTATGTTAAAACTTCTACTAAAGTTTTAAACATAAAACTTTCTAACCTATTTCAAAATTAGCTATGGAGGAAAATAAACTGAATCAAAGAGTGAAGAGAGGAAAAAGTCAGATACAAAAGGGAAAAGATAAGAAACAATTTTGCAAACCTCTTTACGGGTCCAGGTGCGGAAGGCATTGTTCAAGGCCTTAGCTCCGTGAACCAGGTACGTGGCAGGATGTCTGCGGTTTTCTCTCAAACCTGTGGGACAGAATAGCACATGATTAATAATATCAAAATGACATACAGTAAAAACAGGCATGGATATTATGAAATGAATTTAACTCCCTCACCTCTGAAGGTATCAAGAAGGTGCTTTCCAACATACCAGCACACAGTCTCAAAGTTGGGAAAACTGAACAGGTCTGCTGTGCTCAGTCTCTTCTCTATTTCATATGCCCTAAAAATGATAACACAGCACAGGGAAAGTCAGACATTAGTGGTTATTGCCAAAAACTTGCCGTACCTCTGTAGAGATGTGAACAGAAATGAATAGCAATAGCCTTAGGAACTAGAAGAGAGGAACAACAGCTGTTCAGGGCTAAAAGTTTCTCTGGAGCACTGATGTTGGAGTTTGTCTGAAGAGTCATAAAGATCAGGCAAATTACAGTATATCGTAGGGGCCTGTGGGAGATAACCACAGAAAGGCAATCGTCTGTCATCGATGAAGCAGGGATCTGCCAAGTGGGTTTTTTCCTGGTTAAATTTCTGCGTTTAGTGTGTGACTGCATTGAAACAATTAGCAAGTAAAATTAGGTTTCTGTTTCATTTCTCACCCCGCCCTCTCTTTTTCTTGCTCTTATAGACTCGTGAGAATGTAAACAATAAAATAACATTTTAGTCAAAAGACGGCCATAATAAGGTCACATGGACTTGGCATGGCACTTGGAGGAAAACTCACCGCAACTGCATGTCAATGTTGAGACTATGCAAAAAGTTTCCTCCGAAGGCCAGGCAGTCCACTGGAGTCAGCACAGCATGAATCCACCCTGGAAGAAAAACAAATGACAAAAGTGTAAACATTATTTGATTTAGACTTGTTTGACAATCACAACTATGCTAGAACCCTTTTCAGGTATCCAACAAAAACAAACAGAAGCATTACGGCTCACCTGTTGGAATGAACAAGGTGTTTCCTTGTTTGAGAGAGCACTTGTAACACATATCAACTTGGTCTCCAAAGAACATCTCATTCTGGTTAGATGAGGAACTCCACCGCTCAAAAAGTGCCAAGTTGGCTGCAGTGGGGGAAATTAGGTAGAAGATTTTCTCGCCCTGAATAGACAAAGAGAGACAAGCTCTTAAAAAAAACCAATTCCTTTAAAAAAAGAGAGATACATGTTTTGCAATCAGTGTCACTGAAACTTCCAAAACAGGACTGAAATAATGTTCCTTCTCACCCTCAGGACATGGTACCATACTGAGGTGCCTCCAAAGTCAATGTGGAAGTCTGTGTAGCTGTCCTTCACTCCCATTAGGCAGTACTTCTGCACATTGGGGCGTTCAAACACAGACTCTTCCGGCCAGAGGTTTTCCACCCAGGAAAGTTTCCTCACAATCTTTGGAGTCTCCACCAGGTTTGAGAGCCTTAAAACGAGTCAAGCAACTATCTTTAGTCTTCAAAACATAACTTCAACCCAACTCTAACCTGCAACAACACAACCTCACTTAAAACAATGAATTTGCATTTATTTTGTTTTTCAGAGCAATTGTTGCTCGAGTAAAATGTTTACTTCTCCATCTATTGAGAAGTAAACATTTTACTCGAGCAACAAGACAATGCACGATAATGGGAAACTGAAGGGTCGGTAAAATCTTTGTATACCTGGTCTCAGAGAACTCCAGGCTGATGACATTGAGCACTTTTTCTCTGTTGGGGCTGTTGTAGTATTCAGCAAAGTCTCCCAACCGCATCTTCAGGTCACATTGGCGAGAAACATCAATCACGTCAATCTGTTTGTCTGAACCTGCAATTAGAACCAAACAAAAAGTTTGAGAAAACAAATTTGAATGTCCCTTATACACATTAGCCTTAAAATCTTAACATAAATCAGTGCAGATATATGAATTTTGATTAAAAAGTATAATCTTTACCGATGTAATGCTCCACATCGCTGACGCCGAATGATGCTGGAGGAAGGGTCATGCCTAAGCCATCACGCCTCAGCACCATGACAGGAACACTGAATGAATGCTCTTCCAGGAACTCAACTGTCAGCTGGGCCCCAGACGGCTTTAGCAAGACTTCATCCGCACTGTCATAGAACACAAACAGACATATGCACAAGTTTTGATTGTGATCACAGGTAGATAATATTCAAAACAGAGTGCCCAACAATTATGTTCCAGATCGGCATAGGCTCTACAACGGACATAAGAGCAGAAACAGTCGAAGGTTGGGCAGTAAAAAACATAAATAAAAAATATATATTTAAACTTTTGACCTTTGCAGAAAACTAACCCAGGGAAGTTGCGGCTGCGTAGCTCCCTAACAAACTGAGGGCTGCCTGTCTTCACAGGCCGACTTGGATCTCTTGCTCCAGCAGCACCACCATCTATCTGCTTATTGCCCCCGCGGCGTTTGCGCACTAAGAAAAGGAGAGGCAGAGAAAACAAATTAACACCTGTTTTTATGTTAAAGTAAACCAGTAAGATCATAACAATGTAAGAAATATATATTTAAGGATTGGTAACTTACTGACTGATGGCCCATGGGTGACTTGACAGTTGGGGCAGTGATAGAGGTCAATCTCAGCTGCTTTGTCCTCCTCCACTCCAACACAGCTACACAGAAAACACTCTTATATCAAACAGAACGTGTAGAAATGATAGCTGAATGAACTGTGGTGGGTCGAACACCGACTATACCCACAGGAAACATACAACTTAGACAACAGATATAACCACATCATAATTCACTCAACATAATATTTGAACCTCATTGCACAGTGACCACAATATGATCACTGCAGTGTGTAATCTGAAAATGACCTACCTTCCATGGAACCAGTCTTGACAAATGTCACACTCGATCATGAAGCGTGTCACATCATATGGCAGCCGACACAAGCAGTAGACTGGCACCGATGCCATATTGAGTGAGTATGTGGGGGAATGAGCTTTAAACTAATGTCAAAATGTAAATCAGGTGGTGGGGGGGGGGGGGGGGACTATTCAACAAACTAAATATGTATATTAATAATGTAACGTTTGCAAGGGTAATGTTATGGTTATTGTATTTGAATTCACTTCCAGATTCCCGTTACTGATACACATGTCCACCGGGATTCACCTGGAAACCTGTTGAAATAAAACAAAAAAAGTTAAAAATAAAATGTTAGTAGCTCGCCATAAGACACGTGAATAACGCAACTAAGTTACATTCATAGCTCATTGATCCATAATGTTAATACTGAGAGACATAACAGCTGCTCTTGTCACCTGAGACCCAACTCAGTCAACTTAACAGCCGTTTGGTTGGTGTAACAATCATCATAAGAGTATCACTATTTCACATTCCTTAAATAACGAAACCTAACAAGAGTTCTACTTCATTACTTGATTTTGATCATAAACATGTTGCTTCTCCTCACTGGGGCTAGTTGTTAACAGCAGGCCACCGTCCCGTTAGCTCACTGTTTGTAAACACGCTATCAAAGCACTAGCTAATGTGTTTAGCATGTAGGCTAACGTTAGCTACACAAGCTACCAATGTAGTGAAGCTAACCGACTGTGAATATTATTATATTAATATCGGTGCAATTCATTTAGCTTTTAAACGTGAAGGAACCGCTGCACAAACCCAACACAGATGAAACATTTAAGCCAAACAAAGAGGAGTCGTTTGTTTTCTTCATCGATATTTAACGCTAGCAACTCACCAAAACCTAGCTGCGGCAGGCCGAGCGCACACACGCCGCTGTAATCCCTACGCAAGCTCGGGGCTGGCTGCGGCCTTATTATGCAACGTAAACTATAAACAATTTGATTTACCACATTTTTGTTTATGAATTCCGTAATGCCCAAATAAAGAGGCCAGGTCCAGAAGTTTACACTTGACCAGAAAACTAAAATATGAGGCAACCAAAACGAGCACAATAACTACAAAATAACGGCGAATTGAACTACATCAACGCCATTTCAAAGGCTGTAGCGTCAGACGGTCGTTCGTCGCTGTCTGCTATTGAAAGAACAATAAAGTTGCAGACAGTCAAACGTGGAGTTGCATTCAGGAAAAAAAAACCGTTGCGCAGCGTTAATGCGGCAACAAAGTTTCAGAAACATTTCAAAAAGGCCATAGTGTTACCATAGTGTTTAAGATAAGATAAGATCATCCTTTATTAGTCCCGCAGCGGGGAAATGTGCAGGATTACAGCAGCATAGGGTAAAGTGCACACAAGAGACATAGTAAAAGAAGACAAGATAAAAATAAAATGAAATATAAACAAGTATTATAAATAAGGAATAAAAAACAGTTTGCAGGTTTTTGTAGGTTTGTAGGTTTCAGTAACCTACAAACATGTTTTATTAATAATAATTATGTTAAACAAATACTTGTCAGTAAATGTGCAAGTACATTCATAAATTCAACAATTTCACATGATCTTCACTTTAATTTTGATCCCACGATTCAGTATGGAAACTTTGAAGGTGTCAGTCAAGACACTTTGAACTGTCAATTGGGAAACGCTTTAGAAGTAGTTTAATGTACCAGACTTTTACATTAATTAGAAATATATATTTTGTTTTTGTAATTAATGAATTCATGTTTTTCCTTATCACTCAGTTGGTCCTCCTGTGTTTTTGCACGTTACTATTTAACTTTAAATCACATTTACCTTAATAAATACATACCATTTTTTCAGATTTGAAAATGAATGGAATGTTTAATGACTGCTTATCCTTCAAACTGATCTTGTGATGAAGTCTGCTGTACCACCTGATTGCAGTGTTGGGATGTGGCATATGGGACATCACACACCACAGATGATTGTTTTTTGGCGTACGACTCCTGCTTTGGACGTTTTACGGCTGTCTCCATCTTGCTGTGGTGAGGATGAACAGTGACCACGACGGAAAGAAGTCCTGGACTTTGTCATTATTCCTGACAATGTCTTATACACATTCATTTTTACTACTGTATTTGGAATTTTGTCAAATAATCCAAACTAAACCTCAAACCTCCACATGAAGACATTACGGTGTGTAGGAGTACCTAGTTTTGCCAAGCTAAACGTAAATAATCCACACACCATTTTACTTTGATGTTTAACATCATTTATTTTGATTAGTTACAAAACATAAATAAAATCAACAGTTGAATTAGTTGCAATTTACAGAGGCTAAATCACCAGCAACATACTTAATTTTTTAGAGGTTTCTCTGCCCAAATGTCCATTTATCATTGGTTCTCAGTCATGCCATCGTGGGACTCCCCAGTATTTTGTTATATTAATTTGTGAGTGAATTAAATCCGACCTGCAGCCTAATAGGAAAACTCATGTAAGTATGTTATGTATCTTTCAGGTTGTCATGGTTCAAAACTGGAATAAGATGTCAAAAATGACCAAAACGTCTCATAATATATTCTTATATGACCCTGGCCTGTCAGGACTCAGAGAGGTATATCAAGATAGGGAAGTCCCATGTAAACACGGATGAAAACCAGTGTTCTAGTTTCAAAGAACCTCAGATTTATAATAATGTGAACACAATATTACAATTTGTACAACCCCATTTCAAAATACAAAAATAATCTTTATCTTGTAGATAACATTTTGGTAACACTTCAAGGACAAAGCCAGCTCCACATCATGAATCATGATTATTAGGCTGTAGCTTGCAGTCAACATGTTAGTATCAGACATGACAGCACAGTATCTCACCTTCACTAATTATGAACTACATCTCTGTGACAATGTGGAAAATCTTTGTTATATTCTAGATTATGCAGTTTCTGAATAACCGTACCCTTTAGCACAAACTCCTCCTCCCTAACCATTCATGTTTTAAATGTCTCTGACTCACATGTAGCAGTCTTCAACTACCAGAACGATCTGGGTTTTTTTTTTCAGTGTCACACAGTCTTTCTATCATTAATAAAACACAAATGCTGCTTTGTCTACAGGCTACCTATTATGTCAAAGAGTGTATTAACGCCTGACTGTTGTTGGTCAAATGTGTGTTTGGATAATCGCACTGATGACCAAATAAAATGTGCAGTAATATATCCACTGCTGATATATTACTCTGTGTCTCTACATCTACAAATTAAGTGCTTAAGAATAGAGAAATGGGACATTTCTGACTTGAGTAAACCTTTTGCAATGTGCTTAAAGCACAATTATGGCCCACAGTTATGCATTCAAACTGACAGCCTTATGGTCAAAGACTAAATAGTTTACAATTGAAACAAGGAATTTGTCCAGTGCCAAATAAAGTTGGCAAATAGGCAAGAGAGGATCTGAAAACAGTGTTGGACATCAAGCTTACATCCATTATACGGACTAACCTCTCACTTGTTGTGTTTCTTGACGAAACAAGCCCAAAACATTGGCAGGGTAAACATTTTAGTTTGGGTAAAGAGACGTTTGAGAGGCCGCTTTGAATAAAAGCGACTATCACAAAGCTTTGTCACACCGAAAAAATATACACTCACACACCCACAAAAAATGCAGTCATTTTAAAAAGGCAATATGGGTATAACCCATATGGTCTCCCCAGACAATAATGGCAATACTTGGCAGTTTTTTTCTTTTTCATCTTCTTCCTCAGTATGACACTGTGATATACTTTGATATGCAGAGCCCGAACAGCAAGCGAAAATATCAAATGTATTGAAAGACAATTTACTCATGACTGACAAATTCTCAGTAGGCTGCAAATACTAAATATGAGATTCATCAATATACAGCAAGTTCAAGCTGTGTGCAGTCTGGCAAGTCAAGTTAGTCATGAGGTCATGCAGTCTTGGGCTGAGTGTACCCAAGTATCCACAGAACACAGATGAAATATTTCATATCAGTAATTTATCTGAATTTTATCACATCACTCACTGTGTTACGAGTGCAAAACAAATTAATAAAAATGAAGCACATGCTGAACAACACTGCAACAGTGTGTTTGGTTGCTTTTTGCAATGACTGTAACCAGAACTTTGCCTTTCTCTACTAACATGCTGTGGGTTATTCATTGTCCACTGAAACGCCCTGTGCTGTAGGCCTAGAGTTTCATGAAATGGTTATGAGAAGATCTTCTATATGTCTGGTTTTCATCAATGTGCTTTTACAAAAATATTTTATGCCTTACAGACAAATCCATACAATACATGCTGATCAATTTAGATGACCATTACTAATTGCACTTTTTAAATTGATAGTCCTTTTACTGTAAGCATTGACAAATTAAACACACTGTCAAATATTTTGTCCTTATTGTCTCTGCTTAGGGAGAGTTCAGGTCCAACTGTCTCGGTTTGAAAACAAAAACATGAAGGTTAATTTCCATAAAGGGACAAAAGGGATATGTACTCGGATACTCAATAAACACTCACGCACATAAACACACACACACACACTCATTCATTTAAGAATTTATACATCTCAACACCCAAACATATCATGATTCATAAACCCCAGCCGCTGTGTTCCATGTTACCCCCACTGTCTGTACATACTATAATCTATCGTCTCTCACATTCACTCCCCATCTCATCATAAAGTACACTGGAATCCATATATTCATTGCAGACTCAACTCCCTCATTCATACACAGAACAAGCACTCCAAAGGGATCTGCTTTACATCCTGATCCACTTAGTGTTTCCATCTTTTGCACCTTCATATTGACCTTACTCTTTACCTTGGTTTTACTTCTGTCCCAGAGGAAGAGTAGAGGTTTGGGGTGTTGGGTGAATTTTGGCACTGGAAGGTAGAGCAGCAGTAGAGCAAGAGGAGGAAGAGGTTGAAGAAGAAGAACAGGAACAAAATGCCCCCCCAGCAGCAGCCGTGCTATCTGTAGGTGCAGTGGTGCCACTGCCATGCAGCAGAGACGTGGCCGTGGACACCGGAGATGTGGGCATTTGGGAAGGCAGCAGCGGTTGGCCTTGAGGTTGTAAATGGGGCAGCTGGGTGACGGGTTGTGTCTGTGATAGTGACTGGGACTGAACGGGAGGTTGCACCTGGGGCTGCGGGACCTGCTGGATTTGGGACTGCTGATAGGTCATCTGCTGGAGGGGGAGAGACTGATGGAGGTGTAAACTTTGCTGCATCTGTGGAACTTGAGCCATGTGCGTTTGCGGTGGGGCCCCCGGAGAGTGCAGGTTGGACAGGCTTCCTCCGCCTGTGTATTGGGAAGGGGCTGCCACAGGCAAGCTGGTAGGGGTCGGAGGTGCCGCGGGGTTCAGTGGTGCAACTGAAAACCAACCTGGTGGAGCCACCTGTATGGAATATAGTAAAAGTAATGAGGGAATATTACTGCACAAACATCATTTGTTTGTACTGTTGGCTCTTGGAACAAACGTATGTATATTTCTGCCTTTTCTGCCCAAAATGATTTCGCTACTCCACATTAGAACCAACTAAATGCTGTCTGGCTTCCTTTAATACTATTTGATGATATACACATCTTTTATAATAAAGAGCCAGTGATTTTTAAAAGCACAACCTTATCCACAGCATTTATGAAAAAACATCATCAATCCCTCCGACTGTATGTTAAAGGTTATTTCCTATTAAAGCACATGTATATTATGTAGTCCTACCTCAGCCGGCTGGCTCCAGCCTCCCAACTCCTGCACCTGCTGAATCTGCTTAATTTGATTCAGCGAAGGCTTGGGCAGAGCGGGGCCCACCGCGTCCTTCGTCCAATTATCAACCAGCTTGTGCAGTTCATCTGTGAATGTGCTTTTTCTAAGAGGACTGTGATCTGTGGAGAAATGAGGGCACCTTTCATACCACTGATTATCACTAAATCCTGTGTTGTCCTGATATATTTTTGACCAACTGTACCTCTTTTAGCAGGCAGTGAAGTGCAGTGCTCTGGGCTGCAGTATAGAAGCAGTCTACTCTGTTCACCACCCGAGAAACTACTTGACTGCTGAATCCCTAGACGGGAGATACAATAAACATTCAAATAGAAAGCAAGCAACAGAAGAAGAGAAAGTGAAAGAGAAAGAATTTGTACCAGAGTGTGTAACTCCGTTGTTATCCATGTGAGAGTGAGGCCGGGGCCGGAGTTTCATTTTGGCAGGCCTGGGCCTTCGAGGAGAGAGGAGAGGAGGTCCCGTGGGAAGAGGAGTCATTCGGGACAGAGAGACAGGCAGACTCTGCCGCTGGTCTTTGAGGGAACGCAGCTGTCTGTACAGCTCCTGCAGCTCTCGGTTCTGCTGGGACTGAAGGGATACCACTTCTTTGATGTGCCTGCAGAGGAGGAGACGCAAAACACGGAGCAGCAGGTGGTGAAAGGTTCAGTAAAATCAGGAACTGAAAATGAAGATGGACAAAAATTATAACAATGAATATGCAAAACCAAAAAAGGTTAAGAGAGGTAAAGAGTTAAAACATTCCTTACGAAGGCAAGACACAACAATCAATGGAGACAAGATAAAGAAAATGTAATAAATGAAGAGACAAATATTTTGTGAACTCTGAAATAACTATGTTAAATCTTTCCCTTCGCTGACTTACTTCTCTCTGAGCTTGTGTAGTTCTTTTCTGAGGTCTTCATCCTCCATCTCACACTCATCGTCATCATCGCTGCTGCCCAGGGGTGAGTGGCTGTGTCCGTGACCTCGAGGCAGGTGAGCCATTGCTGGGGTCCTCTTACTTTCATCTTTCTCGCTGTCCTTTGCCCGAGATCTCCTTCTCTCCCTCTCCAAAACAGGAGACACAGGGGAGCTGTCAGTATGCCTGTCCTCTTTCTTAGTCTCAGCCTGGGTTACAGAGAAGCGGCCCACTTTCCTGTGAGAGCTAACGTGGCCTGATGGCGCAGCCTTCGGGGGAGAGGACTGGGTCACTGGAGTCACCTGATGGCAGAGGACACATTACGCTGCTTGTCCAGACTGCAATGACGGCTCAGACTAATTTAGTGGCAAAGATAAAATAGGTACTATGGCGCCTACCTGAAATCGTCCTTTGCGTGAATGAGGTGGATTTGGCGGTGGTGCCTCCTTCTCCTCTCTAAGTGTCTGACTGCTGGAACTTCCGTCTGATAAAGAGACAGAAATGAAAAACAAAAAAAAGGGGAGACAAGGACCCAAAGACAGGAACACAGAGACATGGGTATAAAGAGCACATAAATGACAAGGTAGACACACACAAAAGCAACAGACACAGAAAAATGTACATGACAGAGACAAATACAGATGCACATGGAGACGTGGGGCATGAACAAAAAGGCACAGTGTTAAAAATCACTCATTAATGTCACACATTATCAACTTCTGACTTAAATGACTTGCGTGCAGGTCTATGAAATGTGTCATCATATGTTGAGTTCTTATAAGTATTTTTTCGAAATTATAAACAACAAATTTAAGAATTAATGTTTTTTGTGGATGTAAAAAAATAATCATGCTTTAGAGAAATGTGTAATGGGCGTGTGGGAGGGGTGGTAAATGCTTGTTTCATTAAAAACTAAATTATAGTGGGTCATTAAATTAAAAGAAAACACATCGTGAAATGGCAGTTGAATGTTTACAACACAGTACCCCCACCCACCCACACATCCACTCTCTCATTCTCACCATATTCCCACTCATATACCAGACAACAAAGACCAGTATCACATTGAGATCTGTGCTCAGATCCACAGTGATACTGTTCAGTGTGTTTGATATTTGGGATTACTATATTAGCAAAGTGTATACATGGATAATCACTGCATAATTTAAAACCAACATATATAAATATGCAGACTGATATAGGTGTTACTTACAGATAACGATCCATTATTAGTCACTTGTGTAGAACAAAACATGTGTGCTCATGCAGGTGAACGTGTAGCAAAGGATGTAAGGTTCAGCTATAAATATTAAACATAGAAACACAGATACATGCAAGATGGCTTGAAAACTTTAACAGTGTGTATCTTAGCTGTATGAAAAGCTTACCCATGCACAACAGTAACTCATAATCCCTAATGTGCAGAATATATATTAGATATGAGGACTTTCATCATAATCTCAATACATTTTACAGATAATTCAAATGAGAACGTAATCTTCATGAATGCATCTACTACAACTATAGGATAAAGTAGAGTCTCATGGAGCAATGCTATTCTGTAGTAGCTGCCACAGAGAGCGTAGACATATTCTGAACTGATTACATAATACCAGTTTAGCAATTTAGCATCTATCTTATTTGTGATATGAAGTGAGTTTCATGGTGCTGTCTACACTGAGCCGTGGAGGTGAGATGGTTGCTGCTGGCTGTGCTTATGGACTTGGGGCAAAAAGGGGGGTGACATATGGAGGGTATGTAACGGTCCGAGGCACAGCTGGGCTTTACTCCAGAGCTCATCTGCACTGGGATGGGCATCAGATTTTTGATGCCAACCTCCTCCTACACTGAGCCAATCTTCAGCCCTCGTCTACACTCCTCTGTTCTCGCCCCAGGGTGAGCAACCCATGCAAAAGGAAAGATTGCCAAGAAATTTAAATAAAGTAAAGAAGAATTCAGAAAAAGAAAATAAGAAA
Organism: Anoplopoma fimbria; assembly: GCF_027596085.1. Classification (NCBI taxonomy): domain Eukaryota; kingdom Metazoa; phylum Chordata; class Actinopteri; order Perciformes; family Anoplopomatidae; genus Anoplopoma; species Anoplopoma fimbria. Next base: position 12,751,434 of record NC_072460.1, on the reverse strand, counting down.
ACAAAACAATAATGTATGTAGTGATGTAAACACTTACATTGCATGAACAATATTGTCACATTACAATAAACAAAAAAAAGCAAGATTCTTTAGCTGTAAACATTAACATCCTTAAACATTAACAGATATTAATTCCTGGTGGTTAAGAATGTTATTTTACTATGTTAAAACTAGTACTAGATATTAGAATTAGATTTAAGTCCATGCCCCAACAACCCATTCTCTCTCTCTCGCTCTCGATCCCTAAGAGGACGCTACCTTGCTGGACTCTGGGCTTCTTGAACAAGCTGGCGGAGTGGCGCAGTTTGCATGCCCAGTTTTTGAATTTGCGAGTCCAGGATTTCTTGCTAACAGGATTTCTGATACTAGGACATGTCAGGTTTAGGCCAAAATATCCACCTCCTGCATTGTGCTTCTGGTGTCCATGCCGGAGGGGGATCGGGTGCTGATTGGGGGGCCACGATGCGTCTCCAGTGGTACTGGTGTCAGAGTGTGGGGGTACAGCCTAGAACAGTTCAGAAAATTAATAGTGGCTGCATGGAGTTGTTCAAAACGGAGAGACACACAAACATTTAACCTCAACAAATATATCAGACCGCTTCAAACGGCGATACACTGAAATATAAAAATAATGTAAATTCAGTACTTTTGAAGACAAAATGTATTAAAAAAAATTCTAAAATCTAATCTTTGGTTTTCACTCACAAGTATGGTCGGTTCTCCTGGTACAGGTGGACGCTGGGGCCCAGCCGATTCATCCTGATTGGGAGGCAGGAGAGAGGTAGGCGGGGTGGACGAGGCAGAGGTGGAGGGAACAGATGGGCCAGGCTGTTGCTCCACGGGGCCCATCTCCGCAAAGTTGGGCACTTCTGAGAAAGCTTTCCCTCCTGTGCCATCTCTCTCTGGGTCAGGGGAGGTAGAGGAGGAACGGGAGGTGGTGGGGGAAGAAGAGGAGGATGATGAGTGAGGGGAAGTATCGGAAGAGGAGGCAGGTGGGTGGAAAGACAAGTGATGGAGCGATTGTGGCTCAGATGACTCGTCTCCTCCTGCTGATGTGGAGGCAGCCGATGTGGGGCCAGAGGCCGGGGCCGCCCCGCTGCTGTACTCCTGATATAACAAGTTCCTCAGCTTTTCATCCAGAGTCTTTATGCGATTGTCTACAAATTCAATTTTGGGGGGGCCTTCACTGTCTGACTCGGCCACAGAGGAAGGCTGAGCAGGGGATGGTGTCATTGGGAGGGAGAGAGCTGGTACGGGGGCTTCAGTGGTGGCCAGTTGAAGAGGCGGGAGAGAGGAGTCGGAGGAAGGGTGAAAAGGGGTGGAGTAGCTGCATGTGTCCTCTGTAAAACTGGTCTCTCCCGTGGACGCCTCTGACTCGGATATCTGTAAAGAGGACTGCTTCTGCAGTGGGAGCTGCTGCTGTTTCTGGGGTGTGTCCACGGCTTGAACCATCTCTTGTTGCTGCTCAGTGTGTTGCAGCTGTTTCTGATACTGTATGTGTTGTTGTACCAGCTCAGCAGGGCTCTGGGTTTGTTGTGGAATCTGCTGTTGCTGTACAGGGTTAACACTTAGCTGTGCCTGTTGTTGAAGAAACTGTTGACTAATTGACAGGGGTAGCATTTGGCCTTGATCAGCACCCATAAACAGCTGATGTTGCTGCTGCTGTAGCTGCTGTTGCACCATTTGCTGTTGCTGGAAGTGTATTGTCTGTTGCAGGTTCAACTGTTGCTGCTGCTGGGGATCAATGTGGGCCTGCTGTTGAGGCACTACAGCAGCTTGGGGTGCCATAACTTGCTGCGGTATCTGTTGTAACTGAGGCTGCTGCAGTAACTGTGGGGTATACTGTGGTGTTTGCTGTTGGAGAAGGGGTTGTTGGGTCTGCTGTAGGGACATTGGTGGCAGAAACTGCTGAAGAGGCGCAGACTGTAACAACTCTGTATGTCTGGTCTGAGGCAACACCTGCACCTCAGCCATCTGTTGTTGAAGTGGTATCTGTTGCTGCATTAGTTGCTGATGTTGTAACTGCTGGAGAGACTGTTGCAGAGCCCGTTCCTGCTGCAGCTGAATTTGTTCTTGGTACACTTGATGTTGGGATTGCTGTTGTTGCTGTGGTGTTTCCCGCTGTAACTGTTGTGCCTGTTGTTCAAGCTGCTCTGCCTGCAGTTGCTGTTGAACTACTGGTACCTGTTGCTGTAATGCAGGTTGTAGTTGTGGCTGCGGTAGTTGAGCTTGTTGTGGGGCTGGCTTGGCCCCCTGAGCGAGAGTCTGCTGCTGTTCCATGCCAAGTTGGCTTACTGCAGAAGAGGTCACTGCAGCAGCAGGAGGAGGGGAATGAAAAGAGGTTGACGACTGGTCCGCTGCAGGCACACATGACCTTTGAGCAGTTGTCACTGTATCCCCTATACTTTGACCTACAGTGGAGCAACCACTGCTTCCAGGAGATGTGAGGACATCAGGGAGAATGGTGGTGGGTGCGGGAAACACAACAATAGGAGCAGTGGACAAGTTGGGGAAGTTAGCAGCAGCAGGTATTGCTATGGATGAGGGAACATTGCGAAATTGGTCAACAGAAGCCGAGGTGAGGACTGGCAGTTCAAGACCACCTGGAGCAGTTACAGGGTAAGAAGCCTCGAGAGTGGAGGCCGGTGCAGAAATGCTTTCAGAGGCAGTTGTGTGAGGAGTCGGGTTAGTGGTGGCTGAGGGGACCATTGAGGCAGGGGCTGAGACAGTGGAGACTGGAGGGGAGGTGGCAGAAAGGGTGGGGCAGGGGGGAAAGGCCATGCCTGTCAAGGACTCCAGACTCAGGGATCCTTCACTTTCTACAGCCACAGAGAGGAACACATAGTTAGTTTCTGTTATGATGTCATGTCAGTCGTATTAATAAGCAGCAGCATTAAAAGTGACCTGGGTAGAGCTCACCTCTCTCTGTTGTAGGAGACTGAGGTATCCTCATCTCTGTAGTGGGTGGAGGCGTTCCTGCTCCCTGACTTGATAGAGAGTCTCTATGGCGGATGGTCTGGTTGATAAAGAAGCGCCAGCGTCCCACTGGAGAGGAATGGGGCACTGAGTCCGCTGAAAATTATAAAGACATTATACTACACATAACATGTTAAGTTATAGAATGTAAAGCATTTTCTCATACTGTAATTTATCTTGTTTGTGACTAATAAACAATTATGTTCATAACTCACCTGAAGAGCTAGTGGGAGTGCTCACATGCAACTGGTCAGTTGATCCAGTCTAATAAGGACATAAAGATTAAAATGCATCGTTATTCAATCAAAAACTGAAAAAAAGAAGAGGAGAGAAGGTGAAATATTGAAATAAGGAATTCAATATACCTGTGAATGTGTTTGAAGAATTTCGTGAGCTTTCTTAACTATGCCTCTAAGCTCTTCAACAAATGTTTCTTTCTCTTCCCCAAGGACAAAGTCCTCCTCCACCTACAAACAAAATGCAACCAAACAGTACATTATTAATGCATAGAATGACTACTTTTTACAACTAATGCAGACGATGGCAAAACACGAGCAGTCTACCATGTAGTCTGCTATGTCCTCTGGTGCATCCCCTTCAATGTCAAACTTAAATGTCACCATCTTGTTGGTATGGGTTTCCAACTGGCATTCCACCATGTTGTCCCCACTGCCTGACACCTAGGGAGGACAACAAACATTTACATTATATAGTTGTCATTTTAAAAATGTCTATTGGTTCACGTGATTTAGCAACATAAGGGGTTATTCGTTGCAGTTTTTTCACCTGGAGCATGCTCAGTTGAAACTGATGTGAAACTTTCTCCAACCTCTGACAGGAAGCCCTTCTTTGAGTCTTTAATTTCTCTAACTTCCCATTGGCTAAGAGCTGAAAACTTTCTTCTCCGTTAGCTGGAACAGACCTGTGGGTGATAAAGTAGTAGTGTTGTTACACATCATGATATAAATGAAAGGTCCCAGAGCGAGACACTGACCACATAGTGTAACTGCATTGTCTGTAAGTCTCTGAAAATGTGTATATGTAATATATGGCTTTATTAACAGCATACTGTACATTTATAACAAAAACATAAATCTAAATGCATTACACAGGTATATTGGCAGAGATTGTTGACCTCTATGTTTGATATTTTTTATTTATTTTATTTGCCATATTTCAGCGCAGCAACTAACCCCTTTTATTTATGACACACTGGAGGGCTGTTCTGAAAAATTTGTTGTTAGCTGTACTATTAATATGTTCTTATAGCTTAGGTCCTATAACTACTGACACTGTGAATAAAACAGGCAGCCTTATATGGCAATTTTAGGGTGTAGATTAGGCAAATGATAGAATATCACAAATTTCTAAAAAATTTCAACAAAATTCTCATCAACAGGTGGCATTTATAAATTGAGAGAGTTCCTTGAATCTGACTTGAAACTTGCATTAGCAAGCCTCACAGCAAAAAATAAAGTAGGTATAGGCAAGAAATACGAAAGATTGAAGCCTTCAGAATCTCTCCTTATAAGTTCTCATATAGTGTTTATCATGACAGATCAACATACTGAGTGATTGGACATGCAACGAGAATAATCGGGGAAACAGAGTTTAGAAAAATTAGATTGTAAAGATATCAGACTTACCCTAATGAATAATGACCTTCTGTACTTGACAGGTACGGACCATCCTGTAGAGTAACATGAATACAGGCACAAAGTAGGCAGGTTTAAAGAACAAAAGACACAAGAAACATTAGCAACTTCAAATGCAAGTTAAGATAAAATGTAATAATGGATATTGCTGTTGTTCTATGAATATACTTAAGCTTTCTAAGATTTAACACTTGTTAGTTTGAATTAAAGTCAAAGCCTTTTCATATCATTAGATAGTACTCAAAATCATTCTGCCAGTATGTCAGCAAATTCAAATTATTTCTTAATTAATACAGCCAACTTTCATTCTTCCTGTACCTGAGCAATGCCCAGCAGGGAAAGGTCACAGTCTTGGAGCGAGGCTTGGGGCAGTTTGGGGGCATTAGAGTCAAGCGATTGTAGAGCAGTGACAGGAGGAGGGGAGGTGGGTATAAAGTCGGCCTGCCCTGGTAAGGTTACCTCGGACGCTGGCGGAGATGTAGGCAGCTCTGGCACAGGGAAAGCAGCGGGATGGTGGGATGGTAGGAATGGAAGAGATGGTAGGGATGTTGGGGGACATGAGGTATGAGACGGGCTGAGGGGCATTTGTTGTGCCAGCAGCAAGACAGCATGGGGTAGAACAGGCTGTTCAGCAATAGGTGCCTCAGTGTGTGTCTGTGTGTGAAAATGAGCCTGCGTCTGAACTTGTGTCTGAACTTGTGTCTGCATTTGAGAGTTTGTTTGGCCCTGAATGCTGGTTTGTGAGTGTGTGTGAGCTGGAAGCATCTGCTTGGCTTGGTGCTGCACAGATGGAGGGGCGCCTGCCACTATCTGTGCAGAAGGATGGGTCATCAGATGTGAAGCAGGTGGACACTGGACACGGGGCAGCTGACCCTCGTCAAGGGCTATCAAAGCCTGCTGCATAGGAAGTGGTTGCTGTATGGGAGCTTGGATGGGCTGTGCCAGTAACTGGGCCTGTGCAGGAGGCGGAGCTAGTGGTTGCTGCACTTGAGATAGCTTCTGTAGCTGTTGCTGGTATTGCAGAGTAGACTGAGGCATAGGAGGCTTGGAGATGGACTGAACGACTGAAGAGTCAGCAGTGCCTCCTAGGGGTTGCTGCTGGGCCTGAACAACTGGATGTGGTGTTGTTTGGCCTTGAACATAGACCTGTCCAGCCTGCGGCAGAGGATGAGGAATGGCAACAAAGTTTGCAGGGTCAGCTACAGAATTGAGACAATGATCTGTTGTTGTTCCAACACTTCCAGCTGAGCCAGAAGACAGAATCATCTGTTGATACTGCAGAACTGTCTCTTGTTGCTGCTGCTGTTGTGTAATATGAGTTGCATCCTGTTGCACAGCTGGCATGGCTTGGTGGGTCGGCTGAGAGACATACTGAGGGGTCGAAAGGCCAGCAGGAGCCTGAGCATGCATCTGGCAAGGTGACGGGCCTTGAGTTTGTTGATGGAGCTGGGGCTGCATGAGTCCTGGTATTTGAGCATTTTGCTGAACAAGAGTCTCGTGTTGGATCTGACTGGGCATTGAGGTAATTGCAGCTGGAGGATGGACAGTAGCTTGGCTTTGCTGGCCCATCATCTGAATGTCCACAGTTGGGCCCTGAGCATGTGGCGGCTGGGACTGACCAATTGTCAGGTGCAGAGGCTGAGTCTGGATTAATGGCTGAGCAGTTACCTGGCTCTGTGAGAGTGGGGCAGGTCCTGGGTAACTAGTCTGTAGAGGAATTTGTTGGGTCTGTATGACGTGAGTCTGTTGCTGGATCACTGGCGCAGGAGGAGATACTTGGGCCTCAATCATAGCTTGAGCTGCTTGGACTGTTGACTGGGCTATAAACTGGACTGGGACCTGGCTCTGGGGACGAGCCTCACTTTGTCCTTGCTGGGTAAGGACTTGAGCTGGAACAGCAGCGGATGTCTGAACAGGGATGTGCGCAGTCTGAATGCCCATGGGGACCTGGGCCTGTGGTAACTGTTGAGTTTGTTGCTGAATCACTTCGGTGCCGGCTGGAATATGAGGTTCCATTATAGAGGTGTGGTGCTGCGGCTGGGCAACAAATGCTTGCTGCTGCTGGATCAATGCTGCTTGCTGCTGTTGCTCCATCACTTGCTGCTGCGTCAGAGCGGTATGAGGTGTAAACTGAGTGGCGTTTAGTTTTGGGTTGCACATGTGCTGCACATCAGTTGGCTGCTGCTGAATCTGCTGCTTACTGTTACTTTGTGGAATAGGGACAGCCTCCGTCTTCTCAGTTTGCTGAAGTTGAATAATGGCTGCTTGTTGGTGCTGCTCCTGGATCTGTTGCTGTATAAAAGCCTGTTGGTGTAATCTCTCTGCTTGTTGATGTTGTAACAGGACTTGTTGCTGACGCTGTTGCTCGAACTGTTGTTGCAACAGAGCTTGCTGTTGCTGCTCTATCTGCTGTTTGAGTTGCACTTGTTGCTGCTCATGTTGCTGTTGCTGTAGCTGAGCTTTCTGTTGTAGCTGATGCTGTTGTAAAATAGCCTGCTGTTGCAGATGCTGTTGTATGAGTGCTTGTTGCTGTTGTTGTTCAATTTGTCGGAGTAAGGCTTGCTGCTGCAATTGTTCCGCTTGCTGTTGAGTCTGCTGGGGTTGCTGCTGCAATGTAAGTTGTTGCTGCTGTTGTCCACTTTGTTGTTGCTGCAATGCTATTTGTTGCTGCTGTTGTCCACTTTGTTGTTGCTGCAATGTAATTTGTTGCTGCTGTTGTCCACTTTGTTGTTGCTGCAATGCTATTTGTTGCTGCTGTTGTCCACTTTGTTGTTGCTGCAATGTCATTTGTTGCTGCTGTTGTCCACTTTGTTGTTGCTGCAATGTCATTTGTTGCTGCTGTTGTCCACTTTGCTGTTGCTGCAATGTCATTTGTTGCTGCTGTTGTCCACTTTGTTGTTGCTTCTCTGGTTCGTTTTGAATTCCACTTTGGTGTTGTCCAATTTGATTATAAAACTGATTCTGCTGCTGTTGCTGTAAAGGAGGCTGTTGTTGTTGCTGCTCTGACTGATGCTGTAAAAGTGCTTGTTGTGGTTGCTGTTGTTGTACAAGACCTTGCTGTTGCTGCTGCTTCTCTTGTTGCTGTTGAATAAGAGCTTGCTGCTGTTGTTGATCCAACAATTGCTTGTGTATAAATGCTTGCTGCTGGTCCAGTTGATGTTGTTGTAGTAGGGCCTGTTGTTGCTGCTGCTGTTGAAGCTGTGCTTTTTGTTGCTGCTGATCAAGCTGTTGCTGGACGTATGTCTGATGTTGCTCGAGCAGTATAGCTTGTTGCTGTTGTAACAGAGTTTGCTGAAGCTGTTGTTGCAGTTGCGGTTGTATCAAGGTCTGTTCATGAGGATCCCCTGTTGGTTGCTGTTTGTAAGTCTGAGGCAGCTCCCCTTGCTGTGGCAATGACATAGCTCGCTGCTCCATACCAGGTTGTGAAGGTAATACTTGCTGCTGAGGAGTTGTGTTGACAGGAGGAACAGGCTGCTGTACATAGATCTGCTGCTGAGGCTCATGTTGATGTTTCTGGACAGCTACAGCTGAAAGGCTCTGTGGATAATGTCCCGTTGGTGGCTGATTCGCACTAACTTGTTGTTGTTCGAGCAGAGTGGCCTGGGCCTCCATTTGCTGTTGCTGCTGCTGAAGGGTGGTGGTCTGGGGATCCATCCCTATCTGTTGTTGTTGGACAATAGTCTGCTGAGGGATCATGGCAGGCTGTGTTTGCTGGGGTGCTGCCTGGGGAATGATGTCAGTGAGCTGCATGGGAGTGGCAGTGGGTTGGGTCTGCTGAGCGAGGGGCACCATGGTCCCCCCTAGTCCAGCCGGATCATTGAATGACATGGATGTAGTGGGAACATTAATGGGTGCTTGTGGGGCAACAGGAGGTATGTATGACTGTGAGGGGGCCAATGACCCATGGGGGGTGGCAGTTTGAAATGCATCTGATGGGAATGTTTGTGACTACTCAGTGATAATGACAGAATGATGATTGGTGTTGAAAGGAGTGGGAAAAGAAAGTGGTGAAAAAATTAGGTAAGAATTAGCTTTGGCAAGGAGGATAAATTATCAACACAATTCATGTTATACAACAGGGTTTCCTACAGTGTTTTACAGGGCAGATAGGCTGCCTCACCTGAAATACAGACTGGACAGCTAAAGTTGGAAAAAGTAAATATACTTTGATAAATAAAAACATTAATGCTCAGGTAAAAAGAGCAAAAGGACTTTTTCACACAGCAAGACTATACATTATGTTTAATTGAGATGTAATTTGATCATTACATATTACCAACTAACTTATCTCCTGGGGGAAACCCTGTACAACAAACAGTCAGGTGGTCAATCGCAGAGCATTAAGAGGAGGATTTGTGGTTTGGTAAATAGTTATTAAGAGTAAAGAACCCAAAATATGATTAAGTAGTGGAACCATAGCTTTACTTCCTTTGACAATAACATTAAATGTTCTAGCCACGGTGTAAATATGGGTTTCATTTTATTACGAATTAGTTTTAACACCATTTTCACCTGAAAATATTGTTGAGGGACACTTGGTGATACCTGTGGAACCATGGTACTGGGCTGAAGATATGTCTGAGCAACAGGTCCCCCTCCACTTTGGCCTACGGACATGCTGGACAAACTATTGCTCTGACCAATAGGCACATTTGGAACACTTCCACTCTCACCAATGGGGTGCATTTGAGGATGAGTCAATATGCCAGTACCCTGAAGAGGAAGAAAATAGTTAATGGACAATGTGACTTATTAAAACAAAGATTTCATACTGTGATGAATTTATCAGTTTGGTGTTATTTAAAACAACGTATAGACGTACAGATGCCGTAAGGGGGAGAGTATTCTGGGAGTGGGTGTATGATTCCCCTTGATGGGAGTACGCCTGACTCTGTCCACTTGCATAAGATTCACAGCTGGCAGACCCAATGCTCTCACCTTCTGAGTGAAAAACAATTTAAAAAAAGAAGAAGGAATGTAAAAAAATATTAACTCATAGCGTACCTCTCTTATAAAATACTGGTGTATGAAATATATAATGAAGGTGCATACTCTACCTGGCAGACTAAGGTTTGTCCCACTGAAAATATGTTGCTGCCTGACATGCTGGTCCACTTCAGGCAGCTCCTCAGACTCCTGCCCTCCTCCTCCTCCTCCTCCTCCTCCTCCGGTCTGTCCAGGTGCCCCTGGCCCCAGTGAGGATGGGCAGGATGGATGAGAAGTGGTGTAGGAGGTGAGAGAGGGGTCTCTTTTTTCTTCCAAGCCTTGCTGCTGCTGAAGAAGCTGCTGTTGTCGACGCTCCCGCGACTTTTTGATCAGATTTACACGGTCCCGGATGGATTTTCCAACCACCTTGGCATCGCTCTCATGGAAGAATCCTGACTTCACCTGAGAGAGTAAGAGGGAGAGAGAGAGTTATTAATGACTAGCGGAAGGCTGAGGGAATCTAGGTCAGCAGGAGGTACCTTGAAATGGCTGATAAGTTAGGGACTTCCCTCATTATCTTCCTGCAAGCTTTGAAGCATCAAAGCCTTTTCCCAGCCCACCTTAACTCACACTGGACCCTCACATGAACCCCATGTTCTACTTCTCTGGCATAAATTGTCCCTGTATCTCACCATCTCCAGAGCCACTTCCTCAGCGCTATCATTCTCCAGGTCGTAGCTGAACTCGATGGCCTCGTTGTCTTTATGCTTCCCCTTTAGCTTCTTGGGCTCTTCAACCCAAATCCGGAGAGCCAGACAGTCCTGGGTGCCCGTGTCCTCTTCTGCCAACTCCACCCGGACCCCTGTGTCCTCCCCAAAGAAAGCGTGGTTCAGGAGGTCTCGGATGGAGAGTCTGTCAAGGGAGAGACAACAAAAGGAGCAGGGATGGTGAAAAAGGCCTCAGCATGTTTTATGATCCTGATCAGGAATTCTGCATGAGACAATGTAGTTTGTCATGTAATGAAAGTGAAACCTGCTTACCTCTGATTCTTGTTCTGACGAATACAGAATTCTATGATCTCTTTGATTTCTGGGTCATTCACTTTATCAAAGCTGGCTGGCTTTATACCCTGCAAAAGAAAATGAAAGAAACGATGAAATTACGTTTGGGGATATTGTATATAAACCTTGAAGACACCGAGTTTGGATTGCACTACAAATAAACTATTAAAGAATAGTTTACACATGTCATCAGCACAAATGAGTTGGGTTTGCTTGAGATTATTGCAGTCAAAGAGACTCACACTTGTGACTTTGCGATAGATCTGAGCAGCATTTTGGCACTCAGAGTAGGGGTATTCTGAAGTGGCCATCTCCAGCATGCACATCCCGAAGGCGTAGACGTCCACAGACTCATCATAGTGCTCCTCATACATCTCTGGAGCCATGAACTCTGGCGTTCCTGTTAAGACCAGATGATGGTTCACAGTCAGTTACAAGGAGAACAGCTGAATACTTTTCCACCTCTGTCACTGTAACAATCTGTATCATCACAATATCCGCAAAGCACTAATGCCCCAAAGTCAACAGAGGAATGGAAACTCTGATAACAATCTTCCTCGTGATTGCTCTTGCTTCCGAATTTAAACTTTATTGAGCTAATGGTACTCACAGTGCATTGCTTAAGTTGGCTGTCAGAGCCAACATCTCATCAGTGGTCTCTCTTTGTGTTAAGTGCAGCCCACATTGATTTTAAAAAGACTCTGTCAATAATAATCTATATCTCCAGGCAATTGATGCCCTCTGCAAAAATCTGAACAGTGCTGAATGCAGAGAAAAGTATATTTAAAGGCCCTGACTCAGTTTGCTGATGTAGCTTCTACATGCCTGGCATTGCTCTCAGAAGTTCACAGGGTTCCTAAACATTTTCTATTTCAAAATAGCATACTGATCCGGACCCAAATTCCAAGATCGCTTGGTACATTCTTTAGACCATATTTGATTTTGTGACTCTGGGTGCAGAGGATGCTGTGACAAGACTACTATGCTTTTGCCCTTGCATATGGCTTACAATTGCGGCCTCTCCCATGTTGGAGATGTTGGACAATTTCACACAAAGTTTGCATCTTGCTTTCTTCAACCATTTGGAATCCTTCACCAACCAGGCCTTGGAAAACTTGCATTTACCCATTGTGGCCATTCGGTGCACACCTACGCAGAAAGTTGGCCAACATTCTACTTTCGAATATCTTGCACTTGGGGCAGAGCTGTTTTGCAGGTTGATAGGAACCAGCGTAGATGCAGCTTTGTGTAGGAGTATGCGTTCAGCTGCATTCCATTCTCCTAACCTTGCTTTTCAACGACACCAAGCTCGCTCTAGCCCTCGCTCTCTCACAAAGTGGTATACATTTATGCTGCACTAGGGGCCAGGGCCAAATGCAAACAAAGACATACTTCTTGTATGATCAGTTTATATTTATAAATTCTGTACATTACATTTTAGAAAACAGAATAGGCGCAATAGCCTGGAAACACTTTTTCTATACTTTAACATACCTACAAATGACTAAAAATCGAATTCCCTAATTGTATCATACTGTGTAGGAACCCTGGATGTAGTTGTTCTATTTATGTAGCTTACCTATGACACTCTTGGCAAAGGAGGTTCGCATAAGAGTGGCCAGTCCCAGGTCACCAATCTTGACCGAGCCTGTGGGGCCTGTTATGAAGATGTTGTCACACTTAAGGTCTCGGTGGACTATTGGAGGAGTCCTGGTGTGAAGGAAGTGAAGGCCCTTCAGGATTTGCCGACACCAGCTCCTCAGGACCTTGGGTTTCATCACTTTAAAGCGCTTCAGGTAACTGTGCAGGATTTTGTAGTGGAAACAAAAAAAAATCTGTAATCAGCCACTGATGGATAGCTATATGATCCCCATGAGAGAAAAACACTATCATAAATGTGTTAATATTTGCTTACTATGAAGGCAGGTTTAAAGCTACTGTTTTGCGCTGTAGCTGCAATTGACACTGTTACAGGTGACATAAGTGAGAGAAAGTACTTTACATTTTCTAGGCCTTTAATAGACATGTCAATGATGATGTATAATGTATATAATTTTAAGTGCAATATTCATTGATAACAATTTGCAGCACAGCTGCTGCCTATGGTCGACATTTACTCTAATGGGTGCAGTCACGTGACTGGCAAAAACAAAAAAAATAAACGACATAAATATAGAGAACTTTCATAGAGTGAAAAATAATAGAAATGGGGAAGTTGTGCTAACGTTTTGAGTGTTCCTGAAGTCATGAGTTCAGTGACTAGAACGATGCACTTCTTCCCACGGAGCACAGACTCCCAGGAGTCATAGAAGCGGACGATGTTGGGGTGCTGGAGCCCCTTCAGCATCTCGGCCTCCTCCTTGAAGCGTTGTTGCTCTGCTTTGGTCAGCTTGCGGTCCTGAAGTGAAAGGTACACAACAACTTATATGGCATGCATACTCTGACTGTCAATTCCACAACTGCAAACACTGTTACTGCCACTGGATGGTGCTAGCCATTCAGAGTTGCAGCCGTGCTGAGACAACACCCAACCCTTGGCTTTATAAAACACATTTCTACTGCATCTGCCACACATCCCCAGTATGGCGGCCAGAATGGACGCGGCAGAAATCCAATTCACTGGCACAGGCAGCATCCCACAGGAACAGACACAGCCATTGACTTATCTCTCTGTCAAACACTGGTGCATAGGTTATTTATAAGATGTAAGACTTCTGTATGCTATGCAGGGAAGGTGTTCTGTTCTGTTCTTTAAAAAAATATTGTATTTTTTATATCATGTCAGGTTTTGCTTTGTATTTTTATATATATTCTTCTATTTTCTTAAACCCTTGGTGCTCGCATCACTAGCATCAGCTGTGTTCAGACAAAAAAACACCCTTATCCTTTAAATTCCATATATATTAACAATAGGAAATTGTATTTATGAATATGCAAGTGATGCGCTGGTGATATAATATTGAAGAATCAATCATAATCTTACATTCAAAGCATTTTACTGTGGAGGAAATTGTGACTGGCCCATTTAAGTCAGTGTGTATTTTTAGACTTGTCACAAGCAACTGTCGTAGTTGTTGTCTGCTATTTCCACGTGTACAAATAACAAAGCATTTCAGGTGTGTGGTATTTTGACCTTTGTTGACCTTGTGACCTGTTGTGTGTGGGCATTTTTTTTTTTGATGATATTGAAAAGTATAAATATAAAAAAAACACTTAAAGAGATCATTGTCATGTCTTTGCATTTAACAACAGGCAACCTTTAACCATTTATGTAAAAGCATAATACTGTATCAGAAAAGACAAAAACAAAACAGTCTGTGTCTGACTTGATATCTGCAAGCAGTTGGTTGGCAGCCATTGTCGCGTCACACAAACAGACAAAACTATATAGAAGTCATCATAACACTGGCTCTTTACTGATCGATTCCATTGATGTTGAGTTTTTTTCTTTAACACAAATCTCTCCAAAGAGAAACCCTGTAGTGCAGATATTTGGATGTATATAAACAGATTTCCATGTAATGCATGTTTCATATGGTGGTTTTTTTCTAGCATGCACTGATTTTATTTCCTCTAGTTCTCTTCCCCCCTTTGTCTGTGTTTCATCTTTTCAGACATATTTTCCTCTCTGTGTCTATACTGGTTCAGTGTCCTTTTCTGGAAGTAATGGTGGAAGCAATTGCTCCACACCTCCCCTTTCACCCGGGAAGTAGCATCAACAAACAGGCTGTTCCTCGTTGCACTTCTATGGCCAAGAATAAGTTAGCCAGCCTAGGTCTGTCCTCATGCGCTCATTACTTTAACACCAACTACGTCATGTTACTATGTAGATGAAAGCTTACGCAATGATGTGTGTTTACCTGACTGTGTGCAGGTTTATCTATCCATGCTTAGGTCCCAATGCTGTCTGTCTCTACAGCATCTCTGCCCATATCTACAAGTTGCAAATTTCCCCGCTGCGTGACTAATAAAGGATTATCTTATCTCATCTTATCTAAAGTGTCGTCTTTGTGGTGTGCTTTATTTTGTCTGGGAGTCCTGCCTGTGTTTGGGTGCCTCTGTCCTCTGTCTCACCCCTTCGTCAGAGCATCTCTATGCTTCTGGCACAGTGAGAGACAGAATGTTTGCCAGTGTGTCCCCGTCTGCTGCCTCCTCAGCATCTATCATGTCTCTCACTGAGTGTAGCATCAGACAGTTTTAAGGTCGGCAAAGGTCACAAAGAGTTCAGTTGGTGAGACTGTGTCTAGACAGACTGACAAAAACCTGCTTTTTTTTGTGTTAGTCCTTCCTGGACTAACACACACACACATACACGCCCATATTCAGAAAAAGAAATTCACGACAACAACAAAAACATCTCTAGAAAAATGCAATATGCATTCTTCAAGTGTGTCATTAATAAGTCATAGTCCTTTTTCCATTGCCAAGACAGCTTAGTGCAAGAAAAAAATACAATTACTGCTGCTAGGAGGCCTCATCCACACTGACCTATGTGGTACATTTAAGGGAATAGTACTGAACAAACTCTTGGAAATTCTGATAATAAGGTGGAATTGTATGCTAAAGTACATTGATCCAACATTGGTAAAACAGTGACTCCCCCCCAAAAAAGATTTGACAAACAAATGTCACATGGCCTCCTAACCAGCAGATAAATGTAAATAGGGAAGCAACAGAGAAACAAACAGGAAGAAAGTGAGGGAGAGAAAGGGCAGCCATGACACAGCCCTTTGGTGACTGGCCAAAATTCTGCAACCTGAAGAAGTGAACACTCTAAGAAGATAGTAATCCTCACAATGAGAATCCCTAATCAATCATTTTTTTAATTCACGTTTGATTGTCTGTATAATGGAGATCTTGGGGCAGTTCTCCTAATGAATACCTAAGACTGTAAACAAGGTAGCTAATCATACAGACACTTCGTCTTACTGTGTATATCACAGCACAGTGGGTGCTGCCATTCAAATCAAAACAAGCAGATATATAAACTTCCCGTTCAGCCACACTGTTTTAACTAATGCATATATTCTCACCCTCTATATTACATGTAAGCCAAGAAAAAATATACATTTCCATTGCCTTGTGATGGAATTACTTTTTAATTCTGAGCAGAAAAAGTGATGCAATCCAAGAAGATTATGAAATTCAATTTATGTTGAGATTTTGTCAGGAATATGTGGATTCTCTGACGACTCTGCAGTCGTCGGCCTCATCTCCGCCGGCGATGAGAGGGAATACAGAGAACTGAACCAGGACTTCATAGGATGGTGCCGGCGGAACCGCCTCCAGATCAACTCTGGTAAAACCAAAGAGCTGGTGGTGGACTTCCGCCGGGGTAAACACTGTCCTCCGGAACCAGTGAACATCCAGGGACAGGACATTGAGATTGTGAAATCTTATAAGTACCTGGGTGTTCACTTGAACAATAAACTGGACTGGACTAATCATTCAAAGGCACTTTACAAAAAGGGTCAGAGCAGACTCTATCTGCTGAGGAGACTAAGGTCCTCAGGAGTGCAGGGAGCACTCCTGAGGACCTTTTTCGACTCTGTGGTGGCATCAGCCATTTTTTATGCAGTGGTCTGCTGGAGCAGCAGCATCTCAGCAGCTGACAAGAAGAGACTGAATAAACTGGTCAGGAAAGCCAGCAGTGTGCTGGGGTGTCCACTGGATACGGTGGAGGTGGTGGGAGACAGGAGGATGATGGCCAAGCTATCATCCCTGATGAACAACACCTCCCACCCCATGCAGGACACCCTGGCAGCTCTGTGCAGCTCCTTCAGCCACCGGCTGCTTCACCCCCAGTGTGTGAAGGAGAGGTACCGCAGGTCCTTCCTTCCAGCTGCTGCCAGGTTGCACAACCAACTCTGCTCCCAGCAGACCACATGACACATGACACGTGCAATACAATACACTGTGCAATTATAGCTATAATAGTTTTTTCTGTCCGTAAATATAATATTTCAGTTATTGTTGATTTTCTACTGTTTTTGTTGCTTATTTATAATACTTGTTTTTTTTTAATTTAATTTTTATTTTTATCTTGTCTTCTTTTACTATGTCTCTTGTGTGCACTTTACCCTATGCTGCTGTAAGCTTGCAAATTTTCCCGCCGCGGGACTAATAAAGGATTATCTTATCTTATCTTATCTTATTCAGCTCGACGGCAGATTTTTTGCTGTAGTTTTTTTTTTTTTTGTCCAGAATTAGCAGACAAGCACCCAGGATCCATTTACAAAACGAGGAAACCCCTACAATACAGGAACACCCCTTTGATACAGTCTCAACAAATATAGAACATTAGAAGTTTCACAAATGTAGTATTTAATGCAGGGTAACTGTAATTAATTACATGCTATTTTTTGGTGTTCCTGATATTTTGTGCATACCTGCATAGTCAGTTTGGTCATGTGATTGAGTTGTCACAAGGTGCCTCCGTGGCAGGGGCTTAAGTACTATAACTTGGTAAGCAGAGTACCTGGTTGTGCACCATGAGATGTTTTTGGATCAGACATCTGGCAGAGCAGAAGGTCACGCTGCAGGTTAAGTAGCCTCATAAAACACTGGGGGAAATGGACAGGATGTGGCTTACAAGGCACATTTGCTAGATAGTAAGAGGCTGGGGTCATGGATGCCAAAGCATGTGAGCCCTAAAACATCTATTTTGGCAAACACTGCAGGAGTATCAGATATCATACGGACTGAATACGAAGTGACTTCCCTGGTTACATTCTTGTCTGAGGGAGGAGTGTGCCTCAGATACAGTGGGATAAATAAGGGCTGGTTTAGTGCACTATCAACCCAAAGGGGAACATTAGTTTTGCTGTAGGTGGATATTTGTACATGTATGAGCGTGTATGTAGTCTGTATGGCTCTGCAGTTTGTGAATAAGCATGTAACTGTTTGAATATCCGAGGAGGCGGGTGGCTAGGATTAGATTACTTTAAGCTACAACGGCTCGGACTAACAAAATAGATCGCTGGAAAAAGGGCTGGCCCACACGCCGGATTAGAACCTGAGGCCAGTGGGCCAAGTTCACTAACCTTTATAGATGCCTTTAGCAAATGCACTGCACTGGCCTCTTCTTTTTTTAGTGAGCAGGAGGTCTTCATATCTATATGTACTCAGTTCTGCTCCTCATGTGGAAAGTTGTGAAAGGTTTATTAATGTACATCAATGATACTTACAAAGTTTTCCCCTTTTTTTGTCAAATGCCTGAGATAATAATCACAACATAATAGTTTGATCACGTGTTCTTCAGATGTATTGATTGTCTGATTAGGCAATACAGTTAATGCCTGTGTTATGTGGTAATGTCTCTAACATTCAATAAGATTGAATCTCCATTGTCGGTTAGGTAATAGGGGATATAGCCTGAGGGACACTTGGCAACCATTGGTGTCCTAGTTGAGCCACGCGTCTGGTCAGTTTGGTTGGATCGATTCCATCCGGGTCTAGTCAGTCCAGCTGTAGTCCATCTGATTCCTAATTTTAGTCACCCATCAATAGTCTATCCTCCCTTTACCTGCCCAAACCGTTCAGTGGCTGAACCGTCTTTTGCTGCTATTTGTTACACTGAGCCAAAGAATTATGTAATAATTGTAAATATTGCTAAGTCTTTCTGCAAATGATATTGTTCTTTAGAATACTTTCACCAAAGCCTACATTGATTGTTCTAATCAAAGGATATGAATAGAGCTATCAATTATAACATGAGGCAAGTAGCAGGCAGCGACCAGAGATGATCCCTCAACCTTGTGAACAATTATAACAATGTCAACAACCAAACCGGGGCATCGACTGTGTAGAGGTGAACAAGGGTTCTTAAATGGTTTCGTAGCGGCTGCATGCTGAACTTTTAACCATGTCAAAGGGCTCTAATGGCCTTAATAAGGATGAGCCTTTTCACTAACAAACATGGCACAGGGATTCTAGCAGGAAACCACCTAAGCTGGCATTTATCCACAGACATACATCCAAAAGGCTCAATAACAATACACGTTAAATCAAATATTTCAGTTGGCAATCATCATCATCATCATGGCAACCCTCAGCTCTGCAGACGTGAATGCTGCTCTAGTGTTTGCAGTCCTGTGAGAGTAGCTTGGCTGAGCTGAGCCGAGCTGGACCAGTCTGGGATGACTGGGTTGAACCAGTCTGGTTTCTGCCGCCCGAGTTATGCTGCCTGTGCAGGGTTTTTGTTCCAGCCTTACGGGCACCCACTGTAATTAACTCCCTGGATCACTCTGCATGCTCACTCACACAGAAAAAAAAGTGATAGAGGGAGGGAGGGCGAGAGAGGAAGAGAGAAAGAGGGTGTCAGGCAGACACAAACAGATACATATGTTGACACAGACGGACAGAGAGCAATAGCTTGCACTATTTGCAAATGTAATACACGTACAAGACATACACAAACACATCCACTTAGGGGCACGGACGGAGAAACTATACAACCAAAGCAGTAGCAAGGGAGATATATAGCTCTGCCCTTTTAGGCGTGGAATTCCCAGGGAAAGACAGAGGAAAGAAGATAGATGGTGTCCGGACTGTTAACTTTAATTACACACTCTTTCAAACAGCATTTGGACAGATAATCCCCTCTATGTGGACACAGGAGAAGAAGAGCTAGGTGGTGCTCCCAGGCTGCAGGCTCATAGTGGATGTAGCATTGGCTCGTCATGTACAGGCTGTTTATCATCCTGTCCCATCCAGTGCCTTCAAACTGGAGGCATTGAACACACTGTTCCCACATTATGTTACAAACTTTTTGCATGTTGTTTGATTTCTTGGACCTGTGTTTTTAATTAGAATTGACTTGTTTGAATTTTAAAGTAAAAGCGTGAGGAAACTGAGCATAATTGTTTGTCTTTAATCACAATTAACACTTTTAGATACAAATTAAGACAACAATATTGATGTTCATTATCATCCCTATTTGGGATACATCCACATTGTATTATGTAATTGAGGATTACTCATCTTTGCATCAAACACCAGCAGGAAAAAGTAATGGTTACATCAAGTCTTCATTATTAACACGGCTAGCCACTATTCTGGTCACTATTGTGCACTAAATGCCTCCTGTCATTGAAACAGTGTACACGCTTTGGTCACGTGGGCTAATTAGGAAGGATCATGTGACCTGAGAGACTAGAGTGCTGCGTGGGCTGTGTCACTGGATCGATCTATAGGCGGGTTACCAGGGCGCCGTGTGTATGTGCGTGTTTGCATGTGTCTCCCTGCATGTGGTAACTCAGTGTTAGCTACACGGCTGCTCTCTGGGAGGGATGCCATGGTAATCCTCTGCTCCACTCGGCGTCTCCCGCTCTGTCTATCTCTCTCTCCCACTCACCATCACCTACTGTGTCGAGCTTTTCGTTCTCACACTCTGCCTTATTCTCCATGCTGTTGCTCTGTGTCCAAATCTCAGTCTACTTTTTTGAATAGACTGTCTTCCTGTCTTTGTATGATACACATTTAATTAGACAGTTAAATATGCATGGAGTGTTTCTAATGGTCTGAGTAATTTCTGACTGATGTAATGCCAGTGATGTCCTCACGCTCAATAAACAAATAACCAGTCACAACTAGTTTTTCTTCATGAGATTTACTTTGACCCAGTGCAAAAAAAAAAAGGATTTAGCCGATCCAATATTGGTGCAAAATCAGCTTAAGCCTGCTGTCTTTTTATTTTCAATCCTGAGGCAAGGCATTATACACAGGGCAGTGCCTTTGTGTCATGAAGGTGAAACAGGCTGTCTTTGCATGCTGAGCAGATCGCTTGAAAAAGGTACACATCAAGTATTTAAGTAGGACTGAACATTATCCGCGGCAGCGTGATATTCCGAGCAGCAGAACTGCTGATGTGAAGCTGATTCACTAGGTGTTGAAGTAAAACCAGAAAAGGTGATTGGCGCATGCCTGCTGTTTGCCAGTCCAACAGGCAGAGCTTGATCTCAAGGATTAGTCAAGGCTCTTGTTTTGGAATTAGCTCCAAACCAAACACATGACTGACTTTTCTCAAACAAAGCCTGCAGTCAAATCAGATGGCTTATCATTACACTGCTCTCTATTGTGGGGCCAAGAGTCAGAGGGCTGCATTTCTTCTCTCCTCCACGAGTCTGTCTCCCACATCATGTTGGGGTCACACCATCTAACAATGATTCCCATTACATCTCTGCATAATAAAACCGGTTGGCTACAGCTTGTAAAGACGTTGACAGTGCTCTGGTATTAGACATTTAACATTTCTTATTATTTTCCTCCCACTGTCGATGCATGACAAAGAGTTTCTTACAGTAACGTTTGCTCTATATCTGCTACAATGTTCCTATTTGCTCTGTGATCGCAAAATGCATCCCATTCAGAGCTTCCCTTTCACATGACTATTTACATTTCAGACTTCATTATATTACACAATAGACAAGAGTAGACTACGAAATGTACTGCAACCCTAGCATGTAAAAATTAGCCGAATTAGCAACATCATTTTGACTTTACATTTTAATAACAAACATTAACTTCTCACTTTAATACACGGGCTGTCCAATATATCCATATGAGACCAATATTGTGATAAGAGACTAGATATCGTTTTAGACAGATGGCATAAGTGTTGATTATTCCTGGTTTTAAAGGATGCATTACAGTAAATTGATGTCATTTTCTGAGTCAGTTCTAGCTGTTCCAATATTTGCCTTTACCCACTTAGTCATTATGTCCACCTTACTGATAGTAACTGAAGTATTTGGTCAAAAATATTGTGATAACTGTTTCTTAACATAGCCAAGCCCTATTAAAAACTTAAAAACATGCTGACAGCTTCTTCAAAAAGATTTTTCCAGTAAGTAACCAGGGTGAACATTCACCTTCTTGACCTCCCAAGATGCTTTTTCTGTAGAGCCGTGGAGTCCCTTTCCTGACCTACAGCCCTGCAATACACCGATAATGCAATCCCTAATATTTACCTTAAGTGTCAATACTGGACTACTATCATTCAGGCTAATCCAGAACATTCTGTCTCTCCTCGGACACCCTATTACAACAGGAAGAAGCACTGACAGCTCGTCATTCTATTATTCATAATAGCCCCAGAAAAGGCCAGGCCTCCACTTTCAGTGTGTGCTGTCACTTAAATACAAGCGATGCTCCTCCTTTTAACCCCGGTCTCCACTGAACTGCAGTCTCGCAGTATGAATAGCAAAAAGACAGCGTGCAGAGATTCTCAGATTCCAGAAGGAAGAGCTCATAGGACACATCGAATACTATTCACCGCAAAAGAGCAACGTTGGGTAGAGCTCTCTAAAGCTCATCCATTTTTCCGTAACCTGCTTATCCAGTTAAGGGTCGCGGGGGTGCTGGAGCCGATCCCAGCTGTCAATGGGCAAAGGCAGGGTACACCAGTCTGTCGCAGGGCTGACATATAGAGACAGACAACCATTCACACTCACATTCACACCTACGGGCAATTTTAGAGTCATCAATCAACCTAAGGTACATGTCTTTGGACTGTGGGAGGAAGCCGGAGAACCCGGAGAGAACCCACGCTGACACGGGGAGAACATGCAAGCTCCACACAGAAGGTTGTCTGGCCCGGGAATTGAACCCAGGCCCCTCTGGCTGAGAGGCGACAGTGCTAACCACTACACCACCATGCAGCCCTCTCTAAAGCTCACTAATTGGAAATATTATTTGTTGTTATGAAGTATTTCCATTTACCGCCCAGATTATTTGGGGTTTATTCTATCATTCAGATAATTCTGCCTGCTAATGCATAATATATGATAATACATTTTGAATATTTTGCATCATGATGTGAAAAAAAAGAAGAAAAAAAAAAAGCAAAAAGTTTGTCTTACCTGTAGTTCACACCAAGCCACCTCCACCCAAGTCTCTGTATCCAGGCCTTTATACACAGTCTTGAAGGCTCCTCTGCCCAGTTCAATATCAAACTTGAGGAACCTGCCTCCAGGAGAAGTGGCGACAGCTTTCATCTCCGCCTCCTCCTCCTGCTCACGATCCCTCTCCTTCCCCCTCTGGGTGGGTGTGGAGGAAGGTGCGTCCTTGCCCGGCTCCTGGGTGGAGCTGGGGCAGGATGGGTCATGGCCTATGGCAGCAAAGGATGAAGCAGCCCCTTGCTGCTGGGCACTGCTGGTGAAGACTGAGTCTGAGGAGCACAGCTCCAGGTGAGGGGCGCTGTGGGGCGCCTCTGGGGTCACCTCCACCTCATCGTCCTCCTCACAAATCTCCACACTCTTCCTGAAGAAGCGCTTCTCCCTCCTCAGTCGTTTCTGGCCAGTGTCGACTGGTAAGGAGGGCGTGGAGGATGAAATCGGCCTGACTAGGTTCTCCTCATCCTCCTGGCTGGCTTCCCCTCCTCCCCCTCCTTCTCCTCGGATTCTTCCATCCTCTCCTCCTGTCGGTTTCCTCTCCTGAGTGTGGGAGGAGGCGAAGTCCGAGGGGTTGCTGTTTGTCCTCTCCCTCTGTGGGTCGGCCCTGCCCTCCCGCTCCGTGTCCTCCTCCCTCTGCCCATCAGGTTTCTCCGAGGAGTCCTCGGTGCCTGTGGGCTCTCCTGGGTCAGTAGCCATGGGGAATGTACTTTCCCACGCTTCCTCGACCTCCTCCTCCTCCAAACCTTTGCTCTTCCGTCAGTCCCCGTCTCTCTCTCCTTCTGAGGTTACCCACACACGCCTTCTAGCCCGTCAGGCTGTTCTTCCAGTGCCGCAGGTGACTGAAGGGGGTCCTTGGTCAAACGGTGACCTTTTCCCACTTTTCCTCAGCGCTCTGTCCACCTGTCTCCTTTTATTGGATGCTTTACAGTAGCACAGGAGGGTGAGACTACAGCTGTGAGAGAGTTTCTGTCCTCACTATCCTCCTCACCATGTCCTACATTTACTTTATATCCACCTTAGGTGCAGTACTTATCAAAGTAAACCACACGTCTCCCCGCTGTTGGATATAAACCTCACTAAAACAGGAGTTTCTTCAAGCCTGTTGGGAAAGCTGCTGTGTTTTTCCTTCAAATTGTTGTGTGAATATCTTCAAGTAAATCCTGCAAGACAGAAACAAAACATTGAATTAATATTCAGTCAGTTGAGGGAATTATTGTTATGATGTTACTATATTTAACTTTCTTTAGAAAAATGTAAGTTGGTTTCTGTTTGTTTGATGAGTTTCATTTAAATAGGAAAGTCAGAGTCCACTTTACTGTCGAGGGCCAAACGAAGAAGTAGTAACCTCAAAGAAATTCCTCTCAGCACTATTGAAAAAATAGACTGTCAGAGTCAGAGTAGCCCATATATCTGTGTAAAAGTGTGTGTAAACTGGATAAGATTTGGTATAAACTACTGACAGTCCACTTAGAAGAAGATTTGTGGCTGATTAAACAGCTATTTCCTGTGAAGCTAGCCACTGCTAATACTTGCAAAGAGTTCTGCAACTTTCCTTGAGAACATAAAGTGTTGATTTCCTGTTAAACTTCTGCTAATGCATTTTCAGCAATTAAGCTCACGAGGCAGCAACACGCAGCAAACATTAGAGAAACGGTAATGTGAGTAGATCTGAAGATTTCCATAGTTGGTGCTAATGTTTCCAGTCATCAGATAAAGGGTTGAACCTCAGAAAGTACAGATGTCTGTAAATGGCCTTTTTCCACTATCAGCTTGCCTGTGACCTGAGTTAATTAATTACGCAATATTAATCAAACTCAGTAGTGAACTCTGGCTGCCCAGTGCGTACCCGTATATGGTAAGAATATCCCAAAACCCATATAGCAGGGCAACCATTTAATCTGCTCAATCTGCCAAAGAAAAGCTTCATCTTTGTTATGGGATAAACTTTGACATTTCAACCAAAGGGTCCTCAAAGAATACCCAGCATGCCTGGTCAAGAGTTACACCTGGCTTCATCAATCATCAAGTGCATGTTTATCAGCGTCCTGTGACTTGAGTTGTGTTCAATGGCTGCATTAGTCAACAGAAAGCTGCAGTTAGACGTATGCGATTCCCAACCATTAAATATGGATGATGAACTATGGGCCGGTTGAGTGTGAATAATTCATACGCAGAGGGATTGCCGGCCATGCTGGAGTGACTTCCACACATCTGCAACAAAGAGCTCATAAATATACACAAGTACGATTGTGATTATCATAAGTACAGGCAGTAGCCGGCAGTATTACTCAGTGCATAGCCAGTCAACCATGTAGGGAGGGTGATAGTCTTAAATTGCCCCTCTGTGTTATCTTTTGCCAGCAGAAGTTGAAAATGATGCAGCAGGTTTTTCTCTGATATGGCAATATTCAATTCAATTCAATTCAGTTTATTTTATATAGCCCAGAATCACAAATTACAAATTTGCCTCAGAGGGCTTTACAGTCTGTACACATGCGACATCCTCTGTCCCGGAACCCTCACATCGGCACAGGAAAACTCCCCTAAAAAACCCCTTTAACAGGGAGAAAAAGGAAGAAACCTATGGGATCCCTGCAATGTTCATTCACTGTCTGGGTTTGTGTGTATATGTGTATGTGTGTGTGTGTGTGTGTGTGTGTGTGTGTGTGTGTGTGTGTGTGTGTGTGTGTGTGTGTGTGTGTGTGTGTGTGTGTGTGTGTGTGTTTGCACACTCGAGGGCATCTTTCTGATGACATATTTATTATCACTTCTCCTCTACCACGCCTCTGTTCTCAGGGATTATATCTCGGCTGTTCTCTGGCAGCCAATGATCTCCGGGTGGCTGCATCAGAGCTGCTTCATTAAGATACCTACAAGACTAAAGTCACTCTGGAACCAATATCTAAGAAACAGGGTTGGTCTACCAATTACAAATGCAATAAAGCCCAAAGTAACCACTCCTTTCTTAGCAGTTGAACTGAAAGGAAAAGAGTGTGCTGATGCTAACCAACAAGAAAGGCTGCTCTGAAGGAATGTGTCTGTCCTGGGAGTGTACTGGTGCAGTAAACGGAAAGTAAAAAGTGCAGTCTGGATCAGGGTATTAACTCACTTTGCATATTAGTTTACAACTCAACACATATTACTTTACAACCGAACACGTGGGACTTTCAAGGGCCACTGCCACGGCTTGGGTTACAGCACTCTTAGGTATGAAGCTCTCCACGAGGAGCACACATGTCTATCTTGGCGCCTGAAATGTGCTGTTCACTGCCAGACGGGTTCAGTCAAAGTCATGGCGGCGCGTCTGGACTTTTTTTCTTCAATTTTAATGAGCAAAGCCCACCGTGACCACTGGGGGCTCATCACGGCAGCTTTTATCTCTTTTATAAGGCGGCCATTAACACTCACGTCAACGCTGTTGTCTCTCCAGGCTCAAAGAAAATGAGTCTGACATGCAATGCTACTGGCTGTCAGTCAAATTAAAAACACAATAGGCCGATAGTAGACCAACTGAGAAGAGGCTCCTGAAGAGGAATTCCAGTTCAGCCACATTCCCCAGACACATGCTAAAACACGTAATACCATACTGCAACAAAACATTATTATGAAATCACATGACCTATAGGATATACTTGTCTATCACATTATACTGTAATTGATTTACAAATAGGAAACTTTATATAAAGTGTTTTATAGTTTCTTTCCTGGAAATTTTAACGAGGTGAATGTCGTTTTTTTTTGGCTAAACCAATGACCTAATTACTTGACAAATCAAGGTACTGTATTGTTATAGTGGATAATCCTGTAGATGTAGTATTTACACAGAGCAGTCCTGTCATTAGGACCATGACGGTCTGGTACACGTAATAATGTGATAGCTACCTTGACAGGAACTCTTTAGCCAAATATCTAGGGTGATTTATTCAAATATAATTTTTTGGTCAAACCAAAAGCTAAAAGCCAAAAGATATTTAATTCAAAATTACAGTATTAAAACGCAGCGTATCCTTACACTTGAGAAGATAGAGCCGGCGAATGATTAAACAATCAATTAAATGATCAATTATCAAAGCTTTCCTCATATTCTATCAACTACTCATTTCAGTGACCCAGTGGGAACATACTGTAGTTTACAGTGAGTCTCAAAAGGTAAAGGCTAAAAGGATGTGGGGAACATAAAGGGGGAAAAACAACAGGCGATAAAGAGAGGGAAGCTGCCCTTTAAACAGGAGCTTATTCGCCAATGTCCCCAGGGCAAGGAGTTCCCATGAAAGCCACATACCGGACATTGTTATCACAGTACATCAAACATGTTCAGTCCCATCACTGTCTCTCTCACCTCCCAGTTTACACACACACACACACACACACACACAGAAACAGAAACAGATATCAGACACACACCAGCAGGCTAGAACAAAGTTTGTGTTTCACTCCTTCTTTCTCTCTCTATCCCTCTCACAACCTTTTCATCTTTTATACACTGACAAAAACACACATCAGAGGCAAACCGCATGTCCCTTTTCAATGATAGAATGTCGCAAGGAATTTCCTGACACCACGAAAAATGACCAAGCAACTGCCCATGTGGGAAAACGTGGTAAACCAAAGTTGAAGATAACAAAACCAACGCCGCAGCTGAAACTGTGACATCTCTCTTGGACAGCAAAATGACTCCTGCATGTAGCCTCCATCACATGTCACAGTCACTGTCTGCTCTTTATTCCAGCAGCGCTGTAAGGACGTGAGAAGTGAACAGCTGACGTGCTGCACCCTGTCTGCCCTCCAGGCTTCTGTGAGGCTCTTGCGTGGGGAGAACACCTGCAGCTGCCTCATCCTTTCTGAAATGTGCAGCGAAAATCATTGTGACATCTTTGCTTCATGACAAAAAGCTGTGATTTCTATTCGATTCGCTAAACCCGCTGAAGGCCACATTTGTTTTTGCTAGAACTTCTTGTTATTTGTGCTCAAAGTTTTAAGACAAGGAGAAGAAGAAAAGCCCTACATTCCTTCTACACTCTCTATTACACAAAGACAAACGCACAAAGTCTCAAATCTCCTGCACAATATATAAAACACACAACATATCCAGTGCAACCCTGTTTGTGTCCTGCACTTTTTTTTCATCCCTTACTTTATGGGGATACATGCGTTAATCCCCTGGAACCAAACGGCCGCTGGAAAATTAGGAAGCCAGACAAAGGAAAAGCCACGTTGTGTGTGTGTGTGTGTGTGTGTGTGTGTGTGTGTGTGTGTGTGTGTGTGTGTGTGTGTGTGTGTGTGTGTGTGTGTGTGTGTGTGTGTTCAGGCAGACAGTGCCGCTTTTGCAAATGAGGGGGACGTGTAGATGAAAAGAGTGAATAAAAAGTGGCGAGGGGGACAGGAAGGGATTGTAGCTGGTGGGAGCAGGCGGACAGCAGAGTTTCAAACAGAGAGAGAGGGAGAGAGAGAGATGGAGCGAGGGGGGCCGGCTAGTAGAAGGGGTGGGAAAAATGTGTGTGTGAAAGAGAACAAGAGAGAGATAACGGGGGGGGGAGGCACAGACAAAAAGGGGGCTGGGGGGATTTTCCCTGATAAAATATGTGCCAATGTTTGTGTGAATGAAAGCAGTGACTATAGCTAAATTTTTGCCGGGCTACATTTGTAGTTGTAGAAGGGAGAGGAGAGGAGAGGGGGGAGGGGGAGGGAGAGGAGAGGAGAGGGAGAGGAGAGGGAGAGAGAGGAAAGAGGAGGAGGAGAGGAGAGGGGGGGGAGGGAGAGGGGAGGGAGAGGGAGGGGGAGAGGGAGAGGGAGGGGAGAGAGGGGAGGAGAGGGAGGGGAGGGAGAGGGAGAGGGGAGAGGGAGAGAGGGAGAGGGGAGAGGGGGAGGAGGGGGAGGAGGGGAGGGGAGAGGAGAGGGAGGGAGGGAGGGAGAGGGAGGAGAGGGAGAGGAGGGGAGGGGGAGAGGAGAGGAGAGGAGAGGAGAGGAGGGAGGAGGGAGGGAGAGGGAGGGAGAGGAGGGAGAGGGGAGAGGAGAGGGAGGGAGGAGGAGAGGGAGAGGAGAGGAGGAGGGGAGAGGAGGAGGGGAGGGAGAGGAGGAGAGGAGAGGAGGGGAGAGGAGGGGGAGAGGAGGAGGGGAGAGAGGGAGGAGAGGGAGAGGAGAGGAGGGAGAGGGGAGAGGAGAGGAGAGGGGAGAGGAGAGGAGGAATGCTTTTAGTGGTTGAATAATGTTGAACACGAGGTGATTACATAGAATAGGAATAGTTTCCGTAGGTATGTCCAGTGTCACAGTGAGACAGAGTGAAGAACTGATTTGCTGTTAACCTGTTAATATGCTCTTATTGATAAAAAGAAAAAGACAATTGTAAAGCTTAAATGATTCATGGCTGGGTGAATCAACAATAAATGATTTGTCAGGTATTCTGATAATCTGATAAACATTCTGTTATTAAACCTTCTCAATTTGCTTCTTTTTTGTCTTATGTGATAGTCAACCGCAAATGTTTGTGTTCTGGAACGGTCGTTGGACAAAACAAGCAATATGAAGATGTAGGGCTGGGCTATAATTCAATATGATAATTAATTGTCTTTCAATGGGATTATAACGCGCTGAAATCATATTGAGATATCGCGATACACAATCACCTTGTCTTTAATTGATAATAACTAAATTTATCAGAAAAATTGATAATTTTGTACTTTTTTTCTTAATCTAATGAGGAAATAGACCCTTTTATCAACAATTAATTTAGAAAATAATCAGCAGAATAACTGATGATGGAAATAACTGTCAGTTGCAGCCTGAACTGAGAGAGTGATTTCCTAAATTTATTCTCCCTATCTTAATTTGCAATTTAGCAACATTTTTCCTGAGCTCATTCAGTCCACTTTGACCAATTTTCTGACTCCACATTTTGTGTATTTAGCTTTTTTTTCTTCTTTTCAGTTTAAAAAGTTATAACTCAAACTTCTAATTGATCGTACTTGTTATCATTTAGTACAGGTGTATTGTCGGGTGTAAAGTTATGAGGGCACTAGTGAACTATCAGAACATTGTTGCAGCTTTTAACTTCCTTTATCAACTGCCAGCTTAAATAGTTTGCACATCATCCCTTTGTCTATTACTAGACTGAGTGAGTCTAGCCTCAGGCATGTTGTCTATCAACTCCAAACCAATACCTGCCAGTAACTATAACTTTTTTAAGGCATAAGATGCAACACTTGAATCTATCCAGTATTTTTTTTCAATTCAGTGTTAGCCTCACAGAGATTTAAAGAGGACATGGAGGCTGAGTGATGTGGGGAGACGAGGCAGAGGAAGCACAAGGTCTGAGAGCTGCTGGACAAAACTCAAATGGGCACAGTGTCAAACAAAAACTGTTCTGAAGATCACATGTCTACGTCTGAACTCTGCAGCTCAGCTGTTGAC
The DNA here is from genome assembly GCF_027596085.1 of Anoplopoma fimbria. Taxonomy (NCBI): domain Eukaryota; kingdom Metazoa; phylum Chordata; class Actinopteri; order Perciformes; family Anoplopomatidae; genus Anoplopoma; species Anoplopoma fimbria. The sequence goes on along the minus strand of NC_072460.1, from coordinate 12,721,515 downwards.
CACAGTGGCAGGTAAAAACAAAGGCCCTGTTTGTTCAGCACGGCCATGTCTAACAGCTAGACTTCTGTCGTGAAGTCAAACCAGGAAACATCACTGTAAGTGGCAGGTGTAAGCCATCAGAGAGCCGACTGTCCGTGCTGCTGCCATCACTTTGAAAAACAGGAGGCTGCCAAGCTTAAACTGTGATTATGCAACATAATTATAATTAATTACAATGTTCAGGACACGGCCAGTGAAGAGAGAACACCACATTTAGAGCCCACAAGTTAATGTCTTAATGAACAGATATTAAAAGCAATCCAAACCCACGCACCAGCAAGGTAATTTAAGAGCAGTACAGGAGATAATGCAACTAAAGCTGCTCTGACTACTTGGTTCGGCACAGGTTGCTTCCCGGTGGGTCTTTGGTCATAAGCAAGGGTTTTAGGATCTGATGAAAAATATCTAATGCCGGCCACTAGAATCAAACACACAATGATTGTTCTCTTCCCATTAGGGAAACTCAAGGCTGAACACATAACAAGGACTTTTGTCCGATCCAGGTCAAGCATGGGAGAGTGGAGTGTAGGTAGCACACACAGAGCACTGTTCTCTGAGGGAGACGGACAGAGGGAATATGTGTTATCTAACCCCGCTTTTTTGTTCTCTTTCTTTCCCCTCAGCGAGCACAACCATCCCCTACCGAGGGATTCCTCTAATCCAGGTGAGCGAAAGGCTCCTTAATCAGCCAATGATGAATCGGGATTACATGTTACTAAAGTGGCTTACTACTGCTGGAGCTCATATCAACTGAGCCACTTTGAATCCTGCAAACGGTCTCTGAACTTCTTTTTATCAGCCATGTGTTGATTCGCATATTTAGCAGCTGTCAGGCTTCAGGAGAGGAAGCATCCTCACTAATGTTTTGAGCACAGCACTATGGCTTACAGTGCGACTAACAGATGCAATGTTGTCAAATATTTATCAATGAATAATAAATACAAGAGGAGTAAAGGAGGGAGCGCTTGATATGAATGCTATTTAATGTTCATGTATCTGCAGCCGATCTGATTTCTCTATCCAAACACACACACACACACACATATATATATATATATATATATATATATATATATATATATATATATATATATATATGTGGAGATTGCTTGGAGCAAAGAAACCCTATGATGCGACCGGTCATGTGGTAGTCAGTGGCTCTGAGGCAGAATGCATCTAATGTATGTTATTTATAGGCTACGACACAGTGCTGTCTGGACGTGCAAGCACCATGGAGAGCAGCCATTGGCTAGCTGGTAGCTCAGCTGACTTCAGAAACGCCATGCAAACGGTGAGAGACACAAAGTACAGTCACCATGCAAGACTAACGCGTAGTGACTGAGACGAACATCCCTAAATCTCCTGTTCTCTAGTATCTCCAGAGCATAAGAGCATCTTTAAATCTTGGGCTGAATGAGGGCCTGTGTGGCGGTCTGCCTGCAGGTCTGCACCTGACTGAACGCTGTCCACAGAGGATGTGAGCAGGAGGGGATGCATGGGCTAATGAGCCATCTCGTGGTGCTTAAACTGACAGGATACAATAATATCTTCCTTGGAGGTTTTTATCTTTATATTACAAATAAATAGTATTTGATTTGTAGATGAAATAAACAAACATGACTCACCCCCAATGTAACACATAGTACTCCTCCGCTCAGCCCCGGATTTATTGTGATTCCTGTAGTTCTTTTAAAAAAAAAAAAAAAAAAACCTTATTTCACAACATGTACACAAAATTATTATCTTTTTTACACCCACTGAAAAAAATACATTCACAAAAAAAAAAAAAAAAAAAAAAAAAAAAAAAAAAGCTTTAGAAAAAAAAATTATCGGTCCCGTTTGGTTTCTTCCTCTTCACATCTCAGGAGCTTCGTGGCGGTGCGTCGGCTCGAAACATCCCACCGGAGTCGTCGAGCCTCGGTCTGTGAGAGAGAGAGAGAGAGAGAGAGAGAGAGAGGGAGAGAGAGACACAGAGAGACAGAGAGAGAGAGAGAGAGAGCACTTGCTGTAATTCAGCCGTTGTTGGCCGTTGGTTTACGGATGTTCTCACCCGCTGCTCGGTTTAACGGCTCCACGTTGTGCGGCTGTCCGGTCACGTACAGCCGGTAAATACCACCGTTCACTTATGTGCATCATTGACAACGCACGAGTCCAACGGCCTTCGGCAGGTTCGCGTGTGTAGCCCGCTGAGCGCGCTCCGCCTGCCTGCTCTCGGCTCGCCACCGGGCTGAGGACGATCAGAGCCGACGGTTACTTTAAACGGCCACAAGGTGGCGGTGCTGCTGGGTGTTTAAATCAACGGCACGTTATGTGACTTTAGTGCTGCATTCAAAGGCCCCTCGTACGCTTCAGCTTCAGGGCAGCAGCCGGTCAACCTAAAACTGCATTCTACCGTTTTTCTACAATTGCCAATGACTTTGTAACACTTTTGAATACATTGTTGACGTGTGTGTGTGTGTGTGTGTGTGTGTGTGTGTGTGTGTGTGTGTGTGTGTGTGTGTGTGTGTGTGTGTGTGTGTGTGTCAGGGATGGAGGTATTAAGATAATTGACCAAAATGAAAGAAGTACAAATGCTGTGACAAGCAAAAGTCCTGCATTTCAACATCAAACCCAAGAATAATCAGGGTAATGTACTTAAAAGTATAGATTATTATTACAGAAGCCTTAATGTGCATGTAGCATTTTACTGTTGTAGTTGGTCCAGGTGATACTAATTGAACTATTGTACATACTGCAGTTTATTCTGTGACATTGAATCATATTGTGTAAGCAATTCACAATATTTATTTTATGTTTTCTTGAGAGACACATGGAGCCTGCAAACAAATTACCCCTCAAGACAAAGAGTGAAATAGATTATGTGCATCTCATCTTAAACCTTATTGTGGACATAAAGAAATACCAAAAAGAGTAAGTCTGTAAGTAAAGAAGCCCAGATAATAATCTTAAACGCTAAACTACATAATAATTCTACCTCAATAATGCTTGTGGTCTCTGCCTCTCTTTGAACATCACATAACCCACAGTGCTTGTAAACACTGTACATATACAACTCGAATTCACGACTTTTTTTAAACAACACTTGAATAGGTCATAACACAGCTAAATGGCACAATAAAATGGATCTGGTTTCTATTAATTACATTTCAGGCCTCAGATTCAATGTGCAACAGGACGGTTTGATGCCACTGAATTGACCGTCAAACCTGAAACGTTCCACATTCTGTCCGCAGTGTTTATCTCCACCACGACATATGTTTAGTGAAACAAAAGCCTTGAGCAGAATGAACTGAGTAACCCCACACAGACTTAGACTTTTGTCGCCCTCTAGTGCATTTCTTCATGTATGCCAGTTGACTCAAGACTTCTTCGGACCCATAAAAACAAGGAAAAAAACAACACAAGAAATATTCAGACCGTTTTATTCATCATTATTGTTGTCACATTATAAAGACTGGCTGTGATGCTCTGTATAAAAATCTTTACACTTAGAGGTAACATAAAACAATTCAGACAAAGGCAGCTAAAACTGATATCTAACCATCTGTGTTTTTCTGTATATTTCCTTCATTGTTAGGCTTGCAAAATGCCAGGTGGATACATTAAACATTTACAAAAAGACAACACACACAACCACACACTTAGGGTGAATCTTTAACCAAAGCACACTTTTGGAAGATTTCTTGCAGGCCTGAGACAACATTGAAACAACAGGCAGTGTTATGATGAACCCACACCATCAATCTCTTGTGTTTTCTAATAAAGTATTAAAATAAATAGTTTTATCAGAGGAATAAAGGTCTAGGCCAGATTTGCCTGAAGGAATCTGTAAACATGTGGCAAGCAATAAGTGTAGTGCATCAAGTTCTAAGGAAGCAATGGTAGCTAACAGTATCAATATCACTGAAATATGGATCACACGATGAAAGTATATTAACAGATTAAAATCTGCACACAGACCTGGTGCCTAGTAGGACATTTAAACTATTTGTGTACCTCAACCGTTTCTTTTTTTCTTCTGCTAACTTGGATTTTGTTTGCAGTTAGGTGTGCATTTCGCCTGCTGAACATCACATGTCGTGCTCTGAATATTGACACCATGCAGACAGGCTTGCAGAGAGGAAACGTCCATATCCTACAATGGCTTTGGAAGACCTACTCCAGCTGCATCCATTCACTAGTCACCGTTAGATCAAACATTTGGCCTCTCAAGTTTTCTCCTAACCCAACACAAACAATATCCTTGTTTCTACGTTATTATATCTGCTCAAATATGGCTCACAAAGCTTAATGCACAAAACCTTTATAACAAGTTACAGCAAATTGAAATACATTAAGTTCCAAGAAAATATTTGCAGTCAACTCATGCCACAGCCATGAGAGGGGGAAATTAAATGTTGTTTGTGGCCCAGATCTTGGGGCGGTTTCAGTCATTCAGCCATTCCCTGGCTTTTTTAAACATTCATTTGGAGCCGCTGCTGCCCCCCCCGAGTGTTACTGTACAGTATGTGAGAGAGTGTCAGACAGAACTATCCTTCCAGGGGTGGCCGCAGAGGAATACAGCCATCCATCTCCAGAGACTCGGGCCAGCCTTCATACTTGTTGCTGCTCTTACTGTTCTTCATACGCTAATGGGAACAACCATGGGCAAACAGAACTGATGTCAACAAAACAGACTGGGATCAGGATTCACAGACCTTAACTGTACGTTTTTACAACAGCCTGTTTTTCACTGCGTGCATTACCATGTTACTGAAATATAAAAAAAAAAAAAAGGTGGACAAGGATAGAAGCACGACCATTTATCATGCGTTATTACATTAAGGGGTGGAATGGATATTTAATATGGAAAACGTTTGGCTTTAGTTTATTGCGATATCTTATCTGCAGTGTACACTACCACCAATATTAAGAGACTACATCCTACCATTCCAACTGTAAGCGACTAATCTTTATGACACAGGGGGGATTTACTTTTTACAACATCTCTAAGCACTTAACTGCAGGCAAATGTTCTATCATTCTATGAAATGTTTCAAAAGATGCTTAAAAGACCATTTAATTGCGGTTTTGTAATTGCTTTCCCTGTGTATTATTGTCCATGTTTTCCTTGTTTGAGGTTTTATATGATATCTATTCTTGTTTCACTCATAGCGACATGTAGCATTACTATTGTTCAGGAGTCAGTGCAGATGTATGAACCAATATCCTATTAACAAACACATTCCCCCTTCTTGCACACACCAACATGCACAAACACATAGACACACACACACTCATACACATCTAGACACAATCACGTTTTCTTACGTTTTTGTTGTTGATAATGTATCGTTGTTGTTAGTATTTATCATATCTTGTAAAAACACTTTTTCAACAATATTACACAGTCATATCTTATGTTATTAATGTTGTATTCCCTGTAATATTGTGAAATTATAATACTAAATAGCTGGAGGCTTCAAATAAGCCCAGTGGGCTTCTGCCTTTTCCTGCGCTGTGATTATCTATCTCTGTTATGTTTGTGTATTCTTTAAATTGTGCAAAATAAACTAAGCTATACTAAATGAGCATCACATCAAAAGGTGATGATGATTTGTACCCATGGCCACAGTTTAGCATCGATAGTTACATACCTGCTCAAAGGGACTCTTATTCTCGATGCCCTTGGCTCCAACAAACACCCAGCTGTCTCTAAAGGCCAGCTCCTTCACTGCAGTGCTCCCAAGATCCTCAAACAGTCGTCGAGCCTCATCGTTCATCCTGTCCACCAGAAATGAGGATAAGGTAGCAGGTTAATGATTATTTAGTGGATTCGTCTCCTCCAGTCTGTGTGTTCAAGTGTCCTGTTGCAAGACAACGAACCCCAAATAGTGCCATCGGTGTGTCAGTGTGTGAGCAGGTGGCATGTTGCATGGCAGCCTTTGCCATCAATGTATGAATGTGTGTGTGAATGGGTGAATGTTGACATGCAGAGTAAAGCGCCTTGACTGGAGGGAAGACTGGAAAAGGCGCTATATAAAAGAAAGTCCATTTACCATTCTCCTGAACCAAAAAGGCTAACGGGTTCATGTAAATGCTTAACCTCTGTTTAAGTTGACTGAAATGAAATGCAGGCCAATTGTATTTCTCAGTAGGCTCCTCTTGTGCTTTAATATTGTCTCAGAGTTTATCTGTCTGGTTCAACCTCTTACAACCCTGAAGTGTTTTTAAGCCAAAAGACATTCTGAGGTTAATGGAGAGATTTACTTTATTCTCATGCCAAAAGGCATCGAGTGTTCAATAACAAATCAATTCTCTGCCAGATTAAATGCAATTATCAAAACCACCACAAGGGCTTCTCATTACCCACAGGGCATTTGTCTTCAAATGAAAATTTCCATCTGCTCTGCTAACCCTGCCTTATCAGACAGACTAGAACTCAAAAGGCCTGGACCCATGCAGGAAACCGCTCACCTCTGTCAGTGACAATTTGAGCTTTGCTTTATCACAGTGTTTAACTTCAAAGATATATAGTATGTACCAAATGCAAATTAGCTTATTATATATTGATTTTTACTCAGCTGTTGGTTTATTACACATTGATCCTGCTGATGTTTAGCAATGAAAATACTATATACAGATGCTTTTCTCTGTAGCAGTTATTTTCACAACAAAAGATTTCCTAAATTGCAACATGAAATATCCTTAAACGTAAGCTGACAATTTATCTGTGAAAATTGCTTTGAATGGATCTAAAGAGAAAAGAGAGGGATGTTGGACTGGAACTGATGGCACATCATGGATTCTTACTTTGTAGCTGCGTCATCAAAGGAAGCCACAAACACGAGAGTTCCTTCATGGAGCGGCCGGATAAACTTCAACAGGTCAGAAATATCTAAGAAAGAACATCACATGAGCCATTTACTTTGGTTTATAGCCTTATGTACCAGATGTGAAATACGTATCATGCATTACTGTCTGGTTTCTATTACCTCCAGCCCACATATCAAAGGGCTTCATATCCAAGAGCTCTCCTGTCACCCCTGGAGCAAAGAACCAGTTAGCGGTCATTAGAACATAATCAACAGGAGCTTACCATATCAATGCAACACAATGGCTTAAAAGGGGAAGAGGCATGCTTACCATTCACCAAAGCTATGTTGAGTCCTCTGCCGACGTTGTTCTTCACACTGCTCATTAACCTTTGAGACAGAAACAGATATGATTGAAAAGCTAGCTGAGGCACTTAAGGAGAACACTACGTTGCCGTGAACATTCACATTAATCTACACACTTGTACACACTGCCTGGCACTTGAGAAACAACAACATATATAATTAGAACCAGGACTAGAGACAAAAACAAAGAAATGGGGGACAGACAGACTGAAAGAATACTTGCATTCAGCTCCCCAGACAGGCTTGGAGGCCTGGTTATGACAGCACAGGGGGAAAAAAGAACAAGAGTGTGAAACCAAAAAAAATAAAATAAAGAAAGACAGCAGGGGAGACAAAGACATAGATGAACAGAGACAAACTGATAAGCACTGAATCTCACATCTTGTCTTCCAGGCAGATTTTGGGCCCGATGACATTTGCAGCACCAGACACGAGGCGGAAAGCCAAATGCTTTGGGGGACAGGGAGCTGAAAGTCCACATTTATACCTTCGAGGACGGGGTTCCGCTAAAATATACAAAATAATAGTCAATGGTGATAAGGAACACGAATGAAGGCACAACATTGAACATATCATGATCATACTTTACAGGAAGAGTAGTCATAACATTTTTATATTATAGTTTATTTTACTTACCAGCTGTTGGTTTCTCGCTTGCACCTGAAAAATACAAAGTGTTTGCATTCAAATGAACTGATCTCATGTGAAAAAAAGGCTTTGTTTGATCAAATTAAACAGACCCTTCGTCACAAACGCTTCAACCTTCACAACTTATCTTTAGTCAACTATTTTCTTTATCAATTAATCAATAATGGTGAGAAATGCTCATTACCTTAGTCCAGAGCACATGGTGATGTCAACAGTACAAAAGCCAAAGATACTCAATTATTAATTCTACAAAACAGAGCAAGTCCCCAAATGCTCGAGCATGTTTGCCATTTTTAGTTTGATCAATTATTCTCAACTCATTTCCTGTCCTTTAAGTAATCATTTCAGGACTGCTTGTCTTACCGCTGAAGAAGCTCCGCACAGATGAACCACTCTCTCCTCCAAATAAGGTGTTTGCTAACAGCCAGGTGAGCCCCACCAGCAGCAGCACAGCCACGGCTCTAAGGGGGGCTGCCGAGAGAAACCAGTTTAGCCAAGACACATGGGTATTTACACTGGAACAACAAGTTCCCACTGGAGTGTACTTGTACAAACATTTTTAACCAACCTGTTAATCGCATGATTCACCGTCTCATAGACCTAAACAGAGAAAGAGAAGCTACATAAGGTTGGTTTGAATTTCAGACAAGCTTTTTCCAAGTGTAGTTACATTCTTAACGACACTTTGCAAATCTTTAGTGTCTTTTTTTTGTCAAAAACTGGTAATCAAAATATATTTTAATTTTCCATTTACCATGATAGGACATTTTAAACTGTGTTAATAAAAGGAATAGTTTATTAATTAAATATATATAAAGTAGGGGATAATTATTTCACTTTATTTCAGACACAAGGGTCCACATCATATACTGTACAGGAGGACAAATAAACAAATACAATAAATTAAAAATTCCAAGCGTTTTAGCAAAAGGCAATAATAGAATTTCACTTAGCATTTTGTATTGTTTTTATGCAACTTTAAAGAGTTTTACTAAATATGTCAAGTATTCATTTATCAAAACGGTACATATGAATAATAAATTTAACCCCTTAAATCATAACATTTCCAATACAATTCATTTGGGAACATTTCCCTCAAGTTTAGTATGACATCTTTAACCCCAAGCCTTTTTCCCCCCATTCAAGATGGCTCTGCAGGAGTGACATGAACCCAAAGCATCGCAGACAAGCAGCAGCACATGGTATCTCCTTTGACAACACAATCAATCCCTTACATGAGCTCACAAACGAGAGAGCACAGATCGTACCTACTGTTTCCACGCTTTCAGACGAGTTGTTGCACCTTTTCTTCTCAGCTTTGCTCGCATGTAACGTCGGTGGGCGGTGAAGAGAAGCTGTTGCTCTCGCCACAAGGGACTTTGGTTATTTCTTTCGCTGTTTCCTCATCGAGGCTCCTCTGCTGTAAATCAGCTTTCAGTGAGAAAACAATCTGTAGTCACTGTCCTCAGTCGACCATTTACACGACTGTTATAACGTAACTTCTCATTTCACAAGCATGGGGGGGTGAAACAGTCTATGCCAAACTGTCTTGTCTTCCGTATATAGACAGTCACCACTGAGTCTGCGCCAAGTTGTTCACGTGACCCGGATTTATGTGACTATTTAAGAAACATTTTTTTAAGTTTAACAGATATGTAATCAAACGTTTTTTCCCTCCTTGCATTGTCACAAAATCTATTAATCTATGCTTGAATAAATAAATATTTGCTACTATAACAAAAACTATAATGCGCGAGCACAACGCCGCCTCCAAATCGTGCACGCGACCAGTTCCTAAACGTCAAGATGGCTGCCCACACTGCTGTGCTGTCGATGTCCAAATTCATTAATCCCTTCTGGGGTGGACGCCTTGGAAATACGGTCAAAGTAAGATCGGTCACATCGGTGGTGGGCGTTGTCGTTGTTGTTGTTGTTGTTGTCTGGTTCCGGATATAAGAGCATCTTATTACATTAGTGCCTTAGAGACTTCCATCTGGACACAAGGTCATATGGTAAACATAACGTGTAAAGTGATTTGGCATCATTGTACTATTCATCTACATCTTTTCAACAGAGCAGATATAGAGTTGAAGTTTTACTGAACAATTTGGACCCTTCGATGATGAAATGCATGTAAAAGAAAACTCTCTCTCTCTCTCTCTCTCTCTCTCTCTGTATTTTGTATTTCAGGTATTTGGAACAACTCTTACAAGCCACAGGAATAAGACCGGAAATTGTGTGAGTAAATCAGATTGTCTCTCTGGGTTTACATCTTGTGAGGATGAGTAGACGTGATTTGGTTGTAATGGTATTTGTAATGCCATGCACACAAATCACTGCTCTTCATTTGACTAGGTATTTCCAAGCTGTATGGCTTTGGGTTCAACTTTGGCAGGTGGGGTACTTTTTGTATTTATTCTAATTCTAAACTGGGACTGCTAAATACCTGTTTTCCAACCACTTGGTGAAGGAGAGGTTCTAATACCTCTGTACTCACTACTACCAGGATTTGGTTTTACGTGGCTATCAAACTACTACTATCTAACTCTTGTCCTTCTGCTTTCCTTGCTGTCCATCTTCAACAACAGAGAGACGACATTGTAAGTAGCCGACTCTGACGTGGTTTACTATACCACAATGCATCCCTTTGAAAACAAAGCGGGACATTTCCTTTTCATGCTGGTGTTTTGTGATGTAGGAAAAAAAAAGAGATCTCTTACTATGACTAGAAGACCTACAGTCATAAAATCATGTAATATCACATGTCAAACAAATTATGGATAAATCTGCATTAGTTATTCTTTCCTGATTTAGGTTTATTAACAGCATTGTTTGTTGTTTATTAACAGCATTGTTCTTTTATGTATTAGGACCTAAGAACACAACTGGTGGTATCTGCAAGTTTTACCCTAACTGCAAATCACCTAATAATTAGGTGATTTGCAGTTAGGGTAAAACTTGCAGATACCACCAGTTGTGTTCTTTTAAATGAAGTGCAGTTAATAACATACAAAATGCCATTTTTTCAGCCCCCTCCTGCAAAGTATGGAGGCAGACACACTGTGACCCTCATACCTGGGGATGGAATCGGTCCAGAGCTGCTCAATCATGTCAGAGAGGTTTTCAGGTTGGTGAGACTAAAACTAAACCCTGTTCAAAGTGATGACTACAGACTGGTCTCAGACTCAGCCTGTGTTTTCTCTCTTCATGCTGTAGGTTCAGCTGTGTCCCAGTGGACTTTGAGGTGGTGCACGTCAACTCTGCCATGGAGAGTGAGGATGATATCAACAATGCCATCACTGCCATTCGTCGTAATGGGGTTGCCCTCAAAGGCAAGCAAACTTTTTTTTTCTGTCACAAGCAGATCATGAAAGCAGAGCACAGCTGTGAGAAGCATGTAGTGTATAATAAGCACGTAACACTAATGTTATACTATGTTAACTCTCCTGACAGGTAACATAGAAACCAATCATACCATGGCGCCATCTGTCAAATCCAGAAATAATCTCCTACGGTAAGAGTTTTAATGGCATATTCAGTTCTCTTGATATAGGCTCTCTTTTGTCGGATGGCTTACATTTCTCCCATCATTTGTGCCTTTGTGTCTGGTATTATCAGTTGGCCTTTTGTTTATTCCTGACATCCTAACACCACCCACCTCTCTCTGTCTCTCTTGTTCCATGTGTGTATTAACAGCACAAGCTTAGACCTGTATGCCAATGTGATGCACTGCCAGTCACTCCCTGGAGTTCAGACTCGCCACAAGAACATTGACATCATGATCATCAGGGAGAACACGGAGGGGGAGTACAGCAGTCTGGAGCACGAGGTCAGACGGAACAGAAACACAATCAATTCTACTGTTGCCTGAAACCCACGCGTATACTCTCTCCTTAAAAGACTTCTTTCCTCTCCATGTCTGTCTTTCTCCACGCTTTCCTCTTGTTTTATTCTCTTTTTGAAATGGGAGTGAGGTACTAACCATATGCAATACAGCTTAATTTACGAACTGAAAAAACCCACTGATCTGATATACTTTATTATTGTTGCTAGTGATGGATATAGTTATCTCTTATAGATACTGCTTAATCTGTTCACTCATTATATTGTGAGAAAAAAGACAATTAATTCAGAAAATAAGTATTGCTTTATTATTCTTGATGTATACAAATAGTCTTTCTTGAGCAGCAGTGAAACAAGTTCCAAAATCTTTAAAATACATTTGCAGCTAAACAATTACATAAGTGATGATAAGCTTTCATTTATTAGACTATTCTTATTATCAAACTCCGTATGGTATCGCTAACGGTACGTGCAGAAGACGTGGATGGACAGCTGCTCAACAAACAGTGGCAAACTGCATTTCTGCAGATTTATGTTCTACTTCTTCGCCAAATGTTTTAAATTCATAAATTGTTGGTATTATCCCCTTTACTTGTGACTCATTGCATTTGTGACAACGAGAGTTCTCAGCATCTAATGGAGTAAAAGGCAGCAACACTTTGTGTGTGTGTGTGTGTGTGTGTGTGTGTGTGTGTGTGTGTGTGTGTGTGTGTGTGTGTGTGTGTGTGTGTGTGTGTGTGTGTGTGTGTGTGTGTGTGTGTGTGTGTGTGTGTGTGTGTGTGTGTGTGTGTGTGTGTGTGTGTGTGTGTGTGTGTGTGCGCGCGCGTGTAAAGCGACAGGCACAGTGAGGAGGTTTGCAACGCTGCTCTCACTCCATAACTTATAAAGTACCGATAGCAGAACCATTAACTCTGGACCTTATTGATACTTGGCCATTTTACCAAATTGGAACCGGTTCCCGTTTAGAACAGAGTTTCAGGGGGCAGCCCTAACTGGTGCAGATCTTGACCTTAAACAGACTATTGCCAAGACATGGCAGATCCACATTTAATGCTGTTTCCTTAATATGAAATTTGCGCAAGCCCTTTAAATATATGTAACAGCCTAATGTTACCTTCTACACAGAAGAAGGATCCGTGTCACTTATAGATGCTGCTTCACAAATAATGTTACCATATTATTAACGGCACCAACTACCTGAACTTTTGCTGTTATTCATCATTGGTTCTCCATCCTGTCTTCTTTTAGAGTGTATCAGGCGTAGTGGAGAGTCTCAAGATCATCACCAGGAACAACTCCCTCAGGATTGCCGACTATGCCTTCAAGCTGGCCAGGGATAAAGGTCGTAAAAGGGTCACTGCCGTACACAAGGCTAACATCATGTGAGTTACTCTGAGGCAACGGTTTTGTGCCTGAACTGTCTGTTTATCTGAATCTTCTGTGATATTGGGAGTTTCTTGGTACTAGAAATGTTGAGTTTGGCCTTCCTGCTGCAACAGGAAGCTTGGTGATGGCTTGTTCCTGCAGTGTTGCCGGGAAGTGGCGTCTGGTTACCCGGACATCACATTCGACAGCATGATTGTGGACAACACCACCATGCAGGTGACGAAGGATACAATTACATACCTCTCTGTTTGGAAAAGTTTCTATATGTTGCTATGTCTAAATTATCCACCCACTACTTTGTTTGTTTGTGTTGTCAGCTGGTGTCCAAGCCCCAGCAGTTTGATGTGATGGTGATGCCCAATTTGTATGGGAACGTGGTGAGCAACGTGTGTGCAGGCCTGGTGGGAGGGCCTGGCCTCGTGCCTGGGGCTAACTATGGTCGGGACTATGCTGTCTTCGAAACGGTGAGTGTTTGGCAGTTTATGGAAAGTGGGACACATGCTGGGGGGAGTAATGTAACACATGGAACAACATTGCGTAATTAAGATACAAGAAAAGGATTACAATTTTCAAATTTCCCAACACAAGTCTCCCACGATGGCCTAAATGGGCTTAAAAAACTGCTTTAGCTGGGTGGAAATTTCCCCATTATTTTGTATGTAAAGTAGAAAACGGGAACAACATCACAGTACAGTGCAAGTTATCACAAAGCAGGAAAGTTTGCACATTTTCCAGTTCATCAAGACTATTGTTTTTGCAGAGAGGCATTCCAGCGTAAAGAGAAGGTTTGTAAGAGATGAACAAAACATAAAACAGGACTAACCGAGAAATTTGCATGTAGGTTCATTTGAATAAATTCAAATGTGTACAGCTGCTGCTCTATGTTTAAAATCCGGCAACACTAATGTTCCAGATGATTAGAGACCTTGGATGATTATGACAACATTTCACAGCTGTGATTTTGTTCCCCTTTTGTGCTTTATGTACCAAATAATGGAGACATTTTAGCATGTTTCTTTTCTCTTGTCTTTATTTGCATATTTGGTATTGAGCTAATTTAAAAGAAAATCAACTAAGTTACATCACTTTAATGTTGTGATACTTGGATTAAATTACAGACTTTATTATTTAACAGGTTATTAGTTATTGTAAAGGAATTCATTTATTTTTTGAAGTAACCCTCTCAACCCTGGTGGGACAATGAAAATGATTAAATATTATTATTTAATATGATTTTGTTTCTGGTCTTATTGTCTGGGTCTCTCAGGCCACAAGGAACACAGGGAAGAGTATTGCGGAAAGGAACATTGCTAACCCCACTGCCATGCTGCTAGCCGGCTGCATGATGCTGGACCACCTGAAGTAAGCTTTTCCAGATAAAATACTTTTACTATGCACCTTTCTGTGGTTCCCTCTGAGATGTGATGCTTGTGTCACTGTGGTTTACCAGTGAATGAATAAGTCTTTCTCCTGTATGTGTCCAGGCTCTATGACTACGCAAGTATGATCCGAAATGCAATCCTCACCACAATGAATGAAACCAGGGTAAGTCTTCGGTCTTCGCCTCACCTGTCGCACTGCCACAAAGCTAACACGCCATTGTTATGTGAAGGAGGCTTAGAGGCCCTGGTGGCAGGACTGGCATGCTTCCCAGTGGGCATCACAATACATTAACACAAAGCAGCATCATGTCCTTTCAATGTCACTAAGCTCCTATGAAGTGCTACACTGTATGGTCTCTGATTTGACATTGTGTTGCATTGACATTAATTAAATCTTTGAGCTAATTTTAACACCTGATCTTCTTATCATGCAAGGCAGCATACTGCTTTCTTTTTAAGACATAATATGTATTATGTATTTTATTAACAGTTTGTGGTTTTGTGACTCCGTCTTTTTTTGTTTTTCAGTTGCACACAGCTGATATTGGGGGTCAGGGCACCACGTCAGATGTGGTCCAGTCCATCATGAAGTTCATCCAGAGTAAAGGGCCGCTCATATCCGAGCTCTAAACACACACGCACACGCACACACACAGGTGTGAGTTTGAACAGGTTATCCATGCATGTCTGTTGCCATAGCGCCAGGTCTTATGCTGGCATCAGAACGTTTCCTTTTTTTTGTTGCACACAGCTTACTGATAACTGTACAAACAACCTCTTATCCGCACCTGTGTGGTTCACATATAATAATGACCTTCGCAAGACTTATTAAAAAACAGTTTACCATTGATCAAATTCCATCATCACTTATATCAAATGATAAATCCTACTGTAGGGATATTTCCTGAGCTCATCAGGTTAATTCAGATGAAAATCTGTTGTCTTACAAATTGTTATGAGACATGAAAATGACTCTCTGTGGCCTGACACATGCTGGGGTCAGAAATATGTTAAATATCCTAATATGACCATGCATTTTCAACTCTGCACTCGTAAATGTGGATCGTTATTTATTTTCAACATTCGATTTATGTTACTGCCTTTTTATTAAAAAAGAGACCAATGTTTATTTAATGCCTTACCTTTTTTTTTTGTCATACTGTAACTTAAATATCGAGTTGCCTTTTATAAATGTACTGTCCTGCGTGTTCACATCAGATCAACTGTACTTTAAAATGGTGATGTAGCTATTTCACATACTGTGTCAGAGGAGATGTTTATTAAGGTAACTAAGTTAGGGTCATGTCACAAAAATATGCTGTTGTCTTTTAGTTAAACCAGGCAAGAGTTCTTAAGTTGGATATGAAAAGACTTGTATCATATCTGTGGGTGGTTATGTATACTGTATAACACAAATACTATAAATAAAGAAATAACCTACCTTATTGTGATCTTTTTGGACCAAAATTTGAATATGAAACATCTCTCAAATTAGTTTTAAAGATTTTAAAACTATACATACACTTTAACATTATAACCTTCATGAAGGTCAGATGTATAGCAGGACTAATAAAAACTGGCAGCTGAGTTTATAAAGCCTTTATCAAACAGGAACATTTTGTTTTTAAGAGGTATCTAGATTCTTAGCCTCAGCTTCAAAGAGAAAAGCTATTTGGCCTTCAGCTGGGGATAAAGATTATTTTCTCCAAATTAGATAAAGCTCACTGATCCTTACGTTTGTTTAACAATTTCACGCTCCATAAACATCTTACTCGCAGCATTGAATAAGAAGTTGCTGTTTTTACATTTCACCAATAGGTGGCAGCACCACTTTCTAGAGTTGCCACTAAACTGTAACTTGGATCGAATTGTGCACAGCTGTATGTGCATGTGCGCTCTGTTACATGCACTGTCTGGCAATAACAAAAATGCAGAATATATGAATCACTGTGTGTATGTAATTACTGCTCTGACGTTAGTGTGAAAAAGCTGTAGGGAATCAGCAGACCATGAGATCCACATATTGGCAGCATTGAAAATAATTCTGGTTCTTTTTAAGGGATTTCTAGGAATCAGAATCTTGGCTTTAGACTACAAGTTTCTAAGACAAACGTGAAGGATTTTGGCTTATCCTCATATAGCATGAAACCGGACCATTTATTATAGTTTCACCTGGTAAAACCAAACCATCAATTATTGCTCCATCTATTATCTTTTTTAATACTCTGACCACACAGTCATTATAAGAAAAACGTCCCTGGCCCTCTGAGGCACCAGCTGCAGGAGGAGGAGCAGATACATTCTATAGTGGTTCAGCAGCGACCTCTCGCTCACATATATTGTACAAATAATCCCAGCTCGCTGCTCTTTCTCTGATTATGGTCAACAAGATAGGGCACGTCCCATTGTAATGGCACTTTATCATGTGACTAATTCTGTGAGAAAGTTACAAACTATTTTCTCCGTTAAAGTATATTCACATTGAGCGAGGAAATACTTAGTGGTGAGGCTCCTTTTTTAGATTTAGTTGTCCTCCGGAATCAACATTCATATATACAATGGTGTGGCTTGTGAAATGTCCAGGGGATTACTATGCGTGTACATTGGCCTCTGCCAGTTGGCCGTTTTTAACTGTATTACTCCCTCTCCATTCATGTCAGTCATTCACTCTACAGAGATTTCGAAGTAATCAATTTTTGTTGTACTTTCTGTAAAAGGTTCAACACCCTGGGCCAGCTTTCTCTCGTTGTCTTCTTCCACTCGCTGTTTACCTCATCACTGTCCATGACTACACACTCTCTCGGTCTCCCCCCCATCCCTCCCCCTAAGTCCCCCCTGAGCCTCCGCTAGAGCCGGCCCATGAGGCAGATGTTCAAGTGTTTGGAGAGAGAGAGAGAGAGAGATGCTGCAAGGAATCACCGGCCATGTCAAACTTTAAGGGCCACCATTCAGTTTTGTAAAAACCTGTGAAGGGGTCCAGTCTGCTAATAAGAGACTGGGTTGGTTCACCCATCTTTCAGAAACCAAAACTCTTACCCTAAATGTCATCAAGCCATACAAATAGTTTTGGTTTCATGTGCCCAGTTTTATAGATATCTATCTCTGAGGTTTGTGCTGCCATTCTGATACAAATGAGGTATATGGTATTTCATTTGTGGTGCTGACAGCATTGAGAAATCACATTTGGAAAATTCAACGCCAGCTTTTCTTTCAGGAAACAGTGTCCCTGATACTCCAGATCTCAGAGCTCTAAATAGTCCTTATGAAAACTGTTCACAGCATGTTGTGTTTATCCAGAATAATGGGGACACTTAAAGAGATGTTAAAAGCAATGTTTCAAACTTTGAACACCACAAAACAAATTGTGATATTGGAGGGGAGGCTGAGACACAGACAGATATCTAAAAACTGTCCAGCACAAATTAAAGCAAACTATCTGCATGACCAGAAACCACTAGATGTAAGTGAGATTTTTTTTTTTTGTAGGAAGTAAAGCTAAAATTTCCCTCGCTGCTGTCTGATTTTCTAGACTATAGTGACGGGGAGATTTGCAATCGAGGGGTATCTGACCTAAGCAACACAAAGATAAATCCCCCCATGGAGTCTGCTGGTGGTGGCTAATGATTCTGAGACTGAGGGGCTGACGAGGCGGATGAATCTGTGACGACTGGGTGGTGATGGGGAGATAGAAGGGCGCTCGTTTAACAGCAGCATGAATGTCGTTAAGGCAGGGACAGAATCTGATTTAAAAAGAGAGGGCAGCGAGATGATAGGCTAACAATGTAGGTGTGTTGCTGTGCTACTTGATTGATGTGAGCAGCCGATGAGAACAGCTGATATCAGGACTGACAGCCCCAGATGATGACAGCAGGAGTTCATGGGTGAGCATGCGTGAGAGGCGTGAATGGCAGGATGTATAAGAAATAAATTACAGGCCTAAGCATGCAAAACAATAGTAATTACCTAGTAGTACCATGTACACTCATATCGGTGTGTCATTAAATTCGCAGCTGTTTTATATTTTACTTTGCTCTTTCACCTGCACCTTCTATCTCCGTCTACCTTCATTCCTTACCTTTAGTGGTGAGGAATGAAGGAGATGTTTAGTAGATTAAACACCAGTTTAATATTTTTCATTCGCCTTTGGAAGATAAATGCTAATCTGATAGGTTGAGTCATGAGATATGATACTGATATTTAAAATGTTTTTTATTTGGCAATCAATCTTGCCTAGCTTGCTCCTGATCATTTCCAGAGTCCCTCTCTCTCTGTCACTCTTTCCCTCACACACACACTACTAGTCACTCAGTGTAATCCAATATCCAGTGTGTAATTTCCACTTCATATGAATATGCCCCCTCCTCTCATGTTGAGCAGCTCTGCTACGCTACGCAGTGCATTGCAGGTGATCATAATCAGTCAACTTCCCTCATGATCATGCTCTGCGGAGCACAGCTGCATTCAGTCAGCCGGCTCTGCTCTCTGTTAATGGAGCTTTTTTTATTTTCCCCCACAGCTATGGCTTAGCTACATTAAGCTACGTCAGTGGTCAGCTATTCTCCATTGCTTGGGCCCAGCTGTGTGTGTGTTTTGGATTCTCTGTGTATCTTTCTCTTTCCAGGGACATCCAGTGTCTTCCTCTACAGTGACAGCTCCTATGATAGAAGACTTATGAAAGAGTAGTTGGGAGAGGTTAGCGGTGATGTTTTCATGTAGAAAGGAGGTCAAGGGATACAGCATGCAGAGGACTGAGGGGGAGAGAGCGCAGACTTGGCTGGAGGATAGGGGGAGAGATAGGGTGTCAGGCTAATGTAAGGGGGGTTGTGAGGTTTTGGTTGGAAGTGGGAGGAAGAATAGTGTGATATATGTAGCAGCTATAGTTTGATAACCAGGGAGTTCACTGTAAGCTGTTGACACAGTTCATCACCACCTTATCTTTCAAATTGAAAGGAGCCAATAAAGCACCTGATTACTGCCTACCGCTTTATCAGGAGCTGCACACAGTTTTTTTTACAGGGATGGTTTTAACACCAGAGGGATACCACCTAGTGAGGGCATAAGGTGCTTATCGTTGCTGCTCCGATAAAACTGAAGTGATGCATAAGAACAGAACCGTTTTCTGTTTTGGTTGCTCGACTATTCCAGTTTAAGGCTGATCGCTCGTCCACCTGCAGAACATGTATCCCTCCATCTGCTAGGGTTGCACTACGTTACATAGGGACAGTCCAGGGAGCACGTGAAGGCCAACATGCTTGAACCGGGGTCACGCAGAGAGACTATCTTTCTTACCAACCACCCTGATACGATTCAAAGCCCTTAGTAGATACAGGGGGCTCCACACTATGACCTCATTGTTTAAATATAGTACATAGTTACTTATTTTAAAATAAACCCACACACTTGTTTTAATGTGACTCCAGCACTTATCTTGCACCTTGTAAAATCAATTTGTAAGTCTTTAGTGCTTCCCATTATTCCTTAGGGGGTGAAATCTGATGCTCCGGGCGTTGCTGTGTGTATGAACATACCTGTGTCATATATTTATATTTATGTACACATCTGCATATGCTTTTACTGGAGCAATGCTTTTAGCTCCAGGCAGAGAAACCGATTCCACCTGTGCTATATACGAGGAAGCCCTCTACATGGTCCTGCCCTGTGTGAGGTCCATGGTGGTTAAATGTTGGGTTATGGGGGAGGGGTGTCAGCATGAATGTGCTTTATTGCATTGTGTCTAAATAGGAACCTGTCGGTCTTGCTCACTTTCCCTACCTCACACACTTTTTTTCCACCCTCTCCCCAGCACTGCAAGCCTCTTTGCATAGTGAGAGTGAGGGGAGCCTGTGAGCTATTTCTGTTTGGTTTTATGTTTATGATAAATTAGTTGTGTTGCTAGCTAGGTTTCCTGAGAATGTTGATGTGTTGTCCCTCATCAGAGAGAAAACAGTTAGGTCACTGCTGCACTTTGGCCAGATGTATACTGGAGCGGAAGAAAGGGAGGGAGGAGAGGTAAAGCAGTGATTGAGGGGCTATTGATGGGCTATTTGTTCCATCTGAAACAATTCTTCCATGCTTGCCAATATTTCTGTCTCTCTCTCTCTCTCTCTTTTAATCTCTCTCTCTCTCTTTAGATCTGTCTCTAATGCTATCAAATGTTTTACCGTCTGTGCGCTAGCTGGGAGTTCAGGTGGCACTGTCAGAGTTACATTACATCAAGTCATGCATGCTGCACTCATGACAAGCTGCATTACACTGCCCTGATGTCATCACAACCCGGCTCCCCTGAAATCGGAACGTCTTGGCACTTTGACAACTCGGCAACCCCCCACTTTCCAGTTCTGTATTCGCCAGTTGAAAAAAAAAAACTGTGTGTTCTTCTGGTTGCCAAAACAAAGCTAGTGACACTCATGTAGTTTAATCTAATAAATGTCTTGAGGTTCATCCACGACCAGTGACTCAGTTCCGTGAACTCTGTGAGCGTTCATCTCCTCGACCTGGCCGGGACCCCACCTGCTGCCAGACACATGCTATTAAGAGAGTAAATGCTATGTCATACCAAAAGACATGTTCAATCCCTCTTAAACTCCCAAAATGAGAAATGTGACATTAATATGTTGTTTTTTTCCATTACTTTAACTCCAAATTCTTCCTGCTGTACCATTATCCATAACCTGTCCTTAACAGCATTAGTTAAACGTAATCCTGAGTTGCGTCTCTTGAGTCTCTCCCTTTTTTCTGTCTCATATAATCTGGCACTATTTCCTCTTTTCTATGTATATTGACCCCCTCCCTTGTTTTGAATGTCTGCAGTGCTCTCCCCACTCTCCTGGGACGAACCATCTCTAAAGAGTTTTGATGAAAACAGATTTCCGCAAATCCACCAGAAAACACAGCTTTGATTATATATCTGCATTCACTGTGACAGCTTTGCCAGGATTCTTGTCTGCATTGCTCTTCATAAACGGCGTCTGGTTCCTAAAATGAAATTTGCAGTCTGGGGTGGAGGGGGTGCCATTGTTCTAACGCAACCCGAAGTGGGTTTCTGTAGCAGATGGTGCTCAAGTAAGACAAGTTTGTATTGATTATGTTCTAATGAAAGAAGCGAGTATGCTGACTTTTCACTGTGGGATGAGTTTGTGGCGTGCACGGACCTGGTGAACAATCTGTGAGGCTGCAGACAGGAAGCACAGTGAGATTTTTACTAGCAGCAGGAACACACCCGGCTTCGGGGCAGGCTAATCAGTGACATACCTGATGCGACTCGGTGCAAAGCCACCTAAGACAAGGCAAATATAAAAACACAATGTAGCAGTGACCTACCATCCATCTCCTCTTTTATCTTGCCATCTTTGAAAAGTCCAACAATCAAACCAGTCTTTGGGTAAATACAGATAGAATGAAGCAGTAAGCCGCCTCTGCCTCTGACTTTACCTTTCTCGACTGATGTACTGCCATTAGGTTTTATCACTTAGGATATTTTTCTTAGTTGAATATTAAAACAATGACAGTGGTTATATATTTTTATTTCCAACCTTTATCCTGCTTTTGGAAGGGATGAAGATGGAATTATGTGCGTAGTAGCAGTAGCACTATGTTGCGCTTGTATGGGCTTTATTTGAAATATATGATTTTCAACATTCATATCCTTGAGTTGTTATTGGCTCTGAGGAGCAAAGTTCAGCACTTATGCTTTTTTTTCCTCACATTCTTTCACTGCTGCTGACCTGATGTTTCTTTCAGCAACCCTTCAAATGCACATACCTGCCTGGCCCCTTCCCTTTACCCACTTCAAAGCTCCTCCACCTTCCTTATCCATGCCTTCCCATCATCAATTGCCTAATCTTAGAAAAACAACGCACAGAACCCAGCTGAAGATCGACTTTGTGTTCAACATATGGCTTTAATATCTAGATTTTGCTATGACTTCATGCTGTCATTTTCCAAGCAATTACTTTATGTTGCACTAGTGTTAACAGTTTAGTCTTCACACAGGATCAGCCCTTATCTATTTTGCCATATCTTGGCTCCTGCACTGACTTAAGCAGTGCACAATGTGACTGCGTGGTACTTACTGTGACTTGTTCTGGCTCATTTCAGCTAACAGGCCAACAAAACGTCTTCTTCTACACTCTCTTTGTGTCCACACTAAACACTAAAACATCATCATCGTCATTAAAGAGTCCTCAGAAGTTATCTGTTTATGCGTTTCCCCGAAAGGTGCTTTTAAAATTCTGCTTAAGGAGAGGCAGCCTGGGGAGGGAGGGAAACAGGGGGGAGTCCTTCCAGGAGGCAGGTGGGATTAAAGAAGCAGAAGAGAAACTGAGTGTGGGTTGACGGAGGGATTCAGGACAGCAACAAAGCACAAGCTCTGACGCCTTTTGTACACTGTCAACTCCCTACATCGCCGGCTCATTTTCCAAGGAAATACGATACTGAAATCAGGCCTAATCCCTGCTCTGCTCCACTAAACACAGAGGACACACAGAAGAATGCATTCTAAATATATCTCCTTCTGTCTGTCTTTACACCTTTGTTCACACCCATTCAGTGTTGTAAACTCCCATTAAAAGTTAATCAAGACATTTTGGTTTTACTTGGTTTTTACTTGGACATGTTGCTCTTCCTCAGGATGTCTTCATCTTTAGAACATGTTTGAACACCAACGACAAATGACGTGGTTTGTATTTATAAACTATGGAGTTATTCAGGCTGATTGCCTGCTAAATTACCCTATGAGCCAGGCTGGGATATTTATGTAACTCTCCATATGTCCTATAGTACTCAGGACATCCGCTGAAGATCTAGGAAGATCAGGGACCACCCAGAGATGGTTTACTTTGTAGAAAGAGCCTAACCTCAGTCCGTGATACAACAATCTACATGGTCTCCCTTCATATTCTGCATTTACTTGTGAAATGTGTAATGTGGCATACTTCAAAGAGATGGCCTTCACTTCGCCATAAAACGTGTCCATCACAGCAGGAAGGAAGTGGAGAAGAGAACAACTAATTCCATGTCATTCACTGAAACTTGACAGTCCATCCCATTTGGCCCATTGACACAGCGTCATTACCGCCCTGTCACGGCTTTGTCATCATAAACACAGGAGCCCAGACTGAGCAGTAGCAGATGGAGAAAGAGAAAGAGACTCGGCGTTGCCATGTCGGTTTGCCAGAACACTCGTCTTATGCAAGGTCTGTTACGCCGCTCGGCAAGACACAAAGCAGTTTGTTCTAACATCCCAAACTCCTAAATAGAGGTGACACCTCCGTGCCAGGAGAGGAGGAGCAAACGGGTATATCAAGATCTTTTTTGTTGGTCTGACTGGTCAAACTGGCCTGGTTTCCACAGCGTGCCCGGTGTCCTCTCCCTGGTAACTGTAGTGTCATGCTCCTTGAGAAGCTATGGGAACATTGCCAGAAACACTGTCACTACAGCATATACATTGGCACCATTACACTACATGTTTGATGTGAGCCTTAAGTATCTTATTTGCTGACCGTTGGTCATGATTTCATAACTTTACTTATAGCACAAACAAAACTACCATACATGTGTGTCTAGACGTGGTCTAACAAAGTTACTGTATCAGATTAGCACCTTTAGTCAGGCTGATCAGGTGTTAAGACTCATTTTACACATGAGAGGGCTTCATTAAACAAACAGAAACTCGAAGGTGTGCATGCCCAGGACTTCACGTACACACACACACACACACACACACACACACACACACACACACACACACACACACACACACAAGGAGGGCCTCTGCGAAGGGCAATAACCTGACACCTCACAAACACACTATGGTGACTGACACCCTTCATGTTTCATTTGGTGCAACAGGAGATGAACACCATCTTCCCGAACACCCCCTTTTTATGTGCATGTTTGTTTGTGTATCTCACTGTCTGCCTCCCTCCTTTTCAATCACTCTCCTCACGTTTCCTAAATTTCCTGCCCATTTTTATCAGGTCAGATGTTTTCCACTACATAACCAAACAGATTTCTCCTTAAGGCAAAAAAACTAAACATGGACTCTAATAACAACCAGCTTGTTTGAACCAGCCCCTCAGCGGCTTTAAACTCAAGAAACACTCAGATCTGCACACATGACTCCCAGCAATTGTTCCCACATTATTTGAGCCAGGCTTCAAAGCGGCGCAGAGCGTGTCTGCTGGTGAAGGGTCGTTTCTTGGAAAACACCCTCGTATCAACACATATGTCCAATTAAGTAGATTGATTATAGTTAATAATTGCCTTGAAGGTGTCAGTGTCATTCAGGATGACGAGGAATAAGCAAACAAACAAACATTTTCTTCTTTAACTCTTGGATTGTAAATACAATTGAGTAATTGTGGAGTTATTACTTGAGGTTTACTTTATTTTCCATTAAGCGCATCAGATTTGGTTCATTGTTCTAAAAAAAAAAAAATCAGCTGTCTTTCAGTCCAAAGTAGCATCAAGCCAAGTTCAGATTTACTCTGCTTGCCACATGGAGGAGGTTTGTAGGTTCACGCTGAATGAATCACAATGGTGGAACAAGCGAGAGCAGGGCTTTTAATACGCTCCCCCTCTTAGCATAACTCAGTGTCCAAAGAGCAACTTTATTAAATTACATGAAGCAACATATCATTTCATAACACTTAGTACATAATAGACATAATGGTCCCACTTGAGGAAGCCTAGTATTTAAATGTGGGAACCCACTCTCTGACACACAAACACACACACACGGACACACAGATACCATCAATCAGACGAGGAACTGCATTGACATGTAAACATACCACAAGAGGCTCTCTTTTTTCTCTTGCTCCTCACACAGAGAACTATTCACCCCTCTTCCCTGCTCCCTCTCTCTTCCTGGCTCGAGCCCCGCTCTCTGCCGACCATGACACTGAATTCATTCAACCCTCGTCTACCTTTTTCCACCTCCGCAGATAAATAAACACTATCATCATAATCATCTATAACACTATGACGTCAGCACTCTCATGCATTGCGCATGATAAGTAGGTATGTGGAAACATGCATGTATTTGAGAGTGCACGCTTTGGCGCTTACACACACACACCTTGGATTTAAACAGTTGCTTTTCCACAGGAACACTGGTTTCTTGATATGGCATAAACAAATGCTCATTTTGATAGAAAGCACAACACCTTTAAGGTGGCATGAGTGTGTGTTTTTATGTGTCTGTCCACATTTGGGCAATAATTCATCTTCCACCTTCAGTCCTTGTTAGGTGAAACACCTAGAGATGGATTCCAAACTGAGTTTATTTTGCCTTGGTGTTTATGTAACTTTCATTCGCTACAACACTTGAACGGAAGGCTTGCTTTTCTCCTCTGGTTTCCTCTTTGTCGGACTTTGTTTTCACAAAGTGAAATTCATACATCTCTATTATTAAGGCTTATTTTGTTTTTCAGCCACAACCCTTCAATCCATCTCTTCCAGGCGGTGTTACGCTGTCTCCCTCAGTGAATCTGTTGGTGTTTACAGAGAGATGTTCTAGGATTCAAGGAGATCTGTCTAAACAAATAGCTGCAGCTCAAAAGGAAAATCTGGACTCCAATCTTATTCTTCTCCTCACACACTTCTGTCCCTGATTGTGAAAAAATATGTCTATGTCAAGACATGCAGGCACACACGGCCAGACTAATCTGCTATAGCAAAATTGAGCTAATGGGCTACTATTGACCCCCCACTCCTCCCGCTCTCTGTGCATTGTGTATATAGCCTCCCTTCTGCCTGCATCAATCAAGTGCAGCGCACACTGCTGACTACACATGGCAGCTTGATTATATTTTGCCTGGAGCACCAGAAACCAACTATTACTCCTCTGCTGGAATACCACCTGACCCCCGGTTTGTTGTGTGTTTGTGTTAAAGTGACAAACTTATATAGGAATATTACTATGTAAGCACAATATCAACTAAAAGGATGACGCAAGACAGTGCCTCAATACTGGGAAATGCAATATACACGTGCATAGCCAAAGAGTATAGAACACAGATTCAACAGAGCATTATGTTTAAAAAAAATCAAATATTCAATTAAATTCAATTTGAGTTTAACATTTCAGGATGTTTAATACTTACAAAACCCAAAGTGTAATAATAACAATGTGCTGTTTTACAAGTTGTTAAGTGTCCTCTCTGAGCAGTAACCAGGAACTCCATGGAGTTACTGTCTGGCAAAAAAATAGGTTGTGTCCGAAACTCCATACCAACATGCCATTTCTTATGCTATACGTAAGAATTTTTTTGTAATTCAGAAACAAAAATGATGCAAAATGCATACTATTTCTGGGGAAATATTACAGCATGCAAACACTGGACACAACCCCTGCATAAATAGCACACAATGCAATGCGGTAGTGACGACCACGCTCTGAACAGACAATGGCGGAGAGCTCTGTTACATAAATAACACTACAATGAAAGTAGAGATTCCACTTTACTAAGCGTAATATATTATTTAAATTAGTTCAGACTTTATGATTTTCATAAATATTTTTTGGTTCACATGAAGTTCGCACGGGTTATCATGGTTACAGCAAGGAGGCTCTCAGGAAGTTTATTCACACAAAACCATGTTCAACATTAGTACACATGTTGATTTTGTAGTGATTTCAGAACGCACCTTGAGTCTGTCACATAACCCCTCGCAAAACAGCAAATTCAAATTTTTACACTCTGTTTTTTTTGTACAGATTTTTTTACCTTTGGACAGAGTGAGGCTAGCCGTTCCCCACTGTTTCAACTTTCTATGCTAAGCTTAGCTAACCAGCGGCTGTCTGTAGAGATATATTTACAGACAGATAGAAGAGTGGTATCTTCTCTCTGCCAGAAAGTGAATAAGCATCTTTCCCAAAAAGTCCAACTATACACAGTAAATTATAAACACACTGACACACAAACAAGATTATATGCATAAAATTTAAGCATGACAAAGACTTAAAACACCACTTATGCCCATTGTGGCAGCAGTAGTAATAGCGACACCAAACCAAGGGTTATGTGCACATACTGTATATACAGAGACACAGGTCTAACTTGACCCCTTGATGTTGCATAGATAATGAACATGAAGATGCCATATGTTGTTGTGAATACTGCATCCTCTGCCACACACACACACACACACACACACGCGCACACGCGCACACACGCACACGCGCACACACGCACACAGCATGTTTTGAGTAGAGATCCAGTGGGGGTGTTGGCTGACATTGAGAAAGTGGTGAAAATTTGGGGGCAAAAATGTCTTGACACTGCCAGTTTATCCCAGAGACCCCCGAAGCGCACAGAGTGCTATTCACCACATCTGTATCTCCATCTGCATACTCACTTCTC
This sequence comes from Anoplopoma fimbria, assembly GCF_027596085.1. Lineage (NCBI taxonomy): Eukaryota > Metazoa > Chordata > Actinopteri > Perciformes > Anoplopomatidae > Anoplopoma > Anoplopoma fimbria. Next base: position 12,693,690 of record NC_072460.1, on the reverse strand, counting down.
CCACTCATGCTAATCTAAACAAACTTCCATCTGTACGGAAACATGCTCCGCACTGCGCTGCTCGCTCGTGTACACGCTCTGTGTACACTCACCGCCACACTGCCTCACACAACCATCACGTTGTGCTTACAGACTGTTTTCTCTGGACGATCACATTCAAGGCTCCACGGGCACAATGCTCCCGAACCGTGCACTTTATTCCACTGTGACGTCACTGGTGTTCCCATTTCTTGCTCTCTCTTTTACTAAACACTTACAGTCCAACTCCTCCTCTAATTTACCCCACTCTCTTCCATTCCACTTAATCCCTCTAATTATTTCTCCTCCTGGTGTCTGTTCTTTCTTTTTCCAGGATGCAGATTACCATTCCGCTGCCTTCTATCCATCTTTTACGCTTGGATTAGAAGACGATCCTGTTTTTCCTGTTCCCAACCACTTTGTTCACCACAAAGGAGATGCAGGATAGCGGAGGATGGATGGACAAATAATGTGCAATAAGGGGAGGGAAATACTCCCGGGACAGAGAGCTTTCAAAGTTTGTTTTTGTAGAAGCCTCCCCTGATCGACGGTTCACATGGCATTTCCTTAAACAAAACTCTCATTGGTAGATCAAACCAAAACATTTCAAAAGCATCTTCATGTTGAGTTAAAACTATGAAAAAAAGGTTGCTCCCCTCCTTGTTTAACCGTCTTGTCTTTCGTTGATTTTCCTCAGTGTTTTTTCTTTCCTCTCTTTTGTGAATTCGTCTTTCAGGTTCTTTTTCTGTTTTCCTCTCTTTTCTGAGAATACATTTGCTTTGTTGTTTATCCTGCCCTTATCTTCGCCTTTTGTATGTTTGCTCTGCACACAACAAATCCAACATTGATCTAGCAGAAAGGGGCTCTCTGACAGGTTGAGCAGAAAAAACAGAATATACAAACCAAGTGAGGGGCCACAAAGAGGAGAAGAAACCATGAAAATGATGACAGGTTTGAATTCTTGACTGTTACAAAGACCCAGTAGTAAAATACGAATGTATCCCAGACCCTTCTGCAGGAGTGGCTAGTTCTCAGGACTGTGTGGTACCCATAATGGAAATATTGAATACAGCAGATGTGCTCTAAAATGAGAAATGTCACCATCCATGTTTTTCCTAAGGCTACTGATTTCAGTAATATATCCAATATTAATTTTTTTGTATTATTCATTAGATCTCCACTTATTTGTTACAGCTGCAGAATGATTAGAATATATTCTGCATGGCCTGCATCAAAGCTTTTCTTTCATGGTTTACTACAATATTATGTGCTATATTATAGGATGATATATCTGTATCCACATGATATTCTTGTGGCATGATACCTTTGATAGAATTGTAACGGTCTCGCGTCATAAACTGAAGATATCCACGTATAAAAGGCAGTTTTTAACCCATAGCATCCACATGCAAAATGTTGCTCACAAGGATCTGCGTTTTCAGAAACAGTTTGTTAGCTTATATGACAGCTGGAGTGTTTCGAGCAAATAAAACAAAGAATCTGAAATAAGATGGGTCCATAAAGGCAATACTGATTAATCCATTCAAAATGCCTGGATCAGACATCGTACATGCACACATGTAGCCTCCAAACTGCTACCAGTTATCTTGAATATAAAATTTAGAGTAGATAGCCAAATATTTAGATCATGTTCATACAGCACTGTTTTTTTGTATTAATTCAACATCATGTATCCATCCAGGGGATCAGATCCGTCTTCACAAGCTTCCATTAACATTCAACTTGGCAGTGAGAGTCGCAGGTCTGCCATTCAGATTATTCGTCAATGTCTTCCTCAGCCATTAGAGAGACAAAGCACACCGAGATAATAGCAGTATTCCTCTATGAAAAGTGGTCATGGCTATCTTACTGTGACCATATGCAGAGCTTGCTATGATATGATGAATTAATTCACCACTCCATGCTTAATGCTTTGAAATTGCATGAACAGATTATGTCATGGACAATCTGTCTTTTGAACCGAACATCAAGTAAACAAGAAGCACATTCATAATGTCTGCACTTTCTAACAGCAGTTGACTGTTGTTAATAGAGCACTTAGCTAGCACCTCATGTGCTTTGTAGACCATAGACGTGATCAAAACAACAGCATTGTGTCCTGCCACAGTACCTCATTATTTAACATGTTTTCACATTATCAACCTCACCACTCTATTTAGTTTATAGAATTGAGTTTAGTGTCATGCAAATCTTTTGATTAGCTATTAATAAAGGGCTTTATTTATTATTATATTTTATAAACATACTTTGTTGTGTAAAATGTATGTAAGTATGGATTTCCTACCCACTGCAACTGCTGAGTTATTCTACAAAAGCCTATAACTGCTACATTCATGCAGGCCTTATACAGAAATGGTCAGTTCACCTAGATTACAAAAAAAGACATACCTTTTACTTATCTCTAGCTAGCCATGCAAATAGTTTGTGTTTTATTTGACCAGCTGTTTGAATTATCCGTCTCTTGAAATCTCTGCTGTCACGTCAATATAATGGAGGTGAACAGAATTAGTTTGTGACACTCCCAGCTATGGAAATTTGATTTCATAAAAATCTTAAAAAACAGCAATGTGTCACAACACACTATGAACAGGTTTCAGTAGAAATTATATTTTTTGAACACCCCAATCAAAATTCCTTTCACTTTCATTGCACTGGGCTGGAGGCGGAGAAGTAGGATAGGTAGAGAGGGTAGTTAAAACTTCAAATAAAACTGAAACTATGTGGGATAAAGGTGACGAAACCCTATAACTTAAGTACTATCGTATGGTGGTATATATACTTACTTACTTACTTAGATAAAATACTTTACTTTTTCACCTGTAGTTCTGTATAAAGTAGTTATTTATTTATAAATAAAGGTGGAATGTGTATTTTTAATAGTTAGTGAGAGGTTTGCAAAGGTGATTCATTATTGTAGCATCTCAAGGAAAAGAGCTTAAAGAATAATGACTGTAATGGGGCCTTTGATAGAAATAAAACTGCACTTTATTGGCAAAGTAATCTCCCACAGTATATTTTCCTGGTTATTGATACACGCAAGGTGAATCCCAAATTCTCCTTCTGACTTTGTTATTCATGGGTTAGCTGACAGTTAATGATTCCCTCAGATGTTCCTTGACTGTTCGGTGCCAACTTTGTAAGACCAGGTGTTCTGTGCTCTGTGCACTTTTTGACCTCAAAAATAGCCTAATTCAGGCCGTCCTACAGGAAGACAAATGGCTCTGTTGGACTTTTTTGTCCTTCTGAGTGAACAATACAAAGCCTCATATCTCGTTGTTGAGGTTGATTGTAGCAATTTTTGTTACTTCTGACAGAGTCGGGATAAAGCCAAACACTTTGGACTGAAAAGTGAACTTGATCGAGTAACTGGGATTTGGTTCAGTGTATTCCAGGACTGTCTCCATTTTTCTCTTCTCCAGGCAGAGGAGAGCTCCTGATTGACCACACGGCTGAATCATATAACCTAAATGCAAGATTTGTTTTATATGATTTCCCTAAAACGAGTCAATGAAAGGTCTTCGCAGAAGACACCACTTCCCAGAGGAAAACAGCTGTCATTTCTTATTTCTGGCACAATACTCAGAGCTGGAAATAAGCCTCAACATGTGGGAGAATGTCAAGCCAGAAATCTCTTGAGGAAAAGGTTGTCACAGATTGAGATATTTAAAGGTCTCAGCATTCCTTTTAAACGTTAGTGCTGCTCGGCGCCTGAATTTGATGTACCAGAGATGCTCTACCTGATGATAGATAACAGTAATCTAATGTGGGTTGACGTGTTCACAGATAAAATACTTCATACATTTTCTCTACTAGGTTATATTTTCATAGCTTTAAAACTCTGAGCCAACTGTTCATTATCTCTCTGTCACACATGCAACGTGATTTTATTGTCCAGCTAATGTCTCTTCTCTTTGTTGCCACTCCCTCTTCTCTTGCTCGTCAGTTGTCATGTGAACTAAGTGGATTGAAGAGTCATTTTGCTGCCTTACCGCTTTGTGACAAAACGTTGTCTAAGACCAGAGGAGCCAGGATAATCATATTAGAGTGATTCTCAGGGAGCTTACAACCCCACGTCCTCACAACAGGACAGAAAGGTTCGACTGAGGTAGACTTCTGATGTGAACTTGGCAGCACAGAGGAAGACCACCAGGTTTGCTGACATCATGGGACAATCCAGTCTCTGCTGGCCAAGAATCAATGGCTTTGGGCTAGACAGACCCAAGAGTCCCCCCATGGGTATCGAATACAGTCAATATGTATGTGCTGCTGCTGGGGGCCACTGAATGGGAATGATATAATACTTGTAAAATGTCAATGAAGTACAGTTTCCTTGTGAACTGCAACTTTTGGGGAAAAAGTAAGAGGAGGGTGCAATTTACTTGTCGAAATAAATGTGCGTCAATCCCCACCATCTGCCTGTTTGGATGGATTTTTGTGTGTGTGCGTGTTTAAACTTTGTGCATAAGAGTGTGCGTGCGTATGAATGAATTGATGAATTCACACACTGTTTACACCTGTGCATGCCAACTTTATTTACTTAGCATCATGTGTGCATGTGTGAGAGAGAGAGAACTTTGACATTAAAACTGAAAGACAGCATTTTTTTTGCGTTGCACTAACCTTCACTGTTCCAATCGGCGTTCCTGGATAGGTGAAGGTTAACTGGCACTTGTCCACCAACAACAAAGGACAAGGAAGGTAACAAAACAGGGGAGAGCTTTGAATAAAAACATGAGTGGTGTGTATCAATGACTCACATTAGGCATGCATCATTACAATGAGGGGGAGGAGCTTCTCTGTCACACACACAAAAGCATTAACTCCGAAAACAAGCTTGCACACACATATATACGTACATGAACACACAGATACACCATGTGCAAATGCAGATAAACCCATGTCCACCTCCCTCTCTCTGACTCTGATACACTTCATAGGTATGTATAACACCCTCTCCCCTCCCCTGGCTCCACGCTCCACCCTCAGTCCTAGAGGACAGGCTGGTTGACCCAGGAGGAGGGGATAGAGGGGGATGGAGGGGGAGGTAGGAGCGGACGGAGCTCAGATTCATTTCTGCTGGTGGTGCTGGAGGCACAGCACATTGCAAGAGCAGAAGGACCTGGGACACCCATGGCTATCAAATGGATTACTCTGACACACACTTGTGCACACAGATTAAGCAAGGACAATACAATCAGGAGGAACACAAAGGACCTGCACAGAGCTTGAATAACTTGTTTGCCCCACTACAGAAAAATAAAAACTACCTGGCTTTGAGGAGGACACATTCATTCAGGAGCCAGCTAATATCACGCTGAGTGGAGGGACTTGGATTGACAGCACTGACGATGTGAAGGCTTTGGGGGAAATTCTGAATGTTTTGTGTCGAACAGCTGCACAATTCAAGTGGATCATAAGTGAGTGCTTTAAATTTACTCTGTGGTGATTGTTTGATTTGAATACTAATAGCGATATTTATACTTAAATTAATACAAATACTTACATTTAAAATTATCCAAAAATTCTTCTCTTATCACTGAAAACACTTAGCAGCCCAGGGATCTGTAGGAACTCTAACTTGCTCACATTCTGATTGAATGGATTTGTTTACTGATTAATCTAGGTCATCTCTTTGTACATCTACGGCATTTCAGGTCCGCATGAGACTCATGACAGCTCTGTATTCAGTGTCTTATAAATAGTTTTGACTATTATTTTCACTCATTCTTCATGCTGTAATTAGTATCATTATTCTACTCGAGTGTAACATTTGTAGTGTTAACATAACAGTTCTAGGTCTTGATTTTTCATTTAAAAAAAAAAAAGAAAAGAAATCTGTGTAAATTAATGTTTATGAGATTGAATAAGAGGAATACAAAACAAATCTTATTTAAGAGACAGTGCCATAACATTGCACCTGTTTTGGAAAGGGTATAAATAAATTGATAATACATTAAGAAACATTTACATGAGCGATTACTGGCATGAAAATAAGCTTGTATAGCATAAATATTGATGTATGATTTTTACATACACATTTTCTGAGTCTACTCATCTGTTTATTTCCAACGATAGAATATCACATTAACTTGATTTGACAACAAAATGGATACATTTTACGTAAAGCTTTTGATTAAGTATTTGAACTCACAGTAGCCTGAGTATTAACCATGCCTGTCAGTATGGTAGCATATACAGTATGTCTGGCAAAGCCTAATTGAAAATGCATGTGGTCCTCTAAATTTTTCCATGGATTAAAAAAAGCTCAAGGGAATCGTCAGGTTGTTCATGTGACCTGCTCTCTCATGTAATGTTAATGGACTGTAATGGTGACGGCTCTTAATGCTTTGTCCCTGCGGTCATTGAGACGAGAGAGAAACACACCAAGAGAAAAGGACACGCGTGAGAAAGCTTACCATGCACTGACAACAAGGTGAGAGGCGACAGAGGCATATCTTCTCACCTTGGGGCGCTCTTCTTTTATGTGCTTGCGTGTGTTTGTGCCTTTTTTCCATGGGCATATATGTGTCCTGCCCGTATTTTAGATCAAAGGTCTTTAGATGATTAAAAGAAGATTTGTGGCCCCCGACTAACTGTGTGTTTGTGGTGCACACAAGGTTGTTCCTTCAAAGTAAATGTATTTATGGCCTGAATGGACAGAAAAACTAATAGAGATGGGAAATTAAAACGTCTCTTTAGCTTTAATTCTAAGCCAAAGCCTTTATCTCCACCATCGCAGCAGTTTGTCTTGCCAGTTCCCACTAGTGTAATAGCATTTTAAAAAATTGCTAAAAAACATGTTTTTCCATTAATCACACACTTTCTTTATTTTTTTTGGGCACAATCTATAATATCAACAAAACCACTTCCTTGAATGTAGCCCCCATTGGGGAAAAATCATCATCGTTATTATCGTTATTTTCACAGTCAATTTAGTTTGGTCTCTAACGTGTAATCATTTCACATGGACGAATCAAACCACAACGGCTACAAACTTTCAGGCTTGTTTTATCTGATGTGGGACAACACTGCCACACAATTTCCAGCTTCCTTCTTGGAGAATAAGCTCAATTTTATATCAGTTGTGGCATTTGTAAACGTTTTTTTGTTGCGTTTGGGTCACTTGCGTGTGGGCAGTGTGCTGGTTAATGATACATAACAAGAACAACAGTCAGTGGTCTTATGAACAGGCTTTATCAGTGCTGATAAGGGGGACTTGTGGGGCTTTCAACACCAGACCAGGAGGAGTTCTGTCCACTGGCCGGTGTATTATGGAAATAAACTAATGCTGATGTTTGTGAATATAAAACTCACAGCTGAAAATGTGGGCAGGTAATGAGTGTATCAGTGTGTGCAATGAGGTGTGGCGCCACATGATTAACATGTAATGGGTTGTTTGGACAGGACAGTGTTTACAGTTATTACTCATATGGGCTGCAGCCAGGAGGCTCGAACCTCAGTGATACAGTCTGAAAGAGAGGAATAAATCACAGAGCTGTGAATGAGTAAGTGCAGCAGGTGCCCCCACAAATGGGAATGCATAAATATATACGGAGTATTCACCTGTCAGTGAATCGACTCATTTAGATGTGGAATATATGCCGAATGCGAGAGGGGATCTAATTTAGTGATATGTGGGTCTTGAAGAAGAAAGCGTGGTCATAGCTGCTTTATCATGCAGATGAGTGGTGCACAGCCCGGCATGTGGCACCACATGACTCATCCAGACCTTTGTTGTATAAGAATCTATTGATCGGTATGTAAATAAAGTATCCTGCCACACCAATAAAAGTAGCAAAGAATACCAACACTTAAGAATATCACATGGTGCAGTCTAATGCTTGATTCATTTGTTTATTATCAGTCCCTTTATCGCAGATTGGAGCTGGTTGTTTGAATCCTGTTTCCTGATGCCAATGTCTATTAATGAGAATGATAATGGGAATCCAACAGAAATAATTAGCATATCAGAAACAATTTTGATCCCTAATGATAGGAGATGGTGGATTGGCTTGGACAGAAGGAGAGAAAAATAAGTGGGTGGGTGAATGGGAAATAATAGAAAGGAGGAAGTGGAGAAAATTAGTGCGGGGGGGTGATTAGCAACAGATTGTTTAAGTGTACACTGGGCTGCTAATGAGGACTGGGAGGTCCTCATTAATCAGATCGGGTTAAACCTGGTCTAATGGAACTAATCAAGTGACTGACATGCACACACAAGACAGGCAGGGAAGGGATGGATCTTCCATTATGTTTGGATTATTGCACTCGGGGTTTCAGCACCTGTTTATCTAGCACTGATGGCACCATCATTTCATGTGAGCAACTGATTAGCCTTAAACCTGCCAACCAGGTTGAGGTCAGTATCTTGAAATGCAGACAAGTGCATCCAAGAGGGAGAGATATGTGTTTCTCTGCCAAGCACGAGATGGCAAGACAGAACTATAGAGAGGCAATATTTTGACATCAGAACATAGTTGGAATCAAGGCTGGGGCGTTCAGAGTCCACCTAATGTTTTCTATTTTTATTAAAATTTTAATTTTAAGTTGCTTCCAATTTGACCACAAATAAAAAAAATAAACTTAAAGTACCAGAGAAGTAAATTTGCTTAATATACCGTATACTTTACATCTAAACTTTGTGTTATTTGTATGTAGTCTATTTTGTGTACCATTTCAGACATTTCTTGTATTCTATTCATTTTCACACAATATGAAACTATTAGAAATCAGTAGACACATGATTGTCATGTTAACCTTCACAGTGCAGACCAAGTTTGCATTGATTTTATTTAAAGTAGTGCAGACGTAAAGCTGATTTTCACTGTGGCAGATTTTGCAATATATGTTTCAAGCCTGCTGATTTATTTTCATGTCATACAGAAATTAATGAAAACAATGGCGGTGATGTGGGACTGTAAAAAACTGACTGAAAAAAATCGAAAGCTCTGCATAGCCTGCATTTGTTAATAATCAACAAAAATCGCAACTACTCACATGAATAAGATGCAAACATGCAGTTATTGTCTGTTAGTTTTTGCCTAAAACCAGCCCTTTAATCTATGAGTAGATTCGCAGGGAATCTTCACGTTATATTTGCTTATATCACATCAGGTTTATGCTTAGTAACCTATAAACTTGGATTATTCTCAATATTTGTCACATTGACAAAATGGCAAAATGCGTCATTTTCACAAAATAACACAGTAGGGATTTTCTCAACCCCAAAAATGTGTCTCTTGCAGACATTTGGTACTCAACATACTTAAGGATGGTTTAAGAGGACTTTGACACAAACAAATAGTGTTTTCAGCTCGGCATAGCTGGAACATGGCGTAGTTTTTGTCAAAGGGACTGACCAAAACATGTGTGAACAGCGAGGAAAGAGGACTGGGATGTTGAAAGATGTCAGTGATCGGTAGCTATAACCTTTTCTTGCGCACTTTAACTACCTGTTTCTGTCATCCCTGAGGCACTAGTCCTGTGTGGGGGAAAGCGGTATAGGATGGAGAGGACATGAAAATGGATGGCTGAACACCGGTTTGCCTCTGGAGCGGAAAGCAAGAGAGGAATCCACTCCATCATTAATCAAAGTGAAAGCCTGAAAGTAACGAGAGGAAGCTACTGCACTGCACTAACTACTAAAAGCAGTGTCTACAGTCCATCCAGCACGGAGAGATGGAATAATTTGTGCTTTACAGTAACTCAATCAGACAGATAGGAAAGCTCTGCTGTGCTTTTTGTTATTAAAGAGAGGGCAAAGCGCAATCCATTTTCGGAGACAGGGTATGTAAAGGAATATATAAACTGCATCCAGCACAGTTGTACAGACAACATTTACTGTATCTCTGTACGCTCAGTTTAAGGAATTTCCTCATCAGTGCCAGAAATTTTGAGCTTTGCGTGGGTCTCCTGTTGTGGAGCCATTGAGCAATTTGAAGACAATCCGTCTTGATTTCTTGGATGCACTAGCAATGCAAATGAGACATGAGCATATTTGAAGAAAATACTTTTTGTCCTTCAGGAGTTCATGAAAACAGAGGCTCATTCTGAATCATACAATACTTAGAGATGCAACAATGCTTCCCTAATCTGCCTCACACACTTCCCCATATAAATCTGGACCCCAATACAGAAGATTTCTCCTACCAGTTATTAATCTTGTTACTTTGTGTTGAAAATGCAATTTGAGGAAATTAGTTTAAAAGTACTAACATAGTGTGGGTTAATTTCTATTTCATCCCGAAGTCATTACACCATATCTTCACAGCGGCATACCCGGAAAAAAGGTATTTCACTTCAGAAATTTATCAAATTGGCAAATTTAGGCAACAAAATGAGATTATAAGGTGGGTATAAAGGACTGCAGCTGCACAAAGAATCCTCTCATGAATTATGCTGTAATTACAGAGAGGGGCACAAGGCTCCTCGGTTCCTGACAAAGAGAGGCCAGGAGATTCCTTGATGGAAAAAGGCCTCGTTGTCTAAACCCCTAATTAAAAAAACTTGAAAAGGAAAAATTATAAACAGATAATAAGAAAGAATATCACTAGCTTTGATCCAAAGGACCTTTGGACAGGGACAATATTTGAGCAGACGACTAAAAAGCCACTAAGCCAATGCAGATTTAAACCTGGTTTTACTATTTATGGTAGTGTTGTGTTCGAGTGCTGGGGCAGCAGGGAGTCACTTCAAACCGACGGGTCTTTCTCCGACTTAAGAGAAATGGTTCTGCTCAGATTCTCTTCCTTTTCACCCGTGGCTCTACCTTCATGCCGGGTGCAGAGGTCCAGCTGGCCAGGCTTATCATGTGTTCATCTGAATACATTCCTCTGGCAAAACCAGCATGTAACGCTTGACAATATGTTCAGCTGTGTTATCTCTCGCACCAGCAGTGAGTATGCTATTACTCACAAATTGGCCATTAAGTCTCAGAGGAGTGGTGAGAACAACTTTGTAAAGTCTTGTTAGTCATACTCAATTTCACAATACTATGAATATAGTTTTCCTTCTATTTTTAGACGCGTGAACTTTCCAAGCACCCATTAAGTGCAACATTTGTAAACCTAACCGCTCCTGGCACATTAGTCAAAATATAACATCAATATGGTGTCAATCAACACACGCTCAGCTTATAGCTCTCTTTAGAAGTATATTTGTCCACCTTCTTTTTCCGTAGCTTATTCATCTCTTTCCACAATACTATTATTTTACCTTTTCTGTGCCGTTTTTGTTTTCCTGCCCTTTCTCCACACTGCCTTCATCACTCTTCTTCCATCTTCCTTCATTTTTCCTCCCAGACTTTTTTCTACGTGCCATTTATTTGACCAAGGCTTGCCCCCAGCGTCCCATGACACTGTTTCTTAAAATTGTCATCTCATTCCTATGAACTTTCTGTTCTTTTGAGACATTTATTTATAAGCAAGGAAAAATAAACGTAAAGTTTATTGAGATCAAGAGAGAGTGTGAGAAGTGGAAGAGAAGAGAATGGCTGGATGTATGAGAGAAATGAAAGAGCGAGGGGGGTTGAACAAAAACAGGGGAAAGCTAGTAAGAGTGGTGGGATAGAAGGGAAAGTTGTCAATCAGCCTTGAGAAAATATGAAAAATAAAAATAAACCATTCTGGAGTTGCGTCAAACAGAACTGGCAGCCTTCAGAGATACGGACACACTGTCGAATTATTAAACAATTTGAGCAAGCACAAAAAAACAACAATATTTACATGGCAGCATGATTAGGACAGTCTCTGGCTTCCATTACTTTCAGTGAAATTTAATAAAATTGCATAACAGAAGCTATTTATATTGTGAAAAATGTAACAGATGCACCAAAACTTGATTAAGCCTGCATCTCATGTCATGAGTCAAGTATCTTAAATAAAAAAGAGCCCAAGTCTTTGGTTTGGATTCTCATCGATTTCTTCAGGAAAGATTTCTCAGCTGACAAATCTGAGGACAACCTGAGGAAATTTGTTAACTAGCTCAGGCATGACTGAACAAGTAAACGGTTTGTGTTTTAATAAAATCTGCGCATGGTAAAATTTGTGCGTAGACAGTCTTGTGACCCAGCGACAGTGTGACTCCTGGTGAACATTTTGTTCAGGGCATCATTTAAACAAATAACACAACTATTTTATTGGCTTTAACACTAAAACACTTTGTTGTTTGTCTTCCAGGAATGGAAAGCATCAGTGTGGAAACGGACTGGGATGGGTTAGCCCTCTCCTCTCTAGGTGCCACAGGAAGGAACAACTTCTCCTCCTCATCTCTGTTTTTCTCTGAACTGAACTCCCTCAACAGTTCCCACAGCGGGGGATCGTTCTTCGGGATCTTCCCCGAGAATGGTTCCACCACCACGCCTCACACCGTGCCCCAGCCCAGGATGAGGGACCTGGGTCTGGCTCGGGCAGAGATCGCAGTTCTCGGGGTGGTGCTGGCTCTTACTACCCTGGGAAATAGCTTTGTGCTGTGGGTGCTGCTGAGGAGGAGGAAGCACAATGCACCGATGCATGTGTTCATGGTCAACCTGTGCGTGGCTGACCTGGTGGTGGCCCTTTTTCAGGTCAGTTCATGAGTTACTTGGGACCATGACTGGAATATAATGGAGGAGAATGGGCAAAATAATAGACATACTTAGATACATCGCCTTGTCAAAAAATATTCAAAATATGACTCCTCTCTTCTGGTGATCTAAACAATGACAAAGTATCTCCTAAAATAATCCATAAATTACAATTAAATTATAGGTTTTTCTAAAGCTAAATTATATGGATTTGTTTATGACTTAAGCAATTCGGGAAGCAACATATAGCCTTTAAATGAGTAGTAAGCTGGTTGTAATATCTGTTTAAGATGACACATATTGCAAATTGCTCTTTATTTACTTGTCTGGACTAGTTGCCTTTGCTAGTATGATTAATAGTAACAATAACACTGTGGCCACAAAAATGAACAAGTGAAAGAAAAAAGTATTTATGTACTGTATTGAACTGTAAGCCGTTTTAACAGTTCTAGTGTTCTCTTTTGTACTAGAATATTGTATTAATATATAGTAATATAGTAAGAGTACTATTTCTGAGTTTTTTAAAAGGGAAGGGGTGATGATATATGACACTACTGTAAAATTAAATAACATACTCAGGGTTCAAAATAGGATACATTAAATGTCAACTTCTAGGTTGAAAGACGCCTTCTTTGTCATAAATATTCAATATAATTCAGATCGTCAGTGTCTTCAAATTATGTTAAATGTGCAACTTTTCATATCCATCATATTTTACAATTGTCTGTATCATGGTTACGCCCTTGGTAAACTTCAGTGAGGCAACATCAGCAACAACCCTATGATATCCAAACCTACAGAAGGGCACTCAGTGGTCTTTGCATACAACTGATTATGTTTTATAAATAATAATAATTATATATATTATTATTATTATATATTATATAATTATAAATTAACTTAATAAACTGCTTTCCTCAGTTGAGCCTCAAAATAGTTAACCAGAAAAAGATAATACTCAGACAATTATACTCAACCACGTTGCTAGGCAACGCAGTGGTTGTTGTTCTCACCTGTTTAAACGGCCCCGCGGAGTCCTGCACACTCTGCTCCGGGTTCAACCTCTCTGATACCGTCACATCAGGGGTTAACCATCCCAAGCAGCGGGAAGTCTTCACGCACCTCACTGAGGATCCACCAGAGCCTGTTAGCCTCAGGTTAGCATTTAGCATGGTAGCTAGGCCTGCGTGGCCCTCCTGTACAGGTCACGAACACGTGGGTGTGTCATTAGGCGTGGTGCAGGTAATCAGTCACCATCTTATAGAGAGACAACATTTTGAGTACAATGATGCTATCATAAATCACAACCCCTGTGTGATTCTTGGTTTGATGGTGCTTGCCGTGCTGCCCCCCCCCCACCTTGAACTCGGCGGCCCCAGAAGCCGAGAACATTTATGACGTATCATTTCCGGAGTATCACCTCTCAGGACATGGAGCTCTGCCCTCGTGCGACCTCAGACACACCTCGAGCTTCTTCTCTGGATCTGAGCATGTCTGCTGCTCCATTCTCAGTTCTCACTATCAGGACTTTATCAGGACTTTATCATCTGACATTTGTTTTTACTTTGTAACAGATTCACATGGAAAAAAGCGAAGTAGAATTACATATAATAATACTCAGAAAAGTACAAGTACACAAAAGACCACTTTGTTACATTAACGGGAGTAAATGTATTTTGTTACTTCCACCCCTTCTTATTGTTAACAATTCTAATGACGAGTCCATCATACCTATGTGGCTCTCTTACCCCTAAACTCAGTGGTTACTGCTGAAGATGTTTATCATTTTATAAAAACGGCTCATAAACACATAGTTTCTTTATCCCAAAAAATGAAATAAAAAACTCAGTCACTTCCTAAGACAGCTAGACATTGTAATTTTCAGCAAACCTTACTCAAACTGGGCTAAAAAGTGCATTTGTTGGGGACTATTTTATGGTTATGGCTGAAGGATGTATCTGTAGATCGGCAAAAAACTGTCTGTTCTATAGCTGTAAAGAGAATAGCTTGAAAACATTTTTTTTTAACTTGAAGGGTTAGAGTCTAGCAATGGGATGTACATCTAGGGGATGTTTTAAGTTAATCATGGTATGTACGGCTGCATAGAAATGGGATTATTAGTGTAATATTTATTTTCATTAGCCATGTAAACAGCTTAGAGGGAAAAATGTAATTTGCGGAAAAGAAAATATTTTTTATGTGTAAACATTGTCAACGTGGCTCACTGATGTTTTTTTGGACAACAATGAAGGTCTGTGGCTCAGAGAGATAAGAGACATCATGCTTGGGCTACACAGGCAATACTTGTTCGTGGGATCAATTCATTATTTGTTACAGTCTTTTCATGAGATTTGAGTACATAGAAATATAGAGTATCACCAGACTTGCCGTTGAGTGTTTCTCTTATTTCTTAAGGCCAAACTAGAAAAAAGCGCCACTATTCTAGGATCCACTTTTATAACTGTCTCCTTTTTCAATCTGTGTGTCCAGGTTCTCCCACAGCTAATATGGGACATCACAGAGAGGTTTCAGGGACCTGACTTTCTGTGCCGGTCCATCAAGTACTTGCAGATTGTGGGCATGTTTGCTTCCTCCTACATGATAGTTGCCATGACGGTAGACCGTCACCAGGCCATCTGCTGCCCGTTGCAGGCCTATCGCGGTGGAGCAATGTCCCGCTGGAACACCCCTGTCATGGTGGCCTGGGGCTTGGCACTTGTCCTCAGCATACCACAGGTATGGAGGGACGAACACACATGCAAACAAAACCTTACACAAACACAAAAACACATGGTGGAGGAGGAAATGAGAACTTAGCGGGCGTTCACACCCTGATCCCTACAGTAGAACTCAAGATGTGCTCTATTTTTAGCTAGGCGGGGTCATTGAAGTTCAGCTAATGGAAGATGAAACTGACGGTCGTATCTGCGGGTGTGCTGACCACCCTCCTTTTGTTTGGTCTGTCAGGTGTTCATCTTCTCTCGCTCGGAAGTGGCCGAAGGGGAGTTCGAGTGCTGGGGTCACTTCGCTGAGACGTGGGGGCTGAAGGCCTACGTCACCTGGATGACCGTGGCTGTCTTCGTCCTACCTGCCTTCATCATAACCATCTGTCAGGTAATATGGTTATAGCGGCTTGGCTGTCAATCTCTGCACTGCCCACAAAGTCCATTGACTAGGATTACACGTTGCATGGAGCATTATCAAATAATGAACCGTGTGGCATGAATGAAATTCTGTCTTGTTTTCACGGAGGGTGCATCTGGCTGGCATTGTTTGATAACCCTGTGGGGGACTGTGGCTGGTGTTATGTAGCATCCCATGGCGGGTATGCATTCTGGGCCGCCCCCCCAACAGCCCTGCTGCTCTATTTAGGGAAAGATATTTCCAGGGTCCAGCTATTTCCCCTAATTAACACAGCACTTGCAGAACCACTGCTGAGGCGGCTGCTCAGAAACTCTGCCCACTCTGAGAACCTCCCGCCAAGAAGTGGAATATACCAGATCTCAGCCAAACATAGAATCCCTGACCTTTTTTCATTATCAGATTTCAAATCCAGAGTCCTATTTAGATACCTTTTTAGATGTATGATGTAGTTTCTGCAAAAGGATTTGTCATTCTGAAAGTTTGCAGTTTCTAGATCGTGACCTCATGGACCTGTAGTTAAAAGTAAAAGGTTGCAGAAAAGCAACGGTTTGCAGCAACAAACTTAAAAATAAGAAAAAAATAAAATAATAATAAACTAAGAATAGCTGCAAGTATAAATTACTTATTATTCTATTTCAAATTATTGTTTTAGTTTCTCAGGAAAGCATGAAGAATGATTTGCTGCAATCAAATTTTATGATAGCTTCTCTGGTTAAAACAGAGTGGAAAAGTAGCGGTATTGCAAAAAATATGTCTGACACTGGTTTATGGCTGATGGTGAAAGCCAACACACACAGTCTCTTTCGTTTCATATTGCCACTGTTAAAGCCAAAATCCAAACAACATTGTCTGCAAAGAGCAAAGACAAGCATCTGAATCTGGCACGTGCCAGTCAACTCAGGCATCTGGGGTTTTGAGTGATGGTATGTCTTGTTCCCCAAATATAAAACTGTGCTAATTCTTAAAAATAATCTTACTTTTTAGATAAGAATCTTCCGAGAAATTCACAACAACATCTACCTGAAGTCAGAAAGGAGGGTGATGGCTGAGATAAAGAAGAATGAGATCTTCTTCCGCTTCCACAGCTTTAAGAAGGAGGACGAGCGGGCCAGGGAGAGAGAGAGGGAGAGACGGGCGTCAGGAGGAGGAGGTAGGGACTGCAGAGGGGGACAGCTCCTAAAGGGTGTGAATAACAACCCTCACAATAACACTCATAACAGCCAAGTTGGAGAGTGCTACGACAATGTACCATCCGCTATCCAGTATAGCAGTTGCCGTGGTGATCATGTGACTATGACAGCGTTGCCTACACATCAGCAAACACTGAACGACTCAGATTGCCAGGACTCCTACACGTCCTACGAGATGGCCTCCGGCTCACCCCGCTGCTCCCTTGACTACGCCCGCCCTCCCCCTCCAGCCACTCCACCTTCGGGCATCACGAAAGCCATGTCCAAGACAGTGAGAATGACCCTGGTCATTGTGCTGGTCTATACTATCTGCTGGTCCCCTTTCTTCATAGTCCAGCTTTGGGCGGCCTGGGACCCCAACCCTCCTGACCAAGGTCAGTCACACATGCTTTATGGGTAGTGCTTATACATGATACCTGTCTGATTTCAAAGAGTTATGTTATCAAAATTGCAACATTCACCTCTGTACGCAATTCGCCCTCAGAAAGCAATAAAAAAACAGACACCTGGATTAAAACCATTGCCAGTTAATCATTTAAGTTGTTTTTCTGAGATGGATCTGTTTTGCAATTGGTGCAGCCACAAACAAAAGCTAAACAACCGGGTCTGGTTTACAGCAACAACCTCTGATGCTGCTGTCCATCTCAATGAGTCAAGGACATATAGCTCCAGCTCAGATGTGGTTACAGCGAGTCAAATACAAGATCAACTAGAAACCCCTGATTGAAATCCTTGACCTCTGTACATTTTGGCACACAAACAGCATCAGTTGATGTGCTTACTGGCAACTGATGATGAAGCAAGTAAGTCTAGAGTAGCCTCAAATTGCGGCTGATAGTTTGGACTACTCGTGTGACCTCTGATTTTAAGCCAAAGACAAAACAACAGGAGCCAGTAAATGCATCATGGCCAGATGTTGACATTCCATCAACAATGATCCAGCTGATTACAGTGTTAGTTTATTTTCAGCTTTGTATTCTATAAATGTGTTTTTCCTGGTCAATTGTCCTTAATTGGCCATTGTGAATATAAAACTGAAAAAGGAAGGAAGTTCGTCCTTTTGGGATATTTATAGCTATTCCTAAGGAAAATGATCATGAGTTTATTACATTCAAACTGAATTTTTTTGAACATATTTATGTTTATTTCATAAGAGAGAAGAGAACAATGTGGTGTACACTGTGATCATCCGCATTTGTGTATGCACTTGCCTTAATAATGTGTGTGTGTCTGTGTGTGTCTGTGTGTGTCCTCAGCAGGAGTGGCCTTCACCATCCTGATGCTGCTGGCTAGTCTGAACTCATGCACCAACCCGTGGATCTACACAGCTTTCTCCAGCAGCGTGTCCAGAGAGCTGCAGAATCTGCTGCAATGTGGGTCACGAGCTGGCCGCCGGGGCTCCCTGCCTGACGACTCCACCACCACACACACCTCCATCACCAAGGAAAGCCTGTACTGACAGAGGCTGATTTGACAGAAACACACACAGAGACATGTTTGAAAAGACATGCGTGGGCGCACACGGGTCCAATGGAAGGACGTGCTATTGCAAAGAACTCTGCCACCACCAACTACAGCGCCCCGGCCTGACAACACAGCGCGCTGACCTCTACCAGATGTTATCAACAACAAAAGACAGCTGTACTGTCGACAACTCTATCTGTAATCACCGGTCCTCTCCGCCCTAGCAGAGAGGAATGGTGTCATTGAGGATGTCAACACCATTTTAAGAGGGCACTGAAGAATATACATAGGCTGTCAGTGACAACATCTGCTATGCAAAATGGCCTTGAAAGTAAAGAGGTTTTCACCTCCGCTGCAGTTGAGTAGGACCCTGTGCATTGATTCATACAAGAAAAACTATTTCCCTGCTCAGACATAGCAGAGCAGCAGGAATGCGAGGGGTGGATCACGGCATTAACAGCCTTACGGCACGCCTAATGTACAAAGCAGCAGACAAAGCTATGGGTGTAGAGAAAACAAAGCAGCAGGCCAAGGGAAAGAGAGAGCGAGACTGCTGTTGGACTGAGAACAGACAGGGTATGACATGGATGTTACAGCTGCAGGAGAAGTCAGAAGGCTGAAGTAAAAATCTAACAATGTGAACAAACATTGTTGAATCAAAGAAAGCGGACTAAAGGCGGATGCTTGAGGCTGAATTCATATTTGCTCGAGAGGAATCCAGTTCCAAGGAAGAAGAGTGATTTCTTGGATGGAGATTCACTCATGAGAGCGGTGCAGTAGAGTCAAGACGATGCCCCACAAGGAGCTGGAATACTGTGGATTAATGCAGACAGAAACGCACACACATACAAAAGATAGAAGTGACAGGAGAACAATCCAGGTTTCTGCAACCAACCGGGACCCAATTGTGTGATTGTATTTGGTACAAAGACAGTATATGAGGTACATAAAATGACCTTCTTGTCATGCTCTTCTGAATATATGAAACAAGAACATGGACATTAAACAGATGACGCAGGAAGGAAACAAAGAGCATTCCATGTACAGTGGTGAACAATGTAAAATATATTTATTGAAAATGTAAGGCACATTAGATATTATCACATTTTGTGTAAGATAAATGTTGAATGTAAATCATACAATTGTACTGGTCTGATATGTGTTGTAGAAAACAATGGGGTGTCAAACCAAAGATTTTTTTAAAGCTCGACTGTAGAATCAATTGAGGTCTTAAAAGCTTATTACAAAGCTTCAGCAGACATGTAATGTCTGAAGAGAAACTACTGCACGTCAGTTTAAGAAAAACTCCACATTAACATTGAAAATACTTCCAGTCAAACCAAGTGCCTGTAATGTCAGTAGACATTTTCAGAGGGGCCTCCTTCCCCGGATTAATCTCTGAATGGTGATGTCAGCCATGTTATTCTTAGATAGGATCATTGGTTATATCACACCAAGAGCCATGTGTTCTTCTACATTTCTATTTATTGTTGTATAATTAAAAAAGAAAACACACAATTAACATATGTGTGTGTGTGTTTTTTTAAATAAACAAATATATATGTATATACATATTTATAGTTATAAGTTCCTGGTACTTATTTTCATGTAGAGTTTTTATATTACATACAAGAGTAATGTATTATGAAGTATGATTATATAAGCTGCTGTACATACATATATGTTCATATATGTGATAACTTTCTGTGTGTATAAAATAAGATTAGAATTTACTGTTTGTGGTCAAACTTTTAATTTCTGATTAGATATTCCAGTAAATCATTTTGAGCACGTTCAGCACATCCTTTTTTTCATGACTGAGCAGTGTTTTTAATTCTGCAGGATAATACTTGGATGCTTTTAAGGAGTCCCAGGAGTATTCGTCTAGGTCGAAAGAGGAGCCTCACCTGTTTCCTCTGTGCGGCGGAGTGTTTGGGTTTTCAGCACGCCACTGTGCATTTGTTACCCAGACACAAGCACTTTGATTCTCTGCCAAAACAGAAGGCTACGGCAACAACGTTCCGTGTCTCACTTTGTTATATCAGGAAATAGATGAACTTTTCCCAATCCCTCTGGTGCATTTTACGCTTCCTGTCAGGAAGTTCAGAGGTCAGAGGATGATTCTTTCATGATGAAATGGTCAGATATCAGATCCATCCAGCCTCTCAGATTGATCGCCAAACACACCTTGTTCTGCATTACGTGCCATACACTCTGCACAGCCATTAGTTAAAAACAGCTAAATAATGAATGCCCTTCAATAAATGGAGAATTCGCTGGCACAAACAACCGCTAAAATTAGACTCATCATTGGAGAGAATTTCCGGTTTCCTGTGGATAGAACATCTGACTTTAGCTATTATCACCCCAACCACAATCATCCCTCCTTGTCAGAGCATATGATAGATGGTCTATAGGGTAGGTCATTGCGTTTTTGTAATCTTGCAGCGTGTGGTCGTGAATGTGTGTTTATGCTGAATGTTCTGATGCTTATGGTTTCCCAGCTGAAGCAAGGTTGATGTCTAAACTTCAAGGTCACTTCTTCATTACAGCGGGGCAGAGCTTCCTGCCAGGCCTGGGGCTGTGAGGCGGGTATAAAGGAAATAAATTACTCCTCTGTGTCGCTGTCACGAGGGCAGGAAAATAGGTAAATGTCGCTCTTCGAATCAATTTAGGGTCAGCCAAGGAGTGCATCCAGTGGCTCTGAAGAGTGACGGAGTGCCCCAGCCCTGACCAAAGCTGGAATAAATCAGACATGGAGCCAGAGGCTTTATTACACCGAGCAATGTTTCTGCATTGCTTAACTCATGACCCCTCAACTGACCTGATGACTGCCGAGGCTGCTACTGAGTCCATTCCAAGACACCGGGGGGCCCCGACCATCTAACACAACCAACTCCAGTAGAGTCTGTGTTAGCGGAGAGCACCAGAGCGTCACACTTTATAAACAGAGGAAGCACAAGAAATATGATCCAAGCAATTCATCATTACTGTTCGGAACACTAAATTCTTACCTCTGTTTCACTTTGCTCTCTTTCAACTGCATGCATTTCTTAATACTTTCTGTATGTCAAAGCAGCTGGGAATTTACTTTGGGAGACATTTTTCTCACATAAAAGGTATCTGCATCCAAATAGGCCTTTATTTACGACAACAATTTACCTGCAGCTGTTTTCTTGTGTTTTTTGCCAAATATAGCCACACTTTTGTTTTTATTAGCAGCTGTTATGATCCAACCAAAAACGTTGCCTCATATTTTATAGATGAAGCTTTTATTTATCTTAGAATAGGTTATTCCCCTTAGAGCCAGGGGAATCAAAGTTAGCTTTTATCACTCTCGCCCACCTTGTTTTCATTACTTTAAGCGTGGCTGTGTTTACACCTCAACAAAGACGATGTCATTTTTTTTCTTCCCAGTAAAAGCAGGCATGTGGACAGTGTCTGATAAAATCGTTTTTATGGGGGCGCAGTCAAAATGCTTTCACAGGCTTTACAACAGTTTGTTGTGATGTGTCTGGTCCTCTTAAACCTACAATATTTTATGGCAACCGGCCAGCTATGAGCAGTGCATGTGAATAAATAAATAAAAGCTCCATTGCAGTGGTTGACCTTTAGTGTGAAGTATCAAGGGGAGGTCTAATATAATAGAGGAAAATAAAGAGATAGAGAGAAAAAAGGGCATTTCCCCATATATGGCTGGTGCTTGACTGGCAACTGCATCAACCGGCACAACGGATTCTAGGATACCCAAAGAGGACAGGAAGAGCGAAATAACACAGAGGAAAGCACAAAAGCTTGGAACTGACAGTGAGTTTATTCACTCCAAACACAGTCCAACTCTTTGTGGTGGGAGCAGCTATACATATAAAATGCCTCACTGGACATCCACATCCATGAAATAACCTGAACAATAACTGTTATTGTAGAGTAAGGAAGGGGAAGCCAGCATGAAAATAATACAGTCTGTTTCAGATTATTGAGTTAGCCCTCATTTTGTTGACTTTGTTCTGCTCTTTCAAAAAGTGCAAAGAACGAGCAGTAGAAACAAGGCTTACATCAGAGACAGAAAGTGTAACTTCCTGAGAGGTTCGCTTATGCGTCGCAGTTTCCACATTGCTGAATCTCAGTAAGCCCATCAGTGTCTGCCTCTCGCAGCTGGTGTTTTACACACCTCTGTCAAAGCAGCTTTCCTCTGCCTCACAGCACTCACACACACATACCCATATTCCTCTAACTCCTGGTTCTCAGTAAAAATATTTGTCTTATGTAATAATAATAATGATAAACTAAATAATAACAAGCACATGTTCTCAGTGTCTATAAATACGAATTTGGACTGGTGAACCAAGTTAAAAACCATGTGCTGTTATTATATAAAAAATTGTGGTTATTTTGGTAATTTGGTTGTTTACGTGACCTTGTAAATTAGTGTTTGAAACAGAAAAAACAGTCTACAGACAAACACTTGGTTATTGGAAGAATAAATAGCAACTTCCTGTGAGTGCATTCATTCTGAAACATCAACAATCTCAAAATATTTCATACTACATCCATGATCCACTGCCCTGATGTGTGGGTTGGAGTCATTAAACACTTTCAACTCCATCACACAACAAAGAGCAGGAAGAGTCTTGTGTCACCATCAACTCAGTTGCCTTCTTTCAATGTTTGTTTGTTCATTCCATTTATATCCATCCATCCAGCCATCCCCCACTTCCCACAGCCTAATAGGTGACTCCATGAGGGACTGCCTGGAATCGCTCCAGCTCACGTCTTCTCTGAATTACCAACATTGTAATGTCTCTATTGTATCCTTGCCAAGGTGACAGGAGACAAAAGCTGCGGTGTGCTTACACCATGACAGTGTGTGTTTGTGCTGACAAAGCTACATAAAAGCAGTCATCTGAGAAAGTACTGGTGTACTCTGTACACTGAGCAGTGTTTATGTGTGCGGATCACATTACTCATATACAAAGTTTACAATAGTCTCATGGGAGTCAGTGACAAGTTGCAGCAGTGCTGCTCTTGTAGAAGAAAACGCAGTACTGCATGTTCTGGTCAACTACAGAAATAGACATGCTAAGTTTAAATGTCTGTAATAAACCCAGAGCACATAAGCACGATAGTACGTAGAAATGTGGCAAACAGAACAGGGGCTCAAAGGGCATTATGCGATGTATTGCATTACATTAGTAACAGCTAATAATGAACCAGTAAAAATCACATGTAATCCGTCCATGAGGTAATAATAGGTGACCATACTCTGGAATATACCCAGGTTTTAAAAAGCAGCACAGAGCTGCCACAGTGTGTTCAACTGGCAGCACTGCACTACAGCGAATCAGAAAGGTAACAATAGCTTCAGTGCCTCTTTACTGATTTAACAAATAGAACATGTTAGCTGTAGGTGTACATTGAAGGAAAACAGAACAGAACATCAGCTACTGCTGCGCTCGAACACAAACCTCGCCATGACTACCTAAGAATGACAATAGGACAGCCATACAGACAAAAATAGCTCATCTGCCCACAGAGTTCAGCCACAACCTCCAAGCTGAACATATTTACAGCAACAAGATTACTCTATATGGTTTGTTAACAACTATAAATCCTATTAAATGATTACATGGAGGTTAGTGTTTTAAAATAAGAATTAAATAAATTCTAAAATGAATCACATATTATATAGTAGATGTAATGTTCCATCAGAACAGTAGATATAAATCTTAAGATTTGGAAAGGAAGATAAAAACTAGCAATTAGTCAGTGAAAGCTAAATCTGCTTGGAACCAGTTATTGTTTGATCTAGATGAGGTCAGGGATTGTTGAATCATCCAAACTTAGTCAATTTAACATTGGCAACCAAAAACAAACCTCAGAGATGACATATGTTGCTATGGAACAAGAGATGATAAATAAGTCTGTCTAAGAGGAAACGGAATTTATAGAAGAGGCAGTCTGACAACGGACTATCAGTTGAAGCAACACTTTACACTGGAAGAAAACAAGCAATTTAATGAATTAACTTAGGAGACATATACACTAGACCTGTTCAGGCCAGCCAGTGTAGTCACATTATTGACATTTCATATGCGACTGCTCTTTCTTTGTGTTCAGCACGTCTCTACAAGTCCCACTCCTGCCAGCGCATCCACACAGAAGGACAAAGGACAATATGATCTAGCAATAGGTTTTAAGCAGAACTGAATACATAATTTTTATATGTGTTTTGTTTATTTCTGTGGTCCAGGTTTATTGTTTGGTTTTATAAAAAAAACATTACAAAATCCCATCCAATATTGACAAGAGAAACTTATGACGAAATTCATTTGAAAATGTGTATGACTGATGGCATACAGACAGTCTGGATTAAAAAAATACAAAGACTGCGGTTCTTGTTCCTTGTCCCAAAGCAGATCAAGTGGCAAAATCCTATCGGTTTGCCACAACACTGGATGATGGATCGTTGGTCGAGATCCACCAGAGTTCAGTCTGTAACAATCAAGTGATTGTGAGTCGTTTATGCCTGGATGGTGCTCTTAGCACTGAAGGCCATGTAGTAGACCAGGATACCCATGAGGGCAGCCACCACCTCAGTAGACACCCATGGGCCGTTCCACGCACCCTGTAGAGAGATTTTTTTTTTTTTTTAAAGCTCATCACTGGTTCGGACGAAGAGAAGTAAACAAACAATGACAAATGATACACTCCAGTCAGACATGGTTTTAGACATACTTTGAGGCTGAGAGCAACATATGGGATTGTCAGATTGAGCCTCATATCGCATTGTTCACAAAGACCAACAAGTTCTTTTTTAAGTATGATGTTACTTTTAATAGAGCCATTGAATGATAAAAAATATTTCAAGAGAACAGCACTGTTTCCCCAAACTTTTTCTCAAGGCAACCGCTTTTTTAAAATCCAACTGTCGTGACCCAATTCACAATAGGCCATATCTAGAGACCAGATAAATGCATTAAGGCAGAGTTGTCAGGCTCTCGTTTTTTCCCCCTCTCATCAATAACACAAACAGAATGTACACTAACCTTTCATATAAGATACATTTTATTAGTAGACTACAATTATCAGAACGACACAAATATTTAGGCTCCCTCATGTGGCTAGAGTTTGTACTGCAGATAGAGATCTTAAAAGAGACTATGGAAGAAATTCTGCAATTTATTGAGACCCTAATAACATTTCCTGTGATCCAATAGTGGGTCCTGACTCATTCTTTAGGAATGACTACTGTAGAGGATACATTTCTTAAGGAGCAATACCAACATATTTTCCCCAATATGTCAAAACAAGCCTCTCAGTGTAGCTTTAACTGAATTAACGAGTGTTTCTGTGAGTTTCATATTTTTTTTTTTTTACCCAAAAAGTTCTTCAGGAATGTACTGATTCCAGATGTTAGTCTGTAAATGATCCTTTTCCAATAAAAATCAGCGTGGTTGCTGTTATAGTGTCTTAACAGTTAGTTTACGGTGTATGGAGTACAGTCGCATACAATAAAAAACATGTTGTACCGAGGATGGAAATCGGAAGAAAAAAAATTACTTGTCCTAATGACATATTAATTAGTGCAAATCCTTGTTCTTAACAGACTGTATCTAATTAAAGTATGCCTTAAAGTCATCACATGTTTAAAGTTTTAAGACTCTAGGGAATAATACAACTTGAAACTGGCTGCAATAACTGATTTTGGCCTCTTGGAAGCAGCAGAAAAAAAGCTGTAAACACATCACTGACATATTATACCTTCTGAATTGATCATGAACATGTTGCAAAACTGTTGGCCATTTACACATCCAGCAGATCAGAACAGAGAAACATTAGCAAGGATCTGGAGTTGTATAGCTGCCTGACGGATGCAAGTCCAACATTCACTCTGTCTTAGTTCTGTTGTTGGTCTCAACCATCTCTGAAGTAAATATCTGCTAAATGCACCACTATGTTTACCAGCTAGTCACTAACTTTGTCTGTTTCCTGTTTTCGTACCGGGCAGGTAGTGTTCAATGGGTGTTTAGAATTGTGTTGCTCTATACTATAATTGTGCATACACATGTTTAATCTCAGTGGCTATAAGAGACTTACCCTGTGGTCAATGTTGACAGAGAAGAGAGGCTCAATGGCATTTACATCTTCGTTGTTCCTCTGGGCCTGGAACAAATATAATACAAATTAGACAACCTTTAAACCTTGCAAATGCAGTGGAGCTTTCTGGCAGTATACCGCGACCTTATGGACCATGCATCAAACACTAACCTTGCGCAGGGCACTGTAGGACTCCTCATCAAAGAATTTAACCTGATATGTTCCAGAGCTGGCCTGTTTGTGAGGAAGACTCCAGGACACCTGAGGGAAGAAATCACATGTTGACAAAAGCTTCTTTAATAAACTCTAGATTTTAAGAGATTGTTCATCTTAAGAGGGACAATGACCCCTTTTTTTAAAAGATAAATTAACAAAACGACTGGTCTATGTTCAGATAGAATTAGGTTATTTCAGGATAAGCTTTGAGGTTCAAATGTGATTTTTGTAGTAAAGGGTAAATGGTTCAAGGTGGTCCGAAACAAGAATAGGGTAACTATGGTTTTCAATTAGGCAACCCTCAACACTCAACTCATTGCTGATATATGATCAGTCATTGTCTTGTGTAATTTAGTACAAACCTTAAAAAACCTACTAAATCAGATTCAGTGAGAGCATATGACTGCACATATGCAAATACATATGAACATGAGGTCACTACCATACCTGGTACTTGCCAACATCCTGGCCTCTGGTCACAGGGAACTGCCTTCCATTGACATCAGCATACAGAGTCACACTCTGGAGGAGACAGAAATGATCTCCAGTCAGTCATTCGCTCAATAACATCAAGATCTAATCACACTGTCCGCTGGTAGGGGCTGAAGGTGGGCTGCTACCTGTGCTCCGTTGGCACAGGCCAGGCTGAGCTCAACGATGAACACAGACTCGGAGGAGATGACGGCGTCGGAGGTGGTGTAGGCCGACGGGGTGATCGCTGGGTCTGTACAGCTCTCTCCTGTCACCGCAAAGCAGAGCTGAGATCAGCTGAAATCCTGGACACCAATGAATTATCTGCACAGCATTAACACTTCATGCACATTTCTCCGAGATCTATATTCCCCTTAATTAAGAAGACACATGGGAGTGATTTAATAAATCCGCTCACGTTACTAGGTACATTTCGTTAGCATTGCATGCTAACCAGCCCCGGTAAATCTCTCCCACCGGTCCCCCGCTGACTTACCGGAGCAGGCGACCACCAGCAGAGCGAGGACGGCGGTTATACGAATCATCGCGGAGGCCGAGAGGTCGTCAGGTAGGGTTAGTTAGTTCCTGAGCTTAAGCTGATGAACTACGCTGTGCCTCTCTCACTGCCTGAAAAGAAGAAGTCCACCTCAGCTCTCCGCTGCGACACATCTGCGGCTGCGCAGCAATGACGTGGACCGTTCAAGCCGCAGAGCATTCTGGGAAATGATTCTGTCGACACGTCATCAGAGTGAAAAACATGCGTCCACAGTCAAAACAGAAAAATGTTGGATAAAGTTTTTTCTGAATTCTTATATTACATTTTTTTGCTGTAAAACAGAAAAAGAAGTTTGCCATTTATTTTATCAAAAATAATGAATACATCAACATATACTGCTCTTTCTTTGGTGGATATTGTATATGTGGATATTGTATATGGTATTTATTGTCTGTGTCTGTGTAGTTGAGCTGCTGCAACACTCGAATTTCCCCCATGGGGATCAATAAAGGAATATAATAATATTCAGAAAAAGCCCTACACCTATTTTTAGTTTTGTTCTCACAGAACTTCTGGCAAGACTTTGACATCATTATGAGAAAACCCAGGAAAAGAAGACCATTATGTTGGCAAATACTGTTTATACATAAATGTAAAAAAAAAACCAACGTCTTTTGTTGTTTGTTTGGATGTTGTGCAGTATGTGAAACTGCTTTCTATCAAAAAGGCTATCAAGACATACAGTATCTGTATGTTTCAAAATATGTTTGTCTAGTGTGACAACCTGGCTCTTTGGTTTTTGCTCAATTTACTATCCCGTTAACTGATTCTGTATAATGTTATTTTGTTTAACTAAAATAAAAAAAGAATGAATACAGCATTAATACTTATTCTATAATAATAGTAATTAGAATTCTATATGATTATATACTGTAGTTGTGACAGGGAGAAATTTGTAGACTAATGAGCACTTTAACTTTTAGACATTTTGGAATGATCAAACATCTGTACTTTATTTTTTGTTAGATTTTAAACACAGGAATTTTACTTGTGGAGCAATTTTACATGCCTACTTTACAAAAAAGAAATCTGAAAAATGTTTCCGCCACTGAAATGATAAAGTCCTTAGGTTTTAAAAACATCTTGTTCTGTCTCAATCATATTAAAGGCTCATCTTGGCACTGTACTACTAGCATGAATGGAGAAAAGCCCAAATGTATAATCAACAAACCCATTGATATAGTTAAAATCATACCAAGAATGTATCTTAAGCAACAAAAGCATTCAAACATTTGGATTTCCCTTTGTAATTGTGGAGGGCTGGGCTGAGTATGTCTTTCTCTAATA
Organism: Anoplopoma fimbria; assembly: GCF_027596085.1. NCBI lineage: Eukaryota > Metazoa > Chordata > Actinopteri > Perciformes > Anoplopomatidae > Anoplopoma > Anoplopoma fimbria. The sequence goes on along the minus strand of NC_072460.1, from coordinate 12,664,664 downwards.
AAAAAAAGAATAATAATCTTAAGAAAACAGAAAGCTGTCAACACAAGAGGAAATTATATATTTTAGCAGCAGAAGCACTACTTTCAATAATAAATAATGGCTGTATTTATTTTAGGTGCTCAAAGTTCCAAGCAAGGCCCTGGTGTTGTGCATGCTGGTCCCTTTGTAGGGTTACTAATGCATTGAGCTGTCATTAATTAAATGTATTTAGTTACACCTGCTATGGAAGTAAAATGTCTGCTATGAAAAAGGTCTGTTGCTTATTAACTTCTCATTTAAAAAAAAAAAAGGAACTCAAAGAATACTTTTAATCATAATATTTTAAACATACTCAGAGTTATATAAATTTAATGAAACCTACCACATTTTCCAGTAGATATTTATAATCAAAAAGGGAACAAAAAAAACAGAATAGACTATTTATTTGGCACGTAGCCTAGATATACAGGCAAATCATCAAGTGTTTCACAAGTAACAAATTATATATAAAATTCCTTACAGCTACAGTATTCACAGTTTTATCAGCAATGCTAAATTACATCTCATGTTGTTAAACACATTTGATATAAAGTGTAAACAGTTGAATATCAACACAAAGATGCAGAAATAAAGCCATAAGCTGCCCAACCACATTCAGCTGTACATAAACACATCCTTGCATTTCAAGTAATCCAAACTTTCCACATTGTATTGCAGGTCTGCAGTCACAGCTTCGTTCTGCTGTATAAAACATGAATGCAGAGCTTTGAGTGGGGATCCAACCTGTGGAAAGAAGCCCAGACTAATCTCAAGCCCCCAGAGGAGTGACCATGGCTCAGTAATTTTAGTTTTTCTAGAAATAGATGTGCTGAAAGCTGCTGTCAGAGCACTATATCATCGCTCTCTTTTTAGTTCATCAACTGATACCGATCCTCTTATTCTAGTGGATCTGATGCTCTGAAGAGCCCGACTCCTCTCCCTCTGCGTCCATCCCGCTTCCCTTTCCTTTGGGGAGCTTGGGCAGAGGGAGAGGAGGAGGTGGGATCCTGCAGTGCTTGTCGTGAGAGAAGCTCCATGAAGACAGTGTCCATCTGGCGACAGACCTCCTGTGAGATGAAATAAACAATAAGAGCCATGAGCGAGGACAAGACAAACTTCTTTGTTCCCTGCTCTCCCTCCCCCGTCATTATGTTAGGTATTAACATAAAATAACAAACCATAAAATACTATTGTCATTAAACCCCTGGTGATTTGCACCTGCTTTCTAACAAGACACTTCATAAAAAGGGTGTGTTAGTTATAACTAAATCCCTTTATAAATATATCATTTTCTAATGCTCTATATATCAGTAATAGGCTGTTATAGTCTCGTGCTTGATTTGTCCCTCTTGCCTGCTGAATAACATCTAAAGAAAAATGAATGTATTTGCAACTTGTTAGATTACAACATTTACAACTACAGACTTGACTGATTGTTGCAAACATCCTTCAAGGACTTCTAGTTGTAGATTATTTACTAAAAATGATAAACCTATGCCCTTTAATTACTATAAAAGCAGTGGTGAATTATTTATAAACTCTTTTTAAAACTATTATTTACATCTTACTAACCCGAAATAAAACAGACTTATAAACAGAGTGAAAACAGTCATTTGAAATGAGAAACAACACAGACCTTGTCTATTTTAACAACAATATCCTCAGAAGATGAGTGTTCCTGAAGTCTGTATGCAGAAGAAGAGATCAGAAGACATTGAATATTAATATCTCACTCAAACACAACAAGTCAGTTGTAATCCTGCAACATCCAGGGCTACTCACCCTCTGCGCACATAGCAAGGAGAGGGGCCTCGCCGTGGCTTGCACTGTGGTCCAACGGGAATCTGGAGCGTCAGCTTTCCAGCTGAAATGATGCTGCTCCCAGCTGGTCCCGCTGCCAATCTACTTTGGTCAAGTGAGCCGCTGCTGTTGGCTCTAGGACGTTCTGCTTTTCTCTGCGTTGATGCTGCAGACGAGCTGGTGCTGCTGTCAGCCGAGTATCCTGCTTCCAACTCTGTAGTGCATCACATTATGTTATGTTATTTTATTTAGACACACCATCGCAGCCTTAGAGATGTTATGCACACAAAACTCACCATCTTTGTACTCTGCTTCCACATCTCCTTCTTCAATGATAGGCTCACTGAGAAGAAAAACATCCTCAGATAATCATTCCACCATGAACTGTATCCATGTTATGTGCACGAACATCTTTTCTCTTACCAGTCGTCCTGATCCAGTGTCATGCATTTCTCATACACCGGTCCTGGTACTTCGCTCTGGCTGGGGAAGATGCTTTCATGCTGAAGGATGATGCTCTTCACCAGGGCGTTGATCTGAGGCTGCAGGGTGACGACATCATCGTCGTCAGCCCCTCTTACAAGGCTGGGGCCAAAGCACACAGCCAGGTTGTAAGGCTGCATCATGTTCTCGTCACTGTACTGAGACACACTGGAGGAAGGGAGCAAATACACACTTATCAGATTATACAATGAAGGAGATGGGGTTTTATTTAGTTTGCGCCCATTTTGTTTAAGTGTATGCACAATTTTGTGTGCAAGTATTTTATCCTTTGTCTATTTGTATGTGCTGACTCCATCTCCATTATCTGTCAAGTCACTATTTAGTAGTGTCTCATCATTTAGCAGGATGAATAATTCTCTAAATCCTTGCTGCATGCTTTTAGTGAAAAGAGATTTTCTAAATTAAAGTCCCAAATCCTGTTGTTTTTTTTGTAAAAATGTGCTGCTCTCCTTCTGTCAGATCAAATAAGACAACTGGTAAAAGTATTTGGTCCTTTCTCTTCCTAGAAAGAAACATCCCTTGATGCAATACATCATATCCTGAATGGTGATGACTGTGATAAGTTGCAATACTCACTGATGAAGGAATGCAAAGAGGTATCGCATGACAATGATGACGGGCTCGGGGTAGGAGGAGATGACCATTTTGAGCTGAGCTGCTCTCTCTGCATCGTTCTTTATTTCTGAGAAAAAATGTGATAAAAAAAAAAAAAAAAAAAAAAAAAAAAAAAAAAAAAAAGTAAGCTCCTGCAGCGCGTTCTCGGCCACACTCCCCTGACATTTGAACAAATACAACCACACACTCACGGACGTGCTCCAGGAGTTGGTTGGTGCTGTCGATGGGGAAGAGGGGATTCTCCAGACCTCTGAAGTAGAGCTTCAGCACTCCAGCAACAGAGTCCAGGTCATATCTCCGCTCAGCCAGGGGGTCCTCTCCTGCAGGAGAAGTCCACAGCACACTGCCTCACATTATTAATGCTCCACAGTAAGAGCAGCAATTCTACATAAAAAATAAATAAAAAATTCTACATCTCACACAAACATACCTCGCTCAAATGCATCCCTCAGGTTGTTGACCTCTATCTGAGACCCCGGCACTCTAAATATCCCTTCATGGTGGAGACCTGATGGACAGACAGTAGATCCAATGCAAAAATATATTTAGTCATTATGTGTAAAAAAACTAAACAAATAAACATCTTGTTTGATGGGACAATAATATATATTATAAATATATTGCCGCACTCTGTGTGTTGCTTTAAACTTTTAATATGATCACTGGGGGCTCTAGAGCTGGGAGTTTCCTACTTTTACACAAGTCTTACTGTAATTTTTAGGCACAATCATTTTTGCATTAGACCTGAAAATGTGCAGCTCCCATGTTACTGTTCCTTCAGTTGTGAATACTTACCGTTCTGGTTGATAAAGCAAATGCAACTCTCCACAACAATTGGAATCTGTTGTCCTGATGCCTGAATGGAGCAAATTTATTGATTCAATTCACAAACTTCAAGTCTTATACTTAAAAATAAGTCAAGAGAATGAAATGCTGACCTGTATGAAGGACAGCATGTCACCACTGAAAAGTTTTTGGTTGTGCAACAAATTGGCACTTGAGTGATTCTTCCTCACACGCATTGACTTTCCATTGTGTCTGCAGAGCCAGATTTCATAATGTGAAGATACAGTAAGCTTCATTCTGTTACAATCTTGTAATATGTACAATGTTTCTGAAGTATACAAGAGTGTTCACAATTAAACCAAGAATACAATGACTCTAAATGACCCCATATCCGTACCTAGGAGACCGATGGTCATTTGATGCTTCTGCTAAAAAGGAGAAAGGAGGAAAAGAACCAACCAGTAAAAAGAAATGCACCAACTGTGTTCATAGGACACTTTGGGTCAGCAGTTTGCCTTTTGGCATTTTTCTGTGTGAAATGCAGAAGTGATACCTTTTTCTACAGCCAATTTCAGCTGGTCATGTTTTGCTTGCAGTTTAGATACCAGTGAGCTGCTTACGAGGTGTTCTTTTAGTCTCTGTAATACAAATCAGATGCGATTTAAAGTCATTATCAGGCATCCTGGAGGTTCTTGTCATCATCGTCAAACAAACCCCTACAATAAAAAAAAAACCATGTCTGCATATCCACAGCTGCATAGCATTAAAACAGCACTAAATAGCAAGTTCTCTGTTTTACAACTTAAAAAACAGACTCACAGTGAAGTAGAGGTTTTCAATTTCCTGCGCGTTTGCCCTGCGGCGGGCCACACTGGGTTTGACTGTCAGGTTCTCTGTGCTGCCCTGCTGAGACGATCCACTGCCGAGCTCCAGATCATCATCTCCAATACTCTCCAGCAGGGAAGACTGGGCCGCCAACATGCTCTTACTAGCCTGTATGACAGAAGCAGAGGCAACATGTGATGATTATGCTTTGGCAATACCGCACACAATTATTTAGCCTCCTATTGGACTTATTTTAGAATTTTGACAGTGCCTTGACACTTATAAATAACCATTATGGTGACAGTGTGCAAAATATGAGGGTCTGAGGTGAACAGACTGTGTTTGAATTTATGTTGCATTCAAGTGCCTGTTGCAAAGGCCAGATTTACAATTTCTGCACTAGTGAATAATACATACAAAAAGGATAAAAAATTGTGGGCTTCATCAATCATGACATGAGGTTTAGTGACTCAAACTTAAAATATGGGCAAAAATAAAATCTTTAATTGGCCAGATTTACTGACATGAAGGAAGCTGGCCACATTTTGAAGCACTTCTAATAAATTGGTTGATTTTTTTTTTCTTAAAATGTTACCAAGCTTTACTTCAAATTTTACTTGAACTCATCTACTTGTTTTATTACAATGAAAAATAGATTTTGGAAGCAAGAAAAAAAGCTGTTACTGAACTCTGCTCAGGACTCTGGCGTGGTGAAATAATAACACGGGCGGATACAGTAGACCCACTTAAAAAAGGTGATAAAAAGGCGCTTAGAGTGATGTACTCAACCTCCTCCGTTTCCAGGGTTACAGCTTTCAGTCTGGTTTGAATCTGTTTGAATCTGGTCTCCAGCTCGCACCTCATCCCACCCTCTGCACTCACCTCGGAAACCTGAGAGACACACATAAGATTAGAGCTGAACAGCTGAATAATCCACTGAATAAAGACAAACAAAATACAGACCTGGTCTCCATCATGGGGCTGATAGGGGAAACGGAGGGGCATGCAGAAGGTGTTATAGTGATCCTTCAGCAGGGTGTCTCTGTCATGGCTCTGGTCCAGTCCGGACACTGCGCCTTGGAGCTGCTCCAGCCCCACGCTGAGGTTCTTCTGTGTCCAACACCGACTGGAGAGGTAAGCCTGCATCACCCGACCTAAAGAGAGGCGGTACCCTACATCTGCACTCTGAGGGAAACAATTACATTTCACGTTTGTAATTTAGGTGCTTGGGGTTCAAGATCACGTCCTTAATCATTTTTTTTAAGTGATATCGGATCTAACATCATACTATGCTCCAATGTTTGATGATTGGCCCAAATGGGGATTGTAATAAAAAAAGGTCAGCATTTTAAAATTCAAAAAGACAAAAACGGATGATGCACTCACATCTATAAGAGTAGAGATGTCATTGAGGTAGTACTTATTCATGGAGGCATTGGCTGCAGCCAAGTTTAGGAGGTAATCGTTTCGGGCCTTGCTGCACTTAAAGTTGATCTCTTGGACTTTACCTTGTCTCTATGGGACATAAACAATTATCCATAATGAAAGACTTATATAGACATGTATGCACATTATACTGCATAAAGGGCATTTACCTTTTCTATCAACCTCTCCAGCTTCTTAGAAGCACTCTGCTTCTGCTTTTCCTCCTGCTTCTCTGCCTCCTTCAGCTTCCCCTCTGCACACACATAGTCTGAGTGGTACTGGAAGTATGTGCGCCATTCCTGCACACAGACACACGCAACAATGCTTTCCTCGATTTTGGATAGGAAACAGAAAATGTTTTGGGTGATTGGTGCTCACTTACAGTCTGAAGCTCTGTGGTGACCTTGAGTAGTCCATCTTGTAGCTGAGTACAGATGTCTTTACTCTGGTGTAGAGACAACATACCACAAAAAGATGGAACAACACAGAAGGAACACAGTGAGCCACTAAATATTTTTTATGTGAAGAGTTTAACAGAAACGCAAGGGTGGGAGTCAGAAAATGAGTGGTAATAAACCAGTCAGTCAAAAAGCCCTGTACATACACATACTTTTCCCATAATAAAAGACTATGTTTGTGTTTGGTGGTACCTTCTTGGCAAGGCGCTGTGTGTACTCCAAGCAGTGGGTAAGCGGCTGGATGAGGAAGTTGCTGCAGCGCTCACCCAGTCCACTGTGGTCCCTACTTTCTTGGCGGGTCTGGGACAGCAGAGCCAGCATGACCTGGGCCACAGAGTTACTACTGGGCTCCTTTCTGAGCATGTGAAGGAGGAAAGGAAGACACAAGGACAAACATTTTGTAAGGTGAATCCAAAAAAGCTCCATAACAGCTTCCTCAAATGAACTGCTAAGTATTGTATTACATTACGTGCTAAGGATTGTCTTTACCTCTTGATCCTGGAAGTGAACCTCTCAGCAAGTTTTTCAAGGGAGCGGGCATACTCGCTTTCAATCTCACCCCGGCGACGCAGGTAGTCCGTCAGGTCCTGCAGCTGCTGGCTCTTCTGCTCAAGTTGCAAGTCTAACACCTTCAGCTGGTCTACAAGCTGGCAACGCACCTCTGAAGGGGAAAGAGAGAAGGTGTGAAATAATAACAATCAAGGGCAAAGAGAAAGAAACACATACGAGAGAATACGACTCACTAGGAAACTCTTGTTGTGGGTGAGAAACTGAATGCACGTGGTTTATTTTTTTTTATTTTTTTAAAACAAGAGAAAGAGCACCAGTTGATCACAGTGAAGATGGGGTGTGTTAAGGTGGGAGAGTGGTGCAGATAAAAGTCATTATTTCACCTTTGATTTGAGTGTCGTAGTCCACGATACCGACCCTCTCCTTCCGGAGCTTCACATGGGAAGTCATTGTTGCTCCAACTGGGTGGAATTCTGAATAAAGGAAGTTAATATTTTTTAGAAGCATAAAATACCAGCTGCGCTGTTCCTTTTTTATCTCTGTTGCAGAATCATAGTGTTCTTTGTGTGCATGCAAGCTATTCTGATCTTATCCGCTGGACAAAGTCTTTTTAAAGAATCAAGGCCTGTGACCGGCTGCTGCACCTAAGCATGCCTCTCTACAAACTTTCACACTCTAAAGCGCTGAAACCCCCAACCCCTCCACAGACCATGCTAACTTCCTGTTGCCACAGAAAGAGAAAAGAGCATGTTCATCTTACTGTAACACATCTCTTCAAACTGGTCACCCGCTGCAATGCTCTGCTGAACTGCAGGCAACTAGAAAACCAGTTGGCATGTTCTGCCGGCAGCACCGGTCACGCTGCAGAAGTGCACGAGGTTCAAAAATAGCTCTAGCAACATCTCAGCTGCCCTAAAAATAGGATGAACCACAAGGCGTAAAACTCTGGAGATGTTTGTTCTCAACACTACAGATGGTTTTTACCAATGATACTCAAGTTTACTGATGCAAACTTTGTAAAACCGCAATGCTGTTTGTAATATTCCAGAAACTAACTTCATTCATGTGTCATTTAAAAAACACATGAACATCTGACAGGCCTCTGATGAATTGAAAATCAACAACTTAGTCGCTGATGACTGCAAGATATAATTTATTAGGACGACATTTTGTGCCCAGTAGAAAGGGGAAGAGTGGTTTGGTTTTGCTGGATCATTACTCTTTGTTCACAGCCATCACACTCTTTTTACCCCGCAACTTCTCCTTTTTTCACAAGCCAAACATCACTAATCAGCATTCTCTTCAGCTGAACTGTGCACTCTCCACTCCTTGCAAACTGTGACATTTGTCAACTGACCTCCTTAAATCAGTCTGCTGTTAAAGCAAACACAAACCGCCTTGTTCAGAAGGAGTGTCATTTTTCCAACCTATCACCCTTTTCCATTAGCCCTTTTCATTCTTTCACTATGTGATCAGCAGTGAATCACCGCCTCCTGTCGTCACACACTGCTGGAATACTTAATGTAAGATAGTCGTAACCTTACAGATACTGGTTATTAGGTTGCTATTCTAGTAATTCTGGGTGTTTCACTTTAGGTTCTAACAGGTACCAACATATACAGGCTGCCTGAGCAATGTGACGTTGATGGCCTGAGGGCAATGTCTAACAATCCCTCAAAACAGCGCTTACTTTGCTGTACAAATATGTTTATCAGTACTAAACTGGCAACCTGTCTCGTTCTGATGAGACAGGTCAGGAAATGAAAATCAATAAGAGTTTAATGCATTCCATAAAAAAAAAAAAGAAAGAAGAGTCCTACCTGGTGGGGAGCAGTCTTGGCTAGTCTCTTCTCCAGACCGAGGCAACTAAATAATGCCAGTTAATAGCACAGTAAGCTCTCAACTGTTTCACCTCCCCCTCACATTGGACACGGATGGATGTGGGTGGAGTGGAACTCATCTCTCTGACTCTCTCTCTCTCACTTACACACTCACTGCTCCACCGCTTTTTCTTTCTCAACACTCATCTCACTCACACGTTCAGTTTCAGGAGTCTCTGTGCAATTGTGCAAGTGTGACGGGGATTGAAAACCCTTTTCGAGTCTGTCTTTCATGCTGCCACTGGAACTCCACAGCAGGTTTTGAGTCCAATCAAACGTCAGCTGTTTTCACTGATTAGTCCCCCAGCACTAGTTATTCTGGGGCTACTAAGTGAAATCAGCTGCTATGGTCTTTAGCTAGGGAAAAAACTCCTGAAGACTGTTGGGTATTCTTAGCACAAGACTGTATGACAACAGTTCATGATGAGTAATGTATGGTGAGCAGGCTAACTGTGGTAACACCTCATATCAAGTAACAAAGTTACACAATGCTAAAGGGTTTATAACTTCAGAGAAAATCTCAAATAACTTTTATCACATGTGCACTGCTGGCAATAAAAAAAGTAAAACCATTGATGCTATTAAATGATAACTTAACAATCCAGACTTTTGAAGAGCAGCAGCATTGTCTTCTCTCGCCTCTTTCTGAAAACTGTTTAAATGCCACGAAGGTGTGAAAGTTAACCAATTCGTATTTGTGACAAACAGCAAAACTAACTGAGAGGTCTCTGTGTATATTTTGTTATGTCATGTACTTCTCTGTCACTCCTGTTTCCTTCCTCTAACAAACCATAGGATGGTGATGCTTCAAAAACAAATTAACTGACATAGATATGCCAGTATGGCACTGTTTGATTTGAGGAAGATTCTAGTTCTTATGTATTATATATGTTTATATATAAGTATTTGCTTATGCAAACTTAGAGCCCTGAAAAACAAATTAACTTCGACAGCATCTTTTTGCTGAACTGTTAACAAGGAGGGTTTCAGGCAGGCATTCATTGTAGTCTTTCAGCATGACTTTGTAGCAGGTTTTGAGTTATCCTAAATCCCCTATTATTATGCAGCATTATTTTCATCATGTCATATACGTTTTTATTTTTTAGAAAAATGCAACAACCCTGGAGAAAACGTGTGCAGTGTTGCTTTTAGCAACAGATAAGTTTTAGTTTTGTTTCACTTTTGTAGACAACTTTAGCCAAACTATGTTTTATCACTAAACCTAACCATGTAGTTTTGTAACATTTTTCTGTTTTGTTAGAATTTAACATTAACCACGTTCCGTAAACCCGGGAGAAATTACGTTTATGTCAAAACTCTATTAAGAGTTACTTGTATGGGATTGTGTTGGGTTTCTGTCTGCCCCAGTGTCTTTGTTTGATGTCGCCACCAGGAGTCGTCAAAGTTGGAAACAGTCTCTCTCTCTCTCACACTTCTCACTATCAATGGAAACCTTTACTATGGATCATATATACCTCAAATGATTGTGTACAGAGGTAATATTGGTGACAGGGTGAATTCATCAGTAAGCTCTTCACTGGTTGTGTAGATGGTATTATAGCATAAAAGTATTAATGAGGGGTTAACAATTAGTGTTGTATTAAATAAATATATTTAGACATTTTATTGAACCACTTCAAAGAATTTTAATGACACTTGGAAGTAAACAACTAAGCTGCTTTTACGATCAATTATTGAAATAAGCGTGATAGGGAAAAGTATTATTTTAAAGATTTATTTGCAGTAATTCTGTAAATAATTAGGAGACCAGATTGCGACAACTTGAAAAGCACAAATTGTTTTAAATTCTCTAAATCTTACAGAACTTTGGGCGACTTTTGGTAATGACAACAGCAATCCAATAAAAAACATTGAGACCAGTTATTAATTTTAGTTTCATTTAAGTAACACCCTGATTCATGTCATTATTCAAAACTTTTTGTTCATCACTGCAGTGGAAAGCAAGCTTTAAGAAAACACAGTGACCGAAATGTGGGAAAGGCTTTGACGCACAGATAGTCAGTTTGTAAAGCCAGAGATATTGTCAAATAGGGATAAAAAGGAGGAAGCAAGGGATGAATTTAAAAATGTCTAGGACTGCAGCGTCATTGTGAATCAGAAGAAGAATCTTTAACGTCTGTGCTTTCTGTCGCTTCGCTGACTTCACTCAGCTCTTTGCTCTCTCCTCCGCTGTCTCTCTCGTTCTCTCTCTCCTGGTCACCGGACCCCGACGGGCTCTGGCCAGACGGAGCCTCCTGACCCGCCACACGCACTCCGGGCTTCCTAAGCTTTGGGGCATGTAGACGAAAACACCACACATTCACAGTAAGGATCTGCTTGTGAGGTAACAAGGAGCTGGTGAAAATCATGTAATTGTAAAAAGTATAGTCACCTCATCAGCCATGATGGCCAGGTCTCTCTTCATGGCGTAGGCATCCTCCCCATCTGCATAGTATTTGGGCTCTACCTCACTAATCCTGTGGAAGAAGAACAATTTATCACATCGGTTGCAGTCAGAACAAACAAGTAAAGTCAGGGCTCAAGATGTAACATTTTCAAATGTTATTAATATCAGTAATTAATAGTAATAAAATAATTAATAAAGGACCATTTTTTCCACCAGAATTGTCATTTTTGCATTGTTGGGAGAGTTTTGAAACCTTTATATGGGAAACAAAATTTACAGAAAGTATCATTCAACAACAGTATAAACACGAGATAAGTCTAAATAATTGAATTAATTTGGAGACTTTGTACTATACTGATAATGGATTTATGAGGCCGACACATGATAGAAAACCAGTTTTCTAGTTGCCTTTCCAGTTGGCATGTTCTGCCAGGCTGATTTTGTAAAAAATATAATGTTTGATAGGCATGAAGCACTTTACAAAACTTTCTGAAGGTCAACGACCACATCTTTTTCCTAAATGACCCTGACAGTATGAATGAGGAAAAGAAAAAGCTTTCCACACTGTTTGTACTCCTGAGTTGGCTGTGCTGGCAGCTGCAAAATGAACATTAAGTCAGAAAGAAAGCAATAACCTTTATTATTATTATTATTATCGGTGTTTGGAAAAAAGTTTATTGATCATATATTCTGATGGACTTAGAATAAGCTACTGCCGGACTGATTTATTGTTCTAGCTCTACCCGTGACCTGAGTGTTTCTGAAAAGCCGGGCTATGGTCCAAAATAACTGTGTAGCATTACCACAAGAGTACAAACTGTACATTAAAATTAAAACACTAAAATAATGTTGGCAAAGAAATAAACTTACTGGAACTTGAGTGTGTTTGAGTACAGATGCAAGGCTGCTCGGTTGCTGCAGTGGGGAGAAAAGATTGGTAAGTTCCTTGAGAACCGTGTCACTAACACACACAGTCAGAGCCTGGGGAAATTTTGGAAACAGGGACCAACACAATAATGTATCCTTAAAGAACAAAGAGAAACCACAGCGAGCAAACAGTGCACTTTACCTTTTGCGAACATGAAGTGAGACATATTTAGCGTTGAAGTTTTCTATCATGGCCCGGCTGGCCTGATCCATCAGCTTCTGAGCCAGGCCAAGACGCCTGTGGGAGCGTTTCACAGCCTGGAAGACAAAGATAAGGGTTTATGTTGCACTAGAGAAGCCAGCCAAACATCTCAGCACTATAAAACATGTAATATATAGATTGGAGAAGATGTACTCTCTTGTCTATGTTCAGACTCACCAGAGATGTGATGTGTCCATGGGGTACATCATCAGGGTCCTCCTCCCTAGAGTCCAGAAAGGTTTTTTGGAACACATTAAACATCTCCTTTGAGTAGCTGCTGTCAGATAATACATAGAAATAGTTACAGATACTCACATCTTTGCAAGCACATATCCCACAATTTTGCCATTTTCGTCCTCTGCAATGTATGAGAGCTGAAAAAAATAAAAAATAAAATGTGGGTCAAACATTTACACAGTCTTGGTTTAGATGATAGGAGCAGTGGTGTTAGCAGAAACATGAGAAAGGGGAAAAATCACAATCACCTGAGGCCAGGACAATCCGTGATAGAAATAGTATTTCATCTGGTAATTTTCTGGAAGACACAGCAGGTTGCAGTGCTGCATGTTCATAAGGTCTTCCGGCTGGAAAAAAAACAGTCAGAAACATGCATGACACAATGCTTAGCCCTACATCGGCGACATTTGGACAGCTAACGAGCAGGCTGTGATAGCTATGCTAGCTGAGCTAGCAGTCAGTAGAAACAGCATGGCTGTCGAGAGGGTTTCAGCACACTTACCCTCGCGTTTCGTATGTTCATTTTGTTAGCTGGCGTGTTATCTGGACTGTGGAGACGGAAATAAAATTAATTAACGATACGCGAACCAATCAATTCATAATAATAACACTACAAGGGATTAAAGAGCTTGTCTCGCTAACTAGCTAACTCGACTTGCTAGCAAGGAAGGGAGGGGAGGAAGGAGCGTGCCACAATAAAGTCGAGCATTTCCGGTTGCTGGGACTTCAGAGTAAAAGTTGTAACATTTGCGTAAGGCACGAAAACATGGCATACATTGCTTTTATTTTGAAGGATTCCCCCACGTTGACAGGAACCCGGTTATAACATTGTCGTACACTTTACATACATTTAAAGGAAGCAAACTAATTAAATCAAACTAACATCGCAAGACTGGATTACCAACCAGGCAGAGCTGATCACTGCTGTGGGGCCCCAGCCCCCCCCACACAGAGCGCAGGAGTTTTCTCAATGGGGGCCAAAATGCACATATTTGCCCTTGAGACCCCAATCATGTCACATAACCCTAATTTGATATAACAGGTATTTGCTTTGATTTAGAAACAGAGTTCTATAAGTCTTAAGTCTAGTCACAAGTTCTTGTGGGATAATCCACATAACAATCCATGACAATTCACAATTTCTCATATTCTAATAAATCTATTTGGTCTCCGAATGCTGACCATTACACGACATGGCATGTGATCATAAATCGACTTACTTTATAGTACTAGGTATTTAAAGCTTGATAGTGGAGATTAAGTTTTTTCAGCCTTGGATATTAAAGATGTGTGGCCAGGTCTGCTTGCCCTGCATGTTCTATTTGTTTTCTATTGTTCTGAGATTTTACCAGGACAAAGTTAGATCTTTTTTTTTTTAAGGTATGAAGGAAGTCAAGCCAAGAGGTTTCAAAGGAGTACAGTGTCACAACAACACAAGTCAAGGCAAGTGCTGAGCCTTCATTTGGCCATGTTGGTACTATAAACCACAGAAACTGTCCTGTGTGTGCCCTGATGCAGGTTTTCCTCTAAGGTTTCCTCCTACATTTACTTTTTATCTTAACAATTTATTTTAATCTAAATGTCCAAAGATATTCAAATAGATGATGATTCCTCATGACATAAAAAGGGCTTTAACAGACAACCTCAAGTAATACTACCACAGTCTAATGAAATACAAAATACTACACTCCACTATTCTAAAAAAGCTACACAAATCCATTTGTGTATCTATTTTCCGTATCTGACATATCCCAGTCCCCAGAAGCATCTTTGGGCCACATTTTTTCAGTATTTTTGGTCATTTTCTCAAATTATTATTTTGAATCTAGAAGACTGTTTACTATTCATTTTCAGCTCTTCAGAATCAATATTTAACTTTAATTCTGCGCAATTTCCTATTCCCTGGTTACAGAAAAAAAATCCCATATTGGAGGAAAATATCTTTCCCAACCATAATTTGGCAATCCCTCATCAGGTAGTGTGCACCTTTAGATTAAGATACACTTTTGTAACATTTCAGTACGGTGAAATATATACAGGAAACTTTGAGTGACAGGTTAGCATTGTAGTATTTCCTCCTCTGTATATTTTCCTGTTTTTCTTGTTTATAACACTTATTTTGTCTTTGGAAACAACTGCATCATATATTTAACCTGCTTTTCAAGTAAACTGCTCAAAAGTGTAAAATAATAATAATAATAATAATATATATATATATATATATTACATTTTTCCTTAAATAACTGCATTTGCTTTTTAGATATAAACTTGTAATTTCACATATAACTTAACCCTTATATAATAATCATCCCATTGCCTGGTATTATATGTAACAAGATTCAATCCTCCTTTTAAACCATAAAATGACTTGTATTGCTGTACAAAATAACCAAATTCTAACAACACACACATTAACTGGCAAATTGTTCAAATTCCAGGTAATGTATACTGTCGTCCAATCGGCAGAGCAACATGCAAATCGAGCAGGTGTCACCAGGGAGGGACCGAAGAGGAAACGAATACTTTTAGAATAACACCCGTGCGCGAGGAGGTGTCGTCAACATTCAACAGGAATCATGTCCTAAAGGTGCCTGGAAAAAAGTATCTATGAATTAATTCAGAGGAGGTTGAAAACTTTCTCGTTTCAGATAACCTACGGACTCTAGGGGTAGTTGACTGATGGAGAGATCAGATTGTGGACCTGCTGCTCTTTCTCAGAGATGCCAAAGTTACGGCTGTGACATGTGATTATAAAAGTTTTCTGAGACACTTCTAGGAGCGACGCTGTGAATGAAAAGCGCTTTTCCAGATGGAGGAGACAGATCTTAGGCTGGAGTCAAGTCTGTGGGTCGGGAATAAAAGATACCGGGCGGTCCTGACCGGCTGGCATTTCAACTGGACCGAGGTAGATAAGAAGAATCGAGACAAGAAAACAAGTAGGTGGCTCTTTAGTCTCCAAAGCATCAGTCGACCTATATATAACATGTGGTTATAGAGACCTGTTGTGTTATTACAATCATATCTAAATATAATAATAGGCTCTACGCAGAGGAACACCTCAGCAGTCGTAATGTTTCTGTGTAAGCCACAACCTGTTTCCTGTCTGCACGGAACTGGCATAACTTGATGACAAACAAACATTATGTATTATGTAGAAGTAGCCTAGGACACCATTAACAAAACAATATGTGTTACACCTTACATGTCATTTTGAACAATTACAGGGAGGGTTTAATTAAACCAATAACTGCTACCTGAAAACGTGAAGAACAAGTTAAACAGCACTAACATGAAACACGACTGAAACACTTGACTAAAGCACTGGCTTTCGAGTACTCACACACATCTTGACATTTTTTCTCAACACCAAAATGCCTCTGCTCCACATGATGTCACACACATCTACATTACAGAGAGAAATGTACTCTGGGATCTGTTGTTCCTGCGCAGAAGATGGGGATTTAAGTTTTTAAAGACATTCCAGTGTCTTCTTTGAGACAACACACCTGTGTGTCTTTTAAAACACATACTGACATGTGTTGAAAATAACTGTATATAATTTATTAACCAACAATCGCAATGTTATGTTAATGTTGTGTTAATATTAATATTATTGTGTACTCCTTTCAAACTTTCAAGCCACTAAAGCCATATTGAATTGAATTTAATTGAAAAATATTGAGCCAAAGAAGACGGAATTATGTTTTACATGCTCCACACAGGCTGTAAATCTCCATCTCTCTTACACAGTCAAAGTGTAAAACATAGGCTCCAAAACCGTAGTTTATAGCCCAATTACTATCAATAGGTGTAACTCATAATATGGATAATGGTGCATGCAGTAATTTTGCGTGCACAATATCAGAACCTTGAAACTGAAGCAGCTGAATGGAAAACAGTAATTATTACTGTTATTAGTGACAACTGTGCTTCTCCTAATATCACATGACAAAAAGGCCCATCAGAGAGTTTTTGCATTAGAACAGCGAATTGGGTGCCTTGACATCTGCTATTACAAATAAACTATCTGCTGTGAGGAAGGTCTTTTTGGTGACTAAAATATCCCACATTGTATGCAAAGAAACAAGTCCACTGATGGTTAATGCTGTGTGTATTGGTCTCTTTGATTACAGTTTCAGTGCCTGTGGCGGAGGTGCTCGGAGTGGAGGAGGGCCGCGTGGAGATCCTGCCCCAGAAGTCAGTTGAGGACACAGACAAAGACTTCACAGGTGGGTTCATATGAGAGACTTTCGGGTATCACAAATACCACAGTCAATGCTAAACAGTCTGAAACATTACACATCTTTTGCCATTGAGTTTTTAAACTATGTGAGAACATGAGTCATTTGCATACACGTGCACACAGCATGCCAGATCTACAGTTTAATCAAATGAATGCCTGACACGTGCATGCATTACAGCATGGTTTTGTTTCCCTTATTTAACATGTATCTCCAGTTTTCTACGTGAAGCGCAGCAGCAGTGGCAGCTCTTATGGGTTACTATGGAGACTGGGCCGAACCCAGTTCAGCTGCCTCAGTCGGGTGCTCAGAGACCAGTGGACGAAACACCTGAGAACGGCTCTAAAAACTCATAGTATGGATGGATGATTTCATAATGTTTTTCTTTCAAATCCTTATGAGTTCACTGGCTGTCAATGATTTGTAATATTCCAAATGTTGTGTTTCAGGTCCACTGCGTCCAAACAAGCTGTTGGTATTTATCAACCCATTTGGAGGGAAGAAGAAAGGAAGGAAGATCTACCATTCTCTGGTTGCCCCTTTGTTTGAGCTGGCCGGTATCAGCTCTCATGTAATAGGTAACAAAATTGTGTCCAGCCTTAATTTAATTTAAGAAATAATGAATGAAAGTGACTCGCAGTCTACATGTTATTATAACATTTATTTTTCAGTGACTGAGCGGGCAAACCAGGCCAGAGACCACCTCCTGAAGAAAGACCTGACAGGCTTTGACGGGTAAGAGCCATCAGCACCACAGAGTAAACACTGTGGTATGAGAGTATTATAATGGCTAAGCTCTCTGGGAGGTGCTCTCACAACAGAACTCTTGTGTTTGTTTATAACAGCGTGGTTTGTGTGGGTGGGGATGGCATGTTCAGCGAAATACTTCACGGTTTGATTGGGCGGACACAACAAGAGGCAGGCCTTTGTGAGAACGATCCCGCTGTCACTTTACAGCCTTGTCCGCTCCATATTGGCATTATCCCTGCAGGTAAGGACATTGTTATCAGGATTTCATAATCAGATGGAGTTAGAGCAGTGGCGCCACTCATCCTCTTCTCTTGTATCTAATGTAGGATCTACAGACTGTGTGTGTTATGCCACAGTGGGAGTGATCGACCCTGTTACTTCAGCTTTGCACGTCATCATAGGTGAGATTTTTAATTATAATTCAATCTTTATTAAAAAAATCCAAACAATTATGTCAATCCCTAGCTCCATAATTAATCTTGTACGTCCTTCTTCTATCCCACAATACCTTGCAGGAGACTCTCAGCCTTTGGATGTGTGTTCAGTGCATCAGGCCTCTACTCTGTTACGCTACTCCGTGTCTCTGTTGGGTTATGGCTTCTACGGGGACGTACTGGCTGAGAGTGAAAAACACCGCTGGATGGGACCCCTCCGATATGACTATTCAGGTGTGGACTGATGATTCAAACAGACAACAGACAAGACTGCTTGCTGAGTCAAATAAGACGCTGTTGGATTCTCTGCATCTATTTTCAGCTTAAAGTAAAAAATTCATCCTGATACTGTCACTAATAGCGCTATGGCTAAGATGAAAGCACTTCATGTGATGCAATGCATTCTTTTAAAAAACATTTCATGTCACAAAAACACATTCCCTTCATATTTTCTTCTTTTAAAGTGTATGCAACTAGTGCATTTTTTGCTAAACCTGTTGCTCTCCTTTGTGCAGGCACAATGGTGTACCTGAGCAACAGAAGCTATGCAGGCATAGTTCAGTATCTACCAGCAGACCCGCTGCTCTCCAGCCCAAGGGATAGAACACGCTGCCTCTCAGGGTAAAACACCAACTACTGGCAAGATCTTACACAGAGAAGGGTGTAAACACAGTGCAATTAATAATAAACACAAAGAAACTTTTTAAAAAAGAGGAAAGGCAATAAATTACAGTTTGTATACCAGATTATACTCTAGTGATGTGGAGGTGTTTTAACACCTTAAAACTCACAACCACAACCACTAAGTGGGAGCGTGGGAGTGTTATCTATTTACATAACGTTATTTGTCAAGTATAGTATTTACCTTTGCATGTGTTTTTTTCTGTTCTCTTCCTGTATCCACTGTTCATTACGTTAGTTTATATTATTATGTGGCTGTTGCTGAGCTATGTGAGGTGAAACAAACCTTATGTAAACAAAACCACCACAGTGATGTTTTTATGTAGCGTCTCTCCATGATTCCCAGCTGTTCAGCTTTTAAAAGTGACTCCTCCTGGATAGCTGGTTATGAATATGAAAAGAAAGAAGCCCATAAGAACATGCAAACTTCCAGAAATTATGAAAGCCTGTTACATTTTTTGGCTTCTTATCTTACTCCCATCCTTTCTGTGAGGACGAGAGTGACTTTAACCTTGTAGATCTTAAACCCTTTTAATGAGAGAGTGTCATTATTATTAAGGCACCAGTGAAATGATTCAAATTCACTGCTTGAGACACCGTAACTGCTACCACCTGCAGCAGGGACTCAGGTGTTGGGTGCACCTTAAGGAGGGTAAAAACCATGGCAAGAGGAACTTGATCTAGATGAAATCTGAGACTCTGTCTCTTGTTAGAGTGTACAATACCTAATTCTTTGTCTGAGGCAGCTGCCTCTGGCTGTCAGCAAAAGGTTTATGATTCTCTTATGAATGGGTGTCAAGGTTAAGGAGCTTGTTATTTCACAGACTTCCAAGCAGAGTGAAAAGTATTTGTTTTGCGTGTGTGTGTGTGTTCAGGTGCAGTGTGTGTTCCCGAAGCACAGAAAGACTTTTCTCTCACTCTTCTGATGCCGGCTCCTTGTACAGCTCACACTACAGCCAGTTCAGTAGCGACTCAGAAGGTAACATGAAAGTCCTGTATTTGTATATTCAAGCCCGTTTAGCAGAAATCATGTACACGTTAAAGCAGCCTTTTTGGCTTGTAATTACTTCAATTGAAAGTAATTGCAACGCCTCACTTTCTTCTAAGATTGTTTTATTTGAAACGTTTATAGAGGGCTGGAGAAGTGACATTATCCAGTATCCATTATCCATCTAATACAGCATAATCCATTTCACGAGAAAATAAGCTATATTTAGAAAAAGTGAGAAAGAAAAACGTTTTGTAACAGAAATGTGTTCAGTAACCAAACAATCACAGCAACGCTAACTCAAACCAGTGGTTGCCTGAAAAGTAAATCTCAGAAAGTGTAGTAAAGAGTGCATGATGGGTGAAAACATGCAAAAACAGCAGTATGGTCCTTTAAGAATCATTAGTGATGTACAGTAGTGATTTTTACATTTTTTAATGTAGCATCATGTCTCTCTTTCTGTGTCCGTCCAGGCGAGTGGGTGAGTGTGCAGGGCAGGTTCAGGTGTGTGTCTCTCACTTGTATGTCCAGCTCGTGTCCCAAGAGTCCCCTGGGCCTCTCTCCCTCTGCTCACCTTGCGGACGGAACGGGGGACCTCATCCTGGTATGGGACACTCACCCGCTGGGATTCCTTAAGTTCCTCTACAGACACACGAGCACAGAGGACCAGGTATTTTTTTTTTTTTACAATACAGGGAAGCTGGGCTAGCAAGTTGAAACTCGGCTTGACCCCGATCTCTGCCACTTCTCTTAGTTTGACCTGCCGTTTGTGGAGGTGCACCGGGTGAAGGCCGTCCGTTTCTCTCTCCTCCCCGACAAAGAGGAAGAAGCATATGAAGAGATTGGAGTGTCGAGTGGTGGGATAGATGAAGAAGATGGGGGCTACATGGAGACTGTAAGCAGGACTGGATCTCAGCTGCACCTGGCAGAGAGAGGCACCGGACGAGAAACGACGAATGAGCAGAAAACAACGACCCCCTTCTTGTGTGGTCTGTGCTGCAGTAAAGCTCCTGCTGTGTCGGTGTGGAACTGTGACGGGGAGATTCTGTCTTCCACAGAAATCCTCAGCAGGTAAGAGAGGTCAACCATCCATTTGTTGTTTAGTGTATTCTCACATGGAACTGTATTAACCTCTTACTGAATGTCAGGTTCTAATTTTTATTGCAACTCAGCTCAGTCATCTACCAAAAGAAACAAAAACAAAACAGTGGCCAGGTGGCAAAGATGATTATCTCTCAGCAGCAACAGTTTTTAACCACGTTCACTTCTCTCAGGGTACATGGCCAGCTGGTGCGTCTGTATGCCAGGGGTATTGAGGACGGAGCAGCCGTGCACAACTGCAGCGAAGAAGATGACAAGTGTGAAAGGGGATACACACTACACAAATAGTCTCACCTAAATTTTGAATGATGAGGGAAAGGTGACAACGGACATGTTAGGCAAGACTAGTTTGTGACTTTACTGAGACAACTTTGCAGTCTGTCATGGCCAAGGAGTTCCTAATATTTTAGGTACTTTTACATATTTTCTCATTACAATAATGAAAAAAAGTATTTATTCTTAAATGAGTGTGTTTGTTGAACTCTTCTACTTGAAACACTATTAAAAGACTTGCTAAATGATGACTTATCTGTAATGCAGATTTTTTTTTGGTATATAGTGTTTTGTATGCAACTTCTGGTGTATGTATTTTCACTTGAGCTTCCACAGAATAAAATCAGGGGGAATGTCAACAGAAGTTAAAAAACCAAAAACATTTTAAGGCAATAAAAAGACTTACCTGGCTCCTTTTGTGCTTTATTGTTGTCAAAATGAGTGTACATTCGATAAGGGGTAAGAGCAACAGCAGCTTGTACATAAATAATTTGTTGTAGGAACAATGTTTTTCTGCGTGATTCAAAATGTGTTAACTATATTTAGTGTCAACATGACTTCCAATACTGAAAGACCATGATATTACTATGGCATAGAGTAATTGTACAGTACAAATCAAATAACACATGAAAGAACAATTGAATAGTTTAAGTACATGTCAGTCTTTGCTGCATTTCCCAAGGCCCTCCGAGTATTGGCAGGTTGACCAAATGGTCTGTTATTGGTCAGAGTGTGTATGTTTTTGTGTGTTTGTAGTTGGAAGGCCACCAGCTAGGCCATGAACCTGACAGAAACAGACATAGGTGATAAGAAACAGCATCAGTCTGCTGCAGGCAGTTGAAATAAATCAAATTTAAAAGTAAATGGAAGTTGTAATGTTAAAACTGATTCATGTATTGTGACAGATTAACCGTAATAAAGAAGTATTAACAAATTTAATTTGAATTTAGCTCAAAGCTCCTACCTGTAAGTTATACTTCCCTGAAGCAGGTCATTTACAGTTACATTTTTTTTCAAAGAGTCACCTGTTCTTACAAAACAGACCAACACGCCCCCATAGTGCAAAGAGTATTTGGTGTTTAGTGTCATCATGGTGTAGTGAGGACTGTAAACACAGGCCTGCTGATGGCACAGGTTTATATTCTTAACATTGAAATTACCCTATGTGTAAATATTGATCCAGACTTACATCCATAAAATATCAAATAAAAAATAATTTAAGTTCAAGTCTCATATGTCTGAAGGCCGTGGGGGTTCTTCACAAAAGTGGCCAATTCTATTAAAAAGAGAAGTGCAGGCAGAAGACTGCATGATTTTTCATTAACTAGAAGTTTGAAATTTACAGTTGAACACTAAAATCAGACTTGTGCAGTTATTGTTGTTTCCTCATTCATTCTTGTATGATCAGGGTTAAAATGCAAGGGTATTTTTTCAACTTGCAGACAAAACAACAACAACAACTTACAGCAGTGAAAGATTTCAGTAAACTTTATTGTTTGTAAACTTGCCTATTGCGTATATATGTGTGTGTGTGTGTGTGTGTGTGTGTGTGTGTGTGTGTGTGTGTGTGTGTGCGTGCGTGCGTGCGTGCGTGCGTGCGTGCGTGCGTGCGTGTGTGTCTGAATCATGTCACAAGCGGGGCACCCACTTGTAAGTTCCCTCATAGCGGAATCCCACCCTCTTCACAAGGTCATCCGCCTCGTTTGGACCACGACTGTGGACGCACAAAGACAAGATAAGAGGAAGAGATACCATCACTGAAAGGGAAAATGTGTATCAAGTATTAATTTCTGTCTCATAAAATGGATTGTACCTTCCATATATGTAGGGGATTGGTCGTGTCTTCTCTCCCTCTATTTGGTGGAGGACGGGGGTGAAAATTCTCCAGGCCTCTCGCAACTCATCACTGGAACAGAAAGAAAAGCACTTCAAGTCAAAAACAAAATACCACACTAAAATAAAATGCCTTTGATAAACTGTGACAGTAAATGACAGCTACCAACCTGCAGACAAAGTGCATCTGATTTCCACAGAAGACATCCAGTATCAGTCTCTCGTAAGCATCCGGTAGCTTCACATTCTAGAAGAAGATGGCAGATATAAAAAAAATAAAGTAAATACATACTTGATTCAAGTTCATTAATTTCATTAAGTTTCTTAATTATAGCTAATGAAACAAGGAAAAATCCACTGTATTGCAACTCTCTTCAAAAAAACAACAGCTGTCTGCTTCTGGATAGGATATAATTCTATGACATTAGACAATAGTATTCAACCATTACGTGGCCAACTCCTGATTTTTGACAAACTTGTTTCAATCTGTTCGGTGCATCTGACTGAATATAAATCAAAAACTATCAAATCTCATCTCAAAATCAATAAATATTTAAGTTACGTTAAGTATTATGCTGAAAATCGACATTTATAACTAAATAAGTAAATGTTTTGAAGAAGCAAGTTAACCTTACACACATAAAAAAGTTAAGTTAAGATTGAAAGTTGGACCTGATTGCTGGACCACAAGGATCTTTTGAGTTAAGAGTAGCACCTTGTATCTGCTCCTGTAGGTGAGGTCCAGCTCAGTCTCCTCAGGGCTGAAGTAAATCCCAGGCCTCTTGGTCATCATCTTTAGGTAAATGGCTTCGTCCGGCTGCACCCGCACCACCAGCTCGTTCCTCTGACAGCTTTCGCCAAAAATGTCTCCTGGTACGTCAGTGAACTGCAGCCGCCCTTCTGCCTTCTGTTCATTCAAAGCTTTTCCACAGCGGAGAATGAAAGGTACGCCTGGTGGAAGGGTAGTTTATGGGATGATGGATGGTGAAGGGTGCAAAAAATCAGAGGGAATGTCATACAGTGCAGACGAAGACAAGTGAGGATAAAAGATAAGCAATGTTTTGCCTCACCATCCCATCTTTCATTCCGGACATAAAGCACAGCCGTGGCAAAAGTCGGCGTGCAGGAGCCTTCTGGTACGGTCGGGTCATCAAGGTAACCCAGCTTGGAGTGGCCCTCACCTTCAGGGTCCCCCACATACTGGCCAAGCACCACATCTGACGCAGCAACAGGAGCTATACACTTCAACACCTTCACCTGTAATAATTACAGGACTGCAATGACGTAGAAGCTCTGGTATTTCAGACCAAACGTATGCATAAAATATTTATATTTTTATTTACATTCAATCATTGGTGTTACCTTCTCATCCCTCACGTCATCTGGGCTGGTGGAAGCAGGTTTCTCCATGGCGACCAAAGAGAGCATCTGGAGGAGATGGTTCTGCATGACATCTCTACATTAAGAAAACAAGAAGATTAATCAGGGGTAAAGGCTTTAGTGTTACAAAGACATTGTATTCATTCATTTCACTTTTATCTGAATGTACCGTCTCTCACCGAATGATGCCAAAGTCATCAAAGTATCCTCCGCGGCCCTGAGTGCCAAAAGGTTCTTTGAAGGTGAGGACCACGCAGGCCACACTGTTCCTGTTCCATATGGGTCCAAAGATGCGATTTCCAAACCTGGTTGTGAGAGAATAAAACATAACTAAAATAAAACCATCAAATCCATTTACACAGGAAGAAAGAGATAATGAGTACTCAGAATATCAAGAAATCTATTAAATATAGGTTTTTACCAGTGGAAAAGTGCTTGAGAATATGTTTATCGAGCTTGTTACCTGAGCACCATGAGGTTCTGCACCATCTCTTTTGCCAGGTAGTGGTCTATGCGGTAGATCTGGTCCTCTGTGAACAGGGAGGACAGGTGGGCTGACAGCTCCTCTGAGCTCTGTAGGTCACGGCCGAAGGGCTTCTCAACAATTACCCTGCTCCAGCCTCTGTTTTACACACATAGCTGATTAGAATAATGTGATCAAATAGCAAGTAAACCATCTCTTCCTATAACAGACACTGACTTGGGGCTCATGCAGTGGGTTCGGATGTTTGTGCTGACATGCTGGTAGACGGTGGGTGGCAGGGCCAGGTAGAAGAGTCTGTTGGCCTCAGCTCCCCCGGGCAGAGATGACAGATGAGAGTCAAGTTGAGTGAAAGATCTGTCGTCGTCATACCTGCCGCTCAGGTAGGAATTCTTACTGAAGAAGGCTGAGAGACACTCACTGTCTTCATCAGTGACCTAAGGGAAATGTAGAATGGAAAAAGGCACCCCAGAAGATCAATAATATTGTACCCAGATAGCCAATATATAGCTCAGATGTACTACCTTCATATGAGGCAGACATGCTGTCCTGATGTCCTCCACAGTCAGCTTAGACCGGGCAAAACCCACAAAGTAGGTATCATCTGGGAGCAGACCATCTCTGAATAACCACCTAAAAAAATGGACGGTCATAAAGCAGTGATGCATAACGCTAGCTCTTCTTAATACAGAGCGACCAAACAACTGTGAAGACACACCTTGTGCACTTGTTGTTACAACTGCAATTCTTTACTCACCATAAAGTTGGATAGATCTTCTTTTTAGCAAGATCCCCCTGTGCAGAAAATATAAATAGAAAAAAAGAGATCTGATAGTGAACTCTTACTGATAACTACTGTGGCTGAAAAGAGTCCAAAGAGTAGGTAAACTATAAACATAAGTGGTAATGTTGAGTCGGTGAATCTGTTGCATAATGGAAGGACTTTGAACACTACCTCTTTTCAGGACTCTGAGACTTCAGGCAAAATCTAAATAGATCACTGGTTTCAACAAAATAAACAAACAAAGACGATAGCTATAAACAATTAGATTTTGGAACTTGTGCCGGGCTTTTTGCTCCATATTTATCCCCTTCTTTCAATGCTTGACAAAGAAAAAAGTAGATGCAGCACATTTCCGTCAACATGCGCTCTTTCACTGGCTTACATTCTCCGATTACAACACTGCAATATTCCCCAGTGAATTGTTCTCTTTGTGTCAACTCTGTCGGGTCCCTGTCACTTTAAAATCTCTTTTCAAACATTATTTTTCACTGTAACATCTCAAACAGAACATTTCTACAGATCTTTGATGAATTGCGTTCAAGGCAAATTGCATGATCATTTTGTAATTGAGGGAAACTGGTTATTCATGTCTTGTTGTTCAGAGGTTGTACTCACAGAGGCTCCCAGAATGATGCATATGTGCGTGTTGGAGGGACTGGACTGCTCCTCTCCATAGAGCTCCCTCCTGAGCTGCCCAAACACCTCAGAGCGAGTCAAAGGCTCAGAGCTCATCTTCTGCTCTCAGTCTGTCCTAACTGTGGCAACTCTCATTGCCCTTTGGCTACATGACACACACACACACACACACACATGGTGGAATTTCAATTGTCATCCTTGCCTTGCAGAAACACTCAGCAAGTTAATGCTGCCACCTATTGTTGCACAGAAATAATGCCTTAGCGTGGCCGCTTCCTTATGCTTTGTAATGTACGTGTGAACTCTGCCCTCCAGTCAGAAGGTAAGACCCAACATATGGAATCAAATCTGCACATTCAATCAGATCAGGTTTGGCAACCTGAAAGAAATCCTGTTCATCCATTTAAACTTACATTTCAGGTCCATTCAGACAAGGCTGAAAACAATTGCCAGGAATGTTTCTTGCTCTCTAACCACTCCTTAGAAAAATGTTACACCTCTCACTCAGATTTTATTTTTTTTTTTTTTAAACAGGATTATAAATGAGTCATGAATCATCGCAGGAAATCTATCTTAATTCAAATTATTTAATATTTGTAGCATCATTAACCACAGTGAGTTAATCATTTCAGAATACTACCCAATGAATCAAGACCAACCATTACTCTGCAAAAAAAAACAGTAAAAGCATATAAAAAAAATTATTTTAAAAGATTATTGCTTTAGTGTACACATATAGACGCATCAAAATACATATATTTCACTGTTGAAAATGTTCTATCACAAATGAACATTTATCTGACACAAAAAAGAATAATTTTATATAAAAAAAAAAAAGACATCTCTTGATTTTATGTCTTAAGTGCATATTTAGACGCATCACAGGTTCAATATTCCCCATTTCAACATTCATTGTCAGACAAAAAACAAACAAAACAAACACTAAATGGTGATTTTCCAAGCTGGAGTGTGAATTCACTGCAGTAAGATTCTGGTTCACACCCACCGACCCACAGTCAAGCTGCCACTCCTGCATGCAAAGTCCACAGTCTAGTGTCGTATAATTCCCAGCCACCTTCAAACGTCTCTCTGAGTTTCCATCATAAATAAATTTAAAACAACTTGAGGCCAACTCGAGCGTCTTCAACAGATTCCTGTTCAGTCTTTTCTTTGTCCTCCATCTTTAACCGTCCACTCAGTATGGCCAAATGCCCCAAGCTCCACAGCAGGAAGTCCTTCTGGATCAATGTTGAGTTGGCTCCTCAGAGCACAGTCTGAGGAAGGGGACACAAGGTGCCAGAGGTCACCTGATGGTCAGACAGGGAGGTCAGCCGAAGGTCCAATGCTGGAAGAGGTCGGCAGAGTTACAGTGATCCATCTGAAGCTGGTCTCCATTCAGCCGTAAACATTTCCCACTACTGGGATTCTTCAGCAGACTTTCCTGGAGAGTAGCATCAGAGAAAAAGGTGGATCAATACAGAAGCTTAAATGAATATCAACATACCAACAGATTACATTTGAACTATTCCTTTAATCATCCTATGCTGAATAAATGAGACCTTCCGGGATAATGCGCTTATTTGCTTTCTTTCCGAGTTAGATAAGATAAATACTACTCTCAAGTCTGTCCGGTAATTACGTACAAAAACCAAAGCATAAAAACTGAAATATATCGTTAAATGTGGAGCTATGTGCCAAAATACCTATTGGCTGGGTGCCCGACTTCCTGTAGTCTCTGCTAGTTGCTCGGCCACCTCACGGTGGGAACAAGAGTCAGGAAGCTGTTTTCCCTCGTTTCTAGATTGTATGCTGAACTAAACTAAGCTAAGCCGCAGCTAGCTGTGGCCTTATATTTAGCAGACGGATATGATAATGATATCAATCTTCTCATCTAACTCTCGTCAAGAAAACTCCAGTTGTTCCTCACCTCTGTCAAGACCCACTCCTGCTGAGGTGACACACTGGTGCCCTTTCCCTTCAACTGGCATAGCTCGATCTTCACCGCCTCTGGATGGGGCGTGGCATGAAGACACAGCTGCTTTCCAATATTATGACGCAGCTCCTTATGAGATGTGTATTCAAAGTACTAGAAGAGAAAATCATCCAATTAGAGACCAAACTGTCCCAGAGAACATTAAATCATCTTCAAATCTGAATTTCACACGTGTGAGTCGACAGTAATTTTACCTGGTTGCCTCCCATGTTGTGACACTGGTACATAATCAGAGGTTTACCTCCCTGGTTACTCTCCCCAACATCCAGACAGGTTTTAGATCCTGAGTTTCTAATCTGGTGCAAATACAGACACAAACAACAGTAAGATACAGCCACGGTTATGTAATATGTGTGGTGTGTTATATCTTTGATATGCAAATAGGGTAATGTGACTTACTGCTCCTGATTTTTCTGGGTTTAAGTCTGGAATGAAGGCCTCTGGGTAGACTGTGTTTAAGAACCAGGTGAAGTTCTTGCACTTCAGCTTCTCTCTCAGATTCAGGCGATCGGAGATGTCACCAAAGTTATGCTATAAACATTGAAAGGGGAATATTGTAATAAAGAAACACTTAAAATTACATTATCATATCAACTTGTTGTAGCACAGGGTAAACATTCTAGTCAAAAAGGAAAAATGTTGTGGAAGAAGGGTGATAAATGTCATTGCATCCATGTGCCTTTAACATTTGAACAGTGTTACTCAGCAGGTCACACTCACCTCACTGGCCATAACCGAAGCTGCCTTGTTGCGGCGATAAAAAATCTTCTTGTAGTCATCCATCCAGACCTCAGCCAGGCGTACCTGGTTGCGAGTGATGACCTCTGTGCCCTTGGGGAAGGTGTGGGGGCTCTTGCTGCGGAAGACATGGCCCACCACAGAACAAGGGATGATCTCAAGCTGACCCCCACACTGCCACACCTGTGAATCACATTTGATGCAGGTAGATATTCATACTCGAACTGTACAATGAGAAGGAGACTAACATAACGTGTGGAACTGTGGTATAAGTATAGATAAAAAGACAAACCCTGAAAGACATCTCCACATTTTCTCCACCCCAGATCTCCATCTTGTCATCATATGTTCCAATGTGTTCAAAGTACTCCTTTGAGATCGAGAAGAGACCTCCAGCAAAAGCAGGTGTTCTGACATTTTCAGAGGCAGATACAAAAGCTTTAGACACTTAAATGATTCAGGATGGTCTGAGTGAAACCAACGCGATCCTTCTTACTTTACAGGGTAGGTTTCATCCTTGCGCAGTAGCTTCGCATCCTCGGGGATTTGCTCCCAGCCGAAGGTCAGGCTCCAGTCAAAGTTACCTCTGTTGTAAGCGCGGTTGGTGGGCAAGGGCTTGTTGAACCGAAAGCTTTCAAGGTCTATGGTGGTGATCTCTGGACTAACCACCGCAGTAGGTTCCTCAATAATGCGGGCCAACAGTGGCTCTAACCAACCATGGAAACACTCACCTAAACAGGGAGGAAGGACAGGGATTACTTCATATCTACTTCTTAACTTCAGTCTCTTAAAACATAGGTCACTACTTAAAAGCTGCTATTGAATACATTCTGCCACTAGATGTTGGACTCTACCTCCAACCGTTCCATTGCATTCACTTCATAACAAGTGGTTTTCAGTTCTGCCAAGGATGCTTGTAGGAGAGTGCATCTTTACTTTTAATACAGCTATGTTGTGTAGCAGGGGTTGGACAGGATTGGAAAAAATTCTAAAAATTTTCTCAAGTGGAGTGAGACTCGACAGATCAACTGATGAATCTTCTGTAGTAGAATAATGAAGTCATTTTGCAACATGAAGCTATACATAACATAGATTTAGGTTTCAAGCTTCATAAAGTGATCTATGGTAATTCTAGGATATGGCTAGCTAGATTTAAGTCACACTTAACTTGTCATCTAATTGGTTGTGTAGTGCAGGGCATGCAGCACAACTTATTCCTACTTATTTTTTAGTCCCCCACCCACTAAATCCCTTCAGATGGGCATCTTCGTTATCGCTTTCATTTTTGTGTGAACTACAATGATGAATAACTAAATAATGCACTAATGCTAATGTCCTCAGGGATTGAAGCTCCCTCTGAACTTTCAATTTGATGGGTTTTGTTTTTTGGATCATTAAGCACTTAGTGTAAAACTTAGCCATTTATCCATTTTTTCCACACTAACGCGCAACTTGATCGCGGACAACAAATGGCATTATACAGTTGGCTCACAAGACTTGTTAGCAGAGGTAACCAAACTTTAGATATATTTTGCAGAAATAAACAAAATATTTATTTTGGCCCTGTCACAAAATGTTTTAATTAATTATTTCACAACGATAAAAACATATATATTAGCTAAAGCAATATATTTTTCTTTTATAAAAAGCTTTTGGTTGTACTTTAAAAAAATAATTTGTCTCCATTATAACGTTCATAGTAGCAATATCTATGATTTTCATTTAAAGTTTAGTCACTAAAGGGAACACAATGATGACTACGGCCCGCTTCCAACTCTGAGCATAATTCCATTGATTTCCCTTAAAAAAAAAAAATCCTAAACCAGGACTGAAATCTGAACGATTGCCACTTTAACAGCAAACAGTTTCAGGTGAAAGACAGTTATGAGACGAGGCAAAGCGCGGCTTCATGAATATGATAGTATTACAATACATTGAGCGTACACTTGTTACTGAAGTTACAATTATTTGGTAAATTTTCTGATAGCTGAATACTGAGGAAAATGTCTGAAAATGATCTAAAATAGATGCAGTGCTGCACAATTAAACATGTTACTATCACAATAATTATCTTTGCTCCCTTAATTAAATGAATCAGGTGCCAAGTTTATGCTTTGTGAGCCAAATCGGACACACTTTAATCACAGGTACATTTTCTGACCAAACGCAGATGTTGTAATGAGCGCTCTCTGCTTCCAAAGAATCGTGGATGTAAAAGATTTTAATTAATAAGACTTTAATTTGATAATTTGTATATCTACTGAAAGTTTTACTGAACGGTTTATAAAATAATGTGATAAAGTTAAAGTTGGACTAAAACATGAATAATTGTTTATTATGGATGGACGGAAGGACCCTAATATTAGGTGTCTAAATACGGCACAAACTATTTAGAGGACTATAGGAAATATGAATTACTTTCTTGCAGTAGTGTAAGTATGTACATTACTAGTAAAGAGGGAAAACAACACATTAGCCCCTAACCCTGGTAGTGCTATTGTCCCAATGAGCTATACACAGCTGGCCATTGTGGCTATTGTTGTTGTGGTTGTGTGTGAGGGCGTTTTCTCACAATGTGCGTCGAGAAAAGTTAGGATTTCGCCCTGAGCAATGCTGGCACCCAGCAGCCTGGCAGTGATGAGGCCCTTCCTCTCCAGCTGCCTCACAACGCGGACTATCTTCAGCTGACGCACAAATTCCTCCAGTGGGCTTTTTAGGTGATCTGCAGAAAATAAAAACAACATTATCATGTATGTTTCGTCTTCGTTTAAAACAGTTAAAATGTTGTCTAAGGTGAGCTCCAGTGGTTGAAGCGCTTACCTTGGTGGATGTGGTTACAAACTTACTGCCAGCAATATTAAAATGAATAGATAAAATACTAAAGCAGCTTGCCACCCCAGATAAGAAACGGAACAATCATATTTAAACCAGCTAGACCACTGTCAGAAGAAATAGCAATGAAGTGGAAACGTTGCTGGTAAATCTGGATCACACTTCCTCTCTATTATTTTTATGCCTGCAATGCACGCTGCACAGTTCTCACATGTTTCAGTCTAAATGAAACCAGCAACCGCATTGTCTAAATGTTATGACAGAGCTGCAGCTCTGGTAGCAAAAAAGGGAAGTTTTTTTTATAGGAGGAAATACAGTGGGTGCAGAGGGTAACGGCACATTAGCTTCTGAGAAGGAGGATATTATTTTTTACCTCAGTCTTTATATACATGTACCCACAGAACAACCAATAAACCAATGGGGTAGTGATAGGTGGTTAATGAGGTTAAAATACCCTTGTCCTTGTTTTAACTGCACTTAAATATGTTGCTCCTGTGCAATAATCCAATGATATTTCCCCATGAAAGTCACGGCAGCATAGCAGGTTAGACTGTAAAACACTTTCCTATGCAAAACATATGACAATGCTGCATTCATACGTCAAAGATAGAACATTTATGATAAAAGAAGCCTGTCGCTTTGGCCAACTTCCACTGAGTTGGAGGTGCTCTTGAAAAGTCTGTTGTCAAGCTGGAGGCCAGCCCCATAGTAAAAAAACACAACAACATTTTTATGAATGACACCCTGCATGTTACTGTGTTTGCAAGCTGCTAAAAATCCCAAAGCCAACATCATCCTTTTCAAAGCTCACAGTTTACAGTAACTTGATACTGACCTAAAACCCGGAAGTCAACTTAATTAATAAATCACTTATAACTTGAGACTTCCTCATCTCCAGATTGTGCTCCTGCAGCTGTGCCCTGGTGGCACCTCTTTGAAGAAATGGCTCACTAGAGCTTCCTGGTGTGATTCTGTCACGTTGTTTGAAAATGTTTCTTCACTACACAGAGGGGGTGTTTTCTTTTCAACATTACTGCTTCTTATACTGCTTAGCACCGACAGTTCCCTACCTACTCTGTTTGTCCGTGAAATACTCTGTTTACATTAGCTTTAATGAAAGATTAACTTCCCAGCTATCAACAGTTAAGCAGAACTGCTGAGCTTACAACTATTTTTCCCCCACTTACTGCCTAAATAAGAGCCAAATATGACAAATAAAGTAATTAACCTGAACTCCCCTTATTGTCGTCAAAGTTACAAACAAGGCATTTTATATTTTCCTGCCAGTGAGGCCTTAGTTATGTTTTGTCATTATTGTGTATTTATATTTTTCACACCTGCAACACTGGCGTCATCTACCAAGATGATCTCTTTGAGCAGGATAGCAGGGGACGTGTGCAGGACGCTGTAGACCGTCCTGAGGAGGGTAGACCAGGCCTCGTTGTGGAAGACAATAATAACGCTGGTGGTGGGCAGAGCAGGACAGCGACGAAACTTCGTCTCCACGCACCTGAGCCGGGTGAGCCACGTCAGAATACAAAGAAGTGTGAGAAAGTGAGAGGCATATCTGATGAAATGAAAGTCACAGAAGGTCTTGCAGGGCCACGTATAACAGACCATTGTTTGCAGACTCTCAAGGTCTGGTCACCAATACTTTAAATAGCGCACTGAGCAAACAGTCATAAACAAATCAGCTCACATAAAAAGCCTCTCGAAAAAGAAATAGCTCAAGGCCAATTGCGTCTGACAAACATATACAGTGAGTGGAAGTAATATTGCAACACAGATGATAACTCTGTCTCAATTACCACAGTATGCACCCGTACAGACATGTGCATACATTTTTTTTTTTTTTTTGATGTTACATTCAAATGAGCCTTTTATACTAAGTGAGTTCCCAGGAAAATGTAGACATAATATTAAAATGCATGTAAATAATTGACTGCTCTAAGCATGACCTCAGCTGAGACCCAGGATGTTATCTGGCCTGCTGTGTACATGTCAGCACACTTTGATAACGCAGTGAAACTCCAAACTATCTCAGAATATCTTGAGAACATGCTCTTACTCTGAAGGCCTCGTGTCTTCCCCGAGACTACGGCTCAGCGAGATACGGTCACTGGCAAACTGGTTGAAGCAATGCCTCTTCATTCCCTCCTCCTTCTCCGTCACCTCGTCTGGGGACATGTTGTCTTTCTTGAATGCATTCCCATCTGCCCCGGGGCTGACCGGGTCCTGAGGCGGTCTCTCCAGGTGAGGTTTGAGCTCAGCCCGAGTGTAGAATCCAGCAGGGCATTTGGCGTCCTGTGTGGGCTGCTCCTGTACTGGTGGCGCCTGTGGAGCTCTGATCTGGAAGCCGATGTTGTTGACAGCGTCTCGGACCATGATCAACACCTTGTCCTTCTTGTCCACCAGCTCCTGAAACCAGGGGTCACTAGCAGGTGAAGAGCCAACATCCCTCTGGAGCACCACCAGGACCACCAGGAAGAGAGTCCCCCCAAGGAGCACCAGTTTCAGGGGGGACATACGCCGGCGTAGGAACGGTCGCATGTTTCACAATGGGTGTTGTTATCAAGGCTGTGAAAAACAGAGAGAATTGTTTTTTTTCCCAAGACGCTCGCTACTAAATGTTTGTGCACGTTACCTGAGAGTTCCAGCCAAGCTCTAAAAAACACTTTCTTTAAAACCAACTCCTCTGTCACCCTTACCTGCTTTTACTCACTAAACATTCAGTTAGTTATACCTAAAAGGGGGAAAAAAAGAAGACAAGCAAGAGGAACATTTCTTAAACCGGTTTGTGCGTCTCTGCAAGTGTCATAGCAGCAGGAAACCTAACCAGCCTCGCTCCTCCCTGTCTCTTTTCCAAACAGTCCCACAGGGCGTGTGGAGAAGACAGGGAGGAGGAGAGTGTGAACAAACACACCACACCCCTCAGTAAACACCTGAATTCACCTGCTCCGACCACAGTCCTCCAGGACCCACGTGGCAGCAGGCGGGCCGCGACACTGTTGGCTCAGCCTGCAATTCCCTGCTCACCTGTTAATAAGTGACAACGCCTTCCTCAGACACCTGCTACAAGTACACCTCACCCATAATGATCGGCTGTCATCTGCTGCAGGAAGTAGAGTTTGCTACGTGGAGCATGACAGGACCACAACATAACCCGACCATGCCCCAATAAGAGACTGTTTCCTGCTAGGTGAAACAGGATATCACTGCAATGTGGAACAGTCAGTGGGTGATCACTGTTCAGTTAGAAACTCACTCTTACTTGTTCATAATTAATTTACTCTATCCTCAAGCCTGCCTCCTTCATAATTGATTCATGAGGACACTCTTTTGGGTGTTCGAGAAAGGGGAAACAACCACGGTCCACTTTGTATTTGTGTGTCCAATAAGTTAGCAGTTGGTCCAGTTTGTTGTCACCAGTTCCAACAACAAAAGGAGGAAGGAAAAATATTCAATCAGATAATATTTAATTCAATATTATGCGAGATTGTAAATCTGGATTGAGCAACAAATGATCAATAACTCAAATAACTTAAAGCACAAGTAAAGAACAAAAGGTGCCGCGCAATGACGGAAGCAATACCGCAAAACGTTGTCTTACAGCAAAAGGAAAGAGGAAGAGTATCTTTCCTGTCATTCAGAATATGTTAAAGTTAAAGACATGTATGATCTCGTTTTTTTCTGCTCTAGAAACAAGATAGGTGACAGATGAATGAAGCCTGCCAGTCACGCTCACAGATGACACAGACACGCTGCTGACACTTTAAGGTTTCTACCTCTCCAAAAATGCCACCACTTACCTCAGACCGACGAGCATCTGCGGCCGACACCCGTTTCGGTGGATTTCTTTATCAGTGTGGAAAGTTTCCAAGTGTACACGCAGCGGCCTTTCCAGTTTACCTAAGTTGTTGGACAGGACTTTTGCGCATCGAACCAGGATGCTGCGGCCGCGTTGCCTCCCGGCTTTTCCTTTGAACCGAACAGGTGCCATTTGTTGAAATGATTAGCTGGAGAGAGGGAGGGAGTCCCCTGCTGGCCGCGGGAGTCCTCCACGGAGCTCTTTATCCGTGCAGCACGGTAGAAGACCGAGCACGGGTCCTGTGATTGAAATAGTATACAATATGTACCAAACGAGGCAGAAGAAACTACAAACAAAAAAAAACAACAACTGTTAAATGAATTGATTAAATCGAAACTAAAAAACTAAACAAAAAAAAACAACTGTTAAATGAATTGATTAAATCGAAACTAAAAACCCACACACATCAAAACTGACTAAAATAATACATTTGGGTAAAAATATATTTTCATATTAAAATTATAAAATGATATAGGCT
This sequence comes from Anoplopoma fimbria, assembly GCF_027596085.1. NCBI lineage: Eukaryota > Metazoa > Chordata > Actinopteri > Perciformes > Anoplopomatidae > Anoplopoma > Anoplopoma fimbria. The sequence goes on along the minus strand of NC_072460.1, from coordinate 12,628,579 downwards.
TTAGGATATTTATGAGATGATACATAGTCACAGTGTACAAAAGAAAAAAATATACAACAATGTAGTACCGACACATTACAAGTCCCTGTATCTTGAGCCCATTATAGTAACATTAGTGCTTTTTCATCAGGGATTAGGAGGAATTTATGTCGCTTAATTAATGTTCAGCATAGAGTGCTGTGAGTGAACATTGCCATTACCTCAACAGAAATTCATTATTCATGTGCAAGCAATTAAATACTCTCTCCTGTATCACCCTCTTGAAACTGTAGACTGATTTATTCAGAAAAAGGAGGAGGCCTCTCTCAGGTTACTGTCACAGGGAGAAATCTTGATTGCAGGCTGATGATGGACATGAGAGCTAAATTAAAACCCCAAACAAATAAACAGACTAAAGATGTGTTGTGGAATAAACTAATGTGGAAAGTTTTGCTCTTGGTTCTTAGTCCGTTGTTGGGGTAGAAGTGTTAGATGTCTGTCCCAGACCTTCTCTAAAACAGCAATAATCATAAACATGTTTTCTACTTTACTACCACTTTTTCTGAATAGATCTAAGAGCCTCATCAGGAATAAAAAACAAAAACAAATAAACACAATCAATGCAAAAACAGCAATTTATTAATTTATTGTCAAAGGGTAAATTAATCAAATCAATCATTGCACTATTTCTTAAACTCTGACACTTTTAAAGGAAAATGCAAGTGTTTAGTTGACCTTTCATTTTAAGGACAGACAAAGCGAGGATGTTTTTTATAGCCTATGAAGGCAGCGTTTTTTTTGGCTCAGACAGAAAAGTGAGCATATGAACACCTGGTGTTACGCTCGTCTAAATGTAAAATACACCTTCACTTTTAAGCAAACGTGGCATCCAATCAATTTGGCCTCTAGTACAATGTAAAGGCAATGTAGAGTGTTTTCCTTCAGTAGTGGTTTCATTGTGGACAAAGAAAGTAATTATTACATACATTCATATGATTATTGTTTCAAAAGACTACATTTTAGGGGGTTACAAGCCTCCAAGTGCCAAATATAACCAGATGGGGTCAAATACTGTTGTGTAAAGTTGTGAATATTGGTCCGTGAAGTATGCAAATCTTGGAACTGCATAATCTCAAGGCAATACTTGTGAGCAGACAGAGAATTCCTGTATTCAGTCCGTCCTGAAGCCATCAGGAAACCACTTTACGTTCACACGTTGTAACACAATTCAAAATAAACGTTTCATAGGCTTTTGCTTATTTGGGTCGGAATGAAATCAGTCAAAATCACAGACCAGTAAAAGGCAAAGTAGACACAATTCTCTTCAAATAATGGTTTTGACGTGAGAAATCAGGAATGGACACACAACTCGGAGAAATAATATAAAACATGCCTTGCAGCAACCAGTTTGGCAAGAAAGCATTGTCATACAGTATCATAAAAACCTCACAGTGAAAAGTTACAGTATGCCCCTAGATAAAGATCAGCATTTACCTATGTGTGCTCACACACACACACACACACACACACACACACACACACACACACACACACACACACACACACACACACACACACACACACACACACACACACACACACACACACACACACACACACACACACACACACACACACACACACACACACACACACACACACACACACACTTATATAAAACGTTTCATAACAGTTTCAGAATCTCTCCAGTACCGGGATACTAATGCAACTGTTCTTCCTTCATTTCATACTTCTTCTGTTTGGCTTGAACCAAAAGTACATTGTAATCGATCGCATACTTCAGTGAACCACAAACGGCCTTGTGGCCAGACTGTGGCTAATCACAGGCTAAAAGAAACAAAGAAGGCCCTGATAAGAAACACAAGTCCAAGCCAAGGTTATTGTGAGTGTTTTCTATCTCTGCGCATGTGTGCATGTGTTCTCCTTCATGAATAAGTCCACAACAACAAAAAAAAGTGTCAACGACAGTGACGTTACCGTGGCCTTTGCTGTCAAAAGATGAATAAATTACTTAGGTTTACTGTTGTTTTCACCAGAATCATTAGTGTGTTTCATATCAAACATTTGTTCTTTGGTCATTTTCATCCTTGATGTTGTCCTTGCATATTTTCTTTTAAGTAACATAGTTTTTTTTTGTATGCTGTATATATATATTCTTTTTTGTACAAGGTCATCACAAAAATCCATCCGCACGAAAATAAATTAACGACTCCAGATGAAATACTTTATACTATTGCTTATAAACACAAGCAAAGTCGCTTCCGTCCTAAGGCAACTGGGCTTTGTGATCTTTCGAGCAGCTTGGGGGGAAAAGCCTTCGAACATGAACAACGTCCTACATGTGTGCATCTGAGTACTTGACAAAATACAGACAAGCCGAGCTCGTCTCTGTTGGCCGTCTTCTGTCCCCAGTGTGTTCGCACCGAGCTTCAGTGCTCATCGCCAAGCTGACCACTCAGTCTCTCTGCAGTCTCTGTTCTGTCAGTGCAGTGGGAGTCACGCTGCGGTCAGCTCGCCTGTCGTTAGCTGCCCGGAGGACCGCTGGTGAGGAAGTAAGTGGTCATCTCCCCCTTCCCCTTCACCTTGACAACACCTCGACAGTCCAGCTGGTATCCATTGTTGACCAGCACGTGGTATAAGTCTGTGGTCACCTAAGAGAGGACACGGACATTTGACACCCAGAATGTGAGACACTGCACCCTTCCCAAGAGAAACACTGTTAGTCCCAGTTTCACATTGAATAATCTGCCTCATGTGACTGCGATAATTAGAAATAGATGAAATGCTTGAAAAATATTACACTGTATAGCAGTAGAGCAAAAAATATCTACTTATCCATTAGTCTTGAAACAAATAGTCAAATCGACAGGGAAAAAAACAACGACTTTGACAATTAGTTATTTACCAAGCATACAGTAAATGCAGAAAATTTTGCAAGGTCGGAGCTTTTCTCTATTTGGACTCATCTCAGATGCAAAGATTTGCTGCTCAACTGTTAGTAACACATTTGGGGTTTGGACTATTGGTTGAATAAAACAAGGTAGGCATTTCTTTATTTTTCTAATATTTTATGGTCTAAACAATGAATCAATTCTATTAAAAATAATCAGCAGCTTTAATGACTTTTAAAATATGAATTAGTTGCAGCCCTTTTATTTATATACTGTGTATTATAAAAGGCTTTTTTTGTTTGTTGCAGTAGCTCATACTGTTCGACAGATGGCAGCATTGTTCTGAGTGTAATCTTTGTAGCAGCCGTATTTAGGGATTTGATTTGGGCCAAAAATAACTCACTACATATCCTAGCTTACACAGCATCAACTAAATATTCATGAATTAGAGATAATAAATAAGTCACCTAAAATGACTGATATTGGTCATCTGAGGAACATACAATGGCTGTTTTGATTTCTCTATTTAGGACTTTAAGAATAGAATAATGCTCTCCTCCAGAGGGACATTAGAGCAATATTTCTACTAGAGAACAGCATGTCCGGTGCTGTCAGGGATTTTTGCTCAAGGGCACTTCTGCAGAACAGATGTCTAAACTTAATTTCTTAAGCTGAAGGACTGTAAACTGATTATATCCTTAGAACTGGTATCTTCTATGAAACTTTTATACAGACTATTATATAACATTATACAATATAATGAAATGATAATGATAATACAAACAATACTTTCAAATGTACACGCCTAAAAGTGATAAAAGTCTCTCGGTTAGAAGAAAGACGTCTGCAGAGTGGACAATTTGTTAACTGGGTATAAGTAAACATAACTGACTCACACTTTCCTTTTTCATGTGAATGACTAATGACAACAGCATAATGACTAATTTGATCAGTAACTGTATTGGTATTCTGCATTGGCTGATTCACTTAATAAGAACTGCAAAATGCCTCTTGTGAACATAAAGTTACAAACTGCTGTGGTCGTGCTGAGAGGAGTTCGGGTTCAGTACCTGGATGCAGTCTGGTACTCCTGTGCTGTCCATCCGGCTGGCCACATTCACTGTGTTCCCCCAGATGTCATACTGGGGTTTTCTGGCTCCAATCACCCCTGCTACCACCGGCCCCATGTTCAACCCTGAGAACAAATCAACTGGCCATGTTACATCATACTACTTACAGCATATTAACTCAATTATGATATTGTTTCGAAGGAAGTAGATAACTGGGGGAATTTTTGCCAAAGAAAATTTATCAGATAGTGTTTCAAGCCAAATCTCTGCTTCCTTCCAGGCTTACCTATCTTCATCTGGAAGTTGTTGAAGGAGTGCTCATTGATGTATTTCATCTGCTCCCTAAGCCTCATGGCGTAATCAGCCAGAGCCAGGATGTGTGAACGTCCCTCTCTGTCGTAGGTGGAGTCGTTTAGGCCAGAGGCTGCCATGTAGGTGGAGCCGATGGTCTTGATTTTCTCCAGCTGACGAAACTTATCCTCACTGATTATCTAGATACAAGGAACCACAAATTAGTTACGGTGGCAGAACAACACAGACAACCGGGAATAGGCGATAAAGAAAGCAGCATAAAACAACTGAACATATTCAATAAATGTTTTCTACACTAGTTCAATTTGCATTTTTCTTTTTATCTCTCATACTTTCGTCTCTTCTCACCTCGTCAAAATCTGCGATGATCTCATTGAGCAGCCTGAGACACTCCACTCCCTCGTTGTTCGCCTCCAGCTCCACGTAAAACTCAGAAAAGTTGCTGATGGAGGCAAACATGACAGCGACGCACTCACATGACTGGTAGTACAACTCGTCATTCCGACGCTCCCGTGCAAGAAAGTGGGCGGCTACGTCCTTGGGCAAGATGTTGTGGAGCAGGCGCCGGTTGTACGCCTGAAGCTCCTCCATCTCCTCCTTCTCTTCTGTGGCCTGAGGAGGGATGGGGAGAGATGAGGTAGCTTGTGCATGATGGCTCAGTGTTTCACTGTCCTGACTTTGGGACACTTGAATAGAACGGAGCCATTTTAAATTTTACTACCAACCCTGTGCTTTTAAGATAAGATAAGATAAGATAAGATAAGATAAGATAAGATAATCCTTTATTAGTCCCGCAGCGGGGAAATTTGCAGGATTACAGCAGCATAGGGTAAAGTGCACACAAGAGACATAGTAAAAGAAAAACAAGATAAGAATAAAATGCAATAAAAAACAGTAAAATCCACAATAATTGAAATATTATATGTACAGACAGAATAACTATTATAACTATAATTGCACGTTGAATTTGTATTGCACAGGTTTTTAGTGTCATGTGGTCTGCTGGGAGCAGAGTTGGTTGTGCAACCTGGCAGCAGCAGGAAGGAAGGACCTGCGGTACCTCTCCTTCGCACACCGGGGGTGAAGCAGCCGGTGGCTAAAGGAGCTGCACAGAGCTGCCAGGGTGTCCCGCATGGGGTGGGAGGTGTTGTTCATCAGGGATGATAGCTTGGCCATCATCCTCCTGTCTCCCACTACTTCCACCGTATCCAGTGGACACCCCAGCACACTGCTGGCCTTCCTGACAAGCTTGTTCAGTCTCTTCCTGTCGGCTGCTGAGATGCTGCTGCTCCAGCAGACCACTGCATAAAAAATGGCTGATGCCACCACAGAGTCGAAGAAGGTCCTCAGGAGTGCTCCCTGCACTCCAAAGGACCTTAGTCTCCTCAGCAGATAGAGTCTGCTCTGACCTTTTTTGTAAAGTGCCTTTGAATGATTAGTCCAGTCCAGTTTATTGTTCAAGTGAACACCCAGGTACTTATAAGATTTCACAATCTCAATGTCCTGTCCCTGGATGTTCACTGGTTCCGGAGGACAGTGTTTACCCCGGCGGAAGTCCACCACCAGCTCTTTGGTTTTACCAGAGTTGATCTGGAGGCGGTTCCGCCGGCACCATCCTATGAAGTCCTGGTTCAGTTCTCTGTATTCCCTCTCATCGCCGGCGGAGATGAGGCCGACAACTGCAGAGTCGTCAGAGAACTTTTGCAGGTGGCAGGTAGCAGAGTTATATTTGAAGTCCGATGTGTATATGGAGAAGACTATGAACAGTCAAAATATCTGCTCTGAAAAATGCCTTTTTGTGAGTTCAAATAAAAGTAGCTTCAGTTGTGTTTCTGTGACGCACATTGAAATTTAATTTAACTTAGTTTTAAGTTTAAGTTTAATTTACCTGCAGCTTCCAGAGGAAGTCAAGGCGTGCGGTAGACTCCACTTGCTGGCCGTGCAAGTAGAGAGCCAGAACAAACACCGTCAGGATAACAGGGGTCATGACCTTTAAGGATACCTTGGTCACGCTCTCCAGGCTGAGGAGAAAAAGAGGAGTTGACAGGAAACATGAACGTATGTCTTGCATTGGAGTAAAATGTATGCAACCTGACACATACTTTAACATTCGCCAAATGAAAGCTACTCACCACTGTTCTGCAGTTTCATTGAAACCAGGCCTTGAAAAAGAGAAAAGAAAAGAGAAAGTCATGTCCAGAAAGCATATGAGTCACTGTAATTGGGCAGTACAAAATAAGAAGAATACAACTTACTGTTGTAGGGAATCATTAACAGGTGATAATTGCCTGAGGAAAGAAATTTAGAACATATTCAAAAATAGGAATAGAGCCCAACTGGTACATGAGAAAGTAGGTCTTTTACCATCTAAACCTTATCGTATCAAAGTAGGCCATGTCCAAACTAAACCACAATATTGTGACACAGGAACTGAACCAATCAGTTTAAAAATGTAGGAAAGAGTGAGTGTACTGTATGTTATTGTATGTGTGTGTGTTTCTAGCAGGGGACTCACAGGGTGTTGGCGATGACCAGCAGGTCTGCGTTGTCAAACAAGGCCACCTGAGGCCACTCCACCAGCAGGAGGAAAGTGAGCTGGATGAGCAGCATCAGAGCCAGCTTCCCTATGCTGCTGATGTGGAGGAACACGGAGCAGGCCAGCAGGGTCAGCAGGACACTGTAGCTGAAATACTGCAGCAGAGAGGAGACAGCCAGGGAAGAGGAGGAAGGTTAGGTGGATATTCAAACATACTTTTCATGCACACAGAGAAATACGCATAGGCATTTGTCTGAACACACAGACAACATAAACACACACAGGCTAAAATGTTACGGGACTGACCTCGGGGAAATGGCAGGGCATGGCCTGGCTGGAACACAGAGTCAACCCGTCCTCTGCTGTCTTGGTCAGGTTGTGCAGCAGGCAGAGAGTTACCGATGTGTTCAGCTCGTTGGCCACGCAGTCCTGCAGACTCTCTCTGCTGCAGGTAAACTGGCAGGAAAGGACAACGAAGTCTGTCATTTAACTGTCAGCCAATAAAGATGAAACAGCAAGAGACACATACACACATGCTGCAAACAGAAAGCCACTATTATAAAACATAAAACATTTCAGTAAACACTGTATCAGACAGTGTTCATGCTAGAAATATTTGTAATTTCTGGTCATTTAAAATATTTTGACATGGAATATCAAATGCCTTCGATTTAGCTTATAATATAGGTATTCATATAATATAAGATTTACAACGCTAAACTGTTACATTACATACATGACATCTTCTTTTCTAAACCGTAGTCACAGCATAGCTTCCGAGGGTAACAATTTTGTACATACCATTGTTAAATAAGTAAATTTGATGTTTGATTGATGAGGTTTCAGAATTGATAATTGATATTAATCTCTCCATGACTTTTCTTGGTCATGGCATTTGTATTGGCGTATAAAGTTGTGCTAGCATTAAACATCTAGTTTTAATCTACGCATACACAAATGTTGGTAAACATGAAAAAAAGTTGATGGTTAATAATAGACTTATTTCTACTACCCCATCTGTCACAGTGACTAATTATAGCTCCCCCCCCCCTTAGGCAAAGCAGTCTAATTTTAAAAATGCCAGCTTGGTGCAGATTCTTGGAGACCTCTTGAAAATCTGATATGAAGTGATTCATGGAAAGAGAGACAAATGGAAGTGAGGCAGTTACATAGACTCTTCCATGATGTCATTTATGGGGGACAACTTGAAACAACAAGTCACAACTGTTACATGAAACAAAAATAACAAAATGAAGAGCTGTAGTCCCTACCATGTTAGCAAAGGAGGAAATGAAGAGGAGGAGGATGGTGAAGACGCCAACCAGTGTGCTGTTTGCACGAGACTGGACTATTTTCTTGGTTACAGTCTGCAAGGCAGCTGGGAAGAGCTTGAATACAGACGGCAAGGAGAAGATCAGATAAGAGAGAGTTAATACCATTAGTGACGCTGGCTGAAGACATATGATAATGACTCTTATCTGAAGACATCTGCTTGAGCAATCATATAGAGGAGAGGGCCTTTGTTTCTTACTTTGATGCAGGAGTAGATGGCACAGATGAAGAGGATGTTGGTGAGGATGATGAAGATACTGATGTAAAGACCGAGCATAAGTGTCGTTCTGCGGAAGAGAAGAAAACAGGCTGGTTAGGATGTAAAACTCTCATTAACTCCTCATAAACTAATCAAGAGCACATTTCCTGTCCACAGTGCAGAATAACTGGGAAAGGCAACTTATCAGAAAGAGCTACTTACTTTGGGAAAATGATGATCTGAATGAAACAGATGAAACAGAAAACAAGGAGTGTGCAGGCCACATATCCCCCAAAACGATCATCAACCTTTTTGGAGTACTGAAAATAGAAAATCAATGAGAAATAAGTTTCCGTGTAGCTCAATTATTACAGCGGGAACTCTCAGTTTATTTGACAAGGAATTTGGGTGAATTTTGAACCAACTCTGATTAAATAGCAACCTTTTTCTCCAGTTCTTCGGTCTGAAAGGTGAGGAGGAACTTCTTGACATGATCCTTCCTCAGCTGGTCGATGCTGCGCGCGTCGATGGCCCGACCAAGAAACTCATCCACCTCATCCTCAGGGTTCAGGGCCTCCTGAGCGCAGCGGCTATGAGGTAGATGGAACAATAGGTCAGTGTGTGCGTTTGTGTCTGCGTGCATGAGTTGGCCTATGCTGTGACAGGCAGGATGACTCAGAGCTAATATGGCATTAGTGCTGGGTTGAATCTGACTGTATAAAACCAACAGTGGGCTCTAAAGTTAGACCGCTACAGTGACAGTCTGCCAGTCAACCGCTAATAACCAAAGCCCCCCTGATAACAAAAACTGGAGCCAAAACACTCACTTGTCTTTGCTGGATGCTTCATCAATGCCCTGAGAAAAACAAAAACACAGAGTGAAAATGTGACTAAAGAGCAATGAAAGTGCAGGAAAGAGAGAGATTATCGTGTAGCCACAGTACAAGTGAAAAATAGACGGAGAGACTCAGACATCTGCACAGCTAATCCCTGAGAGCCAGACTGATGTTTTAATTAATGCTCGGAGGCTTCAAATTACACCCTCTTTGCCCCTAGGGCTCAAACCCTCTGAGATAGGGAGGACAAAAGGAGGAGGAGAGGGGAAAAGAGTAAAAAACACAAGGAAATGAGACTTTGAGCGTAAAGAGAGGGAGGATATGAAAGAGAGTGAGGAAGAGAAATGTCTGCAGCTGCAGCCTCATCAGATTCAGTCGTATGTGATGGACTGGGAATCCCTGGGAGCCCTGTTGTAACTCCTGTTTGTTTGACGGGCACAGATCAATACTTCTCACATTCCCATCGTCTCCTTTAGGCTTTATACAGTTCAGTACACATTTGTTACCTTCAGGCACTTCAATTCATATTTATAGAGTATTTAGACTACACAGCCATGTTGGCAGCATTTAAATGTAAAGCACATTGACTTTTTCTGTGATTAAATGCATTCTATAGATAAAGTTCCCCTGCTTTGCCTTGCATTTAGGATCGGTTACTAACAATAATAATGCTAACATACTGATGCTATACTGGAATACTGTTAACCCTGCTCACCATCTTAGTTTAGTGTGTAAGCATGCTAACATTTGCTTATTAGTGTGTATGTAAATGTGAAATAATATTGTGACCCTAAGAAATTGAAGGAAGAGTTAAAAAGGACAGAAGAGTTGTTGTTGAACGCTACATAAAGTTTCATAAAAGGTTATCTTCGACTCCTGTGGTATTCTGTACAGTTATCTAACAGAAGAGCGAAGGAACATTGACAATGAGAATGTCATTAGTTTTGTAAGTATTTGGTTGTAAATCAAAAGTATTAGACAGGCTAAAATGTTCGTCTGTGCAGGAAGTTTTCGGAGAGCTATATTTAATAAACAAAACAAATAGCCTAAATTATGAAAATAATATATAACTGTTATTAAGTCATATTTTTGGCACTTTACCACAAATGATCGTGACAAAATTTGCCGATGGGCTCAAACACTGGAATTACGTGTATATAATCATCAGCATTAGCTATGGAAGAAAAAACACACACGTATCGTGTTCATTACACAAAGTAAAAAATAGAAGATAAATTGACTTCATGTACGGACCAATTTTGGCCAGATGATGGTGCTAGAGGAAACCCTACAGAATCACTAAAGTTATTACGGTTCATCATGTGGGGGACATGAATGTCTGTACCCAATTTCAGACAGATACTGCCATCCTTAGAGCCATGCGTAACAACATTTTTCTTTTTCTGTTGTCAGAGATTCTATGAGAAAAAAAGAAGTTGGTATGAAGTATATTGATGGAAAGTTGGAAAGACTTCTGCCCTAACAACAGGCCTGTGACCCTTAAATGACTGTATAAGAGAAAACATTAACAGCTACTTTGATGACATAATTAGATATATATAATTATATTCCTAATTATATTTATGATTTGACTTCAGAGAGTGGAAAAGATGACACAGGAAATCAGATTTAGACAAGAAGAACAGGTGCCATGTGCTCAGCTAAGTGCTCCCTGAGTGCATCTCACCATCTGCCTGAAGACTTTGGACTCCTTGGTTCTGGAGAAGGATCTGTCAGGCACCCAGCGTGGCATCAACCCGTCTACAGAATTTGCACGTGCCCGCTGCATCTTGGCCATCATGGCTTTCTCCTCTTTCTGGAAGTGAAGAAACCCCACTAGAGTAAAGGCTTTGACAAACAAGGACTTCTATGCCAGGTGACGAGACATTATATTGTTTGTGTGAAATATGGCACTAGTGTGAAGTTCTGAGGATGTCAAGCAGGTGATCAAGGATGTGTGTGTGTGTGTGTGTGTGTGTGTGTGTGTGTGTGTGTGTGTGTGTGTGTGTGTGTGTGTGTGTGTGTGTGTGTGTGTGTGTGTGTGTGTGTACTAACCCTCTTCTGGCTGCAGCCCAGCACCAAGAAGGTTTCAATGTTGTTCTTCTTCACATAAGCATTCCTCTCTCCTCCGAATCCCGGCTCCACCTCGTAGTCCTCGTTCAGATACTGTAGTGTGGCTTTTGTGATGTGGATCCGCCTACACACACACACAAACACATGCGCATGCACACAAACACCCAGTGTGTAAGAAATAAAACATGCTATGAAAGAATATGCCAGTGCAATAGGAGGTGGAGTAGGAGGGGCTTACCCTGCCTTCCCCCGGCCTCCATTTGGTTGGCGAGAGTCACATCGTTGGACCAGACGTCAAACTGCCACTTGCGTAGGCCCAGCACCCCACAGTGAACGCGCCCGCTGTGGATGCCCACCCGCATGTTCACATTAACACCCGTCACCTCTCTCACCAGCCTGCAGAGACAGACACACAGACACACACAGACACACACAGACACACACACACACACACACACACACACACACACACACACACACACACACACACACACACACACACACACACACACACACACACACACACACACACACACACACACACACACACAATTGTAAAAAATAGTGTCACCTTCGGGCTATACAGCGTCTCTTCTGTTCTCCCATGTGATATAATCAAAGCAGGAAATCTCAACTCAACCTTCACTGGATCATACTACAGGACTGTAAGGATGTGTGTGTTGTCGTTTTGAGTGTTTGCATTAAGGTGTGTTTGACTCACGAGATGGCCTCAATCATGTCCACTCCCATCTCCACACAGCAGTGGGCGTGGTCAGCCCGGGGCTCGGGCAGCCCGGACACACAGTAGTAACAATCCCCTAGGATTTTAATACGCAGACAGTGGTTCTCCTGTGCAGCAAAGACACACCCATAAAATATTAGGCCTTCAATTATGGCTAATATACAGCATGCTCATACCAAATATAGAGCTTTTCATATATCATTTAGATGGCTCATCAGTCTCAGCGTATTGCTGTTTTACACAATGCTTAGGTAAACACCCCCACTCTGGTATATCATGTTGGCTCTATCATACTAACAGCGAAGGCAACAGACTGTAAAGTTACATAAGCAACTGTGCCGCAAAGTTCTGCTGCGAAAATGGCGGCGGCAGGTTGTCGGCGCTTACCGAGGCCAGCTTGTCAAAGCGGGCGAACAGCTCGTTCAGCGTCATGACCAGCTCCTGCGCCGTGCATTGAGATGCCAGGCTGGTGAAGCCCTCGATGTCTGCAAACAGTATGCTGCAAGAGAGGTGATGGAGGTAGGTAGAGAGGGAGAGGTTGAGGGTCATCAAAACAGACAGAGGGGAAATGAAAGACAAACGATACAGAGAATGAGATCAATCAATAAAGTATGGAATTGGTTAGCATGGTCTAGCGCCTCCCTTCATCATCACTGTCCAGCTGCCATGTGAGCAGGGGAGGGAGAGAGGCAGACATTTGTTCAGCTCTGGCTCTCATCATCTAGGCCAATGGAGGTCACCTTCTCCCGCCTGTCCCTTTGAGAACACCCCCCCGTCCCCCCCGTCCCCCTGTCTGCATGCCGTTCATTGCTAACTTTTGATGTAAGAAAAACGAGGATAAACAACACCACGGACATTCTGAGTTCCAGTTGAGGACGACAGTTGGCACTGTTGGTCCCGTGAGGTCACCCATTTAGGGAGAACTGGCCCTTAATTACAGCAGTCTTGAGCCTACCTGGATTTCCCACCCTGACCAAGGCTGTGAGCCAGAATATCATCTTTAAAAAGGACAGTCCACACAAATTACACAACAAACAAACATATTTTCTCACTCCTTACTCACTTACTCCTAGTGTTATCTAGCCATGCATCAGATGTGGTTTTTGGCATGCTGTTCTTTGTTTTATTTATCCAAGTTTTGAGATATTAAAACAGTCTCCACTTGAACTATTTTCTACAGTAAAATTAGAGCCAAAGAAAACTGACTTTGTGATCTGGGGATTGTAAACAGTGAAGTATTCCTGGAGAGAGATGTAGCATGTTATTGCTGATATTGTGATTATTCAATTATGTGACCACCATACAAAAATGAATAAAAATATGGTTGTCTGGTATAGAGGTTTCACAAAATGACCTGTGCATTATATTGTGACAAAGACAGCAGGTTTTAAACTTTGATAATGGACTGCTCCTGTAAGTTTACACCTTAGTAGAGCAGCTGCAACTGCAACATATTATTCCATTAAGTGCATCACCTGCACCTATTTGGGTCACCTCTAACATGATATTGCTGCTGCAACCTCCTTTCATAGTCCCCTACCACCATCCCCACCACAACATGAACAGCAGCAGCTGGGATCAACGCTGGGCTAATAGATAGATTGTGAGTTTCAATCACCTGTTAAGTACTGAGTTATTCCCACCCGGGAGGGGAAATCCAGTGGCGAGGGCTGAGACAGGGGGCCAGCAAACTTGAGGTCTGCCTCCTATCGTTTGCTACAGAAAGCACAGCCGTGTGCCCAAGTCAATGTCGTTAATGCAGCCCGGTGCTGTCAGTGTCAATAAACAACAACATGCATAATACATGCTGTCAGGGAAATAGCTGTTGGAGTGACTCTGTAACTGACACATCAGTCAGCAGAGTGAGGTCAAAGCCACTGGTGCTAGCAGTGACAGCAAAGTCGACAAGCTCTCCGACATCTTCCTGAGTTTGTGTTGGCGCACTTACGTGCAAGCATGTACGTGTATCTAACTGTATTTACCTAACATTGTCGTGCTTCTGGATGTAGATCTTGTGAAACATCATATCTTCCTTCTTGGCATTGATATCAGCCTTCATCTCCATGGCAACGTGCCTTGGCAGCACTGACAGCAGTAGGCGCTCCTAATAGAAAAAGAGAGAGAGAATAGAGAAATTAAAGAGAGAATGACAGAGAGAGAGAGCCCATTCATTTCATCGGTTTCTACTGTTAAGAATGCTCAATGAGTCACCCTGCCTCGTTGGCATCTGCGTGGGAACGTGTTAGTTAAACAGCGAGGAGTGTAGATACGCGTTATACTTGAGCATATTGTTGACCTCAAAAGCGGACACCAAAAAAATTAGACTGGAAAATGGAGACACCCATTTGTTGCTCTTTTTCATCCGTGCATGTGCTTAGTTTTCCTCCAGGACACGGGTACGACTGACTCACTTATTTGCTTGGATATGCATCCGTGTGTATATATATGTGTACATATGTGTACCTGCTGCTGGTTTTCTCTCTGCAGGTGCAGTCTGGCCTGGATATATCCTCTCGTCTCCTGGAAGGCTTGTCTCTGAGAGACCTCAGCAGGGTAGTGGGTACAGATCCCGATCATGTTAGTGCACAGGAAGATCAGCACGTTGGCACTAATCTGATAACACACAGAAAAAATGACAGAGGGCGTGAAATGCATGCATATGTCACATCACAGGAATACAGTGAACTCTGCCTGACTTGGGTGAGGTCAATAAATGAAAATTGATAACACTCTGTGTCATAGAATTTACTGCAAGGATAAGAATTCCTCAAACGTCTGAGGGGCCATTAGATGTGATCTGGTTAAATATCATGTGGGTGGCCTCGCAGTTTCTCTGCAAGAAGACATTTTGAGCTCTGAACGGCAGATAGGAACCCCAGAGGGTTGGATGTTATGCATGACTGGGGACACGTGACATGTGTCACTCCAGTTTTTGTTCTACTTGAGCTTAAAGTTTATATTGTCTTTAATTGTGTGTACATGTAATCCATTCAAAAGGAAAAAAGTAAATGAAATTTGGATGTTGTATAAAGTTATCTCTGTGGGGTCATCAACCTTAAAAACGTTCCTCTGCTGTTTGTCTGTTAATGATTTCTCTTCTCCCTAGTCCACAGCCAAGACTGAACATCAGGACCTCCCCTCAGCTAAGAAATACACAGACATGCACGCACACACACACACACACACACACACACACACACACACACACACACACACACATACGTCCGCTCCATGTTCGGAAACACACTCCAGCCTGGGAAAGTCACTTGACCCATGACCAGAGCACAGAGTGCTTCCTCTGAAGATGATATCATCAATAATGAGAAAAAGACATGCAGGCAAAGCACACACATGGAGGCAGAATTTTAATCAGTCTTAATAACAACATCATGACTAAACTGGAGGACATGAAAAATGTCATCACCAGAACCAGGACTTCTGAGCCATGGCTGGTATGTTGCCAAACCAGAGTGTGTTTGTGTGCGTGTCTGTAAGTTTATGACAAAGACGGCGGAGGAGAGATGGAGAACTGCAGATATCGTGATGATTATCACTATACATACGCTGAATATTTTCATGAATGTGTTATTGGCCTTTTAAAAAAAGAGGAGTATTAAACTACTAACTTAGCATTTACACATTGATTAAAACGAAGAAAGACTAAAACAAACATGTAGAGTGATGGCAGGCTTTGCGCTGTGGTCCTGAGATGAGATTTACACTGTACACACAAGAACTCGCCCTTTGTTGTCACAACAAGACAGAGACAATCTAACAACCTGCTCTTGAAACACAACACCGTTTCCACAGGACAGCGCCAGGCAAATTCCACTGTTTATTCAAAGAGAGTCGTTGGTAGCTTCCTATCCCATCTGAAAATAAATGGTCAAACTAGATTAGAAGCGCACAAACATGCTTTTGATGTAGTGCATTAATACCAATCCCTGATGTAGCTGATGCAGGCAAAGAGCAACAACATTATTCAAGAACTAACAACAAAGCATCCAAAATTTATCCTCATTTTTTATTTCTGAGTGATATCGATGCGTCCAGGTTCCCTCAAACAGGTTTGTAGGGAAGACCAAGAAGGACTTTTTTTTTTTTTTTTTTTTACTTGATGCAGGATGACAGAGAATGGTTGATGCCAACTGTCAGTCAACATTCAAAGATTCAGATCAAAGCTGTAGAGAAGTTTGAGACACCTCATCATCAGGATATCGAAGATCAGGTGTGAGGACCTACAAAGAATCTCCACTCTTGTTTTCTACATGACTGGCTGAGCAATTGTTCTCTAAGTGCAACATTGAATTTGTGCCGCACTGTCGCTCAATGAGTGATTAGCCTGTTGTGTTCATTAATCATTGAGAGGCCAGAGCTTCCTGATAAGCCCTGCATCGTAATGTTACAGATCACCAACGGCGACCTGACACTCCAGTCTTGAAGGGCCCTGATATAACCTGATTTTATTAATCCAAAACAGATGGCTCTGAACAGAGCGAGCAAGATAACTTACTTAAGTTGCCTGTCTGAGATACAGGGCCACCTGCAGTTCCCAGGACCACACTTTTTAGCAATGCACTCAATTCGCATTCGGCTAATTCAGCATCCCATGTGAGTGCGCTCACATTTCAATCCAAGTTAAGACATACCCGTCAAGCTGATTTTGATAATTTGGCAACAAACATGCCGTGTGCTTAAATGCAGCATTGGAATTCCCACATTCAGGATTTAGTGTGTCTTTGTTGAACAGACAAACACACAATAGTGCAGTGATAGCATGAATACACATTTATTAAAAAATGTGATGCAGAATTTATTGAAACCTTGCAAAAGCCCCCAAATATCAGCAGATATGGTGCGTTCAGGGTGAGCATTATTAGAGCTGAACAACAATTGACAGACTAAATCTTGAATGATAGCTCAATATAACAGCCTGGGGGCTCCGAATAGGTGAAACTAAAGTGTGTGGAAACATGATGAGCAATAATTTTGTTCGTGCAAAGTTATGCTTAGTCACCACACGGTCTGGAGATTAGAAGCAGAAGCATTCACAGAGGCTTTTGAATAAATATAACGTGTGTGTGTGTGTGTGTGTGTGTGTGTGTGTGTGTGTGTGTGTGTGTGTGTGTGTGTGTGTGTGTTTTGGACTGGCAGCTCTTTGATCCAGAAGCTTGTTGTGTCTGTTGCCGCACTTATATCACCCAGGCCTGCAAATCCGACACAGACCCACAGCAGCTCTGACACTTCCCCTCTCCAAACAGTAATGTGTTGTAAAGAGAAAAGTAGAAGCTTCTCTTCATTAGCAAACTGCTACTCTCTTCATAACCACTAAGCTGGACTTAAGCGTTTCTCCCACTGATGTCTCCTGACCATTCTTCCTCCAGACTTTTGGCTCTCAAAGACGAGGCTCGCTCGACATTTACTTAAGCAGGAACCTCTTGGCGGTGAAGTTAAAAGGAGTCCAAACATTGGCTTATAAGGTGCGGCTCCCGGCAAGGTGCTTTATAAAGTAAGGCAGACGGATAACGTGTTAAAGAACAAATGGCAGAAAGGGATGGAAAGATTTTGGCTTGGCAAACACACAGGATATTCATTCTGTCTTTAATAATATCCCACTGGACAATTCCCTCACGCACATGCATGCTGGAATGTACATGAGCTCAAATCAAGTTTTCACACCAAGGTCCATTCATTCAAAGGCAAAACTAATGCCCCAACTGATGTTTTGTCTTGATCAGTAAGAGATGTTTCCATGACTTGTCCACCTGCGGCATTGTGGTAAGTGTACAAGTGTTTATTTTACTCTTTAGAAGGTTCAGGGAAGGTTGGACTTATAACCACAAATACAACAACTGTCACTTATTGAATAAAAGCTTTGTCCACGTAATCAATGTTTGGATTTGTCCAGGCATAATCAAAAAGGCCTGCAACAGAAGATAAGTTCATATATCCCACAAACCCTGAGCTCCAGTAAAGCTGAAGTTTAAACTTTAAAAGGCCAGAGTGCTACATCCCATAAGTCAACACACTGGTTCTTGGGACCCGGACTGCTGTTGACATGGGGGCTACTCTCCAGCACATGGCCTTTGATAGGCATCTGGAGCATTTTAAAAGTCTTACAGAGATTAATGTCAAAGCCCGTCATACACTGCTGATCACAGCCTGAAAAGATAACATGTTGTACCAGAGAGGTAAAAATAGACAATACTATGAGACTTTTATGCTTTACTCAGGATCTAATCAGGGGTTACTACAATGTGTAATTACTGACACAAGAAAGAAGCCATGCCTTATAAAGATATATGTTGCAGAGGAGTGGGGGTGTTTGTCTTTGCCATCTTGGGTCCCTGCCATCTGGAATCAGAGCTTTGTTTTTTGTCATGGCTTGGGCCAAACCAAAATTGGTCTCAGGCGACCAGTGAGGCCACGGGGTAATCTTTCTGAAACGCTGTAGCAAATTCCGCGAAGCTAAATAGAGCTGGACCCGGGCCGCACATCTGTCAGAGAAAACAGATCCCGAATTAATACTTGCACACAACCGTTGTCCAAACATGAGGAAAAATATCTCCCGGCGATCCCTGACTTAAACAAACTGCAAACAACAACTCAAACCCACTCCACTTTTCTAATTTGACCAACCAAAAGATTAAATTGCTCATTTATCCTTCTTGTTCAATGCCCCGACCTTCAATTTTCTCTTTACTGGCTTGAGTTCAACAGTTCCAATGAGGACAACATGCATCTGGCTGGCCATGATTTCCCAACTTTTTCTGAACCTGTAGAGCCTGAAGAAAGCAATCGATAAAGATCTAACAGTACAGAGGACTTACTGGTCTCAGAGAAAAAAAAGAACGACAGCGAAAAGAGGGGAAAGACTTTTGGGAAAAACTGCTCACAGATATAACAGTTTCTTTGTTGTCATTTCAGAGCTTTGAACAGGGCGGCTCCCTAAAACAAAGCAGCAGGGTCATATGAACCGACATTTAAGCCGCCTTGTGCTTTTTTGTGGCTTACTTCATTTGGCTGAATTATACCATCCTGGGTTTAGGTCTAAGGACATTATCAATTGTCCCTCAATCCTTGTTTTTCCTGGTCTCTGTGAACTAGAGGGACGGCCACAAAATAGTCTTACATGAAATGAGTGTACAACCTCAAGTTTTCAAGGCATATATTTTACGTGTCTTAATGCTGCAGCTTCAGCCAATGTTCATTCTGTTTTAACTTTAGGGCTGCAAATTAAAATTAGGTTTACTAATCAATGAAATGCTTTGTATTGATAAATGCATAAATAAGTGTAAAATAGTGAAAACTGTTACTCACAAGGAAGCCCTAAAAGCTTGTTTTTGTTCGATTAAAATTATTTTTAAACAGTCATACAGTGAGACATAGAAAAGCAGCAAATCCTCACTTTTGAGAAGCTGGAGTCAGTAATATTTAGCTTTAGCTATATATATATATATATATATATATATATATATATATATATATATATATACACAAATACATATATGGATGGATGTATAGATGGATAGATAGATAGACAGATAGATAGACAGACAGATAGATAGATGAATGTTTTCATATAGAAACAGTATAGATTATCGTATTACTATAGTCAAATATTAAAGTAGCAATAGCAGTATCACTAGGAGCATAAGCAACAGTACCAACAGGTGTCCACTGTGTCTATATTTCCTCATTTGAATTATGAGACAATAGGGTGAACTGATTTCATAAACACATATTACTATTTAACGCTCCATTGTTTTGTTGAGTTTCAGAGATAGACTGTGCTGATAACCGTGTCTGTTTGTCAGTGGTCTTGGCTGCTCAGTGGTCCAGGGTCAGCTTGGCTCCAAAGACAGAGGAGGGAGGGAGGGGGAGGAGTGGGCAGGGCTGGACACAACACTCTCCTCCCAGCTGTGTCCTCACTAACCCCTCACTTCCTGCCCACTCACACCCTCGCAGGCACAGCTGCAATTACAGCACGGCGGCTGCGTGAACACAAGATTTGGTTAATTAGCCTAACAAATCAACCAGCCCCATTCACTCCCCTGTTGGCTGCTCTCACTGATTTGAACTCTGTGAGGGAGTCCAGACCTTGAACTGTGTGACTGTGAGCTAAACATGCAGGAATTCCCATTACAGCTGGCTTTGCCTCCATCTCCTTTAAAGCACAAAGCACGACACAAACCCAAGGCCACCATTTAGCTTCGACAGAGACCGATGTAACAGATAACTCCAAAAAGGGAAAATGTCTGCTGGTGACTACATGGTACCACATTTGTTCAGCGCTAGAGCATGTTTTTTCTCTTCTTTTAGGCAGAGTGTCTTTAAATACTGAGTAACAGAATTAAGAGCAGGAGCATTAAGCTACGTTAAATGAGATAGTGTGTGTGGGCCAGATGCCGGAGCTCTAATAAAAACATACAAGAGTTTGGTTTCAATGTGCAGTTATATAAGCATCTCCTAACATTCACTACTCTGTGTTATCTACTGTCCATCCCTGTTCCAACTCTCCAACCATACACAATATTGACTTTTACTACAAAACATACAGATCAATACAGGTACAAGAACAGCAGGTTATAGTTTAAACAGCAGAAACGAGAGCAGTTGCTTTAACTCAAGTTTTGGCATTCCGTGAGCTGCTCGGTCAAGGATGAGCTGAAACTAAACTCATGCATGCAACACATCCACCTGCCGGGCAATCTTAAGGAAATCTCGCATGTGACAAGTGTGTGAAGCCTGATCAGCAGCGTTCCATAGAAATAAAAGCATGGGTGTTGAGTTTCAACCTATGGTTTGAAAACTACAAGCTGAACTGCTACTGTATATGTCTCCATGTTCTGGCCGTTTATGATGCATGTTCTGCTGATCACCTCTGCTCAGCCCTTACTGTTCTATACATACAAAAAACAAAGGGGAAATGTGATTTAGGCATATTAACTCTACTGACTCTAGCAGCTATGGCTCTTCCTAACAACATTACGGTGCTTGTGATGCCAAATAAAGAAAACAGTACCGTCTTTCTTCCACCTTAAATGGAAAGGGCTTTTATTTTCTTTACTTTCGAGGAGGGAGCGTGACACATGACAACACAAAGACAATACACTTTCTGAGCTTTCACCACACTTCATTGGGAGGATCCTGTGGAGGCACGAGACGGAGGATAACTTCCTTTGGATTAACCCTGAGTGTGTGCAATTACATCATGAGACCCGGGTCTTGTTATTGTATCTGACATCATTCACTGAAAATGTGAGTAAGACATGCTGTGAGACACCGAGGCTCGATGCTTTAAAACAGGAGAAACTGTCTACAGTGACTGGACCAAATCATTAGGATGATCTGCTCTTTGCATCTAAGAAGCAGGTCAGGTGAAAGACAAAGAGGCTGAGCGGGTTAAAGAAGGTCTATAATGTCTTTGACAATAGAGACATGGGTTGTTCACAGTGGTGTGCATTTCATAGCCGGAAGGTGGTTGCGCACTGATAGTGAACATGTTCGTTAATTACTATCCAGTAATGCATGCTCACACCAGCCCGACATATGTTGAAGCTGTTTTAACGGTGTAACTGTAACTGGGATAGTGGTATAACAAGACAGTTGGCAAGTGTGACACATGGTGACCTTTGACAGAGAGCCATTCACCTTCCTGCCAGCGGCACTGGGATAGGGTGCACTATGCTCAAAAGGATCCAGAGTAAAACTGCCCTTAAAAGCCTCGGGCTCGCATGCCACACAGATGAACATTTAACACTGCTAATGGATTCCTAATATATATCTCTTGGCTGTCCGCCATGGTAGTGCTAAATCCATGTATTTACTTTTGCAGAGAGCCAAATGTTAGTAAAGCATGAGCTGTTATTAGAAGCTTGCACTTCCTCATCCCAGACTTGCACAGCTATTATTAGTCCGGCTATTATTTGCCTTATCATTGGCTGTATTTTAGGAGCAATATTTCGCTTATCGCTAATCATAATTGCTCCCAAAGATGGTGGTGGAAGATATCCAGGTTTGTATTATTGCCTCTGGTTGAAATATAATAACTAGATGAGACACAAGCCCTCTCTCTCTCTCTCTCTCTCTCTCTCTGACAGGGTGTGGGGCTGGGAGTACAGGGGGGATCTATTATTTGAGCCAGTGCATTGTTTGGCACCCACAGCACCTGATGATGAGTTCTCACCATTTGACAGCAGCCAAGTGAGCTCGTCTGATCCATGCAGTCTCACGCAGACAGACACAGATCACACACTCCACTTCTCCTGGCCTGTCTGTGTGCATAATATGTGTACACTGGACACCGGATACGCTAAATATAAATAGGGCTGGGTATCAAACTTTAATACTTTGGGTGCTGACCAAATATGTCTCTAGAATCACGTATTAAACGTATGAGCGTCAAGTATTAAATGTTTTACTCGTAGTCTTGTCCTGCTTATTGTTAGATCAAATACAGTATATCCTCAGAATCAGAAAACATCACAAAATCGTATTTAATCTAATTCAGCTAAATTTCGTTCTTTATTATTGCTTAAGAGATCAAAACAAAGGATTTCGTTTTTTATTCTTCAAACTATCAGTCAAAACACTATCAGTGCCGAAGATCAGGTATAAAATAATGAGACCTAGTCGAAAAAATAAGCTAGTGTTAATTACTGTACTTTCGAATAAAACATCATAAATAATTGCATAACGGGTTAAGGTAGGCTGTGTGGGTTGCTTTAAGGTTATCCTTAGGTAACACTTTTGTTGTGGCCTAAATGCATTATGTATGCCCCGGCCCTGCCTGTGACATTTCATTGATTGGTATCTTTTTCCCCAGTGTTAAGCAGAGGGATCAGTATGTTTCCACTAGTCCCACATTCGTTGACCCCATAACAATCTGCCAGAAGAACAGGTTTTTCCTCTAGTGCCAGATCAGCACACAATAACAAACTACGGACTAGATGTAAGACTTTACTCTCATCTTGACCTGCCTGTGGATAGCTCACACTTTAGAGGACTACATTTATCATTTTGACTATCCGAATATATATCCTGCTGCACACAAAAGAACAACCTCAGTTTAGTTCCTTGATAATCCATGTATGACATATTGCACGGAGGTTGGTTATAAATTCTTTAAATGAAAACAATGGCACAGTAAATCACATAATCCCCTTTATGACATATAGGCGTATGGATGCACAGCTGTTGATACTTCACTTATAGAAATACATATATCAAAGCAAAACTTTGTTGTCCACAAGAGAGAATGACATAAGAAAAACATGAGGGACATGTGGTCTCACAGGGAAGCACTCTGAAGGCCAAAGGAATCTGTTTTGGACCATGTGATGTGTGTGTGTGTGTTCTGGCTCAACTCATACGTGTCTGACTGAGTGCCGCACGGCTGCAAAGGATGAGACAATCAGTCAGGTGACCGGATAAAAGTAGCCCAAAGCAAAGTGGACATTTTCTAGTGAGGAGGACTCTTTTAAATTTGGAGTTTGTGTGATGCCCTAAAATCTCACTTCATTGTGTTGTCTACTCCCCAGCCAACATGATGAGAATTCATTGGGTGTTAAAAAAGTCAGATGGCGATAATCTGAGGTTTGTTCATGCCTACACTAAAGGCTGCAAACAAAACCTCATGAAGCTACTGCAACACAAACTGCTGGCTCTGTTTGTGCCTTTATGTGCTTGAGTAAAGATTGGACGTGAGGATGTTGAGTGTTGCAAACAGAAATGTTGGGAAAAAAACAACACCACAACATACATTGACGTCACCAGTAGAATAATAGGAATATGGAAGCTTCTTACAATCAAAAGGCTGCAGGTTGTTAGCCAACTGTCAAAACTTAGAAAGTAAAGCAGCTTTCACAACATCAGCTGTCAGAGAAGCCAGCAGCAGACATTTTAAACCAGTTACAAGGATGAGGCATGCAAAATCCTGGTAAGCAGAAGAGAAGACCAGAGAAAACGTGAATTGACCCTTCTGTGGACATTTTGCAGCTACGGAGGGACTAAGTATCCATACAGTGTTTCCAACAACGTGAACCACTTTGCAGATATGTCTTCCACTTATCAGCAATATGACAACAAAAAGTGAAGACCATTGAAGTTGTTCAAAAGTAAATTATATAGATTACACAAGGTATATCTCATGGACAGAATAAATTAACTTTATTGATTAAATAGTTATTAGCGTTTATGTTGTAAAAAAAGACATGTCTTGACCTATATTGTGTATATTGAACTTCTAAACAACTATATATAACTTTATTGTTCAGAAGCTAAGGAAGTTAAGGACCATGCCGTTTCAACATCTGTATTGTGATTGAATGCATACATACATTATCCTCACATTATAGTTCTACTGTCATGACATTTGGATGAAGTGTAACGTTTTATACGGTAAGAGCAATCACTTCTAAGTCTTACGCCAATATTGACTTCATAAAGGATCCAAATTCCAGAAGATAGTTTTGAAGGAATTGCATGTTTCAAGAAGAGCCGTCAAAGATGAGCCAGCGAGTATTAAAATAAATTGTCGATGTTGAATGTTTTCTGTGAGGAAGAACAGGCCGCTTAGAAATGAAGCTTGACCGAAACAAGTAAAGAAAGCAGGCCACCTTTATGAGACTAATATGTTACTTCTAGGGCTGTAGTCAAGTCCACTTAGATCCAAGTCTGAGCAGCTCCGAGTCAAGACTGATTCCAAGAAAAGAAAACAGTGCCAATTCTAAAAAATCTAATGAAATGAAATATTATTGCACCATGTTCCAAGTCATGAATGTTCAATATCTTTCCACCAAAGGTGTGTATTCAGGGTGGTGGCTACCACTGAGGACGTGTGGGTAAGGACTCGAGTGAAGCCCTATTTAATCCTGTGTGAGTCAAAACCTTTCATTCACCAACTATAAAATTGAATGAGGTCCCTCTGAACCCTGTTCCTGTAGGATAGTAGAGGCACTTCAAATGAACAGCAGCGATGTAACTTGCTTCTTCCTGAGAGCAGTTGTACGTTCATCTCTCTATAGTTGTCAGAAGAGGCCCTTCAGAGCTCAGCGGGGGAACATGGAGATCTATGGAAACAATCCCCACGAGTAGAGGGAGCTCAATCTGAGCCCGTTGAGAAATAAAAGGCTACTCCATCTGACTGGGATTTTCTGAGAATTAAATCATGACTCAGAGAAAAAAAGAGAGAAAAGGGAAAAGACGGAGGAGCTCTTTTACAGCTGGGTGCGTCAGCCCAGCATTATTTCACACTCTCCATCCATGGCCGTCCCCTTTTCACCACTGTAACCCTCCACAAACCCCCCCAATGCCTCCCCTGCTTCATCGAGGAGGTCCCTCACAAAGACCCCTTTTGTCCTCGCCGTCATCGGTCTCACGTCTTCTCAGCGCTGATCCTGCATGAACATCTCCGTAGGGAAAATACAAATAGGGGAAAAACAAGTCTGGGACACAGAAACAACGGCTGGAGGATGATGAGGTCCCAGAAGAAGAAGAAACCAGCTTTCCCAGATCAGAGTCTGACCGCGTGACGACAGGAGCCACAGAGTTTGTGTGAGCCGACATGTTTGATACAGAGGGATGTGACAGATTGAATGGAGTCTTTCTGTATTCATAAAACTGCAAGAAGGTTGAAGCGAGATACCTGTTGAGACTGCTCTAATCTAAAAGAGTGAAAACAAAGAAATCAGCATGGGATTAATAATCCTCTTCATTTAATATGAGATTTTTCCACAGATGATATGGCTGCTAACAGCAAACATGACGTGTTTGCCTCAATCTATATTAAAAGCCGATGAGCCCCAGAGAGAGCGAGAGCTACCCATGTACCATCATTGATTGTTTAGAGAGCTGGAATGCACTGTGTTGGGGTCCAAGCCCGCAGGCAGGGCAGCAGTCCATCATCAGAAGACCAATGCAACAAACCAGGGCGGGAGTACAGAGGCAAGAGACCAATGCGCCTGTAGTCGCCCTGTCTAGTCTCGGGCATGGGTACTTAACACACAAGCTCACTGGACCAGTAGAGTTATGTAAATATTGCCTTATTCAGAGTGGCTCCATATTCATCTGGTTGCTTAATAGCGATGGTTGGTAGAGAAAACCAATCCCATGTCTTTCTAGTGCTACAAAGTTCAACCAAGTGGAGTTAGTTTGACCCATTGTCTTCAAACGTGTCCAATTCAAACAGGAAAATACATCATGTACTTAAGTCTGTCACATGATTCTTGAATTCTTGTAAGGGTGAAAAGGCCTCTGAAACAGTATGTATCCCATTATGGGAAGAATTCCCCACTGAAAGCTGCAAAAAGTCCAACACTTAACTACACAGCTCTTACTGGCAGGTTGACCTATGGCACCAATTAAATGGCGGGAAAATTGTGGGATAACAACAAAGTGAACAAGGTTGAAAAGGGTTAATCCCCTTCTTCATAGTCATAGCTGTCATACTGGGAAATCAGAGGTGTAACATGAAATAAAAACATTAATGATGTCTCTGCTCTATTTGAGTATTCCAGTGAGCCATGACAGTGTGACGGTGAGCCAGCATGACCAATACAAGGGCCCTGACCCTGAAGCACCTAAATGGAACACAGCCATTCATTTTATCATTTACACCGGTGCTTTCCCTTCTTGTCAAAATGTAAATGGCCTATTGTATCAATGAACATGATTGGTTAAAAACGATATTTAAAAGGTTTCCGTGCTGAAATGATTAATTGATTAATCAATACTAGATCGACAGAAAAATTATCAATAACAATTTAAAAATAATCTTTGAAGTTGCCTACCAATGGAAAACAACAAACATTTGCTGGTTCTGGACTCTAAAATATGAGGTCTACTAATTTTATCTGTTCTATCTCAGAAGTGCAGTGCCTGTTCAGAACCTTCTGATTGCTTGACCTCTGTTATTGCTGCTTGCAGCTTTTTTCTCGAGAACCGCTCATTCAAACAACTTGACTCTGCACTTCCAAGAGTCCTAAGCAATGTACCTGCAATGACATAGTAGCATCCTCTAGCAATGCTAGCATATACGTGTCATGTGGGTCAAAATGAATCACAGAAACATTGGAGAGTGAGCTCTCCCCAGCATGCTTTTCGGCGGTGTAACACTTAATAGGGGTACCCTCTCAATACACTTCACAGTGTGTACAAAAGACCTTACCAATAAATATGTCCTGTCGTTCAGAAGAGCTTGTACTCAATACTGAACTTCTTTAGGTCCTAAGCAATAAATCCTTCAAGTGTGAAGTCCATCGGATTAACGGTTGTCTAGAAAATCAACAGACAGACATACCGTGCATACCCACATAAACACTCTCGCATACATTCATACAGTGCACACATGCATACAAAACATACATACAGGGACTCTTTTCATTTTTGTTGGATTGTAATTTAACGATGTTGGTCAAAACAAGCATTTGGATACTTGTGATGTGCATTTTTTTCCTCTTTTCTAAAAGATTATGGAACCATCAAACAATCATAAATGAAGTCGACACATTCATTGTTAATAAAAATAATTGTTAGTTGTGGACTTAAAAACAGACTATACATTACTTCTGTTTTGGAGGTCGAGCAGATTCATGAATAGTTTTTGAATCCCTAAATAAAATTAAATTGCACAATCTGACACAGAGTAAATCTAATTATCACAAACACACTGAACATTATAAGAAAATCTATGAAAATCTGCCCGCTTATACAAAAAGAATACACAGACAAAACGTATGAAGAAATAATTCCAATGTGTTTAGAACTGAAGCCATTTTAAGTGTCTACTTCTGTATTTATTTATTTTTTTCCACAGCCTCCACTGCGAAGAAGTAATATTCATGTTTTCCATCAAATTCATTGCACAATCCGAGTATCCCACCCCACCCTGTTTCACTTTACTACAATAGCCTCCTTGTTTTAGGGGATTGCGGCCTGAATGGCACCATGCTACATTATCATGATATTCCCTCACAATGCAGCTAAACGGGCTCATTCAACCCAGATGACCTTCCACAAACCCCAACAGAGTTGCCAATAGCTGCCCTACAGCACAAAACATAGGCTCATTAAAAATCTCATTTGAGAAACTGCCGAGATCTACAGCACCATCTACTTTTAGTACGCCACCTTTGACATGGAAAAGTGGTTGAGGAGTCTGTACAATGTTTGTCCTATATTGATGGGAAGAGAAAGTAGGGCGTTTCCACTTGTGAATACAGTAACAACATTGTGCTCAATTGTATGGTGATAATAGTGGGCCCTGTCTCGCAGCACGAGTCTGAGACATGGGTCTTGTTTTCACATGAATATAAATGTTCTCTTTCATTTTCAGAGACGGCGGTCTATTCATCAGCAACTACAGGACAAAAAGACACATCAAGAATGAAATTTGCCTAACAAGTGTTTTACGACTTTTGATGGATTGATTCACATTTGTTCAAGTCTGTCTTAAAAAGAAATATTCACATGTCCAAATGTACAGAAAATCTGTTATAATTGCAGCTGTTATTGTTGTTCCTGTGCATGTTAGCCATCCATCCATGTCGTTTTCTTAAAGAAGGTATTGTGTTCAGCCAAAACTGATAAGAGGCTTCAGCAGTCGAACAAATCAAGTCTAAATCTTTCAAAGCCTAACTTTGGAAGATTCACATTTTTATTTGTCTAACCCAGATTTGCTAAAGCCTTGTATAACCTTGACTGAATTTTGAAATGTATTGTTACACAAAACTAACAAAATTTATTTTTTCTCACACCGACATTGTTTTAATTACCACCAGTATGGACAGGAGGAACAATTACAGCAGATTTACCTGTACATTTAATTTGGAGTATTTTACTGAGACAGACTTGTAAATGTATACCTGTCCTTTGAAGTGTTGTATGACTAAAGTATGACTAAAAGTGCATTTGGCTTAGTTGTTTGACTACTGGTGGTATGAGAATGACCAGATTGGATTTTATGTATTCATTTGATGAAGATTTTTCTATGTGTTTCGTGTAGAAAAACAGTGATCTTAATGTGTCATTTCAATTGTAAATACTTCCTAAACGGAAATTCACAAAAATGTTAAAATGCGTGTCAGGGATGCGACTATTTTCTTCATTGATTGATTTGTTGTATAAAATCAAAACAACAATTTCAAAGAGTCTAAGGTGACATTTTTCTAGTTTTTTTTCCTGAGAGGCCAAAACCCAAAGACATTCAGTTTACAATTATATCGAACAGAAAAAAAGCAGGAAATTCAAACTCTGATACCTGCAAAGCGTTTTCTTGAAATGTTACTCAAACGATAAATTGGTTGCCAAAATAGCTGCAGATTAATCGTGTCGGCTTTCACTGATGTTGATATTGCAAAATAAGATTAAATGTGCTCTGATAGAATAATATCCATATCGCCCACACCTAACACCAACTAACAGATACGAGTGAATATTTCCCTACATTTTTTTTTCAGACCTGATCTGTTGTTATGTGTAATTCCTGCTTTCACGTACCTGTTTGAAAATGAACTTGTACTCTTGGTTGAGCTGCCAGGCGGTCACTAGGTGTATGGTGGACATCACAGCTCCACTAACCACAGCAGCTCTCATTCGGACCGGCAGCAGCGTGTAGATAATGTAGATGAAGAAGACCGTCCACCAGATGCCCTCTGAGGCACTAGGGGGGTAAACCATCAGCACCCCAAAAACCTGCACTACAATCAGCACCCCGATCACCAGGTAGCTCACAATCCACATGTAGTCCTGGTGGAAGCCGTTGCGGTTGCACACCACCATCATGGCCAGGAAGAGGGCCATGGCCACGGAGAGTATTGAGACATAGGCCACGTCGGGGGTCGTGTGGATGCAGTGGAAGGCCATCATGACCCCGCACACCAGCACCAGCACCCCCATCAGCATGGTCAGAGAGCTCTGGTTGAGCCTGAAGAAGTAGCGCTGGTACAGCCGCTCCAGCTTGGCGGACTGAAATTTCTTAGACTGGAAAACCCACATGACCCTCATCCAGCAGTCCGCTGCTGTCATCCCCTTACAGCCGCCCTCTGCTAGTTCCCCTAATTCCTCCTCCTTCCTGCCCTTCAGCTGCACATCTTCGAAGCCCAAGTCCACAGCCTTTAGACCCAGGTCCCCACCACCAATCCTCTTCCCATAGTGGTCCTCCTGCCAGCCACAGCGCAAGCCGAAGCTGCCCCCACTAGTGCCTGCTCCACAATGGTAATGTTGGGGGGACGCATTAGGGAGATCCAGGTCCTCAGGGTCCCTCAGGCAGCTCATGTAGTGTGGGTTGCACAACGACGAGCTGTCCTTCCTCTTTTGCCGTTGCGCTCTCCCCATGCTGTCTTTCGCTCATCCACCGTGCCTACGAAGAGGCCTCTAGCCCACGACATCCTAAAGAAAACAAAAAACACTGGGACATTAAGAGATCATACACACTGAAAAACATATAAAAGCAAAGCCAAATTTGGGCCATTTAATTTGAACATCCTGCATGCAAAATGACAGTTTAAGTGATAATAGCACAGAGAAATGAGAAGCCTCTCACCTGTGTGAGCTTTATAGTGTGTAGCAACACTGCGCTCTTTGGCCGGGCCGCTAGTTTATCCCAGCGAGCACACACCATGAGCTCAGACTGACCCGAGGCATCAGAGGCGTGTCTGTGTCTGAGCCGTCTTTCTTTGTAGAAACAGTCAGTGTGTCAGCCCTATACACCGCCGAGTGCCTCTATAGACCTCCTGTTTTCCTGTGAAAACACAAACAATACACATGATGTTGTTGGACTAACACCACTTGAGGAAACTTCACCTGAGCGTCAAGATCATTATGGATACGTAAACATCAGGGAAAACACACATTTGTTGCATTGCATATGTTAATGGGGTTCATATACTTTTGTATGTTTAAATGTATATTTGTACATAGCAGTTAAATGCGTATATGTTTACTTTTTTTCTACTTTGTCGTCCTTGTTTTTGTTTATTTGTCTATTTCTGTGTATATCGAGAGCAACAGAAAAAAACGAGTCACATTCCTTGTATATATACGCATAAATGGCCAATAAAGCTGATTCTGATTCAGATTACTTATTTATGTTTGCATTTGCATGCTTTTATATGTGATTCTTTGGCAGAAAGTTTGGCAAGACTTCATCATCTTCCCCCACCAGGCAGGGACAGCATTTCTATGGAAATTATTTCCGGTTTTGTTTATTTATTGTGGCAACCAGATCTCATCCAGTTATTGCCTCGTGCAGCAGGTGCCACTGGTCATTTTGGCCATTAAACCAAAAAATTAAAACAGTCCAATCTCAACAAAACCTCCGCCGATTGATGGATTTTTTTAAACATGTATCACAGGGGGCTTTTGGAGGAGACTGTTCTTGGTTGATAACAGTCCGCTATGCTCTATCACTGCAATCTGCCCGTAACATCTTGAGTGGGCAGGAATGGGTGTGCTCTATTTGACAACAAAGGCCTACTGAGTGGGCACCATCAGAGATCAAGAGCTCTCCAGTCCAGATTAAATTGCCCATGCTTCCCCCCATTAGCTTTGATGACTCACTATAGCTTGCTTCTGGCAGCACATGTCAAGGACACTGCTAACCTCTAAACTTAATAAGCAAATCTCTGCCAGGCAGACAACAGTGGGAACAGCGCACATGAACTGCACACATGGCCGTGTTTACAATCAACAGCAGTTTGTAATATGAGTTGATCAACCACCCCACTTACAAAGCAAATCTAATTGGAAGGCTAGTTTGAGTGTGGCTGCATTGTGTCTTCAGTACATATTTCTATTAAAGATTATAAATGTGTTTCTGCTTGGAAAACCTTTTTCCCGGATAGCTATGATTAATTAAGCTCCTTCCAATACTGATATAGTCATAAATAACCCAAACTACTACACTTAAACTACAGTCAGCATGATACTAATATTGAGAGCATCAATTTAGTTTATGACCCAGTCTGGGATGATGCAAATGCATGGCCGGCTCACCTTCTGCTCCGAGCTTGCAGGCTTCCTGCAGCAATAACCTTAATCCTCGGCTCACCTTTGATGCATTCACGACAGGTCGGCAGCGGTATGCGACCCTTATGCAATACAATCTGCAGGTTACATGCATGCATCTGGCACTGAACATGAACATAACCTGTGTCACATATGGGCCGATGATTTTTAGTCAGGCGTCCTGCATGCATTACAAATCAAGATGGTGATGCATTCACTTACATTTCAGCAAAGATAAACAACAATCTTGCTGTGTTGTCCACGTGACACTGACCAACAGCCCTCTTGTGTACCCACTGCTAACACAGGCTTGGTGTATAAAAAAAATATATATATAAAAAAAATAATATTGTTTAGCAATGGCACGTGTAGGCCCAGGCTGTTTGGATGCAGGCAGTCGGCCGAAGCGCATTACATAACAGGACGCTCCAAGTAGCCTACGGGCGAAGTCGACAGCTCTCCGCGTTCAAATGAAGCCTCACACTACACATGAAGACACCGTACAGCCCCGAGTCAGCCCCGAGTCAGCCCGGGGTCTGTGGACCGCAGGAGGACACAACTCGTCACACATCACCGCCTTTAACAACTTATCAGGAGTATGCACATTCCGTCGGGCAACTTCCATCTTGGCAGTGTGTGTCTCCTGATATCGCAGGGATAAGCAGCCCGGTTGACAGGACTAGTGCACAGTGATAACGGGCTCAACAAAACTGGGCCTGTCTCCCTCAATATATAAACGTGTACGTCATTATGTTTAGACTCAAAAAAAAAAAGGGGGTCACTGGGCGAGGAGAAATGGGTGAGACTGCTGTGGGCCAGAAATGCATTGAGCAAAACAGCTGATTCGCCTCTTAATCGTGTGAAAAAAAAAAAAAAAAAAAAAAAAAAAGTGTAAATGAATTGTCTGTGCCTGCACACGGACCAATGCTCAGTGTGTGTGTGTGTGTGTGTGTGTGTGTGTGTGTGTGTGTGTGTGTGTGTACAGTCCTGCAGAACAGGTCAGGCTCTTGAACGCCGCCGCAATCGTCACAGCAAAACACTGTAGTACAAGTCAGCTGTTGGCATATCTCTCCCCCCCTCCTCCTCCTCCTCCTCCTCCACAGCCTGCTCAATCCTCTTTACTGCGCGTTTCAGTTCGGCCGAGCCGCAACACATACAATAACACTGTGCGGAGCAGTTGCCCCGACGCAGCCGCGGGAAAGCTTCAGAGAGAGAGAGAGAGAGAGAGAGGCAGCAGCGCAGCCTACTTACCATTGGACATCTTCGTTACATGAGTGTCTGTAGCACCGCAGTGGAGCTCCAGCTCAGCTTCGTGTTCTGTCCTCACGCAGCCGCCGTCACGCGCTTTTAAGATGCGGGTCCGTCGGTCTGGAAGAGAGAGAGAGGGGCTGGTTCAGCGGGGGAAGCGAGGGAAAACTACCAATTTAGCCGGACAACCTTCGCTCTTCTCTCCCAGAGCTACAGTACATTCCCACCGCTTCGACCTCCCCGACTCTCTCTCTCTCGCTCTCTCTCTCTCTCTCTCTTTCACACACACACGAACACACACACACAGACACACAGACACACACACAGGCTGCATTCGTGAACACAGGAGTCCCCCTAGAGGTGGCACGAGTGTGGGTCTTCCTGCGCGTGTTTGATTTACCCCTTTGCTGTAATATTGTGTATTTGGTCTTTTTTTCTCTCTCACTTTTACATCAGCCCACAGTGTCATCCACATTCCAACACAACACACACATCGGAAACATATGCATTTCTATTTTTAGGTTGCAAAACTCCAGCAGTGCTATCAAACTGTACATTCAGACAGCGTTATAGCACCACCTAGTGGAGACGGTGTATAATCACTGCAAAGATCCCCAAAGCAGTCACATTGAAACTACTCAATCATTAGAAGAGGCAGTTTCAACAGTTAAACAATAAAGACGTTAAAACAAGAGTAGGTCGCGTTTAATGTCTGTACAACCAGCCAGGAAACAGTTTAATCTGTAAACCAGTGAGGCGAAACTGGTGTTGACACAGAAGCACATGTTGACTTTCCACCCTTTAAAACAACTACACACCCTGGAAGAACCCACAGGGAACAATAGACATTAGGTTACAGTAAGCTGTTACACCATATACTGCAAAGCATGTATATGTGTATATATAAATATATATATACACACAGTATATATATATATATATATATATATATATATATATATATATATATATATGAAGTAGAGTCAATAGAGTAAATCACTATACAGTAGCTGCGGGCGTACAGTACGAAAGCCAAATGTCACACCAGCAGAAGCATAAGAACAGATGTTTTAGATATGTTACTTTGAAAAACAAAAATACATCATCTATTCAAGTATGAAATAAATACGACACAGGCTACCATACACACCAACATAAATAGTAACTGTTAAGTGCATTGAGTTAAAACATAGTCCTAAAAAAGAGACATGGAAGTTGTAGTAATATTAATTAAATACAAAAATTGCATTTAAGGGAATTAACTTCGGTGGTGGGTAAAGTGTGTATAGCAGTGTTTGCAGCTTGAAATATAGTTATTGCACTTGTGAAGGTAATAGTATTTTATTTTATAAGTCTAGTGAGTTATGTAGAAGTTAGATTAGGTATCATCTTGTGTCCAGTAGTTCAGCTTTTTTCCAATGTAGAAAGGAACAATATGCACTATTCTAAAAACTTTTAACAAATAATTTAAACTCAGTAATTGAACTTAGAGGGTACTTACTATGTATCTTAAAAGGGAATCTTTACATTTTACTTGCACTGGATTTTGCCAATTGTATTCCCGATTGTCCCAGAACTGTCACGAATACCAACACGCTGCTTCAAGTCCATGGCAGTGCGAAATAACCACACAATGTTGCTCCAGTCGACTTTGTGGGCCCCCTCTGTGGCACCGTGTGTGTGAGTGAGTGTGTTTACAGTGACTTTCTCCTGTCTTTTTGACATTGGCAGTATAGGCTGACTGAAGATCGATTGTCCCTGTGTAAATTGAAGGCGTTTACAGGATGTGAGGGGACAAAGTGCTGGATCAGTGAAAACCGAGTAGCCTCGCATCTCCAGCCTGCGAACACAAGACGTCTCCTTCCGCTGAAAACAGCGCCCCAATCAAACACACCTCTAGATATGTTTTATAAGAATAACTCAATAAAAACATCTCGTACTGATGTAACAATGTAGACTATTATTATCGACGTGTAATTAAAAGACATATGGAATGGGTCATCCTATATTTTTTTATTTGTTACAAAGCTACAGATCTTGAACAGCTTCAAGGGCCACATTTGCCTCCAGATTAATGTTGTTAATCAGAAACCGTAGATTTAATTTATAATAATACAAACATACATGTCAGTGTGCGAGTTCGGGCACAAATTAAAGAGGACTGATGCCAAACTCAGAGACGGTCATCACATATTCAAGATCAAAACAGACATTTCTCGGGGCTGTGTTGAAAAGTGCAGGTCTTGCATAATTTATTGTGAAAGCTGTAATCTATCCATCCGTGTGTCCGTGCCTATGGCTTTGTGTACAGTCACTGATCATGCCGTGAATCCAGAAACAAGAGATTTTACAGAGCAGATTCCGACAGAGCTTCACGTCCAGATGAAGCACCAAACAGCAGCCGAGCCGTCTTCTCTCCTGTGTTGTGAAAATGTTCGGACGAGACGAGGTGCTCTACCTTTAACTGATCACCTCTTACTGTACAAACAGGCTCTTTTTATACCCAAGTTGGGCTGAGGTGACCGAGATCCCCGTTAACTGCGGATGTCCCTGACCAATTCAAGCGTCTTTCTGCTTAACGAGGTGGGTTGTTTTCAGCTTGTCTCTTCTTTCAGATCTCTTCGGTGGTCGAGGTATTTTTGACGGATGAATATGACCAAGATGCATGCGTCGTGTAGCCCTCCATTACTGTCCCTTCAGACATAAACAAGCAGTAACGGTAGAAGCAGGTCCTCGTTGGGATACCGATAATTAAATTAGGCAGGCTGACCTCACCGGGAATCTTTCACTTTGGAGTATAGGATGCATGCAGAGCTGGCACTGTCCGTCTGCCAG
Organism: Anoplopoma fimbria; assembly: GCF_027596085.1. Taxonomy (NCBI): domain Eukaryota; kingdom Metazoa; phylum Chordata; class Actinopteri; order Perciformes; family Anoplopomatidae; genus Anoplopoma; species Anoplopoma fimbria. The sequence continues at coordinate 12,592,498 of NC_072460.1, read as the reverse complement.
CAGAAATTAGGGACAGGTGAGAGCTGCAGTGGGATTTAAGATTGTCATGGTAAACATTTGAACCAAAATAAAAATAATTGTTCAGGTTGAGCAACAGATGAAAACAATCATCCAGCACTGTGGGACTGTCCATGCTTCCACTTGATCTTTTATTAGGCTACGACAGAAATGATTACAGTTCTGCTCCAGGGTCAGCCACAGTTATTACATTTAGGATAAAATAATGATTTTGTCACGTAGCATACATGCAGTCAGAGTGATACAACAGTTGTTGCTCGTATCTGAATGTAAAAAAAACCCCCACATTTATATTCCACTACTCCTTATGAATGTGTACAGAGGAATCAACTCACAATCAACAAAAGCTTTCTCCTTCATTGCTTTAATATCAATACATGAGAGACTGACTTATACCTGCATGCTTATGAGGCGTTTTGACAATCATATATTCTTACTGTAACTTTTATTCTCAGTTTGCAACAGAATTACATCAGGAAAAGATTATTATTTACAAGTACAACAATGCAACTGTAAAAAAAATAAAATTAAAGGCTTGTTTGTTTCGCAAACACTAAAAAATGAAGAGGGGAATTTAGAGTTGGACCGTCCTCAATCACATTTTTGTGTGTAGCAATAGATTATGTAGCTGTAAATACAATATGCGAGTACATGATGTAGTTTCATCTAAATGACTCAGAATTGTAATTACAGTATTTTTCTAAATGTAATAATTGTCTCTTAGAGAACAGAGAATACTTATGAAAAACAGTGTGATGAAGATAATAATGCAATATTTTTTTTATGTATTTTATATGTTGATATGTTGTCTTTTTTTGTGTTAGTTATGATGGTTGCTGACTTGCTTACTTAAGCCTGATCATCCTGGCCAATAAATGAAAGGTTACCATGACACGCTGCGGGTCACTCTTTCCTAGAGGTTCGATTTATAATAGATATGGATAGAGAGAATGATAATGTCTTTTCCATAATGAACATAAATGGCTTAAGGTTGACAAACTGTGGCCCACCTGTGAGATAATCCGTGATCCAGGACACCTTTGGGGCGTCCATCTGCACCTCCATGATCTTGTTTCCCCTCCCATGGAGTCTGGACTGAGTTCAAGGTGCTTGAAAAGTCAAAGCACATGCTTTTGACCGTGCTGCCATCCTTATCCAGCCTGGAGAAGGTCCTCTACAGGAGCTATATGATGGTAACATCTGCTTAAGTGTGTGTCTGGTTGGCAAGCTGCAGGGGGTCGAGTCAGTCTCTCTGCACGAGATTCTTTGGTGTGTGGTAAAAGCCTTTCCAGCGTCACGTTGGAGCAGGTTTTGCACATCAAAATAAGCATCTCCTCTTGGAAAAAAAAGCAGCAAATTACTTTTTCAATTTTGGTTACATAACTTTTAGTGAGGCATTGGACACTTGGTTTAGAATGATATTGAGAAGACAGAAGTTACTGAGTTCTTTGAAAAATGAAATAAGCAACTAAAATGTTGTCTAATTTGTGCATTTGGTACAAATCAATTTATTTTGCATAGCAATAGTTTGCCGAGTAAATTTGTGTTGTTTATTGTTGTTGCTAAATTTCACTTTGTAAATAATGAACTGCTCAGTGATCTAACCAACAACCCACCAGATATTACATAATGTGCATATGTGTGTGTGATTTATCAGTGCAAAAAGTACACTGTCTGTGTGAAGAGCTGCTTGGTGACACTATCAGTCACTGTTTACCTCCTCCCTCCTCTTGGCGTGCGCACTTCAAACAGGGATCAGGTCTGTGTTGGAACACATGCTGTACCTGCATGTCTGAACCCATCAAGTACTGTACAAACTCATGAAAGGATTTGGCAGCAGCCAGGTGTCATCTACCTCCACTCAAAAATCAAAATGCAGCATCCCTGCTACCTTAAAATAGCCCCTCATCCATAATGCACCAGCAGCAGCTCTGCCCACAGAGGCGCTTCTTATGGGACAGACTGACAGACATCTGCACTCAATGCTTGGGTGCAGCTCCTAAAGCCGCTCTCGCTCTTTTTTCTGCCTGTCTCTCGCTCAGCGCAAAGCAATGTCGAGTTTAACTTTCAAACCTTCATTCATTTTATGTTTTATTCACATCTACTGCTCATGCAGAAGTCGAATGACTCTCTCTCTCTCTCTCTCTTCTTTTCCTCCTCCGCTTCACTGTTTCCTGCAACCTATCCTATGAATTATGAATCTCAGCTATGCTGGAGGTTTCATTTGTAGTCATGGTTTTATGCTGTCAGACTGGTCTGTCTTTAGATGCATGTTGTCGATCTCACACTCTATCTTACGTACAACGTTCTGCGCAGAAATGAATTCATGAAGCAGCTCTTCTTCTCTTGCATGTTTAGTTGGTTTGGAAAGTTTTTATTATTATTTTCTTAACATCCACATCCATACATATCCATGACACATACGGTACACTTGGCAGCTGAGCAGATGTCAGAATACAGCCAGCCATGACATCCACCAAACACACTCAGTGAACAGAGAGCTACACTGGGGACGCTTCCACATGTCGAACAGAGACAACTTACATGTCTCCCATATTCCCTCACCACCACCAGACTTTCTCCAGTCTCTAAACTTTTGGCTTTTTGACATGTTGAAATCCTTAGTGGCTGAAATAATATTGTGATAGGACTGTAGATATGGCTGATATTCCTCTTCAGGATTTTGTCTTTGTGTTTGTAAGGTAGAGAACATGGTTGAAGATACCAGTGTGCACTTACTTGTGTGTACTTTTGGTCTGGGCGTGTTATGTTAGTTCCAATCAAGGGAAATCTTAATGATACAACACACAACTATATTTACAACATGACATTGACTCCGTGCACAAAGCTATTTGCATAAAGAAATTATTTCCTGACTTTGACCGGCCTGCACAGACACCTGATCTAAATTTTGCAAATTGTTGTAAGCGATGACCTTCATCCCCCATCAGTGCATGACATCACAAATGTGAAGGTGGCCCAATAGATGCAAAGGAAAATCTCTGCAGCCAGGTTTCAAATTCATGTAGAAAGCCTTCCCAGAAGAGTGGAGGCACAGAGTAATTGCTTGTGATTTTGAAAATAGAACAAACACATATGGTTGTAATATTCAGGCGTCCAAATACTTTTGTTCATTATGAGTTTCTGGATCTGACAGTGTGCATTGATTTTGCATCGCGAGAGCAGTGAGCAGAGATTTTACGTTGTAAGATTCAATCCCATCGAACATAACAGGACCTGGTAATCTTGTTCACCACAGTGATGTTCCGTTGTGATGGAGAGTCCTGAATGAACTGAAGATGCGGTTGCAATACAGATACCTATTGGACAGGCGAGGTAGAGATGAAGGTAAGAGAGGGGAGCAGCAGAGAGGGAGGGAAGGATGATATGCAGAGCAGAGAGAGCCTCACTGACGTAGCAAAGGGTTGTGTACTGAGAGTGGTGGAGAATAAGAGAGGAGGGGGGTGTAGAGAAAGAGAGAGGGATAGACTGCTTACAAGCACGCTACAGTACACTTCAGTGTTACCCAAGAGAGAGAGCACACCATGACTGACTAGCAGAGGGAGCGACCAAGAGAGACGGGGAGTGTGCTCTCCAACCTCCAACCGAGTAAGTACACTGCTATCTCTGCTGCATCTAATCTCTGCTGCAAATTGCATTGATGGCCATTATAAATATGCTTTTTTTGAGTGATACCTGATCAGATGGTGATATAAGACACAGGTTTTACTTTGAAGAAAAAAGAAAGCCTTTCAACTCTGCTATTGGAATTTTGAGTGAAAGTTTGAGAAATGTGAGTTCATGTATGCGGCTGCCAAAGTGGGGCATGGCTGAATTTGAATCTACATTCGGAGCCTTTTGAACAAATTTTGATGTACGTCCAAACTCCTCACCGTCAGCGCTGACATTTCTGTGGAAATTCTGAGTTGCACTAAAGCAGAAAATGGCATTTAGTGCAGATGTGTGACAGAGGAGCCGTGGTGGGAAGCTGTGGGCATACTTGCAGGCATTCATGCTTTCTCCGTTGGTGGGGGGAAGGAGTGCATTTGGGACCGCTAGGCTTCCTGTGTGGGGTCAATTAAATACTGCATGAGACAGAGCACTAAAAGCCTATCCCGTGAGGAGTGGAGTGCTTTGTGTGTGTGTATGCGTGCATGCATATGTGTGTGTGTGTGTGTGTGTGTGTGTGTGTGTGTGTGTGTGTGTGTGTGTGTGTGTGTGTGTGTGTGTGTGTGTGTGTGTGTGTGTGTGTGACGACGCATCAGTGTGCAATGCCTTGATTAAATTTGATGAACCAGCAATGTTGAGAGGGCCAAAGATTCCAGTTCGGTTTCTGTTTGAGTTCCTGTTAAGAAACTGCATTTTTATATTAAGTTTTAATTACTAAAGATGAGAATTAACGTTAGGATGTATACTCTCTCATTTATTCATCTGTATGTTTGGCTGGTCTTATCTAGGACATCCCTCTGTTCTACCATTTTAAACATCTCCAGATGATTCATCTGTCTTTCTTGGCTGTAACATCTGGATTATGTACACACAAATTACTTTTATTTTGATAAACCAACCTTAAACCAACCAAGACCTTTAAGCTTCAACCTGGAACGAAAATGCGCTGTCTTTAGATGTAAAGCTGGATTGCTTGATAATGTAGAGCACCATTACATATTGATAAGTCTGACATTCCCTCAGTTAGCTCAGCCCACTAGCCAAGACGCACCAATTAGGCCTAACTGAAACTTAAATCAGGTCAGCGTCTAACAAACACATCTGATTTAATGAAGGATGCAGCAGCACTGTGCCATTATGTGCTGTACTGTGGGCACACAGCTTTATGTGGGTTAGCTCCAGCCTCTCTGCACTTTGAAGCAGTTTGGTGAAGTCAGGTTGAGGGATCCCTGGGGGGATGAAAACCTAAGTATGCACAGCGTAGCCGGCAAGACCAAGTCGACAGTGGGGGTGAAAGATAGCAATTCCTGGCTTGGGCTCGCAGTGTGTCCTGCTCCTCTTCCTCCACTATATGCCATCTTCTCTGTCATCATAACATTGTCCTCATTGCATCAGTAGCTTTTCTCTTCGCGGTTGGCTAATACAAGATGTTTCCAGTTTTTAAACCTACGTACAAGGCGGCTGTTACTGGGAGGCCTTTGTTTGTTTGGTGAGAAAGCAGTTGTGTTGCGTGTGTTGAAATGCTTTGGAAGTGATTATTTATAGGCTGCCAAGGGCTCATTACAGTCAGGGAGAAAGAAGCCTTAGGCAACATTAGAGCAGGAGGAGGGTGGAGCTGCTCCGGACAGGATGGAGTATCAATCTGGGTGGCTCTCCTATTGATCCACTCTGCCCTACTCTGGTTGCACTGGCTCCGGATGATCCACCTCTGCCTGTAATGCTGCCTCAGCTCCCACTGCACACAGACACTAAGGTGCACCTTCACAAGACAAAAGGTTGGAGACATGGGCAGGTGACTGCAAAGCTGCTGTGCTTAAATCTGCCTATTTGTTGAGGAAATCCATCCTCTCTGAAGTGCCCTTTCGCAAGCCACTCAGTTCCAAGTTGGTGCAGAGCTTCTCAGTTGCTTACAGTAAAAGAGTGTGGTGGCACTGGGTGGCTCTGCGCTGCTCAGCAAGAAAATAAATGATAGGGCCTTTATGTCACCAACTGAAATGTGTCTGTAGCAGAGCCAGAGTATAGAGTCTTCTCTGATCTTTAAAGCAGATATTCAAGACTTTAAAAAAAAAATAATTGTTTATCCCTCAAAGCAAAGAATTTAAAAAAGTATTATTAGCACCAAGGCTCAGCTATTGCGGGTACTTGTTTCGAAAAGATAGCCATTCCTTCGAGATAATTAACCTGCGTATCCGTTTTCTCCTTTTGCCTCGATCGTGAAGGCCTGTGTGAACTTTGAAGGAAAGTGCTTAAAAAAGAAATATTATGAAGTACACCTGCGTCACATCACCAGGAGAATTGAACAACACTAGATGTAATATCATCTTCATAGAGGGAAGAAGAAAAAACATATCATTGCTGCAGAGACTGAATACACACTGCAGACTGAGCAGGGGCGAGCCTCAGTGGCTGTGTGTTCTTGTTCTCCATATAGGCACTTAGTTCACATTCAGATGGGCTATCTGGCATCAGTGAATATAGCTGAGCCAGTCTCAAATCTGCTTTGCTCTTTCTTGAGGGAATTCATCAAAACTCAGTGAACTTTGACAATCCTCCGCTATCCTCTCCCCACTGCCAACCCCAGTCTGTGATGTGAGGAGGGGAAGGAGAGGAGAGGAGAGCTATATTTAGACTGAACAGCAAGAAATTACAAAAAAGAAAAGATTCTCCTGTTAATCTCTGGTCCTATTGTTCTAATGTAGTGGCTGTCTACCTCCCTCTGCCTTTTTCTTTTTTGTACCTCTGTTTTCTTCACGCTCTTTCACCTTTTTACCCTTGACTTCATCATCCTGTCAGCCTCTCTTCAATTCAAGTTTAGGATTTTAAACAGTTAACACACATGACATGATACACATTTATAAAACTCAGAGTCTCAGTGTTTAAATTCTCTCTGTCTCGCTCCATCAATCTAATTTGCTATTCAGGTATGTTTCCTCCCTTCTTTCTGTTTCTGGCTCTCTTTTTGTTCCTTGAGTTTTCGCTCCCTCTTTATCTTTGCATTCCTCTCCTGCTGTTTGAAAAGCTGTTACTCAATGGCTGCTTCATGCACAACACTAATGACGAAAATAGTCACCCTATCTTCTCAGCTCGAGAGGAATCCGAGGATGGTAGTTGCTTTGTCTACAATAACATGTGTGTGCATGCGTTTATATGCTAGCTTCCCTATAATTTCAAAAAGCCATGTGAAGAAAATAGCCCCGAGACATTTTTTTCTACTGAAAGCCCCGATGGAGTGCACTTAATTCTTAAGCAGCCAAAGTTGAATGAGGGTGAGAGAGTGCATGCTGCCAGCATAATGGATGCTAAAGTAGGGTCCTCAGTGCCTGAGGCAGCGTGGAGAGAAGACATGCAGAACCCGGCTTGCCAGGAACGACGAGGCTTCTCTCCTACAAAAGAGACCTCTCTGCTGGCTGATTAAGACATCTGATGGACTCTAGATGGCCGCTTGCTGACTCACCGCTGCATTTTTGTTCTGTAGGCTCATGCATCACCTTCCTGTCAGGAGGATGGTGCAGGGCAGGCAGACAGGCAGGCGGGCACAGCCCTTCCTCTCCTCTCCCTCTTTTAATTTCTCCATTCATGTCCTCTTCTCATTCCGTCTCCCGGGTCCTCGGCTAACTTCACACCCTTTTTGTGGCGGTCCCCTTTAAATGAAAAAGATGGCAGAGGAATGACAATTACAGACTCAGTTGTCTGTTGAAGTTCTATCTGGGCCAGTGAGGAATGATACTCTGCAGTGTGAGAGTAAACACCGGACCAGCCTGGTTGATTTTATGTCATGTTTTCAGTCTCTCTTAAAGCAAAACATAAGAGATATAAACAGAATGTATTAATGTGATGCTGGAAAGGGATACATGAAGATTTTTGGCGTGGTGGGGCGACTCAGGGGAGGGGAGAGGAGAGGAGAGGAGAGGAGAGAGGATGCATGAAACCAGAGAAAAGCTCCTTTTCTTGCATGGATGCTGGCTTGAAGCTGAAGAAAAAACCCACTGTACTGTACCAGTATGCCAGTGTGTACACACCAGTGCTGCAGTCAGGGCATCAATTTTGTATAAGAAATGGCTGTTGAGGCAGCGCAGCAACGTCAGCTGTGAAGCACTTAGGCTGAGCGCGCCTCCCTCTCTCTCCCCCCTGTAACCACGGGCTGAGGGGAGGAGGGTTCCGCCTTCTCTGTGCAATGGGGGAGAAGAGAGCGCTGGCAGCAGAATCATGTCTGCCTCCGACTCGAGCGCTACAGGACTCATCTGTAACAAGGTACGCTGTTGATAATCCCCTCTTTGTTTAATCACTCTGCATGCAAACTCAGTCTCTTCATTCACGAGTCCCCTGTCTGTCTGCTCTGAGACATCCTCTTTCTGTTTTTGTCTTCTCCCCTCCCCTCTCACTCTTGTCTCAGCAGAAGTCTATTCCTGTTCACTCACTTTGCCAGCATTTCCCCACTCCTCTCTTCCCTCCCTCTTTCTTCTCATCTCCTCTTGACATACAGTACAGCACATATACAGATTGTCTCTCTATCTCTACTCCTTATAGGTTACTTTACAGCTTTACATTGAAGTTGGCCCATCTGTTGAATGTCATGGATTTTGAATGGTGATTTGTTTAAGTCTTATGTCCTGTCTTTTTATTATTTAAAGTAATTATACTACTACTATCTGTCCACTGCAGCTCTGCAAGGAAAGACTGCGTGTGGAAACACAAAGAGGGCACGTGTACTAAAATGACTTTGGAAGGATCCACTTGATTAACAAACTATGAAGCCTCATATTAACTTCAGATAAACTTTGGAATATTCAATAAACATAAAGGTACATTTATACATTTGGCTTTCTCATTCACATGGCTCTGACTGAGAAACAGTAAAGTCCAGAGGCATGTGTCAGCTTTACTAATGAGTTGACATTCTACATAGTTATTAGCTATATTATTGGAATATCAGGCATTTATCAAACAGTTTAAAGGCTCTAAGGAGAAGAGAGAATGAGCAATACCAGCAGAGGCCTCATCATTTTGAGATTCTGTGAAACTTCCCACAAATCTTTTACACATTTCACAACTCACAGCCATTAAATGAAACCCCGACTTTTCTGTCACTCTTTGTACTAAATGCTCAGACAGTTAATCTTTAAAAAAAAGTGGCATGTAATGTCAGTAGTGGGGCGCCAGGAAGCGATACACTACTACTGGTGACTTGTTACACATAAGGTGATGTTATCAATACAGTACAATATTTGTCTGTCAATTCCTACACTGCTGTCAGGAGTGGAGACTGTGATATCTTTGAGAACAATATGGTTCAAACATGTAAACCTGTTATCCTGAATATCTGATGCCTTGCATCTGCATTTGAAACTCAAAAGCAAAAAACAAGACAAAGAAAATCAGAGAATTTTTCACTATTGAAGCTTGTTTGGAATGCATGCAATGTTACAGTAAGCAAAGCGGTGTGATGCTGTAACAAAGGATTTGGGGATCTGGACAGTAACAAAGAAAAAAAGACTGGCACTCCTGTGCTTAAAGTTTAAGGGAATGGGTTTTAGTTTTCTTTTTGTTATCTATGCAGGAATGTTAACTTAATCAAAACCATAATTTGTAACATTATAGAAGTGTGTTTAGTAAACTGCAGTTGAAGACAATGTATAGATATTTTGCACTAAAGAGACTGTCTGCACTTCAGAATATAAATCCCCTTAATCCTTCCATCTGCAGAGCTCCATGTGCTTTAATTAGGTTTTGTTTCTTCTGCTGGCGGATCTTCAGATTCTGCTCCACCTCTGGCAGCCTTTGATATTCAAATGAAATCCACAAACTCTGCACTGGATTCAGCTAAAAAATGTAGTTGTTGTTTTTTTGTGGCATGGGAAAAAGCAAAGGAGAGATGGAAATTGTGGGCAGGAGGGAAGAGACAGGTAGGGAAAAAAAGGTAAGAGGAGGATGACGTTGTAGAGCTATATTTATCTTATATGGGCGCTTCTGTCTGGTATGTGAGGAGGCTTCCAGCCCTGAACCCAGCTGGGACTGCAGCCACCGGGGAAGAGCAGGATGCTGATGAGAGAGAGGAAACATGTAGGATCTAGTGAGGTGAGCTTTGTGAGAGTTTTATCAGCAGGGAAGTTTACATGTTTATTAAAGAGGGCAGCGGGTTTTCCATTACAGTGTTCCATAGAAAAGAGGTTGCTTTTGTCAATGTGTTCAAAGATGTGATGTTTGTGTTATTTGGTAATTGCTTTCCAAGAGGGTTGCACCCAAACATAGGTCATCAGTTATGGAGGCAGCAGGAAGACTCTAATGATTATTTGTCAAAAATAAACTTACAAAGTGTCCTCCACGCTTGGTGCTTGGGAGAAGTTATAATCCGACACACAAGACCTTTAAATATCAAATTACAACACAGTCACGGCAGTTTGCGAAGTAGTCATGAAATTTCAATCTAATGATTTGTACACATGGACACAACTATTCCTTTTTTTCATGTTGATCAGCACAACTTTTAAACAAATGTATTTCAATTGGATGTTTCTTTTGTGCATTCACCACAAAAGTCTGGACGACATTATGCACCAAAAAAACCCTAAGTAAGGTTGAGATAAACACTCAAAGACTAGTTTTGTGTTTGAAAGTTCTGTATTTGTTGGACCCATGCACCACCAAACCCACCCACAATAAGTGGTCTTTGTCAAAGTTTAATACTACTTCACTACCTCTGACAGTTTTATGGTAACACGGATTTGTTATATTTGTGTGTCCAACATTAATAAGGATCCTAATTTACTTTCTATTTTAATTTTTTTGTGCTGAGCAACATGCAAACACTTTTTGAAAATTCTTGTTCACAAATCACCAGATATACATTTTGTGACTATATCACGAAGTGCCATGAGACTCGGCTGCGAATTAACACATACATTTTTTTGTATTCTGACATAAATTACATCATGTGGATATATTGATTCTACTGATTGATTTCTGTAGTGACACAACTCCTACACCAGATCTTTTGTTGATACAGACCAATATGAAGTCTAGAACATTGATCAAAAGGTGGATATTGTAGCATTATCCTGTAATATCAGTACTTTTGTCAGAGTTGTGTCTTAGTGGGTTTTTTCTGGATCTTTACATAAACCTGGTGGCCTGGCTGAGTAGATAAATAGACTAGAAGCACTGTGCTGGTTGTTGGTGTTGTTGCAGTACTCACACTCATGTTCCCCTGAGACGACTGCTTTCGAAAGCTGCAGGAACTTGCTGGTCATTGCTAATGAGATCACATGGCTTCAGGAAAGGACCAGCAGATTCAGAGACAGGTTGAACAAGGAGGAGGACACAAAGGGAGATATACTGTTCGGAGCTCCATCTGAGCTACTTTTACATTTACTATATCATGAGTAATTCTGAGCAAGTAGCAACAGCTGCTACGAGGTGTTAGGTACGGCGCTCTGGTTGATTTATCTCCTCTCTGCCTGGACTGTAACAGTTATTTCTCTCCACTCCTGTCCTCCTTTCTTTCAGGGTTCAGCCGATTCCTACACTAGTCGACCCTCGGATTCCGACCTGTCCCTGGAGGAGGACCAGGAGGCGTCTCGGCGTGAAGCCGAGCGCCAGGCTCAACTGCAGCTAGAGAGAGCCAAGGTGAGAAATGTCATTGCTCGTCTTTAAATTCACCTTCATTTCCTGAGGAGCAGTTTTTAAACAGCTGAGTAATGTTAAAACTCAGAGGTTGCTTTAGATTGCCATTTTTAATCTTAGATCCATAAAGGTCTACTGACCCTTGAGACAATTTAGTAATTTTGGGCTACATAAATAAAATGGATTTAACTTCCTTTATCTATAGAACCTCACTTAAAGATTTAGTTGAGCATTGAGGCAATGCTACTATTGTCATATCTAAATTGCATATTTCTTACTTTTTTGTCTGTTAACAGGCCAAACCAGTAGCATTTGCAGTGAAAACCAATGTGAGTTACTGTGGGGCCCTTGATGAAGATTGTCCAGTCCAAGGTGCCGCTATTAACTTTGAAACTAAAGACTTCCTGCACATAAAAGAGGTGAGAGGCCTTTGGCATTAGGATTAACGTGTCACATGCAAGACTTTCATCATTAATCATGATCCATGTCAAGCATAACTCCTGAGTTGTAAAAGGTGTGTTTCACTTTCATGCAGAAATACAACAATGATTGGTGGATCGGTCGGCTGGTGAAGGAAGGTGCGGACATCACTTTCATCCCCAGCCCTGTCAAACTTGAGGCCATGAGGATCAAACAAGAGCAGAAAGCAGCAGCAAGGTCAGAGGTCACACAGCTCTGATCGATGTCTGGCCGAATCCCAATGTCCCCCTTAAGGCCTTAAACCCTGAACCCTCAGGGACTTAACTGACGTCACTTGGTAAATGGTTGAGTGTGAGGGACTGTAAGGGCTTGAAACGGTTTTAAATACGAATGGAACAGCACTTTGCTGCATCATATCACGTTACCATGACAACGTGGAAAATTGTATGTCAAATTGTGGGTTTGACATAAAATGTTTTTTATTCAATGAACGCTAGAGGCTCTTTCTATAGGAGGTAATTTTCAAATCATATATTTATTTGCTTTTGTCAAAACTTCTTCAATAACAAAATGAAAAGAAATGGTTGACAAATAACATAGTATGCTTTCATATGTTTTTATCATCTGTCTTTAATCCTGTTTTTGTGTAAATAAAACAAGCCAGGCTTAACACCCACGTGCTGTTCTTTTTGTTTTCCCTTTTTTTTATGTCTCCTGCTACAACTGGTAACCCTGTGTTTAACGCAACATTTCTATGAATTGTGGGTAATTCCTTTGGACAAAGTCTACAGAAATGCAGATTTACGGAAAGTGTTCTGCAATGTTCTGCACAAAAGCCTTCAAACACGCGAAGATTTGACAGTGGGACACCCCTTAGTCCACACAGACTTTGCGGAAACACGCTGTGTCCATGTGTCACTGAGTGATGAGATTGGGACAGGGCCTCTGTTATTACTACTTGACTTTGTATCTGTCTTTCTTAGTTGCCCTAATTCCACCAGCTTTCCTGTCTCACACACTCTTTGAAACTTGTTTTTTTTCTTGGTTTTGACGTAACTAGTTCTTGCTCATGTGCTCTGTTTGGAAAGTCGTTCTTTCTAAATTGCCACCTGAGGGGATTCACGCATAATGAAGCTTTTGCATTATGTTGCTCCACAGGAAAGGAGGGAACGCTTCATCTGGAGGCTGGAGGTCCACCCCGCCATCTGCAGGTAAGTGGGACTGCAGGAGACTGCTGCTGTGTCTGTCTGCTCTAACTCACAGGGTCAGATTTACATACAGGGCTACTCCTGGGCTAAAAGGTTCACTTTAAGAAGAAATGTGTGTGTTTGACTTTGGAAACATAGTTTGTAAGTTTCCCTGCAAAATGTACAAACAAATTAAGAAAGGATACTTTCTTGAAGGGCCACAATGTAACTGTACTTTTTTTTTCAGTCCCGCATGGCATGTATGTTAGTTAATACACTCTTAAGGAGCCCTGAAAGTGAAACATTTTCTCCTAAAGAAATTATTTATTGAAACTTATTAGCTTTATCCTCCTTGTTTAATGATCGTTTTGTTTATTCTGAAAGCCAAACAGAAGCAGAAACAGGTATGTTTTCCATTGGGCCTCTTCCTTATTAATTATTCAAGAACACCCTCAATTACACTGCTACACTTGATGTATTTTTATGGCTCTGTACATGCAGAGCAGCTACTATGTGTTAGCTAAATGCATGTGCCATTACAGTAAATTCACTTCAACATGGTATATATATTCCACCTCCAAACCCTGTCTGTGCTTGTGGCCTGTGCAGACTGAACATGTTCCTCCGTACGATGTGGTCCCCTCGATGCGACCGGTGGTGTTGGTGGGGCCTTCGCTGAAAGGCTATGAGGTGAGACAACCATCAAAACTGATGTTCCGTTTGGTTCTCCTTATTCAAGTCTTGTCTCATGTTTGGAGTACATTGATGTTGCCTGGGATATATGGTTATTTTCTTACTGTAGAACAATTCATACCACCTACTTCAATACGTTTTAGCTATATGCTTGCATCTTGCATTGCTCAAGGGATGGCGATGTTGATCAGTCAACCTTTCATTTAGTGCAGATTGAAATATCTATCAGTTAGATGAAATGCCATGAACAAACATCCCTGGTGCGTGGTTAATCCCAGTGACTTTGGTGGTCCCCTCACTTTTCAAAGTTGACATTTATGGTTGGTGAAGTAAAATGCTTTGACAACTATTGGATGGATTGCTATAGAATTTTGTAAACACATTTATGGTCCCTTTTACTCTTGCGCCAACATCAGGTCAAGATTTTAATTTGTCCAGTAATTTGATTTATGACCAAACCCTCTCAATTTTGGTATTAGCATTTAGTTCAACTGCTGTGCCTAAGTACATCCTCACAGAGCCACTACCATGTAGTCTTTTTGATTAGGACAAATAATCAGTTTTAATGTATCCCTTCATGCTGTGGTAATTTAAGATGGATGTTTACCATTATTTACACTTTGATTACTATTAATACCAGCCATATATGTGACACAGCTCAGTCGCTGGTCTTTTCTTCTTCTGCTATCATTGTGTGTTCAATTTTAATCTGAGCAGTGTTGTCTGGTCCAGTATGGACTTGCCTGGTTTGATCTAAAGGGAATCACTCTTGCCTCCATCATCCTATTAACACTGATACTAAACACTGCAGTAACATCCTGATTAAATTATAGCACACACAACAGGATTCTTAGATCCATTTTGAGTGATGCAGAACAGCATGCGTTCCTCTTTACATTAGCTACTGTATGTGATAGTCTCCTGAACTCTCACATATGGGATGAGATGAATGAAAACACATCACAGTTAAACTCGATTGATCTTAGAATATGTCAATTCTCGAATGAATCTGCGGATGTATATGCTGAATTGTGAGGCATGTAATTGAACACAATGTCTCTGTGCTTTTACATTTTCGCTCTGCCTCGCTCTCTCCTCTATGGCGGCTCAGGCTGTGTGCCAAGCCGTTTGTTATGTGTGTGTGTGTGTGAAATATTTATGCATCGCTCTGGTGATGTGCTTTGGGGATGCTCCAGTGGTGAACGCCAGCCTGCCTCCCTCTCTCTTCCACTTTCGTTCTCTTTTTCTCTGCCTTTTCTCTCTCGTGCATAGCATTATTTTCAGAGAACCATTGTTCTCTCTCTCTCTCTGTCTCTCTCTCTCTCTTCCCCCTCTCATTGCTGTTCCTCTATGTCTCTGTCACATCATGGAAACCTCTGTACACTTCGTTCCTTGTCCTTAAGGCCATTCATTTTTCAGGACTGTTTGAAAATAGACTGCTTCACTTCCCTTTCCTACAGTGCACATGCAAATCCACACTCTTTCTCTCCATGTCATCCATAGATATCCTTTCCCCTTATAATGGAAAACAATAAGCTCTGCTTATCTTATATGGTTTTTCCATACACAAAAATAGCAATGCTCTATGAATATGCAAATTATGTTAATTTCAAAAGTCTAACTACTGGAAAAGGGATGTCTCCTACTTCACCAGTAAGTTTTTCTCAGTGTGTGAGCAGGGGGGCTTCCAGTTTCCACAACACAACTAGTAAATAACATTTAGAGAGGCAAATTCCCTCCCCTTCCAGTGTCCCCAGCTTGACTTGACAGCTAGGTGGGTAACTTCACCAAACTCCCTGCACAAATGTGATGTTATCTTACCGGATGTGCACATGATGTAAGATGTGTGCAAGACTTGTTGTATGTGTGAGTAAAGTCTCATCTCGGTTCACACATGCATCTTAGCTTCAGCGAGTGACTTCACTCGTGCGACTTTAGGAGGTGTAGTCTTTCTAATTACAATTAATGCTTCAACAGTTATATGGTAAAAAGCTTTCTTGGCGTTCAAAATTATCTTTTATTTTGACAAACATCATATGTGTAACTAATGGCAAATTCAAACGGAATAAAAAAATGATATGGCTCTCGCCTTTACCTACCAAACATATTCTTTTTTAAAACAAAGTCCCATGGTGGTTCCCCAGGTGAGGTTGGACTTCGCCTCTCTAATGGACCATGATTGGCTCCAGACCATGTAGACTAGTTGTTATCCATACAGTCTACGGTTATGTCACATATCCTACTGGAACATCCATGGGTTAAAGTGAGATTCAATGCAGATGAACCTGAAAACAGCTGTGTAGTGTGAAACTCTGCACATACATCATCCTGTTCAGTGAAGCTCAAACATCCAAGTGAAGAAACAACTAGCAAATCACATTTTTGAGGAGGAAGTTGGTTTCTTGGTGCTCCTTTCCGTCTGTGCTGACTTACTTCATCTTCCCTCATAAGGAATGTCATTTTTTTAACAATTAAATAATATCATTACCCTTAGTCTTTTCTGTCAAATGTGACTGCATGTAAACAATATAACCATTTTGACAAAGTGTTAATATCACAAATATTAGTTCTGCCTTACAATCAACAATCAAGGTGACACTTTATATTAAGCCTCATATAAACATTTGAGACGTAATTTATAACACTATAATGTGGTTGTTAGCAGATATAAGTATAATAACAATTTTTATTTACTAAATAACTCTTCCTGTGCGGGGGCTGGTAGATGCTAAATAAGGCGACTTAAACTAAAGTGTTGCCAAACTCAAAAGTGAGGGAGAAATATAAGTAATAATGTCGGGCTAAGTGTGTGTGCATAGGTATATATTTCATAACACCAGTCTCTCCTTACTTCTCTCCCCTCTGTCTTATTTGTCTCCTAGGTAACAGACATGATGCAGAAAGCCTTGTTTGACTTCCTAAAGCACAGATTTGATGGCAGGTGGGTACGTCTGTCTGTGTTGCTCTTCTACAGCTGCAGCTCAGTGTACAGTAACACTCTGACCGAGCTACAGAGCTGTTCCCGGGATTCTGCCTATCCCGTTTCATGGTCGATAGGACACATGGTGATGATGATTTATTTTTAGCTGCAAGAGTGTACAAGTTCATCTCGTCTTTTGAAATGGAACAGTTGTGGATGTGATGTGATAAGACGCTTCTTCTTTAGGATCTCTATTACTCGGGTGACTGCTGATCTATCACTGGCGAAGCGCTCGGTGCTGAACAAGAAGGCCATAATGGAGAGATCCAACACGCGCTCCAGTCTGGGTGAGTGCGAGAAAGTTGTGTGTGATCTTTTGTTGCTAAATAAAGATTAATACCTGCTAATAATAGATGCCTCCGCTCTCTTTAAAGTTAAGTCTGTACTTTATTCAAGTAAATGATCTCATACAACTCCCCGTCTTTCTGTGGTTTGTGGACAGCGGAGGTTCAGAGTGAGATAGAGAGGATCTTTGAGCTGGCCAAGTCTCTCCAGCTGGTCGTCCTGGATGCAGACACTATCAATCACCCAGCACAGCTCCTCAAAACATCTCTGGCTCCCATCATTGTCTACGTCAAAGTCTCCTCGCCTAAAGTAGAGCATTACCCTTAATATTTTTTTTTAAATACTTCTATTGTTGTTGAGTATTATTAAAAATCAAAACAGCTGAATCAGTGGAATGATCAATAAATTGACCGATAGAAAATTAATCAACAATTTAGTTAATTGATTAATCATTTAATCATTTGTTTGTTGTTGTT
The DNA here is from genome assembly GCF_027596085.1 of Anoplopoma fimbria. NCBI lineage: Eukaryota > Metazoa > Chordata > Actinopteri > Perciformes > Anoplopomatidae > Anoplopoma > Anoplopoma fimbria. The sequence goes on along the minus strand of NC_072460.1, from coordinate 12,575,150 downwards.
AATTCAAGCAACTCAAAACATTTGCTGGTTCCAGCTTCTCCAATGTGATTTGAAATTACATTAGAACCGTGCATTTGATAACCTTCACTTCTTGGATTTGTCTTTTTTTTTAACGGCTTGACTCTCATTGTCTCTGGCTCATCTCACAGGTCCTTCAGAGGCTGATTAAATCTCGAGGGAAGTCACAAAGCAAACACCTCAACGTCCAGATGATGGCAGGGGACAAGCTAGCACAGTGTCCACCTGTATGTCACTCGGCCTAAAATTCTATAAATATATAATTAAAAGGCTCAGTAAAGGATTCTTGCAAAAATAATTGTTATACATACAGTGATCTTTATGGACACTAAGTGGTGTAATTCCGTTCTCATCTCTCATATTCCTATCTTTGACTCCTTAGGAGATGTTTGATGTCATCCTGGATGAGAATCAGCTGGAGGATGCATGTGAGCATCTTGCAGAGTACCTGGACATTTACTGGCGTGCTACACATCTCCCCTGTTCTGCCCCTGTTAACCCCTTACTGGACCAAAGTGTGATCACCCCACCCTCAGCTAACTCCAGCCAACAAGTAAGACAAACACAGAACTGCTGATTTTCTCAACATTTTGGCTGCATTATTAATGAAAACTGTTTTGCCTCTGTGTCTTTTCTTTAGTTTTCTGAGACTCAAGAGTTGATAGAATGATCACTACCACAGACATAGGTGAGATAGAAAAGTGTTTCTCTTTCTTACTCTGGTAAACTCACTTACTCTTTTGCTAATTTTTTTTGGTAGTGTTTCCTCTCTTGAAATGTTCCCCCTGCTCCTCTGCAGGAAGCCTGTGCTGTCGGCCGGGTCGGACTAGGAGGTCATGGAGCACAGGGACCAGGGCGCCACCAGGGGGCAGCAGCAGCCCTCACCTCTCCAAAGCCAGCCAGCACCTTCTCTGGCCACACCTGGGGCGAAGAAGAGAACAAGAGCAGAGTACCTTGAAAGAGAGAGAAAGAAAGAGCAGAAGCCTGCTGAGCTGGAGGAAGAGGAGACACGAACACAGGCAGAGGAGCAGAAGGAGAAGGAAGATTCAAGAGAGGAGCCTTCACCTCACTGCTGCCCCCTCGGGAAGAGCTCCCTGCTCCCAGCGCCACGCGACAACTCAGGGCCGCTTTCTACAGCTGCACGCCCACTGGTAACAAAAAACCAGTGCAGCAGTGCAGTCACCGCACGCCACCTCCCCTCACCCCTCCCCCCACCCTGACCTTGTTCCCAAATCTGTGCTTTCACACTGGAAGTCACATTTCCCACCTGACAGCGCTGAACCAGCCCATGTGTGATCAGAGCCCCAGAAGTGTCTGTCCCAGACACACATGGGCTAATTCAGCTCTCATTGTAGACAAATTACACACCTGTGAAGGCAGAGTATATTAGCATACAAAACTGTAGCATAGCAACGCTATCATTATAACTCAAAATACTTAACATGAGTAGCTTCCCAGGGTTTCCTCTCTGATAAACCTGGCTTCCCCCCTCTGGCCAAAGAGTGCAGAGAGTGACAGAAAACCAAGTCTGTAAATCCTCTGTCTCTGCAGCTGTCTGTCAGCTGTCATTCCAGTTTAACCAAATGTTTCCTCAAAGGCACAATTGTTTCTAGCAGAGTCAACCTAGTCTCCCAAGGAAAATGAAAACGTTCTCTCCTTGTTTATCCAGTAGCCTTTTTAAAATGTTCTTTATTCACAATTATTTTTTACAGCAACTATCTATACTACTATCTATATTTCATATCTTGGCTCTCGGTATAGCTGATCACATATCTGTACGCAACAGTGATGCTAAGCTCATGCATGACAAGCACATACTTGCACATCAACAGACTATATGCATCTTTTGTCACAGCTGTGAATGTATAAATGCTGGAAGTATTTTTTTTACAGTAACTGGTTTGTTTATTTTATATTTGGGGGCAAAATCAATAACCCTCAATATTAACCCGAAACTGTGATTGTTATCAAATATGATTTATTTATTTTTACCCCAAAGAAATTAGTTAAAATTCTTCTTTCTGAACAATTTGACAAACCTGGACATATAGTTTGAAGCATAACCAGATATTAGGAGATTCACTCATATTTAAGATGTGTAGGTTACTCCAGAAAAGGACAGATGCATCGCTCCCGTCTCAGGCTGGTATTTATTACCAATACCAAACTGCCACTGATGATGGTTGACTATCCTGTTTTTTGCAGAAACTATACTCTTATAACTAGATGTTGTACATAATGTTTTTAAACTAATAATTGCCATTGGGAATTATATTTAAATAAACACATCATGCCTTGTTATTCAGGGTTCCAAGTGGACTGCAAAACATAAAAAACACCTAATTTAGTAGATTTACTGTATGATTTCCAAAGACAATAGATGTATAGATTAATTGCAAAATTAAATGTAACCTCAGCATGTGCCCTGAATGTAATTCTGAGTGATATAAGCACTAAAATAAACCACCCCAAACTTTTTTACACATCCGTGGTGTAATTCACATTTCACACTTCACTGCTACTCAGTGGTGTAATGGTAATTGTAGAGGTGGCTGGACTATATCAATGTTCCTAATAAGCCCAGTAAATTATCTCATCATCTTTTGGCATTAACAGCTAAAATATGCATGTGTATAGCAGTCCTATATATATGTATATGGAGGGGGACCTCTGGTGGTAAAGTTAAGTTAATGCTTGTATCCACTGCTTATTTCTCAGCCAATTGCAAAGAAACTGCGAGATATAAATGTCATACACTTCCACATAAATTAGGAATATGTACAACTTCTAGTCATAAGACTAGTTAAATAAATGTCTTTGCTTAAATACTAAAAGCTTCATCCACACTTTGCAAAGCCAACAATTGGCTCTTTTGTGTTAATATAATATATCTGATCACATTACACATAATACAGCACTCACAAGAATGAATGCATCTTAATAATTCACTGAGATTCTCATCGTTGATGCAACGGCTTTTACCATCTAAAACTCTAGAATTCAGCTAACATACCACATATGTTAATAATCTAATGTATGTGCATGACATATTGTATTCCTGTTTCATCAGAAGGGCTTTTTAGGACCATCTTCACATGAGCCATTCACTCTTCAGAGTAAATCAACTTGACCTACATAAGCAGTCACATGTATCAAGGCTTAAGTGTACATACTGTATATTCAATATGCAGATAGTATTATTATTATTATTATTATTATTATTATTATTTATTATTATCAAATTGCACAGAAAAAAACAATGCTTACAGGAAGTAGAAGGGTTTTAGGCACAGTACACAATTATATACTCAACACCTCAGAAAGCATGTGTTTATAAATATATATATTTTCCTCTCTTTTTACAATGACGCACTGCAGTTATTTAGGACCACCGTAAAGTTTGCTTCCACTGACACCCACATTCATTTCTGAAGGACCAGGTTTGAGATACATAACTTCTACTTGATGAAACACAGAGAGCACAGAATCTTCTTTAATTAAAAAAAATAATAGATATCAGCTCCCTCTATTTGCTTAATTTTTATTGCAGGATATTTCTACAAAAGGTGAATTATTCTTTGAGCGTCCAAAGCACAATTTTTTACAATTATCATTTCCTATTGCGTTTCACTTGCCTAAATTCTGTATGCAATACAAAGTCTAGCATTGACGAGAAACTAGCTGAGACTATCAAGGTATCTCCTCAGTTATGATGGGATATAATTGCACTACTATCATTTATATGTCTGCTTTACGATGCAATAAATGCACTTAACGCTATGCTGTACCCACCTCCAATATTGAACAAGTTGTCTGGTTTGATGAAGATGATGTCAACATTTCACCTGGTTTCTGCCAAGCCGATAATACAAATGATATCCAACAGTGTCTGATGATGATGTGATCAGGGTGCAAATTTTGTCTATAGCACATTTGAAAGAGGGGGTGAATAAAACACAACAACATTTAAGTAACATGTCTGTCTGTGTTGTTTTTATTTCTACCTGGTGACTCATAACCACCAGCAGAGGGCAGAAGTTGCAAGTCTGCACCTTCAAGTTGAGCATGCTGTGGAATAATCAGTCCAAGAAAACTACCCAGTGAGGACTTTGTCCCTCTTTAAAACAATTATGTAAAGGGTCAAGTCACTTTAATTACAAACAAAAACACATTTCTCACTTACCACTAGTGGAATTCAGCTAGTTTTGAGATATCTGTCTCTAAAATTTCTTCCAATCCAGACTTCACTATGAACAATTTTAATTAGAAAAACAACTACCAAAAATCAGTCCCTAGGAAACTTGCACAATGAGGTAACAAGGACACTTGTTGGCTGTTACATTTTTTTTTATCATTCAGTGCCTCCATTATTTTTGGGTGGAAGCAGTATACATCTCTCTCTCTCTCTCTCTCTCTCTCTCTCTCTCTCTCTCTCTCTCTCTCTCTCTCTCTCTCTATATATATATATATATATATATATATATATATATATATATATATATATATGATTTCACAGTTTGGTTAAGTTTAATTTAATTTTAATTAAGATCAATATCAATGCTACAGTTAGTACATAGTTTAGACATTCATGTGCTTCCAGCTTTGTGGCAACACTTTAGAGACGTCCCCTTCCTTTTTCAAAATGACATCACCCTCATACACAAAACAGATCTATAATAAAAACGTTTTTTCCGTATGGTGTTAAAGAACTTGACTGGTCTGCACAGAGCCCTGACCTCAACCCCATCCAATCCAGGCCTTCTCGCTCAGAAACAGTGCCCGACCTCACTCACGCTTTTGTGGTTGAGAAAATCCCTGCAGTCAGGTTTCAAAATCATGTTTAAAGCCTTGGAATAGTGAAGGCAGTTAAGCATGTCAATGTCTGGAATGAGATGTTTACCAAAGTAGACGGATGCAATCTTATCAGTTTTGGGTTTTGTCATTTAAAGCGTGTTCAAGTTGCATTTCATTGCTGTATTTGGCGAACCACTCCATGCTATTGGCTAAAGATCTGTAATGCTAAATAGCAAAAAATTAATGTTATGAATTGTGGTGTGTGATTTATTATTTGTGTGATAATACTATCAGCCTGGATCAAAGTTGGCTGAGGTCAAAATGTTCTTCTCTTGGTACCTTAATAAAATGGGTGTGAGGTTTGGATTGTACACATACTTCTGGCCTCGACAAAGCTAAACTGGGATGTTGTGTTGGCGCTGCACAACTTTATCAAATTTAGAAGACAAGGAGAGTTCAGAGATAATTGAACATGTATGAGAACTGCGGACCTGTGACATGTTTCAAATCTCTTTAATCTGTCCAAACATGCTACTTCAATCTGTTCAAGTTATTCAGTACTGCACCCGTGTGCCATTCATTCAGATTCAGCTTGCGCACTATTTCCTACAGAAATTCATGATATTATCTATCTGGACATGATCATCATTTACCATCTGTCTACTGTTAATACCACGTTTCATCCATTGGTAGCCTAATATCACTTCCCTCTTTGGTTGATCTACCATAAGTTGTTTTGAACTGCTGCTACGTGTCTAAGTCTTGAACATCACGTTTGAAAGTCATGCTACAAATCCTGGGTAACAACACCATCTGATGATGAGCTTGTGGCAGGAAAATAAGGAAGTTACCCACTGCACATTTCTAACTGTCTGAGAATCTTGTGAGAAAAATTGTGACTCAGCTTTTGTCTATTTTCCTGAGTGCCATGTGTAAACTGCTATCACTCTCTCATTGTGTTGATGATAATTACCATCACTGTCATCAAATATATGGAGGTGTGATGGTTTAAGGCGTCGATGCTTCATTATGCCAGAAGTCAGCCTCCCCCATATCCTCCTTCTCATCCTCTTGTATCAACCATATTGGAAGGTGTCACTTTATGCCTGATGATTATTCACAGCCACCTGCCTCTCCTGGTCCGGGGCTCTGTGGTGGTTACACAGGCATCTATGTATGCATTGCAGGTTTTTTTAAAAGGGTTAGAGAGAGTTCATCATCCGCAACTTCTCTTCTCAACTGTTTCTGTCTTCCTGTATTAAAGTTTTCTTAATACCAATCAGTAACATATCACAAAAATGTGAGGCTCGTTCATGAGGAGTGTTTATTGTTTGTAATACATTGATTTATTAAGGTTGCAAATCTGTAATCTCAGCATATTTCAGCCCTCTTTCACCACATTATGTAATTACTGCGTGAAGCTGTCACTGTAAGGTTTTAGAAAATTATACAACAGTTTTAGGTCGCCATTATACCCTGGGTATAAGACAAAAGAGAAAAGACATCAAATGCTAGAAACCTCCACCAAGAAAGGATTCATTTATTACTATATCATAAATGATAACCGAATAAGTTTTCTGTGAAATCATGTTTTATTTGCTGATTTAAAGTAAATTTGTTTCCAAACAGGTGCTAGCCCAGTTTATTACAACATAGAAGTACGAAAACTTTAATAACTATCTATTTACAAAAAAGGTTCTGACTCTTTAGGCAGTGCTACTTCATTTATCAGAATGTTAACTAGTATAAAATCAGCAGTGCAATATATGAGACTGGGAGCATTTCGATTGCCTCTCAACGACTCTCAACATGGCATCACCTGAGCTTGTATTCAATGATGCTAACAGTACAAACTATAGCAAACGTGCTGACGGAGCTAACAGTTTTAACCTGAGGGGGAACTGGAGGGTGGGTACAGTTTCAGCTGTAACTGCTGTATGAGAGCAGTGCAGAGCAGCGGCCTCGAACTAATCAGTGGGACATGCTCACATGCACTAAAATGGTGTTAAAGCATGCTCGGCCGGCCTGGCTATGTCAATAAAGCAAGCAGAAGCTCGGATTACAACATACATTCATCAGTCTATGCTCAGGTATACATTAGTCCACTTTATATTCACATAGACAATAGTTATTAGCTGCTATGTTAATGCTCTGAATGTCATATATTGCTACTTTAACTGGCTAGCCACGTTAAACACATTTTTTTATTAGCAATCATTTTTGAAGGGATACAGCTGCTTCTTTTTATAAATTCCCCCTTCTTTCTGGACCCTGCCTTTATTTACTTCTTTCAGCACCAGAAATCAGAACAATTACTGGGTTTTCTACTCTGAGTCTGAGGGAAATAAAAAAAACTCTAAACGCTAAACATGCAATTGTATTGCAACAAAGTTCCTCTTTTTTTGCAACATATATTGTAATTATTATCATTTCACAACATTCACTTAAAAACGTGCTATTCCCGCAGCAAAAAAATATAAATAGACAGAGAAAGTGCATTGGTTCAATATTTTTGTTGGTGGAAATGAAATTCTAAAGCAATACAAAACATTTTCTCCTCTGCATGGAGACACAACCTCCATAACTCAGAGCTGTCTATGATGGCAACAAGACATATTGGACTGTAAAACGCAGACCGATCCAGGCACGAGGAGTGAATGATACGGGCCGTTTGTGAACAAAGGCAAATTGGTTTGACCCTCTGGGGCAAAAACAACAACGGCTCTGATTGGCAACAGTAAGTAAATTAGCTAGTAGGCTGCCAGACACATGGGAAGGCAGCTAATTTACTTTTATCTTTTAATCATCCTTTTCCTTACAATGAGATGCTGTTTCCATACAGTATTAACCTTCATGGTGTGAAGTCCCTGTCTTTGTGTCTCTCCAGGGGTTTGACCAGCTCCAGACCTCTGACGTGACCCTCTGGGCAGCTGAAAGCTGGTCACCTATCAGGGGGCCTCACACCATCCCACTGCAAGTCAACGTGATTCTATTTTACTAAGCACAGGCCACACTGCCTTTTGATCAGCAAACATTTACTGAAACATTATTTGAATTGTAGATGTATCTGTTTTAGAAGACTGTCAGAGTGACTGTAAACAAGAAATGTTAAATTTTAGAGGAAATTGTCCACTTGTGAGAAATCAAACATCATTGCCAAGCGATTCTGTACAAATCTTTCTCATTTCAAAGCAAATTATATACATTTTTATATGACCTGCTAAATCAGAGTCAGGTCATTTCAGACCAGTTGTGGATTCTGAGTTGTTTGGATTAAATTGACTTGACCCTCTAGTGCAGATCAGAGCAAACTAATTAGTCTACTGTGGATTGGTCTATCAGTCCCATTGTCCTCAGCCAGTGTTATGCTATTGATCCAGCCGGTCGACAATCTAATTCATCAATTAGCAACAGGCCAAGTGACAGGACCCACAGGTGACAAAAACAGAAGTCTGCAGTGACGGCCTGACGCTGGCTACTATGTTTCATAAACCATAACAAATTCAATTAAACAGTTTTACATTAAATTAATTGAGAAGTGATACGCCTCCATCAATAAAATCTTGCATTGTATATTCTGCACGGAATATTTTAGAAAATCCCTGTTTAAGCTGTTCTACCATCCTTCCCTTTGCTCTCTGAGAAACAGCACTGAGAAGCCTTTGGAATGCTGAGCTCCTATTGGCTGCTGCTCGCCTCTATATAGACCCGCAGTGGCAAATTCAATCAGATCAACTGCAAGCATCCTCCGAGAGCCACCGGGACGCTTGATCACACTGTCAGGATTTCTGTGTTGTATTGATTCTTGATTTTTAACATTTTCTGCAACAAACACTGGGCCATCACCGACAACATGAAGGAAAGGAGAAATACACAGCCGCTGGTGGTGAGATGTAAACTGGTTCTTGTCGGAGACGTGCAATGCGGAAAAACGGCGATGTTGCAAGTCCTGGCGAAGGATTGCTATCCAGAGGTATGTTCTAATGTGGCTCCTGTTAGTGGAACATTTACTTAACATGTATGCACATACAGCTGTTCTGTAGTTGTGTTGATAATCAGAGCTCTAAGTTATCTTAAAATGATTGAATATGGCAGAAAAAAAAACGGTGCGCATGTTGCAGGCAGAGTCCGTTTTCATGCGCATTTTCAAAACATTTTGTCCTGTTGGTTTATTTTGAATGCATTTACCGTAATACTTTTAGAGGCATCAGCTGTTTTATCTTATGACCAATGGAATTATATTCCTAACACATTAATGACTGTTTCATGTTATACTGGTGTGCGCAACATTTCTTGCAGCTGCAGTGATTAATATGATTGATTGATCCGAAATTCTTTCAAATTGAGTGGGGGGGAAAAAATAAAAAAATGTTTTAGCCAGATTAATTCCATTACCTGTATCTGACAGACAGACAGACAGACAGACAGACAGACGCCTCCCCACTAATGGCACCATGCTGTGTCTTTCTCCCCAGACCTACGTGCCCACGGTATTTGAAAACTACACAGCCTGTCTGGAGCTGGAGGAGCAGCGAGTGGAGCTCAGTCTGTGGGACACTTCAGGTACCTGATCACATTTTCTCTGTCTATCCGGCCTATCATGGTCTGCCTTTCTGCCTGCAGCACTGAATGAGAATATCAGGCAATGCGCAGTGAATCTAATGAGCGTCTGTCTCAGCTGCGTCTTAGAATTTCTTCCTAGAAATTCTTCTTTTGTAGCAAGACATGTAATTATTAAAACCCTCTCCATCTTGGAATAAAGGAGATACGATGATTGTGGTGTTTGATGACATAAAGGGCAATGGGCAGGTTTCATACTCTTTGTTTTCTTCCATAGCTGAGGCAGGGGCACACAAAATATGCACACTTGTTGAACTGCTGAGTCCAGTCATAATTCATTTTCTAAAAGTCAGATGATTAAATGTCCTCATATATCACCTGATGCTTTTTGCACATGGAAAGATAAAGGATGGACAGATCTACAAGTACATTTCTGTGCTGAATGTGTTTCACTGGAATCTAGGCAAAGAGACAGGGATTATTCCGCTTCACTTGTTGTTATTGCTGACTTTGTGCATCATATGTTCATTTACACTAAGCGTGAAAAAGAGGGTCAATGTGTCAGTGTGGATCTCCCCGGGGATCTGCTGTTCTGTGTATTGACCTGGATACTGTGAACACGGGTCTGCAGCACCTGTTTGATTCCCCTTCATGCTCACCGCACAATGATTTTCTCTTTAAGCCCATTTATTCCTCTCCATCCACACTAGTAGCGGATGTATCACTATGTCACTGTGGCCGAGCAAGTTGGCTCTTGTGTATTTGTGTTGCATACGTGTGTCTGTGTGCAACAAATCCTTTATGTAACAGACCCACTTGTGTGAGATGTATTTACTGTGTTTTCGCAGACCCCCCCTTATCAAAAAGCGACAGGGAAAAAGTGAGTGTAATTCCTTCCCCAGACCAAATCCAAGCTTTTTAATCCCAGACTGTGGACTTTTGGTTTGGCTAGCAGGAAAGGGATGATGGGCACGCAGAGAGACATCCTGTTGAGCAGGAAGGTTTTCTGGAGCAGACAGACAGGAGGCAGCTCAGAAACTCTGGTGACCTGCATTCGCCTCCTTATGCTGCTGCGGGTCACCCACTAGAACAGCATGATGCAGAGGATTAACACTCTGAATAGGTCCACTGGGCCACCCTTTCTGACTGACCCTATGAGTTTAACATGCTTTCGCTTTCTCTCTTTCTTTTCTTCTTCATATTTTTTACTTGTATGTGCAGTTTACACTTCTCTCCTGCCCATCTTTCACTGTTTCAACTCTTTTCTTCCCTCTTGTGACCCCATTTCTCTGTCGCTTCCTCGTTACCAACGCACAACCTAAAATTGCATTTAGTCAGTGGCTAATTTGCATCACAGGGAACAATGAACATACCCAGTAATGAAGTTAGTGTGCCTTACAGTCAGTTGTGAATTAACAGATTAAATTAGCCACAAAAGGCATCACATAAAGTTATTTGTGGTGATTTGAATATTTTTTATTTGCAACACACTTTAGGTTTAATTTAAATACTGAATTTTCACTGAGAGGAGAACTTATATCACCCCTCCTCCCCCATCATTTGTTATAGATGACTCTCATGGATCTCATGTCAGGCTGCAGGTAATGGACGACACACACAGGGGCTATTTGTTGTCCACACCGTACAGTTTCTTCTTCTTACTGGAATTTGCTCTAATTGCTTGGAGTTGTGCTGCTTCAGCCCCCCCACACTGAGAGGGTCTTCTCATTATCCGGACTCCCCTTTATTGATTGGACTGACTTCATCCCTAACTCCACATGGCAAGCAGCTCCTTCTCCCGGCCCGCCATGGATTTACAGGCCAAAATCAATCCACCGGTTTTAATCAGCCTGGTTGTATCGGACATGTGGGGGGGAGGAACAAAGAGGAGAAGGCGAATATCGTCCAGTGGCTATAACTCATGAATAGTGAATAATGAAACTCGTTATGGTGATAGTGGGTAATGTATTTCAGGTTGAATGGTCTTGCTGATAAAGCTTTTGAGTTTAAGAAGATACTGTATATACACGGTAATCATTTATTGTATGATTAATGAATGAAGCTGATTTGTAATGAACCCAATATCCATTTAAGCTGATGATACCATCTCTATGATTGAAAAGGAGAGGCATTGTTAAGAGAAAATAATCATGTTAATGGATTACCACGATAGTTGTCTATTACCAATTCAATGTTAGAATGTAAATTTGAAATGACTGATATATGGCGTAATGCCTTGCTATTAGTCATTCAGGGTTCAGTCCGTTTTAGGGTCGCAACCATTTTATTGGTATTTTTCCATTATGAAATTATATGATAAAACATTGCATCAAATCACTTAATTGACAACGTTTCACCACTAATTCAGTTTTTAAGTAGAATAAAGTATAAGGCGAATTATTCTAGGCAGATGAATTGCCTGAACTGATTGGTGCTATAATAAACATTTTGACTACTAACATATTTCTTTTTTTTTTACCTCTGAGCCTCTGACTATGGCTTGGTATTTCCTAGCAGAATACACTTTTAATTCAATGGATATCAGGGCTTTACATTTTTTTAAACCATCTGTTGTTTGAGCCAACATCAAAATCCAGAGTTGGATGAGCTTTGACAGTGTCAAGTTACAAAGTAAAGCTTGTTACCAGCTCAACGTGGCAATGCTCAGGAACAAAGGGCCGTCCTCCCTCTCACTGCAGGGGTCTTCAGTAGTGATTCTGACTGGCTCTGGCATGTGAAACCAAGGAACAACCGTCTGACGCAATGTCGTGTGTTTTTTGTTCTGGCTGTGAAGTCCGTAGTTATCAGCAGCAGCAGCAACAACAGCAGCACAGCTTCTCAGTCGGCTGAGTGTGGGTGGAGGAGCAGGGCTACTCTTATCCCCAAATCTGTGAGTCATCCCATCACTGGATCATTACTCTGTCTGACCCCTGAATTTTCACTCTAGAGGAGTCTGCTAATGATGAAGATAGGCTATGTCGCTCAGTTGATTGAGCACACATGCAGAAAAATACCCTCACAGTCTCACTCATGCACACACAGAAAAAAGCAGATCCTCCCCTCCCCCACCTGTACACGCAAACACAAGGCCCGTCGTCTAGGCCTGCGAAGCCTACTTCTGGTCTGGCCCAATTTCCACCTCGACACTTAGCTCTGGGTACCGCACCATCAAGACGGATGGAGTTGAGCTCAGCTGCAGGAGTTTGGTTATGCTCTTTTCTTTTCCTTCCATTCCCCCGTTAGTCAGCCTTACTCTCCATGTTTTATGCCTCAGAAACTCTCCATCTGTTGTCGAGGCATGCTGTTGAGAAAGGGGAAGAAAGGGGGTATTTGGAGCAGGCTCTGCATGTGTATTGATTCGCAATGGAGAGAAAGAGGGAAGAGAGGGAAAGCGACAGAGACTGGTACTCAGTGATATCAGACTGCGGGGGGTGAAGGATTAATGGCATAGGAGGGCTCTTTGTGATCTACCTCAGTAGGCTACACTCCTGCTTTCCCTCCTCTCCTCCTCCTGGCTTTTTCTTGACACAATAGAAACAGATATTTCTTTCAGGATTAGAAACTGGGTCCTGGAGTGTCTGGAGAGTGCTGCCAAAGCTGCTACTGTACCCAAACAACATGCTGTGGAGCTTCAAATACTAATATTTACACATTCATACCATTTTTTTTTTTTATTCCTTTGGCGATAAATATGCCCACTGATTCCGGCATCCTTTATACAAAAATGGACTTCTTTGAAGATAAAAACATCCTAGACATACCCTCCATCTCCCCTCCCTTTTGACGGGGTATTTCATTTGTCAGCTTTAATTGCAAAGGCTTTTGGGCCCCCTGTGCAGCTTTCCATCGATTGCTGCATTTAGATCAGTGGTCATTTAATGCAGAATCACACCAGGTTCCTGGCTTTGTGATGATTTATAGAGCGCTCTGCCTCTGATTCTTCTATGAGACACCTCAGAGTCACCAAACACACACACACACACACACACACACACACACACTCATCCCAGTGGTGCTAATTGTTCTGATTTCACAGTCAGCAAACGCAAAGTTGTCTCACAGATGAGCGTGGCTTCTTCTACTCTGCCCGAGGTGTAAATGGTGTTAGGGCAATAATGTAATTTACATTTTTAAGGTGTTGACGTCTGTAAGAACACAGCCGTAGTAAATCATTTAGTTTAATCACAATGTTTCAGTTAGTTTGCTACTTAACAGTATTGTCATTTTTTTTAATCCAAAGGCTTAGAAACAGAGTTTTAATACAACAAGTCCCTTTGTTCCTCTGCTGCGATGTTTACTTTCTTCAGGACATTGAGCCCTAAGGAATTTCATCGCAGCTTGTCATTATTCCACTCACAGTGCCTGGCAGCTGGCAAATTCAGTTTTACCCTTTGATAATGTGGAAAATCATTAAGTATTCATGAAACTGATCTGTATGCACACATCCATGTTGTGTGTGCCTGTTCATATGTTTCCTTCTGATGCATTGTTTTCTATGCTGTAAATCAATTAGGATGGTTGTGTAATATCTAACGAGTAATTACACAGACGGCTTTTGTTATCTGTAGCTATAAGAGGAACACTGAATCCCTTTTGGGATTCACACGGAGCCTAAAGTAAACATGTTAATCCCATTGAGCTGCTCCTCTTCTGTTTCATCTGATCACAGACCTCTGGCTGCTGCCAAATTTAAATAGTGAGTCTGTGTGTAATTTAGTGCGATGTTGTGTCTTTGTGTGTGACGGATGTATGTCTGTGGTCCCCAACTCTGTTGCAGAGCAGAGGAATGTCCCCAACAGGAGGTGGGTGGGCAGTTTGCGGTGTAAAGTGATTGATTGGCAGTTAAAGCGAGCCTTTATAGAGAGGTGGGAGGAATGCCTGATGTAGATGGTGGATTCCAAGGCTGTTGCTGTGGTAACAGAGGGACTGAAGGTATTGCGCGCCGAGCAGAGGATTTTTGGGGGGGTGGGTGGTTTACTTAAGGATTCTGAGCATGAGTGGGAGCGTCTGCCTGCCCCGAGCCCACAGTTCCACTAGCGTTATCTACTGCAAGAGAAGATCAATGAGGATTTAATGCTCGATTGTCATCTTCTCTCCCTCTGAAATGCCAGCAGAGGATATAGGAGCAGAGGAGAGAGCAGTTTCAGGGACAGCAAAGTGAGGCTCAGCAGGAGAAGTGATGCCGATTGCACATAATCCCTGCAGCTCACTCATTCTGCCTCTGCCACTCTGCTGCTGGATCACCCTTTTTGCACTGACCAACAGCCTGTTGCTACAGCAATTGAATCCGGAAACAATCTTCAGTAAAAATAAATGACTCATTAATTCACTAATTGACTCTTTTACAAATGCAAATTTAGTCTAGAAAATATGCCTTTTAATGTGGCACCAAAGTTTTAGAAATACCAAAAGGCCCTTTTCCATCAAACACTCAGAAACAATACAAGTTATAGAGAAACAAAGAATGGAAGTGTTTTAACATTTAACATGAAAATTTGAAAAAAATTCAGAACCTTCAGCAATATTTCAAAATGGCTGCTGTGCAAGATTCCTCTGAAACATTTGTCTCACATATCAGCATCATTCTGCTTTGAGTACCTGTGGTCAAAAGAGGCTGCATGAATGCACTGATGGCACATGGAGCTACTTTATATCAGATGCCTGCGTGTGTTCTCAAAATTTTGCTTGTCATTTATCCACGTGTGTAATTATCTGTTTTCTGCCCTCTAAGGTTCTCCATACTACGATAACGTGAGGCCCCTGTGCTACAGTGACTCAGATGCAGTTTTGCTGTGTTTTGACATCAGCCGTCCTGACACTGTGGACAGCAGTCTGAAGAAGGTAATGGCTTCCGTACTTTACTTTACAGTCATGATTCACCTTTGTGTACATTTGTCACATACTTAATATCAGCAATTCCCTCGTACACTCTGGCTAAATGGATCCACTGAACTGACTGTCTTTTTCTGTCCACAGTGGAAAACTGAGATCCTGGACTTCTGTCCGAGCACACGGATCCTGCTCATTGGCTGTAAGACCGACCTGCGCACGGATGTCTGTACACTGATGGAGCTGTCCAATCAGAAACAGACTCCGATAACCTATGAGCAGGTGAGACAAATGAAGTAACACAAAGAGTTTGTAAGGAATATAGTCAATGCCAAATAAAAACAAGTCACAAAACATGTATGACAACCACACTTAAATAGTACAGTTACTTAACTCTTAATTTTGAGGCTTAATTAATGACAGTTACCTATGAATATTGATATATGTATCACATCTTTCATATCAGCACACTGGAGCTGTTATTTTCAGCTAGCATGTACTCATGTACTTCAGTATCATTTTGGTAATCTTTATTACCAATATATTATAATATAATATTAGGCCTATTTATTGGTTGAAAAACTTATTTTTTGTCTTTTTATGATGACAAAGGCCTCAAGGATATTTTTTCGCCAAGAAGAGTCAATGATGGCATGTGTCCTTGTTTTTAATTACACAGCCATTTTATGAGCTTTCAGGACATTTCTTCCTGAACTCCACACTACATGGTGACCCTGGTGCAAATAGAAAATGTATTAAAGGACGTTATGAACAGCACCATTCATCACTCATCACATTTATTGCAGGGTGCTGCTATGGCCAAGCAGCTGGGTGCAGAAGCTTACCTGGAGTGCTCAGCGTTCACCTCGGAGAAAAGCATCCACAGCGTGTTTCGCACCGCAGCGATGGCCTGCATCAACAAGCTGCAGCCTCTCCCGAAGCCAAGCCCCACCCGCCGCCTCTCCAAAAGACTTCTCCACCTGCCCAGCAAGTCGGACTTGCTCTCCTCCACCTTCAAGAAGGAGAAGACCAAGAGCTGCTCAGTCATGTGAGCGGAGACCTCCTGGCTTACAGTCCTCACATGCGACCCCCAGCCCCCGCCTCTTTGGTCTCGGGGAAGGGGGGGTGGGCACGATGGTTTTATCAGGGCTTCCTGCTGAATCCTTCCCTCACCCCCCCGTAAACCAAACACCCCTCAGAAGAGGTGGACACTTCGCTGTTCACTTTCTCCTGAACCTTTTAGCGCACATCCATCTTTTTTCCACTACTGTTTATCTTGCTTTCGGACAAACATTATCAGTCAAGGTCATCAAGCTATCATTTTTTTTCACCTGTAAACAGAATGCAACTACAATGGTGTTACATCTGTCTGATTTTACTATCTCTAGGCACATGTTGATTTTGTCCAAATTGGAAATGTGCAACGTGTGACGTTAAATCTTGTGATGTAAATGCCTCTCAGACAATTCAATGGATATTTTTCTAAGTACAAAAATAAATCTAGCATGAAACCGTCAGGAATTAGCAGCATCCTGTACGACCCTCCTAGTAAGGTGTGTAAGGAATGAAATAGCTTGTTGCTGGTGTCCCCATTTAGGCCTGTGAAAGCACAGATGTAGAGGGAGTAGTGGGACAGACCACAGTGAGAGCTTTTACATAGAGAGCTGTTCTCGTTGTCTCAGTGGTGATGAGAGCAGGGATAAGAGCTGTAAATGCAGGCTGCTGTGCAGACGGCAGTCTTGACCATTTCAACCTGCATGGATTGTTAATGCATGGTTGTGTAGCTCTGGACAGCGCTGCTCCACAGGCTTTCAGTGCTGAAGAGGCTCTGTGTATACAACACGACTGTTTTGCTGATGGGACAGACACATTTTAAATGATGAGAAAATATGCTTTTATTTAAAAAGCATTAAAATAGTTCAATGCAGAGCTGCTGAGGGAAATTTATGAAGCTGTGGCTAGTTATTCATGTCAGTCAATGTCATGTCAAGTGTTATGAGCATTTTTAAAAGCATAGGATAACACTAACTAAGTCTGGCCAACTGCAAATGGGAAAATCTGGTTTGCGGTATCAAAATTCTTCGGGAAAGGTTTGTAGCATTGCGTTGTGGACAGTTTTTCAACAATTCACGAACGGTATGCAGTTTTGAAAAATGCCTTTCATATCCCGGAAGTCAATGAGATATTTTGACTACTGTAATACGCCTGTGGATTTCTCTCGTTTGCAACAATCCAATGTAGCACTCACAACCTGACTCTACTCTTCCAACATGACTAGTTTTGTCGTGTTAATCTATTGACCTCCAATAAGCAGCACTTACTGTTGGTTACAATGACGATGAAGCAAAAAATGGACCGTTTTCAGAGCTTAAATCTTTGGCTTCATGGTTATGTGTGTGCAGCATTGATCTCTGTGCTTCTAACCATAAAGTAATAACGATTTAAGTGAGTGTGACGCGAGATAACCTGTGCGGCAATAAAGATGCAGCTTTGTGATTACTGTCATGCTATAGCGCTCCATGGACATCCGTGTTATAGACTGAAACCATCTCTGCTGTATAAAGAGGCTGCTGCTCTGTGTTTGCCCCTCCTCTTCCGTGTTAGTAGCCACTGGTATATAGAATAATCAATGACGATGTCCTGCTATGAAATAGATTTGAATAAGAGGGAACGACACTCTTTGATCTTGTAAAAAGGGCTAGTGCGTGGAGGGAAAAAAGAAAAAAGAAACGAGTAATCAAAATGCACAGGCTGGCCCTGTCCAAAGAAAGCTATTTTTCCATTCTTTGTTTATTTGGTTAATGTGTATTTTCTTTTTTCTTTTTTGGTATTTAAAGCATGATGTGAAACCCGTTGTTGTTTTTTAAATATCTCTCAGAGATGGTTGTAGCGTCTTCATGGAGCTGTGGACTGTCCCTGGTAGTCGGAGGAACCTAAAGTGGTGATTTGCACAAAGGCTTCCAGTTCATGTTCACACACCAAATTCCTGAGCATTGCCTAGCAACAATTCAGCATAGGAAACATAGACCGGCTCTTGGGTTGGGTGTGTGGACAGAGAGGGTTGGCTCACAAGCAGACATCCCCACATCCATTATTACAGTGTCTGTTTTGCATTTATTGGCAGGCTTGTTGAAAAAAAAACAAGCGTTTCTTGATATTTTACTTTGGGTAAGGGAGCTGATGCCAGGCCTTCTGAAGATGGGATAGATGGGCGGCTCACGGACCATGTCAGTTAATATGCAGCCTTTGTGTTGTAGTCAGTGTGTGGTACAATGGTGCAGTCAAACTCCTAAAGCATGTCCTATTAAAGTTGTATGATTGTACATACTGTCTCATGTTTTATAATCATTGTGAGACATCTTCAAGGATGTCAAATCAAAATATTGTTGTTGATGTGAATATTTATTTGGTAGCTATTTTTGCCTTTTTTTATTGACATGTATATTTGTTTAAAATCTATTTTGGAAATTTGACTTTTATTTTTCCTTTTTGATTTTTGTTTTTTTGCTGTGTTAAATAAAGCTTGCCCTGTCCGGCACCCTTGAATTGTTGTTCTCCTGTCATTTAAAATTAACAATTTATTACTGAACAAACTTCACTCTCTGCGTTGATATGCTTTACATTAATATATCCGTTTCACATTGTTGTCTTAAATACATAAAACCGCCAATGGGGAGATAAATTATTTAAATGTATTTTCAAAATACATTTATACATAAAAAAAATAAAATCTTATGTACACCCACTGTTAAGTTAATTGTTGATTTAACACAGAAAGCAGATTTAAATATTTATTGCAAAACATGGTTTTCTGAATGGACATAATGGCAAATGGGTAAAGCAGAGGGTATCTGTTCCTCAGCTGATCCAGAGGCTGATCCAGTGGCTGAACAGATGGGAAGGGGGCCTGGGTTTGACGGCAAAGAGATTGAGCAGGCAGGCAAGGGATTGGAAATCCTGAACAGCTGACAGGCAGCCAGAGATCTAAGTAGAGGGAACCAGATTATTAAGTCAAAGACAAATTAAACACAGGGACTCTTACAAGAACTACTTTGGTCCAAAACTGTAGCTCTGATTGTGGTAGACGTAACAATCTGGCCAAGACTGAGAGGAAAGCCAGAGCTGACATACTGCAGCAGTTGATTAGGTGATGAGACTCAGGTGTGCCAGAGCTCAGGAACAGGAGGAACCAAACCAACACACAGACACACAGAAGAGACCACAGGAGACAAGAGGGAAGGGAAAACATGGCATGATACTCACTTTATAATTTCAGAGTAGTGTCTCTCTTATTTCATCTTTTTTCCACAGCATTTTGCATTTAACTATTGAGATGCCTCTGACTGTAACACACCATTGGCATTCTTCCAGTTCTCTTACCTTCAGGTGTTTTACACATTAGTATCAAATACTGATTTTGATACTTAAATCAAACTGGCGAATTGATCAAAAAGCATTTTAACATAGTGTTTTAGTCAAACCCATCTAGTTTAAACTCTACTGTCATTTTTCTGATCACATACTGAAAGTTTGAAAGTGTTGAAATGAAAGTGAAGTGAATTATCCAGTAGTGTATAACCTCACTCATCTCTGTAAGTAGTAAGGGGGCTTATCTTTTCCACTCCATCAGTGCTAATAATTCTTTAACAGGCTCTGTGTCACCGCATGCATGCCAAGCATGTCTCATTAAGGATAGAGTAAATTTAAATCAAGATGGATGGGGGATTACTTCATTCCTAAACTAAGATCATAGTCACTGATTATCAGGGAGTTTATTATCACAGACTGAGAAAGACAAATGTGTCAGTGGGAGGTGTATCTAGCATTAACAGCACAATTAGCATAAGAAGGATGAAAGTTTTAATAGCCACAACAAATCAACAACAAAACCAAATTGAAAATATTAGTATTATTTATAATAATGATAGTAATGGTTATAATAATAATAATTATGATTATGTATATGATATATTTAGGAAGCACCTTTCAAGAAACTCAAAGACACTTTACAAAGGAGATAAAATAGAGATAAATATTAAATTAATACATATTAAATAATATATTATATGTTATTTTGAAGTTAAAAAGCACAGTTAAAGTAATGGTCATTCTGACAGACAGACAGACAGATAGATAGATAGATAGATAGATAGATAGATAGATAGATAGATAGATAGATAGATAGATAGATAGATAGATAGATAGATAGATAGATAGATAGATAGATAGGATTCATCCTTACAGGTTGTTGGAAATCATCACAGCTTCTTCGTCTCTACTAAAGATGCACATGGCTGCTGCTCTCATCTGTCTTCAAACACGCCACATCTGGTCGCTGCCAGCTGCAGAGGTGTCTAAAACTGGCCTGGTGCCACAGAATGTGGCAGAGGTGCCAACTAGCACATGTGCCCTCACATTGCCTCGTCTTCAGTACATGGAACAACATTATCATGCATTTGGAGTCCTGCTTCTGTCCACCTGATGAATTGAAGAACAATATTCACTCTGCTTTTATCTCTATTTTGGTCTCCACCAACTCCTGATTTAAGTATCAGACTCTTTACCTGCTAAACGTTCCACTATGTTCACCAGCTAGTCACTGCCTGTGACTGTCACAGTCAGTGACTGTCTGTTGTTTGGTGATGAGCAGGTAGTTTTACAGTGAGGTTTTTGTGCTTTTTTTTGTTGAAAACAGCTTCCTTCTGTCAGAGGCCAAGAACAGAAAAGATGTGGGGCTTGAACATTCAAACAATGAGCTGAGAAACACTGAAATGCTCAGTGGAGCTGAGGGGAACTGCAGAGTTGAGTGATAATTATCTGTAGGTTCATCACTACAAGCAACTCCTCGATCAAAGGACGAAAGTATTGATAACAGCAGCTTTAACACACATGTACTTTTTTACCAAAAGACAATACTACTGTTTTTGGGGACCATTATTGCAATCGCAATTGACACCGTGATAATCCAGCTCCCAGCAAGTTAAGGGTTCTTGCTGCTTATTGCAACAACAAAAAACATTCCGCAGCTAAAAACAAAATGAATCATGGGATGTCAGTTTGGCGGATGCTGAAGGACCTGAGGTAAAGGCTGACATTGTACACATGCAGCCACACACACTGGGTGTGAGGACATGTAAATGGGCCACATACGCTGCTAGTCGTAGTAAATTAGGCCAACATCTGGACAGGCACAGAGAGTTCAATTGCCCACTCAGCTGTGGCTTGTACCTCGAGGACTCGGTTAAGGAGAAGTGGCATCATGGCACAGTCCAGTGAGCTTTAAGTTCAACCCTGCCATTTTGTTAAGGCTTTGCCATATACAGCCGCCTTTGAAAAGTTCTTTGTTTCCTATACAAACAGTGGGTCATTTTGACTGAGGATTACTGTGTTGCCATGGACAAAAGCTGGAGCGGGAGGGCATTTTACCCACACAAAGCCAATTAAACGGGCTGTAAAACACAGTGGATTAATTCTGATTCACACACATGTTATGACTAATCAGAATATCAATCCACATCACACAATTAAATTAATAAAAGTGCTAACATCATTATGTCTCTGGTGAAATTCAAATCGATCAATTAAAAATCTAGATTGATGATGGACAATACACCAACAGGCATTCTCCTATTCGTTGTAGTTATAGTGATTCTGTTCTAGTTCAAAAGTATGTGCAACCAAAACACAAATAGGATTTTGACCTGACAGCGTGGCACAATGGGTCAGTGTTCAATCTGGACTGGACAGCTTTTCTGCGGGTCTGGACGGTGGTGTACAAAGGGTGATCTGAGGCAGCACTGAGTGGACAGCCCTCAGTGCTGTTGTGCACTATTTACAGCATGTTCCGAGTCCTCACACAACTCTCTGCAAGGACGCGACAACCCAACAAGCACGTCCCAGAAGTAACCTGTCACTTTCTGTTTCCTTTTTTAGGTGCAGGCAGATTCTACTCCCCCATGTTGTCATCTAGGAAAAATAACTAATTGTGCTCCAGCAAAAATAACCATCTACGTGCATTTGTGCAGATGTGTGCTAATCTTTGATTACTGATGAGGTGTGATGAGGTGTCGAGTCCTGCAGTGTGTGCTCTCTCTTTGCTCTCTCTCTCTCTTTCGCTCTCTCTATGAGACACACAGACACCAGAATCTCTGCCTCTGCCGCAGTGCAGGGCAGGGC
This sequence comes from Anoplopoma fimbria, assembly GCF_027596085.1. Classification (NCBI taxonomy): domain Eukaryota; kingdom Metazoa; phylum Chordata; class Actinopteri; order Perciformes; family Anoplopomatidae; genus Anoplopoma; species Anoplopoma fimbria. Next base: position 12,552,773 of record NC_072460.1, on the reverse strand, counting down.
CAGAGTATCCAAACCCATCCATTTCCAATTCAGCCAGTTTGCTCTCAAAAAGAGGTGGGAGAACAGGATTTAACAGGACATGATCACACAGCATCCCCTTTATCCGCACTATCTCTATAGAAGTACCTGCTAAGGTTGGCAATACAATTGAGATTTTATAAAATATATTCTTTTTAGATCTCTTTTTAGAGGAGATATTGGACTGAGGGATTAAAGATGAGTGTCAATGGATTCTTGGAAAATCGAAATATTTATTTAACTGTCGATCATTATTTTACTTATTTTACTGGTAACATTAACAAAATCCTCATCCTACAAACACATCGTCTGCGTCATCCGTTCACACACAAAGCACCAGTAGCCGTCCACCCGACCAGATCGTTCTTCTGTTTCAGGCTCATTGAGGACTTAACACAATGTTGCAGCTCCTCCATCACCCCCACCTCTCTGCGTGACCCCTGACCATAAACTCCCTCCTGTGGTTAAACCCACGGCTCCCCTAGAGCTCTCTCTTGACCTTGTGTTTCCCTGGCAGCACCACCAATGAGCTCAGTCAAATGTGAGCAATTGTGTAATGTTCCCTGTGGCCACAGTGGGTAAGCACAAGTTGTGCCTCTGAAAATGGATGCTTTTTTTTTCAAAGGAATTGAGAAATCACTGTGTTGTTTTTAGGACACATCTTTGTGCATTACTGGGATGGACCAGAAACATGTCTGTGGCACAAGTCATGCAAATTGAGCAGATGTGGGCTGGATGAGTATTCATTGGTTTATTCTAATCCTTATACGCTGTTTGTGAGTGTGAGCATTGCCTCTGGTATAGGTTTACTCCCTTCTATTTGCCAGAAGAGCACATTATGTACTCAATGTTGTTTACATGAAATGGCAGGTATTGGTTGGTATAAAAATACGTACATTTTAGTCTTGTTCATATCATATAAGGGTTGTTATGTTGTGCATGACTTACTAGGTTTTGTATGTAGCCTACTTATGTTTTAATTTTTATATAAAAGGATTGCAGATGATAACTCTGGTGTTATACATCAAATACCTAATAATATCTATGTTTAATTTTCTATATACTTTAGATTACAAAAAAAAGAGAAAATTGTCGATGTGTATTTATGTTTCTCAGTTTGTGTTGGAGACACTATTGTGTGTGTTTTACACAGAGGATGTTCCCCATAGTGAGTGCACCAAACCAAAATTTACATCCAAAACATAAACACAGTAGACAAACACACACAATATGCACATGCTTTATGCCCTTTTTTGTGATCACTGGGCAACAGCACACAAAGGCGAAGGCGTGCTCTGCTGTGCACAATGTGCCACTGTCTGAGCACGAGAGGATGAGGAGGAGCACTGGGCCGTACACTTAACACACAGAAACACACAGAAACACACACACACACAGTGGATTTGGCAACTGGCCACATCCTGCGTGTGTCTGCACAAGCCAAAATAACATGGAGACATCCAGTACATCACCGCTAAGCGCCGTCCCCTCAGCTGCGCCAGTTCAGGGTCTGATGCTTTGTCCTTCATGCTGATTAAAACATTAGATTAGGTCATCTGCGGCAGACTGAGAGCACAGCAGTGATAATTACTCCATAATTACACCATATTGTGTTCGCATCATTTTACAATTTACTCAGTGGTCATGAGCAAAAGCCTTACATCAAAGTACTGAATACAGAACTGGCGGCCTGAGTAGATGGATGAACCTGTTGTATAACTCAGAGGCAAAAGATCAGCAGCCATTAAAAGGACCAGTGCATTCCTCCAAACAGAGCACATCTCCATCAGGGATCACAGTGCATGCGTGTGCGTGCATGTGTGCAACTATTATCCCTGAGGTCCCTGCAGCCATGAGAGAAGCGTTAGCAGTGGGGGGAAGGATGGGAGAGAGACAAAAGGGAGGCCGAGGCTACTGCAGACAGCACTCTGCTCATTTTTGTCTTCGCCACTCCTCTTTAAGGAACCATGGCTACAGGCGGGAGCATGTGCCTTTAGTGGTTTGAGGGAGTGTGAGGTGTGTGTTCGGCTTAGTGTGGGATGCACGTGGGTCCAGAGGGCCCTCCCACTGAGCAATAACTCTCCTGCTCTTTCCATGGGGGGTTGGGCCGAAAGAATTGAGCAGCAAAGGCCGAGGGGGAGGGTGTGCGGGAAGATGGGAGGATATCTTCGATAGCTTAATGTCTTTAAGTCTAAACCTAAATTCAATTTTACTTCAAAAATGAAGGGGACTTTAAAGAGGGGAATGCTTTATGTTAGCCGTGCTGCAACATATACGGACGCTGGAGTGTTAAAGAGAAACACTACAGCTGAGCAATGACATTGATCCTTAGTGACAGGAGAGTTGTAAAAGCACTGAGAATACACACAGTAGGGATGTTCTTGCATGTACATACTCAAAGCGGGAGCTGAAGCATAGAGCCAATGCAGATTACATAAGCACTGCATTGGGAAGAGGTCTTTGCTGTCAGGCAGCATCAACAGGAACCTGAAATGAGCCAAGTTGCAGCTATGATGTGAAGATCATACAGAGGAAACGTACGAGAGCCTTATATGGTCACTCTTTCTAGCAAAGCTTTGTTTTCAATGTAATTATTCCAATGGAATTAGCGTGCTGATGTGCAACAATTTCAATATATTGATTTGTTGTCATGACAACAACAGGTAGCTGTTTTATCAGTGATAAAAGGCCTTTTTTATAAACTAACGTCATGTACAATGCATGCTTTTTTTGAGGGAAATAGTTGTGCTGCGCAGGTGCCTTTACACAGAAAATGTATCAGTCCTGTTTTACCATCTAACTGCAGTGTGCATCCTCTCGTCTTACAGTATAACAGAGGTGTCAAGAGCCTGGAGTAGATTTACAGAGTGAGCCTCAGTCACTGACTCACAGCAGTATTTTCTGCAGCACATGCAGTGAAGATACTGAAGCAACACTATGATACATATGAGACAGTTGATGAACTCAGTAAACATGTCCTGCATGCTAGACTCTGGGTGGATATGGCCTCCAACCTGAGCATCCATACAGCCTCCGCCAATCCAAATGTGTACAGGGGAGATGCACACATTAGTAGACGTTTTCGCTCCTCTTAATGCTGGAATTTAGAAGGTCACGACATTTGTAACCTTCTGTGAAGTTGTCACACTTGAGCTAACTTCTGCAAATATTCACTTTACTTCTCAATTATTAGGATTATGCTAACTACAAATTCAAGAATGTGTCACACACATACACTCACACAACAATACAACTTTGCCTTGACCTCCTGCAGATTCACAGGTCAAAGTTCATATTTGTCAGACCAGCAGCCTGCAAAGCGCAGCATCACTATCAAGCAGCGTTGTTTAGCACAATAGTGGTTCACGGTTTCATATTAGAATTCACACACCAAATGTTTTAGTTCGGCATTCTATATTAAACTCGTGGCCCTGTTTGGGAATGCATCACCACCTGTAAAAATGTGGAAAATAAAGTACTTTGATAAAAGAGAATGTTTTAATCAATGCTTGGTCTAGATACTGGAATGCAGACTGTTACTATGCAACACATCAGCCCCAAAGATATTCCCGTGGAGGATTTTCATCCGCCCTCTGTCTGTGTCCTCCCTCCCAAAGCTGTTTCTTCTTTTTCCTCTGTTTCTTCTTCCCCATCTCTTTGACTCACATATTCCAAGGTTTTTGATTCACAGCTGCTTTGGAGGCGTCTTTGATAAGTAAATATGCATTTTTTACCCCCAGTTTCTATCCTTCCTGCCTTGAAACTGCCTGTAGAAGGCTTAGAGGCACCTTTGTGACAGGAATCAGTGTGCCACTCTGGCTATATTCAAATGCTCACTCTCTCCCTCCTCTCTCTCTCTCTCTCTCTCTCTCTAATAACTGAGATGGCTTTTGATGTTTGAAAGAGCTCTTGAGGAGAGACGAAATATTCATAAGTCTACATTGTGTTTGATTAAAGTGTTGGGTCATATTATGTGAAACACTCATAATTGTTTAGTGCTATTTAAAAAAAATGTATCTTGCAAATCATGAAATGAAGTAGGAAATCTATGACTATAATTCTGTTTGCAGTTGATTTAAATATTTATATTTGATTATATATGATTTAAGTCAATTTTGATTATTCTCCCTCAAAGATAAAACTCCCAGCTTCTCTTGTATTATTAAACAGGCGCTATTATGCTATTTTCCGGGTGCATATTTTTATATCAAGTTACAGTTACACCATCTTTACATGAGTTAATGATCATAATCCACCTTGTTTTTCTCATCATGGCTGTCCTGCAGCACCTCTTCTCACCCTCTCTCTGAAATGCTCCGTTGTAGCGCTTGCTCCTCCCTCCAGAAACTAAAGTCTGCTCTGTTGTGATTGGTCAATGTTTCACATTTCAAAAAACTCTTCCTCTGGAGCTTCAGTTCCGTCTCTCTCTTTTGTTGATTGAGGGCGGGCCAAACTAGCCGGAGAGTTTTACGTGACTTCCGTAACATTGTGACCTCATAAAGTTACGGAAGTGAAGGAGAGAATTAAATGGAGCCGTTTCAGGCAGCTCAGGAGCTTCTGAGGGGGAGGGTAACTCCTTTTAGGTGTGGACTTCAGGTTTTACACTCTACGGACCTTTTACATGTATAAAAATATATATAACACACTTAAGAAGAGGGAAAAAGTGGAAAAGCATAATAGGGCCACTTTAATTATTTTGATACAACTAAACAATCTTAATTTTGTTTGGCTATGAAAATGAAATGTAGCTTATTGCTCACTCTGATTTATGTATCATAAGAGCACACACCGTAGCAGGAAGGGTTACTCACACAACATTCTCAACTCCTGCTCTAATTATCTGACATGATTAAGCTTTTTGTTCACTCTTATGATTCATCGGCTAAACTGCTGAGTGAGCTGTTTGTTGCCATAAGGTGCAGCTGCTCCATTTACTAATTGTAGGAGGTCCTGCTCGGCCCTCTGGAAGTGTGAAGTCTCTACATCAACAAACCGCAGGTGAAGCAAGGTACCCACTTCACAACAGCAGGGATTCTTTCGTATGCAACACACTAATCTTAAGGCATATAAAAGCACTGGTTAGAGACTGGTTTTACATGTCCAGTAGCTCTGCAGGTTTAGCCAAATCTTCTTATGGATGCTTAATCTGAAACATAATGTACAAAATAGTTACAACATCATCTGTAAATAAAATATTTGTGCATCAGCAGGTGCATTCAGCTACAGTAGAGAAAGCTTTTTTAGCCTACACCTTGCCACAGCAATATCAAATACACAGTGTCTTGTAAAAGTATTCACTCCCTTGGTGTATTTCCTTTTTTCTTATATTTTGCTATGGTTAAAATGTATACTATTTAAATATTATGGACCTTCACAAAATAGTATAAATTGGTGAAGTAAAAAAAAAAAACTTTGGCAAAAGCTATGTCGGAGACTCATAATGTTTTTCCATATTTTTTTCTCTAAGCAAATTCTTTTTTCTGGGCACTCTTCCATAAAGCCCAGCTCTGGGGAGTGAACGACTTAAAGTGGTCATGTGGACAGATACTCCAATCTCCGCTGTGTACTTTTCCAGCTCCTTCAGGGTCTCTTTGGTCTGTTGTTGCCTCTCTGATTAATGTGTTCTTTGCCTGCTCCATGGTGCTCCTCTCTTGGCAGGTTGGCTGTGGTTCCGTAATCTTCCCATTTTGTAATCATGTATTTAATGATGCTCCGTTAGATCATGTGACACTAAGATGGCACGCAGGTGGACTTTGTTAAAATAACTATATGACTTCTGAAGATAATTGGTAGCATCAGATCTCATTGAGGGGTTTCATAAAGGTGGTCAATACAAATGCATGCACCACACTCAGTTTTTTACTTTTTACATTTATTTAAAAAACGTTTTTTTCTTCATTTCACACCTATTCTGACTGTTTTGTGTTGGTCTGTCCATTAGATAAAATCTGCAACAAAATAGGATGAACACCAAGTATGGTGAATTATCTTGCAAGGCACTGTACAATTGTTTAAACACTTCTTTAGACATTAAATGCTTTTGCACAGGATTGTGCCTTAGCCTAAGTCTTAATATAATATTGATGCTTTCTCTGTGGCATCTGCAATTTGCCATTTCTTCAGAAAATAACATATTACATTAGCCCATCTGTAGTATACGGTTTTAAATAAATGAAATCCAAACACAGGATTTGATATCTCTATGTGACTCCTAATGATATATTTATAGAGAAAACAGTACTTTCCATTTACTTGGACATGGTTGCCAAACTAGACATCTGCTCTTTATGAATGAGCTAAAAGGGCTCATTGCTATTCAAGCAGTATAATAAACGGTGCCTACAAAGTTTCAATAGGGCTCACATACAGTAGAGGTGCCACTGGATACAACTTTCCTATGTAAAATATACCATGCTGCATCAATTCTTCTTGAGATCCACAATATTGCTAACTGGTTGTGGATAAATGATTTGTCCAGTGTCTTCAGAGGGACACATTTCTGCCAGTATAAGTCTGCTTTTTGTCATAAAAAGAAACATTATCCACTAATTTGAAAAAAGCTCCAGACAGGTGTTGCAGTTGCTCAAAAGAAAGACGGGCCTTGGTTGAGATTCCCCTTCGTAAAGTGACAGAAAGGTCATGCTAGTTGCCATGACAGCAACAGCTAATTGCTCTTACATGAGGCAGTCTGAGAGTGGATGGCCAAGGCTGAGGATGAAGACAGGAAAGACAACAAAAGAGTTTGGCCTTCCTCAATGCACCCAGAAAATATGTCCTAAAATGTATTTGCAGGGGATTTTGTTCAGCCTTTGTTGAATATTTGTATGTTTCTATGCAGCCTGTTATTGCATTTTCCCACAAATTTGATTATCAGGTTGTGTATTGTGTGTGTGATATGAACAAAAATACATATATAAGCATAACAAACAGCTGATTAAAGTTTGGAAAGGTGATTACAGGACCCTTTAATCTCTCTTACAGAGGACAGATGATGGAGCTGCTATTCTCATATCTCAGCTGTCGCTAATGAAGAACAGCTTGAGCAGAGCATTCAATCTGTGACGTTAACAACCCTGCCAAAGACCCCAATCGTTGCCAGCTCGGCTAGTGTGTCCTGTCTGTAAGGTAAGTCAGTAAATCTGTCAGAATTTCTAAGAAAAGCAGAGGGTCTGTTCGGCTAAATCAGACAGACAAAAAGCTGCGTAGCCACGGCTATGAATCAGAGAACAGAATGTAAGAAACTGCTTCAATAAACACACATACACACAGACACACACACAAGTAGTCACTAGTGCATATCCGTACATACTGTATGCACAGATGCAGTCAAGGGCACCAGACAAAAGCTACAGAAGCACGAGCACCCACACACCCACCTTCACTTTGCTGTTCTTAAACAAACAGCCTCAGGCTCAGTGAATGAGCATGTCAGTGGTGCGCTGACATTCTGTCACACAAAGAGTGTGTATGGAAACAAATGCCTCCTCCTACCCATTTACCTCACATACAAACACAGCCTAAAATATCCTTGTACGTTCTTCATGATTTGGATGTGGATACATTTAATTCAGAGTAGACAGAGAACCTCTATTTCTGTCAACTTTGGCATTAAAAGAGGAAACTGGGTTAAGATATAAAAAACATATACCTTCAAAGGTATGCAAAAGTAGAGTACGTCTGGTGGAGCTGATGCTCATTACAGTGTAGGGAGACAAAGAGTGGCGCACCCTGCACCCAGATAGACAGGTATATCTGTGATAGGGTGGCTTTAGCACCAGAGGATGAGAGGATGAGGAGGCAGGCAGGCGATGTGCCAGGGTTCTCCCCGTAGCCAGAGACACTCTAATTAAGGAGCGCAGTGGGGAGAGGGGGCGAGAACAACAGCTATGCATTGTCACATGATGATTTTCTTATCATCTCTAGAACAGGAAACGCTGCACATCTCTCGTCTGAAGGGCACGCACGGCTGTGTATTTGTTTGGAACCCCTCCTGAGTGGCCGTCTATAGTCAGACCTAGAAACATGAAATCACCAAAGCCTTAGTGCTATTTCCAGTGCCTGATGGGGAGGATATTCAAGTCATCCCTTCCACAACAGAGCAGAGCGACGTTTGAGTGGAGTGAATTTGAGCAGCTACAGATGCATCGGTCTTAATCCATACATTGAGGGCTTATTTTCACTATGTAATTAATCGCTTTTATAGAGGAGGCTTGTCGCTAGCCATTTACATTGATGCATGTTTAATCCACCCACAATATTGCTTTGCATAATCAGTGATACATATTTATATCTCTGGTTACATTTGTGTAATTTGTTGACCCTATTCAGATGTCCAGATGGACAATGACAGGAAAGGGAAATACCTGCAGAGAAGGGCAAAAAGTCATTCAATTTCAATGAAAATTCTGGACGCAAAGTATTTATAAGTGAGAGTGAAAATAAAATGTCCATGCAATTTTGTTTCAGTTTAAGCAATATATTTTGCAATAATATATTTTACAATAATTTTACAATTTACAATAATGCCAGAAGAAATACAGTCAGGTGGAAGGATGTCTTCTTCAGGAAACCGTCTTCAGCATTTCACATGGAATATTTTGTGTTCAAATGTAGGTTACATTTTCAGAGTAACTCTCTGTTTGTAGAGTGCTCCATTTTCTTTTTGTGTCACAATCTGCTCCACTACTTACAGAGACAGTTCTCCAGTCTGTCACTTTAAGTCATTCTTCTGTTAAAAGGTCTTAAACATAGTAATAAATCACAACAATATATGCAATTATGTGATAAAATGCTCATAAAGTTGTATCAGGTATGTGCTACTACCGCAGAAAGGAAAATAATTAGTAGATAAAAAACCCATAGGCAGCAGTTAATAGAAAACAGGGACAAGAGAGGAAACAGAATAATAATAAGAAATGGGTGGAGTGAATTATGGGAGAAAAGGCAATGGGGGTGGGGTGGGGGGTGGGGGGGGGGGGGGGTGCATTTGACCAGATGGTTCCTGGTCTGCTTTGTGAGAGCAGCAGATGCCCTGAGATCCTGGTCCACAGAAATGCCTCCAGCCGCTAAACAACAGAGTGCTAAAGAGGCCGAGCCCAGTAACTCCGCCTTGTCACATGTTTAAGCTTTCTGATATAGAAATATAGGTTAAAAGGCATTTCCTCTTCCCATAACTCTGTACTGTCGCCATTAAGAAGAAGATCATCTGGATAAACTTAATTTCAGTTGTAACTTGGTCAAATGGATGCTGCTCAGAGAGCCCTGAGAAAAAGCAAAAACAGAGCATGTGCATCCTGCATTGCTGCATGAAAAGAGATGGGAGCCAATAGAAATGCTTTTTCCAGGTTTCTTTGTGCTAGTGATGCTGAGGACACTTGTCACACATTTAACATTAAATTCATCAACGGATGAGCAATAACCTATTTTATCTTTGTTAATCTTTAAATTGAATCCTCTGCCGTCTCTGCATGCAACTACCACAAGTCAGCTTTAACCGTGTTTGCACTGCAATCAGACAGCCAGAGACGATGGTCAAACACAAGGTGATAACCTACATACAATGCAAGTTCAGCTGCTAAAACTCCCCCGAGCACCATAGAAACACATGACTCATCATCTACAGCAGATGCTCTGCTCCGTCACCGACTTTGGGCGACGATGTTTGGGAGGTGCTGCTGGACTCTGGGTTTGTGATGATGATACAGCTGCATACCAAGCAGACGCAATGATATGGTCTTCCAATGGGAGAGCATCGCACTCTAGTGGACCAGACAGGCAAAGACAGGACTGAAAAATATGTTATAAAAAGATGTAAAAGATGTTTTGGGACTAATCACTTTGATAGATACGTGACTGGACTTCAGCTAACTTCTTTTGTTTGCTGCTCTTCATGTTTGACACTAGTATGTTGACTGATATTAAAGGTTATATAAATGCAGAAAATGAATTAAGATTGTATTAAAGGTTCTGTATGATAAAGACAGATATTCAATATGTTGGTTATTGTCAATCTGTCAATACTTTCTGACTTCCCCGGCCTCTCACGTAACCAATACCTGAGCCAATTCTTTATTACTGGAGATATAAATCTTTAAATCTGTGACACAGTATGTTTTTCTTTTTTTTTTAAACTATTTTAAAAACTGGATACTGTAGTTTTGAACTAATGTTACTCAAACAGGAGTAAATGGTGCATTGTTGGGGACTATTTTCAGCCACGAATGTGGTGCTGTGAATATTAACAGCAACAGGATTGTGTTTGTGGTATCACCTTAATACAAACTACAGTGTCCGTGTTCATTATAATGAAGGAACATGTCCCCAATGATTTATATTAGGTTTTGGACAACAATGGCGGTCTATGGTACGGAAAAATAAGCTACATCTTTGGCTACACAGCCAAAGGAAACGTAACCTAGTGCTTCCACCTGCTCTGTCTCCTATGTCTGCTTTTGGGCAGCAGACCTGTGATCCATTGTTACAAAAGATATTTACATGATTGAAATCTGATGATTAGTAGCATAACCAATTGTATTAACCAACTGTACAGTGATCTTTGTTTTGTTGGATGACATAACATATACTGACTAAATTCTTTTTTTTAGTTAGTTGACAGTTTAAAACTCTTTGGAAAAAGCCCCTAACCCTTATAGAATAAAAACATCTCAGTGATGATGATCCTCGCTTGAGGACTGCAAAACATGCAGACTTAAAATCAGAGAGTTTGTAACACTACGAAGAGTCAAATCCATTTGAAGGATGTCCTCCGATTGTCTTCACCCATCAGTCATCTTGTGTTACTCCTTTAAGACGAAGCTCCTCTTGAACCCTGAACAAATAGTCTGGATCTGGATATCCAAAACTGGAATACAAAAAGACAAACGTAAAAATGTAGTAAGTACATCTCTCAAACAAGGATAAAAAAAATACTTCCAACCTACTGTGGAATTTACTCCTCCAACAGAGGACTAACAAATGTAAAATTGGTAGACATCTTCATTTTTCTTTTTAACTTTGGTGTTCCAGGACCAGCTAGTGGGAGAGGCCTGGCCTGATCAGAGGCTTAATATAGATTGGGTTCAGGTGTGAGCACTTTGCACAACCTGCAGCAGAACCCAGCCCTCTCTACTGGAAACAACTGTTGGTCTGAGTGAAAAATGGAGTTTCCTTGCTCTTAGTTTATTTATGTTTGCAGTACCTTGATGCTTGAGTTATTTGTTATGTAGGAATGATGAATGATGTTAATTCTTGTGGGTTATAGAGTAGCTTATAAAGTGCATTGTATGGTGATAATACATGCAACATATTCTCTTTTTATATAAAACCAGCATTGATTGTGTCAGCCTCACCTGCCACACCACCTGTTGTCTACAACAGCTCACAATTGAAGTGGACTCTTCCGGCATACTCCTCGTACAGTAATGACAGTCATTCTACACCCGATACTAACCACATTCCCATCGACCTCAGCTATACATTATGTTTTAGCATTTAACTCAAAGCACTGGTGTGCGAACATAACTATACTATACTGTGTTTTCCATCTTTTCACTCAAAAGAATTGTGAGCAAGCATTTATTAAAAACTACACCTGATTAGGTTGAGATGTAGGAAAAACTTAAGATCTTGCATAACAAATATTTTTTATTAAACAAGACAAATTAATCTCATATATTTGCTATATATACTATAAAAAAGTATATATATTTATACAGCAATGATGTGCATACCATTGTGGACCACCACCCAGGTTGGTCTTGTGGTGAATGTCGTTCCAGGTGATGACATTGTTGAGGCCTGTCGTGACAGATCGTCCGATGGTGAAGGTGACTTTCCTGTCGAAGGCTTTCCTCAGCAGCTTCAGGACTTTTTCACCCTCGTCGCTGGCTGGCAGGAAGGCGGTACGAGAGGTGCTGCTGTACCTCACCCCTGGGTTTGGGTGTTCGGGCTGTAATATGGTAAACAGCAGCATATATGTAACATACACTGTTCAACAGTTGTGATAACACTTAAATCTTGTGATTAGGAATTGTGGCAATACATCTTTACATGACCAAGACATTGATGCATTTTTTAATAAACGACAATAATATCTGTATTATAGAATAGAGCTCATTCTCACATCTCCATATAGGAACTAAACAAGGACAACGTTTGGGATTGTTTCTACTGTAAGACAGACACTTCAGAAACGTTAAGATGCCTTCAGGGTTGCACAACATCCAAGTCTAATAACCCCTCTCAGGTGCTTTCCCTCTCCTAGTACACGCGCACACACACACACACACCACTTCCTTTTACATCATGTCCTCTGTAGGACATTTTGATCACAAGGTCGTTAATTATATGTTTTCTTTTTTTTATGTGCACCCAAGATGAAAATCAATGTTTAGCTTTTAAACATTTGCTTTTGTCTAATTCTTTTTGGCATGTGTGTGCCCTCTTTTAGCACTCAAGCCATAATTGCATGACAGACTTTAAATAACATTTTATTTATCTATTGAGATTGTTTGAGATATTTTTTCCGAATGCAATTCTTCACTTCATGAAGAAAACCTCCAGTGCATCATTCTGGCGATGGGGTTAGAAAATGTCTTAAACAACTTGGCTGACAAGTCCTTTCATACCTATTTTCAGTTTTTCTACACACAAATCTATCTATCCAATATATAACACTATCAGCTTCTGATAGGTATTGGCCGTTTAATCCCCAAAAAATAAATCCCTGCTCCAAATTATCGTTATATCAGACTTTATAAATCCAATATCAGTCGACTTCTAATTTGAGGACCAAAATCTGGGCTAGGGGAAACCCTGATACACATTTGTTCACAATTGTTCACGTTTCATAGACTGAACAATTACCAATGATTCAATCAAAATAATCAGCAGATTAACTGATAATTAAATACTCATTATCTGCTGCCCCATTTGACTCATCAGTTTTTCCGTTGGCTTTATCTTACATATTATGTAACAGAACAGTGTCATTGTTATATCTGTCAATATATTCAAGGAGCTGCTCTTCAATTTATTAAACGCCTCAAACAGAATTGGAGGTCATCATATCGTACAATTACTACCCAGATGCCTTAATGCGTCCATGCAGGTCAGTCGGATTGAGACCAACAACAAAGCTCGCTCTCTGGTGGACAGATGCAATGACACAACCAGCTGAGAGAGGTTTAGTCAATGTACGCCAGCACTCGCTCTGTTGATGTGTTGACTGCTCGTGTCAGCCTCACCCCTTGTATCCCTGCTGGGAAACTGTACTGTATGACAATACATCCACAGTCCTCAAAGCCAGGCAGGCGCTGCCAGCTGCGCATCACCGTCATCGTGCCCTCGGGCTGGGTCCCCGTGTACTGTCCGTGGTAGGTGTTGCATAACGGACACGCGGGCTTAAACTTGAAAACCGAGTCTATACACACAGAGCAGAAAGAGTGATGGCACTTTAGCGTTTTCTTCTCCTGAATTGTGTCCAAGCAGATGGCGCAGTCTTCTGTACTTTTACTGACTCGTGTGTTTTCCATTATTTCCGGTAAGTGTAGGCGTTTTCTTTCCCCGTATATGGGTGCAAATGGGTTGGTTTATGTCCGAGAGATATGTGACGTCAAAAATAAGAAAAGTAGCAACTCACTCCCACTGGGTGATGCACATCCGTGTGATGCAAACAAACACTGACCCATGACTGGTTTGAATTTCATATTGGTGGACATTTCATGAACCAAATGTAAACAAAAAAGTTGCCCCCAGTGGTGGAACATTGACTGTACAATTCTGAGGTACTTGTACATTGCTTGAGTATTTTCATTTTATGATGCTGTCATAATACTACTGTGCTGTAGAGATATGTTTGCCTATGCAAGACTATACTACTAGAGTGAAACTGTGAAGGTATACTAATACTTAGTAGTGTATCTTCTACTACTTAGCCTATTTGACAGTTGTTCAATGGTTTCGCTTTGTGACAGTAAACCTAAAATGTGCAGATTATGCTGAGGTATTGTGAGTAGAGAGAGTAAACATGCCTGGATTATGATCACATGAGAGACACACAAAATTAAATTCTTAGTCTATAACTCAAACTCTTTTTCATTGTAAGTGACTATACCTGTAATTTCTTTGGCCAAAAAATACTGAATGGTTCCTAACAATCTAAATGTGCAATAGGCTAGTATATGTGTTAAACAGGCGAATAATGAGACCAGTTTTTTTAGAATTTTAGTGCATGCTTGTGATAATAATAATAATAATAATCATTTATTGCCTTAAAAATCAGCATATTGAGTGAAAACTAATTGCTGCCTTTTATAACTACTCAATTTTAAGTACTTAAAGAAGTTACAAAGTCATAGTATTTGAAAGGGCAAACAATGTGTCCTTATCAATGATTCACCTTTAATTCTTCTGGTTAACATCTTTTATATATATATATATATATATATATATATATATATATATATATATATATATATATATATATATATATATATATATATATATATATATATATAAAAAAAAGGCTTTCCAAGGGAAGGACCTCTGCTTGCCAGCAGCAGAGGAGGGAGTAGGCCTTGGTGGGAGGTCACCTCATCCACTGGCATCACCTTTGCCTTTGCGACCACCTCCACTTCTTAGATCCAGTCGTGCTACTGTTGGTGTTCATTCTAAATTGCACCTACTGCCGAGGTCTGCGGTAAGTCATCTAGGGGGAGGGGAGTAGCTCCTACAGGGGATGGCCCAGATGTAGCAGACTTGTGTGGCAGTGTTGAAGGAATTTTTTGCAGGGTTAGCTGAAGGATTGGGGAAGGTTGATGTAGAATCTTGATGGGACATATCGCATCAGTGGGACACTTTAATTGTGAGTTTTGCCTACCCTGGTTTGTTGTAAGCCGACATTTTGTCTGCGAAAGTAAGCGCTGTGACGGGTAGTTTCTCAACTACTTCCTTATTCGTGCCAACCCATTACAGGGATGCCCACCTGTAGTGTGTTGTTGGATATCAACCAATCTATAACTGTCTGTTTGAAGATGGTTTTAAGCATTAAACTCATTTTTTTGCACTGATAAAGATCTATATTTTGAATACAACGCTGCTTCCTGCGTGTACATGCCTTAACGGCGTCTGAACCTGATATGTGTGGCTTTTGGGTGCTACAGTTATTTTATTAAAAGACAAATTTCTGCCGAGGCAGACGGGAGTGTGATGGGGGGGATGACGAGCAACAAAGGCACCCATCGAGATTCAAACCATGCCGTTGTGGTTTACGTGATATGCATCTTAGCCACTGCGACACCGCATGCTTAACAGTCTGAATGATTTTAAGTGATTTACCTCGTTCAATCAAAAGTTGATCCTTTAATATTAACGACTATACCTTGATAATCAAATATAGCCTACATTACTCATTTGTAAAGGTATCGTACCAAATAAGTTACACATTTTGTTTGATTTACAAGGTATTTCTGAGCTCTGTTCCCTTTGCAGTCATGATTCACTGGACAGCACAAAGTGCATTTGCAGAGTTCAATACATGAATGAAGAATCTTTGATACCAAAGGGAAGCAGGTCAGATCAAATCTTGAGTAGAAGCGACAACCACAACTCATTCCAAATGGACACAAGTTTGATATTCAGTTGCTTATGATGCACCTGGTTTATTCAGGACCTACATTGAATATCCAACACAAACCCAAACATAACTTTTTATTCAAGTATTAAAATGTAAAGCACATTATTCTGGATATCAACAAAGTAAGAATCAACACAATTAGAAAAAGCAAAACTCCAACTTTTCCTTGACAATCAATTCGTAATACGTGAAGTCTCTCCAACTATTCGTTCTCCTGGCTCCTCCTCAGACATGTAATGCATAGAAATGTTTGCACAGTAGCTTTAGTGAACTACAATCCTGTGTCCCAAAAATATTTTAGTTGGTCCCGAACTAAAACACAAAGGGGATGAAAACAAAATAAATGGGTATTTGATGTCTGGATCTGACCAGTCAAATTAATAACTAATGTCCCACTAGCCAAGCAGGTTACTGCACTTAGCAAAGCACTCTCACACATACAGCTTTATCAGTCTGAGGGTTTTTCAGCATTTGGACTAGAGAATGTTTATGAAGGAGAAGCTGATTTAATACTCATTTGTATACATATTTTCATGAACTGTGTAATATTTGAACTTAAAGCCCGATAGTACAGCTACAAACATAATGCCGTTTTTAGCTATGAAACAAAACTGAATATGTCCAAACTGCTTTCCATTCATTAGTATCATCATGCTTGATTTTTATCAAAAGTGAATATAAGAAAGGCACAACAAAATGAGATCAACACCCCAACCTAAATCAGATCAATTGTTCCTGCAACATTTTCTTTAGTTATTTTTTTCGATGTGTATCATAGATTATCTATTTAGATAAACAAATTCACAACAGTTACCTCATTTTAAATGACAACATTAGCAGGCAAATCTCCCAGTTTGACAGGGACAGAGGCATAGATATTTTAAGAGCTTTTGTGCCTTTGATTTGGTTTAAGTGGTCTATATGCCCTTTTATATTTGACATCGTCATAAATCTGGTAATTAGATGAACGCATTACCAACAACTGAGGTAAAGGGCTCAACACCTGGGAGACATCTTGAAATAACAGGAGTGACCAATGAATGAAAAGAAATACAACCCAGGGGAACGTCCTAATGTATGTCACAAAGTGCTGCAGTGAGCCATAGTTTAACATTCTTCCTATTTAGGGAACATGGAGGAACAAAAAAAGACTGCACGCAAAAGAAGAGTTCCAAGCAATTGACATCAACTTGTAGCCACCGAGCTAATAGCTGATAGCTGCACGAACCTGTTTGCTCCGAGCGCTCTTCCACACAGAGGAACCGAAAACCATGACTGACTTCACTGAGGGAATAGAAAGGAAAAAACTCCCTTACAAAAGTGCCCGTGAGTGCTTTAGATTGCAATAATTTTGGAAAATTAATACTTTCTATTTAAGCAGTGCTATTTTGACATATAACCCAAGTAATATCCTTACAACAGGTAGTTAGAAATCAAATGAGAGACTTACTTAAACGTTACTGGGGAGATAAAACTAAGAATGTGTGCTTGTAAGAAATAAAATAAACCCCAGAATAGAAATAAATATTAGTGTAACAAACTGTCTTCATAAGATATAACTTAGATTTTCTAAATAACATACAAGTACCATGAATTGCAACACGATGCTCTTAAATAAGTGCATCAGATATCGGCCCTGTTGCCAAAAGTGACAGGTAGAGGATTGTGTAATACAAGAATGCACTGCACTCAAAGTATTTTTCTTCCACATGGAGCACTGGAATAAGCTGAACTATGCAGGAAAAATTAACAAACAGAGGAACAAGTAGTGGAGTGAAGTGGGCTCTGCTGCAGCATTAGACGCCTGTCTGCTGAGGGCCTCGTCTTCAGCCATCCCTTAAGGGACGGGCAGTCTCAGAGCACAACCTGGAGCCGAGTCATGTCCACCGCACGGACACTCGGGAAGTCCTACAAAGTCTTGAAAGAGCAGTTTTGATGCTGTCAGTCCGCCGTGATGCCTTTCTCTCTGAGCTCCTCTGTCACTCGCACCAGGTAAGTGGGGTCTGGGTAGCCAAAACTGTCAGGAGAAATAAAAAAGCCATCACTGCATCTGTATGAGCTCAGGCAGCAATAGTGCCATCTAGTCAAGGACATCAACTGAAAGCATTTCCTTGTCAGGAATTTGAATTACAACTGTCAGTCTTTACTGGGCCATCCTCTGAGCTACACCACCTGTTAGGGAAGTTGTTCAGGCTATTAACAAATCAAATCTCAGTGGCCATTTGCCTCCAGCTAAAAGGCCATACATACCAGCGGGGCCCGCCCCATATTGAGGTCTTGTGGTGAATGTCATTCCAGGTGATGACATTTTGCATGCCGGTAGTCATGGAGGTACCGATGGTGAAGATAAGGCGCTGTTCAAAGGCCCGGCGCAGCAGTCCCAGCACACGGTTCCCCTCAGGGCTGTCAGGGAGGTAGGCCACGCGGTCTGTTCCTGGGTATCGAACACCCGGGTTGGGATGTTCTGGCTGTTAAGGAGTTAAAACATGATATGTTTAAAAGGGGCATTAATTATTGCCATGGTCATGTCTTGTATTTTGAATTGATTGTGTTTTAGAGTAGTATTAATTAGTATAAATGAATGAAGTAGTTCCTTCAATTAAAAACTATCTTTATCTATTTACTGGGAACCCAGAACTCAGTTTACAGTACTTCTCAGGGGAAAGCCTGTAAAAAGAAGTCTTATGACGTCTTGAAAAGACTGAGAAAACACACTGATGTCATCAGGGATCATCTCACTGATCAACAAATGGCAGTAATGTGCCAGCCAAAATACTTTTTAACAAATCGGCTTAATAAGGAAGGAAATGCACTCCGCACATTTGTTAGACTTCAGGGATACACACAGTGCATGTTGGTGAACACTGAAAGTAAATGTTACTTTAATTTGTTTACAAGAAAAACACTGCAGGGCCAAATTACTTGAGTACACCTTTATGGTAGTAGTCCCCAAACACCTTGCTTCCTTTAAGCTCTGAACACCTACACAGGTGTTTCCAGTTAATCTGAACTCCGGTTCACCTTCAAGCAGAGCAGAGGTCTAATCAGCCAGAACAACTGAAAACACCTGTGTCAGTGTCCAGAGGCTTTAAAACGGCCCAATCCTTCAATTTTACCTTTTTAAATTTGGGATGCATTCACAAACTATTTTAGGAGTTTGTTGTAGTAATGAAAAAAGGGATGCGTTTTGTGCTTGCCAACTCATAATTGCAAATACAGTTTGTTTTACTGCTATAATAAAATACTTATAACACAGCAGCATTAGAAAACAATCTTTCTTCATTGTCTAGTGACAATGAAAAAAAGACTGCATTAAATGAAGTTTAGAGTGACAGCTAGTTCAGGTCATGTGTTTGGAGTTGCCCATTTTGTTTACAACTAGATCAGAAATTGTACCTTTTTAAGTTGATTTATTTAGTTTTTGGATGTAAAAAGTAAGAGTTGTGCAGTCAACCGGAGGGACAAGATCATTTAGTAGTATTATATACATGGTAAAACTAAAGAAGTTGAATTCATTTGATTTTATCCCAAAGTAAGACTCTTGTGCCTGAATGTATTTTTTTTAAATGATTCTATTATATTCTAATATTAGACAATCTTATATGATTTGTATTATTCCTCTTAACTTTCATTATCCCCCTGGATGGTTATCAAAAAGAGTTAGTCCAGTAACAATGACTGTCACTTACAGTCTGTACATGTTCTTGGTCTACTCACCGCCTGTAGGCCAGGAGGGAAGCTGTAGATGATGCAGATGCACCCAAAGCCTTCATGGCCAGGAAGCTCCATTTCAGAATCTCGCTCTACGATCATCGTACCATTAGCAGGCTGGTTCCCAATCAGCTGGCCGTACACCAGCCGACACACAGGACACGCTTTCTTCACCTTAAAGGCTTGATCCACACAAGAGCGACAGAATGAATGGCCACACCGCTCCAAGGTAGTCTTCTCCACTATGTCCCCCATGCAGATTGAACAAGTGCTGTTGTCCTCTGCCTCACTATGGGAAGCCAAGCTGGAGTCCATGTCCTTTCTCTGAGCTGCCTCGTGGAGCATGGCGCAGGCCTCCTCATCGGCCGGCTTCCTGAACCTCTGCTGCTGTCTCTGGGAGCGCCGAGGCTGGGGAGGTGGAGGTTGAAGGAGGCTCCCCTCTACGTTTGGCTCCAGGACTCCCACACAGGGCAGCAGAGCCCTCTTCCTCTTGGGTCCCCCGTCCTGCTTGCTCATTTCTTTGCGGGCACAGCGGCATAAGTCGATGAAGGCTTTCCGTGTCTCGCTGGAGATGGGTCCATCCATCACCCCGGCTCCACCGTTCCTGGAGCCCTCCACCGGCTGCAGCCTCACGGCGCAGCAGCCCCCCCTCTCCCCTCGCCTAATGATACCAGCGCTCATCCCCTGCTTGTGCTGGAAGTCAATGAGCCAGGGCCGCCCAGCAGCAGCCAGGTAATCCCACACCGCCTGTGAAACCAGCACCTCATCACTGCCCTGGCCAGCACGCACACTCATCTCATCAGAGGAAACTGCATGGAGAAGCAAACAAAAGTCATCAGCAAATGATTGCATTAACATTAATATTCAAACAAACATAATTTGCACTTGTGTTAATGCAAATCCATTTAAAAAGAGATGCTATGCACTAGTCCATATTGCTATTTTTAAATGCATCAGGAAGGAATGATGCCATCATCTGCTACAAGAGTGTTTATGTTTCAGATGGATGTGGTGGCTTTTGACTTTTTTTGCCTACATGGCCTAATAGCTCAGGATCAACGCAAATGGAAAAACAACATGATATATTTCAGTAGTTTAGTTTGAAGTGCATCTGTGCTTGACAGAGTATAACATCTCAACACAGCTGCTCTTTGCGGTGGCTGAAGCACATCAAAGAAATATACAACAGGCAGCATCGCGGCATCGCTGAGGACGCATCAGCTGTTCAGAGATTCAGACTGTAAACAAAGGGGACTGAACCCCGTCATAAACCCGAAAGCCCACCGACAGCCACATGCAAACACAACAGTGACACTAATTTAGTTTGAAATAGTACCTTGTGATCCCATAAATCCCTTCAATTGTGAATAAAGAGTCCT
The DNA here is from genome assembly GCF_027596085.1 of Anoplopoma fimbria. NCBI lineage: Eukaryota > Metazoa > Chordata > Actinopteri > Perciformes > Anoplopomatidae > Anoplopoma > Anoplopoma fimbria. Next base: position 12,532,031 of record NC_072460.1, on the reverse strand, counting down.
GTTGAGCAGAAAGAGAGGAAGAAAAGCTGAAGGACTGGAACAAACGACATCACATTGACTGAGCCATGTCACCTCAAGAGGCAAAGGGAAATTCAGCGATTTCGCAACATGATCTTAGACTCTGATACATTTCGTGTCAACATTTAGCTGAGTGTTTCTTCCCTCTCCATTACTTCCGTACCTCACCCTTTGCCGTAGCTCGTCGCTGCCTGTCGGGGAGGTTTCTGGCTGGATTAAAGAGCCCAGTGCTCCATCAGAGGAGGCCTTTATTTCTGACGTGCCGCTGCAGGTTACCCGCGGATAATCAGTCTTTTGTAGTCAAGACATGATATCCAAACGTATTCCCAGCTCATGTTTCTTTAGGTTTTTCCAACAGCCCTTCCCTGGCTCTGGCAGATGCCATCCAAATCCCGCACCTCGTCCCCGGGCTCGCCTGTGTTTGCCTGCCTCGTACGTCCTTGGGCTAGTCGTAACACACAGTAAATAGCATTTGGAGATACTTTTCTTATCTGGCTCCGACCGCGCTAGCTGTGCGACAGCTTTCTTCGGGCAGATATTTTGCTCCTTCTTCCCATTGTGACTGTGACTGTGTGTGTGTGCGTGTGTGTGCGTGTGTGCGTGTGTCTCCGCTCGCAGACCGCGTCCTCCCTGTTGACTCTGCGGGAGCAAACACAGCCTTCCCATTAATAAGGGGACTGGGACCAACGAGAAAGTGTATCCAGGAAGTTCGTCACTAAGCTGCCATGATTGGCTGACAAATGGTGGTTTGTGTTTTTTTTTCTTCTTCATGCTGTGAGTGAATCATACTTTTGTCGTGATTAACAGCTTTATTGATAACGAAGCGCTCCGTACAGTACCAGCCCACGCGCCATCGAGGGGATACCCACTCATTCAGTTATAATGCAAATGAAGCTGTCTCTCAGGCTACACCGACTTCTTGACAGTAATTGTTGATACTTTTGACAGAATATGTTGTTTGGGTTTAAGCTTTTTTTTTTTTATGTGAGTACACATATTTCAAATACATATAATTTACACGATTGCACATTTTACCATTTACACTCAATAGGCTACATGTTGAGTTGGTCCTAGCTTTTCATTTACATTCTCAGTTTATTTTATTCCAGGTAATTATCTATAATGTATGACTTTTTAATGTTTTTATTTTTTTAATTTCTTATCTTCACAAGTATCCTCTATCCTCTAAGTATCCATCTATTTATCTATCTATCTATCTATTGTCCATCCATCCATCCATCCATCCATCCATCCATCCATCCCACCATTGAATAAAACTTGCTGAAGAGATTTTTTTTTATCATTGATTAATAATTTAAATGATCATTGAGTCTATAAAACATAAATCTTTATGCCTGTCAGTATACAGTAAGACTGGTTTCTTACTGGAATCATATGTCGTTTGACCAAGAATCAGGAAAACCTATAAATGATTCAGAGTTGAATGAAACTTAGATAAGCAGATATTAGCACCTTTGCGAATATTTTTTCACTTGTTTTGTAATCCAGGTCGTTTTGGATCTCTCAGCTATGAGATCTCATGATTAAGAGATAGCACAGGTTTACTTGATATTGTGAAAATCATTCCACGGGATATTTTTAATCAATCTGGAGGATACCATCTACTCAATATCTGCACATACTTTTGAAAGGAGAACATGATATAGATAAATGTACCAAAAACTACTAATAATAATAATTCAGGGAGGGAGCAAATTAATTTGGTTGGGCTGTCCAAATAACATATGGGAAACACAGAGATTGTCCCTAAATCAGCACAGTCTTCGTCCCGCTGCTTTTGACTTAATGCAGTGCTCTACACATGAGTTTCACTCCGACAGGAGACAGTGTCTGTATTAAAGAGAGCCCATATGACAAGACACATGTTCTCTGTCTAAAACTGATTCACAGATCTACTAGTGCAATATATTTCCAAATAACTGACTTCATGACAATATTTCTCAACACCTAATGATAGCAAAAAAACTGCTGAGGCATTTGAGTCATTTTCCCTGTTAAACATTTAATTAACCCAACTCAACATGAGCTAAAACATAATATCTAAATGCAATTGACTGTTATCTGAGTTTCTTTGAGGTTATCATACCTTTCGCCTCATTTTTCTGACAGCACTTCAAATTACTCACTTATTTCATTGTAGCCATACGCAGAAGAAATCCACCCTAAAACACGTGCCATTCTATTGATGTTGGTGAATTACTTCAATATCTTCATAGAGAGACAACTTTGTCCCTGAGCTGAAAGATTAGAGCAAAGGATGTGTCACAACATGACAATATTTGGAGTAAGTCCTTAAAACTGAATTAGTGACTGACTATGTAGGCCTTTTTTTAGATATCACATCAGATAAGCTGCGGTCATAATGTCCCAGGGGTTGTTACATTATTTACTGTATGTGGAGCAGCTCTAGGATTCGTGTCTGCAGTTTGCTGACATCAACTAGTCTCTTTTGCTGAACGAAAGTTGCCACAAATGAAACCTTGTAAAGTAAAAAAGTTGCAAAGTCTTATAGAAATAATATTTATTCTTTTTTAGGTGGATTTTCTGTTGTTTTTTTAAAGGCTGGGAGAATGGAGGGTTTCCTTTCTTTTTTCTTCTCTTTTATTTTAAGATCATGTTATTGGAATTTGTTAGTAATAAGTACATTTGTATTTTTTGTTTGTTTTTAGCTTGAGTTCAGATTACATTTTACAGAATTTACAACCAATTTGAGCATGTGAATAAAACCCTCTAAGACTTTCTGACATGTGACATGTGACATTATGTGTATCACCGAACAGTGCAATGCAAAATCAGTTGTGTCAACGTTTTCCTTTTCTTTGCACTTATGCTATCTAAAGCAATAAACTGTTTCTATCCCACAGCCAGAGTTTCAACAGTATGCTTGACAAACTCTATAATTGGCGTCATTACAATCAGGCCAATGGGGAGACTTTGGGTCCAGTTGACCAAAGTCTCCCCATTGGCCTGATTGTAATGACACCATGGGAAATTTAGTTTTTAAAATCACAATAATTCATCCTAATTATGGCTTATTATCTACCAGATTGAAAAGACAGCAGCACAGCAAGCTATTGTTAATTCCCAATACAAATCACATTGTAGCTGCAGAAAGCTCCTGGAGGGTAATTCAGGTTTCACTGATGTCTTTATCTTCTTCAGTGATGACTAATTCATGAGAGTTCATTGTTAAGTTACTGTCTACAGTGGCTTTAAGGTAAGGGTTGAATCTTTCGAGGGAAATAAAACAACTACATACTGTACACCTACTGTATCTGGAGTAATGGTGCATTATAAGGTAGAAATGGTGATATACAAAAAAATAAAAATATGAGATTACTGACAGAAATCAATTTTAAGAGATTGATGCTGCTAGTAAGGTTTGCTTTACAGAGGTTATAGATCCAGTTATATAGAGATTAAATATCCATGGTTTACATGGTTTATAATCTTGAAAAGGTGTACTTTGCTCTCGTCTGGGCTTCATGTCCCCTCCTCTATATGAGCTAAAATTGGGACTGAGCAGTTATACTGTGCACTCTAACTATAGCATTTCTTGCCAAAAAAAGCTCCTGTCTGCCAACTACCTCCAGCCTCTCATCTCCAAAGTGTCTTCCCTCCACCACAAGGCCTGTCATTGTTTTGGCTCCATTTCTAGTCCTTGAAAGGCAGAAGTCTTGCACAAGGTGGTCAGAGGTGAAAAGAAAGATGGATTTCTTTGTCACCAATAACCAATACCAATCAACTAAACCAACCTATGTATGTATAATGTCCCACTCCATGTGAGTCAAACACCTATTCTTCAGATATTTTTATCCCATCATCTCTGACATCATTGGTTGTCTCCCACGCAGTCAGAAACTCCCCAACATTGTTATTCTGGCTGCTCTCTCTTCTCCTGCCTTCTTGCTATTGTTCACTTGCTGTATCGACAGCTGCCAACCCTCATATTGGTGACACTGCCTCTCAGCCTACCTTCTCTCTTGTCCTAGTGTTTGAAAAAGCTCCCAAAGTTTGTTTTAAAGTCCTCTGTCAGTCTCCATGTCTTTCTCTGCTGCTTGAGTGCTTTGGCCCACTAAGAAAAACACCTGAAGTCAAACACCACGACAGCAGGTGCATCTGACAACCTCCACTCCTATGGGGGACATAAACCGATATTGTTAAGCTTGAGCTTCACTCTGATAGCATGGCTAAGAGCGAGAGGGGCATCTGTTGATTAGCCGACTGAGAAGCAAGCTATGAAAGGAGATGCTTTGGCTTCCACCACTTCATCTCTGCTAGTCTCTGTTGAGAAATGAACTATAAGCCAAAGTTCTATATGTTTTTCATCATCAGCTCAACTTTGATTTGTAGCGCATCACGCCCTTCACACAGCGACAAGCGTTTGCCGCCAGTTTGCAGCTTTATGTCACCGGCTTCCATTGAAAATGACTTGTAGCCTGTAGCTAGTATGAACACTTTTTTCGCATTAGTCACATTGGAGGATCGCAAAAGGGAGTCATATCAGTGGACTCCATTCTCTCTCCTAACCTACCTTTAAGCTTTGTTTACCTCCCACTCAATCAAAGAGCAGATAATGGGTGGCTTGACCCATTCCTCTTCTGTGGTGCAGATGTAGTGACTCATGAGAGCACCCCTCTGGATGTAGGAAAATGGCACCCCCTGTTGAGTCCACCCTTTGTGTTGACCGAGAGACACCTGGCCCTTTTGGGTCCTTAGCTGACTTCCAGGCGGCGGGCTCCATGCTTGCTTCTCTCGTCTGGCAGCAACAAACACATCAGCTAAGTCATCTGCGTCCGTAGTCCAAATTTGTAGCTCAGGGGAATAATATTATATAATAATAATATTGTTCCAGGACAATCATTTCTCCAATTGAATTCACCTTCTTTCCTTTTGGATGTACCCACTTCCCATAAATCTCTTTTAACCTGACATATAGTTATTTTTGGTTCTCATCTGGTTCAACTGTAGTTTTCTGGTTTCTTATGTCATATCTTTGAAGAATTCCCTTTTGTCTTTATTATATTCTAGTGTAAAATTAATATCCATATGGAAAAAAAGCATGTCTAGCTTTGGCTGTAATAATAATAGAATGAGTCTGAAAATCCAATCTTCAGTTGGCCATCTTCATGCTGCTGCTATCCTTTCAAAAGTGACAAAAGAAATTCAAGATAACTAGTATCAGTCAAATGCTGAAGCCTTGGCCCCTGGGTATAGTTCTCAAATGTACTTCTGTGAAACTATCATTATGGGAGACTCCAAACTTTGTCTAAGCAGGAGAGTAATCTGCATCTGAATCCAACACATCTGCCCCCAGGAGTTCTGTTTAACCAGAAAGTTGATAAAATGTTGGAGAGGTGCGGGCTGTCCAATATGTGCACCCAGAATATTGGCCAGGTGGGTAATGGCGGGCTGCCAGGGCATTTCTTAGGACCCGGCTCCACTTCCACTTCAGCATCAGACTGTTCCTTCAACTCCTGCTGTTCTCGAGTGGCCATACTTTCCCCCCCTTGCGGCCTTCTTCATCCCAAAAAACACTTGTCCTGCACCTCCTACTGCTGATCCCTCTACTGCCACCATATGTGAATAACCAGGGTACGCATAAAGCTTGGACAGCAGGTAAAGGTGGGAAAAAAATGGTATTTTATTCACCCAAAGTATTTACAAGAATCAAGATGGGTTACATAATCAAGTAAAAGGGACACATTAAAATAACCGTATAAACTTAACATAACTGCTCTGGAGCCTAGGCACAACTTAACTTAACAGAACTTATTTTCAAACATTGTAGTGAGTGCTCTTCTGCTCCTAGTGTGGATCAGACAATAGTCTTACAATCTTTCCCCCAATTTTTTTTTTATCTCACATAATACATTTACATATATTTTACCCTCCATGTTTTACACTGTAGACCTATATAATCATAGCCTCTGACAAGCATCCTTGTACCATACCCCTGCATTTCATTCATATCCTATAAAAAAAAAAAACTTTGTTCCTTAAGAAAGCCAATAGTACCCTAACCTGTGCTCTCTAACCCATGCTCAGTACTCCTTTTAATGGGCATTCATGCTGCCTAAATTCCCTCAAATTATTCCGCATCATCTCCCTTCATCTCAAACTCACTACAACTCAAAAATATGTGCTCAACCTACTCATCTTTTCCACATACCTCACTCTACCCTGTCTGGTGTTTCCCTATCATTTTCAGTGTTTTGTTTAGCGCACAATAGCCCAACCTTAACTTGCCAACTCTGTTTCCTATCACCTGTTCCAACTACCTATCAAGGTAATGTTGACACTCTTTGGAATATGATAAAGATATCCCCCCTTTTTCCTCTCTGTCTGACCTTTTTTTGCCACATTTGGTTTATTTTTTCCCCCAAATAATACACTTTGCATATCAATGTTTTCTTTCTTTAAAGCCTTCTCTGCCAACTCATCTTCCTACTCATTCCCACTCACCCCTACATGCGCTGGAACCCACAGGAAATTAACTTGTGGCAGATATAGTGACTTCTGAACAGCCATCTGGCTGTAGTAGCACAGTCCAATTATCCAGGCTTATTTACTTAGTCAGGTGTGATGCAGCAGCGCAGGGTTTTGCCAGAAGGATGGTCGGCTACATGACACTGACAGGAAACTTGTTAACACTTTTAATTACCTTAACTCAATTTCATTGTGTGCAGTCAAATGAAATGGGCCAAGCAAGTGTCTTTATGTTTTGTATCATAATGTTAAACAAAAGAACTGGGAAACATCTCCTTCACTATGCCTAGTTGATGGTATGGATAGTAGTTGCAGCTGCCACATTGTTTTTGTTGTTGTTGTTGTTGTTGTTGTTGTTGTTGTAGTAACGGATGTAACGTACCTGACCAAAAAACCTACCTCCCGCTCTGATGTCCAATCAAATTTCTGCAGCGTCTCAGGTGCTATGTGAAAGTATAAAATAGGCATAAGAGTGCTGGCAAGTGTACAGGGTCTTCAGGTGGGTGGTCATCAACAACAATCCAACCAAGTCTTTATAGCTCCATCATCCTAGCAATTAACACAAAATAAACCTCTTTTTGTAGCATCACAAGTTAACATAAGTTCTGAATGCACACATTTCTAAAAATCCACACAGCACCTTTAAGTTTAAAGGCAGGTTTGGTAATTTTGAAAAACTAGCAAGAGTAGACTAAATCTTAAAAATCATCCAACTGAAAAACCTAGCCAAGTGTTGCCAACTCTTTTCAAATGAAGGTATAGAACAGCACTAGCTCCTAAAGATGCTGAATCTAGCAAGAAAATCCCCATGTCGGCAACACTGAAAGCCATTCCCCTAAAATAATCATTTTGAACGTAAACATATCACAATGAATAATATTGTCTATTGTCTGGAGTCCCATCTGTCAAGCTAGCAGCTTGTGTAAGACTCCGGTGAAGGCCAATGACGGCCAATGAGTGCACAGACAGAATACCTCGCAGGCAGGCAGGCAGGCAGGCAGGCAGGCAGGCAGGCAGGCAGGCAGGCAGGCAGGCAGGCAGGCAGGCAGGCAGGCAGGCAGGCAGGCAGGCAGGCGTCCAATCATTACATTCAGGCCGAATGCCATGATTGGACGGGCTTATTACAGTCCTGCGACAGCCACAGATACCGATTATTTTGCATTTGTTGCTGAGAGCATTTGATTCATTGATTGCTGTAAGGATGTAATGAGAATTTCAACAAAAATGTTTTTGAAGTTTACCAATCCTGTCTTTAATATGAAGTAGCTGTATTTTACTTGATATTTCTATTTCCTGCCACTTTGTACTTCGACTCCACCTAATTCAGAGGCAAGTATTGTCCCTTTTTTACTCCACAACATTTTTGACAGCTTCAGTTACATACTTAACAAATTAAGATTTTATATACAAAAGATATGATGCATTACATTGCTATACCATTCAATAAATAATATATCAAATGAGTTCCCCCTCAAAAATGTAATGATCCAATAATATATAATAGTAGGGTATAGCACACACAATGGCCATTTTTCTGCATTAAGTAGGCAGCTTTAACTTGATGAGAACATTTAGCAAATAATACTTTTTAAGGCCCAATCACTCTTTAATAGATTTCAATTTCTAATCTTCCTTTTTTCTCCCTGTTAAATGTTTTTTGTGTGCGTGTGTGTGTGTGTGTGTGTGTGTGTGTGTGTGTGTGTGTGTGTGTGTGTGTGTGTTTGATTTTTTTTTTTTTTTTTACAGGAAAGTGAAACTGAGGGAAATGAAAGTGACGGTTTAAAAAACAACAGCCTGGCGGAGTGATACTAAAGTCACATGGGACATGATGTGTACAGACTGTAAAGCCCTCTGAGGCAAATTTGTAATTTGTGATTCTGGGCTATACAAAATAAACTGAATTGAATTGAATTGCATGCTTCGTAGTGTGATAACCTATTTCTACTTGTATTCAAGGGATCTGATTTGACCCCCAACCACAAAGATTCCAGGACTCCTGCTATCAACAACTTATATACATAATTAAATACAGTTATGGTTGCATTCATATAACTAGCAGGTATTCGCCATCTTTATCACCAGTGGGTGTGAGTTTAGTCAACCATGGAGGGACACCGGTAGAGGCGCTTCTGCACTGCTCTGGAAGACAAGTCACATTCGTTCTAGAATGGTCTCTGACGTCTACGGCCCGTGCACACGCGCGCGTAGCAGGCGGGCGAAACCACGTCACGAGAATCGAAATCTCGCGATGTTTGGCGAGACACCAACGCGTCGCTCTTGGACGTCAGAGTTAACTGTTTAGGTTTCAGTTCTCATCTTTTGCCGGGCACCACAGCTTTGTAACACTTATCTGTATCGTGGAGCGACGAGGGAATTAAATTGCTGAAACAGTTGAGATGTAAGTGTTGGGTTTACTATGTGGTCGTATGCTGTCATAGCGACTAGCTACACGTGTTACTGAGGATCAACCGGCTCACTAAGCTAACTTAGCTACACGAGCTAGCCTCGGAGCTTCATGACTACACGGCTGTCAGACTGAGAGGAGCACATCGTGACATCCACCCGCAGACAGCTCTCCCTCCGTCCAGTGTAGAGTGGCTCCACCATGTCCCATACTATGACACTGTAGTTTATTTCAGTCTCACAGACAGTCCTCGCCTTTACTCCTTTATCGTTAGCTATTAGGCTAATGTCAAGCAACACATTATCAGTGTTAATGTTAGCACTGGTAAAGTGTGGTGTCACGATCAGCCTAGGAGATTTACTTCAGCTAGTATAAGTGGACACGTGTGTGACGTTTAAACATTTGATAATGCACAATACACAAGGCCTGCAGTGTGTACGAGGGGACAGTGTTGGGGAACTCATCCAGCTGCTTGTTCTCCTCACTGTGGCTCAAATAATTACACATTTACTATCAAGCTGTGCTCGATTCACTCTCAGTAAGCTAATCAAATGATGGCTCTGATAAACATTCATATATAAGTAATGTACTATTAGTAATCTTCGAGACAACAGGAACCGATAGGCCTATCGCTTTTGGATAAAGATGTGAATAACACTTTAGAGGCTAACCTGGAATGAATGAGTGACACTTGAGCAACGTGACCTTAAATCGACTGCACCCAACACACGTGGGCCACCAGATGAGCACCCCTTGGCTGTGAAAGTATTGATCTATTTTAAAATATTAGCTAATATTAATAAACAGGACATTATTAGCTCTTGGTTGATACCTATGTCAGATTTAGGATGAAGCATGGGAGATGTTGGATTGTATAAATGTCCTTATTCCCTCTTTCTACTCTCTGTCATTAGGCAGCCTGCAACAGCCAAGTGGTATGACAGACGAGACTCTGTTTTTGTAGAGTTCTGCGTGGAGGACAGTAAAGATGTGAAAGTAAATTTCGACAAGTCTAAATTTGTTTTTGGGTAAGTTGCATTAATATAACGTTAAATGGTAACATTCCTGAGAATTTCTTATCTTTCTCAAAATCATCTCAAAGAAAAGATGAGCTTTAAAATGCATTTTGAAATCAGGGCCCCGGTCTGGGGTTTAGTGGAGGAGCAGAATGATGACAACACATATTGTCGGCAGCTGTAAAGGAAATATCACAGCTTCTTTTCTATTTACTCTATAGGTGTGTCAGTGGAACAGATAATATCAAACAACAGAATACGGTGGACCTCTTCGGGGAGATTGACCCCAAAGTATGTTTGTCATCTGTAGATGTAGTTGCAGTTCTACCACATGTTTTAATCCTTCAAAACTTTCATCAAACTCTCTTTGTTCCACTTAGGACTCAAAATACAGACGCACTGACAGGTCTGTATTGTTATGTTTACGAAAAGCAGAGGCTGGGAAATCATGGCCGCGACTTACTAAAGACAAGACAAAGGTAATTTTCATTCTTTAAAAAAAAAAACAACGAAGTGCAATCCAGATACTGCCAAATAAAGCTAATTTATTTAAGATACTTATTAATAAAATTTGCATCTGACTGCCAAGTACTGGTACATATGATTACAAACATTAAAATTCTTAGTTCCAAGAAAAGTGCTAATATGCCACCCAGCTAAACAGCTAGGAAAATTAGAAAACAGCTGTAGAAATGCTAAATATTGCCTTACTTAAACTTGAATCAATCTTTTCTCAGAGCAACTGGCTGAGTGTGGACTTCAATAATTGGAAAGACTGGGAGGATGACTCAGAGGATGACTTGTCAAGTTTTGACAAATTCTCAGAGGTAAGCATATTGAACATGCACAATGCTAAGGAACGAGTAATTCCAGATACCAAAGTGCTGACATGTTGTCTCCTGTGCATTTCCACAGATGATGAACACAATTGGAAGGGAAGATGTACCTGATTTAGATGGTGCAGGAGAAGAGGTATGATCTTATTCCTCCACTGGCAACAGCTGTTTTAAGTGGCTTTATGTTTTCAGGTTGTACATACGCCCGTCCCATACTCATGAACGCTATATCTCAGCAAACTCCGGGAAGGTTTAGTTTCTTTTTTTCAAAATTGGCACAATAGTCCACTGCACGCAAGGTTATACTGATTAGATATTGAAGGTCAAAGGGCAAGGTCTCTGTGACTTCCCAATAACTCTTAGGACTTAAAAATAATGAAGTGATGATGGTTGTAAACTGCAACATGACTAGTTGGCGGAGGCATACAACGGCAAGGTGGTAACTGTAGTTTCTGCTTTCTTTTGCAGCATGACTCTGCAGACAGTGACGATGAACGTAAGTACAATTCTAAATGAGTTGTCAGGTGATTTGTTATAAGTAGTCCCTTAAACCAATGGGGTGAAGAGGTGATGCTTGGCAGTGCTAAGTTCATCCAAATATTGATGTTAAAGATCTGTTAAGAAACCCATAAAAAGTTTTCTTTGAAAAGATGATCATCCCATGTAGTGGTGATAATATGTTTGGAAGGGCTTGATTGTAAAGGTCTGTTATTAAAGCAGAATTAATTGAATTTAATCAGTGGTTAACTTTTGCCATAAAATCACTAAGGGGTATGTTTGGTATTAGTTTGAAAATGGATGCTCTACAATCCAAAAAGCCTCATGAACTACCTGTATTTTTTTTTCTTTTTTGGGTGCGTTCATTTTTATGTTATTACTATTAAAGGTGAACTATTAGTTTAAAATCGTATCACATAACTCACAAAAGTCACATTTTTCACATTGTCTCTCTTCCAGAAATGCCCGACCTTGAGTAAATGAACATGGCTGCCACATCAGTAGCAAATAAAGGAGAAGAGACCTCATCTCCGCGCAGTTTCCAAAGCGAAACCCCTCAAGGGAGTGACAGGGAGTGACTGTTGAATACAGACATGCACAGAGATCCATAGCGACATACAGTGCTGTGCTTTGCTGTTCTGTTCTGCATGGACAATTCTGTTGAAATGAAAATGTTCTTTTTCATTGACTTAATGACTGTAACGGGATGTGCTGATGTCTTACACCTTTCTCTGTCTCTCTGTTTTTTTTGCAATGTCAGGTTATGTATTGAACATTGTGATTTCTAATGAAGAAAAAAAAACTCAAAATGCCTATTTTCCAAAAAAGTTGAATTTTTTAATGAACATTTCCCCCTTTTAATGTTTGTATTGTAAAATGCACTTATTTTGTTTGTTAATTTAAAAACAGCAGTTCTGCTTGAAATGGGTTTTCTAATGTATGCCAATATCTGCAAATATTTAACAATGATTTAATTTTTTCAACATATTTCAACATTTAAAATAAACAGATGCTTGTGCTTATAATTTACAGCTTGTGTGGAGATTGTGCTAGAGTGGTACAAACTCAGCATATAATTATACCGTTGCAAAAGTGAGTTAGTTTCTCTATGCCAGTGTACAAAACATAGCAACACGTACAAGGATTCATTTGAGATGAGGGCAGATATCTTATGTATTCTACCAAGAGTGTCCCAAAAAATTGAAACAATAGTTTCTAATTGTTTGTTAATCTGATACACTAGAACTATGCTTTGAAGGCTTGTGTGTTTAATTCAACAACTGTTCATCTTTTGATGCTATGGGAGTTTGGGTATACATTTTTAATAAACTGTTTCAGACTGTTGAATGCAAGGCCTTAGTGTTGAAGCATCACATACAAGTTAAACTCATCAATGAAGTTAAGTATTCACTGAGGAAGGTTTTATTATTCATTGTTGTTCGAATGTGATCTGACCAAATCATCCATCTTTTTAGAAAAAAATCTCTGGTTCCCATCAAAGCGCTTCTCTGCTGAGCTGCAACACTAACTCAAAGGGAATTTCTCTAAAAAGACTTTGTAAAATACCCCCTTGATTTCTCTATCTCCGTCTTCTAAAGCCTCCTATTAACTTTGGTTGAATAGATTTAGTGTCATCTCCTACATTGAAACACGTTCAGGAAGGAATCTCTTCACAGCCAGTATAGAAAGGAGTGACAATTACATATAAACACCATTACAGATATTCTTTCAATTTACATATGAGCCTATGAATGAAGAGACTTTAAAAACGGAACCATCACTAAACCTATTCCTGTGAAAATGTGAAATGTTACCTTGTTACCACTGTGTAGTGCTGTTTCACAGCACTCTAATCTCACTTCTCTCTAACGTCACAGGGTTCTTCAGGGGATTCCCATCCCATGAGTGCAATAAGGAAATGGAAGCATGAAATTCCTCAGAGCTGTAGATGCCCTTTGTTTTGTGTTCCTGCTTTATGGGATTTTTTGTAACATGGCAACATACTTTCCCTGCAAGTAATAAGCAAAGATGCCACTTTCTTATTCTGTGATTCTTATTGGATCTAGTATTAAAACAAATTATCAGTCTGTAAGGGCCATAGATTATTCATATATGAAATAAGAATGTTTTAAAAGGTTGTTTGAAATGGATCATTTGATGGAAGTAGAACATAATTATTCACTGCTGAGGATTTTAAATCAGCACATTTGAAGTTGAGCATAGTTTAGATTTAATGTTTTCGTCCTTCATCTCATGTCCTGCCATACACAGTCTCACCACTGTTGGGTGAGTGCAGGCCAGAGCCTCTAGTGTGAGATGTTTAGGGGCTCCATGTTATGATGTACGTGTCAGCAGTCTAGACCCAGGGGATGGAAAAATACAATGCAAGCACCTTTTCAACATCCTCCCCTGTCGAACTAAACTGTGGGGTTAACTCAACAAAAGGTGGCTTACCACTGACTGGGGGACTCATGAGAAGGACATAATACTCATCACAATAGAGGTGCACCAACTGGCAAACTAATAAACTAAGAATCAGGACAGCATGATAAACACTTTTATAAAAGCAACAACCGTCATTGTTCATCATCTGATTTTGCTGACCACGTCTCTCATGTTTTGAGGTGAAAAAGTTGAGATTTATACGCGAAATCACAATTCTCAAAGTGACCTGGATATTTTTGAGAGATAAAAAAATTTCTGTTGGCTATATTTGTACATTCTTCATCCAAAACAACTCTCTGGAGTCTGAATGCAGAGGCCAATACATATAGCCACTCTGGCCCATGGACAAGGGAGCTCACAGATTCAACAGCGATGGCAAGACAAACAGATCATAGAAACCAGCAGAAACTGTTTCTGCTAGCGTTTTGTCTATATGCATGAAAGGAGAAAAGCAGTGAGCTCAGCATAATCCTTTCAGAGGGCTGCGGTCGTCCCTCTGGCTGCCCTGGTCAGCATGATGCTCCAGTGCAGAAGCTCAATGCCAGGCCTGCTCTCCCCTCTTCCTCTCCAACCGTGGATTTTCCACCGCTTTATTCAACCTGAGCCTCCAAACCAGCCCAGCACACACACACAAAGTAAATATGTGCTTAATCAGTTCTACTGCCACAAACCTTATTTGTACCAATTTAGAGCACAAGCAGAGACTTTGCTCGTGCTTTGGTGATCACAGCTTTTATTAGATTGAATGTTAATGGTACATTTTAGACAAAAGGAAAAAAAGAAAAACATGGAGAAATCGTGAAAGGTTGACACTATAATGACATTATTCTATGCTTATAAAAATATAAAATTTAATGGAAATAAAGCATAACTCCCACTGCACTCCATTTCTACCAGCACTCAGGTTCTTCCTGCCAAATCCCCACTGCCTTGATGAATTTGTTTTTATTAATGCATCAACCAAGCTGCTGGTGGTACAAGATCTCCAACTCCTAAAGCCCCTATCGGAAATAAAAGATGCTCCAGAGTATTATACATTTACTTCTCTCCGTGTCCATCCCATTTAGTTTACATTCAACTTCAAGTCATGATTTCAAAATAACACCTTAAACTGCAGTATATTGAGAGCTTTCCCAGGTGAACAAGTTAAAGTTATTATCAATGAGCAGTTTGATTTTTTCTGGACCTTTTAAACTTGCATTAGTCCAGATTCAGAGTAATTTCTACAATGACCACAGATAGGCCGGTCAAGGCAGGAGAAGGGTTAAATCATTTTGCTTTGATTTGTAGTATTGTTTGCTGGCCCCTCCCCTGGGCCCAGCGGGGCTGATGTGGCCCCTAGGGTGTTATAAAAAGGCCTCATAGCTCCCCCTGCTCTGGTAAAGAGGCTGAATGTCTGCAGGACATGCTTAACGTTTGTCTACCCATGTTCTTCTACTAACAACCAGCGGGGTTGGCACATAGATGCACAAAGACTGGCCTATTGCTCCACTCAGGAGCTCTCTATGACAGAATCAGAATTCAGAGCAGCAGATTGTTGACAGTTGCACGAGAGTTACATGTTGAGCAGTTTAAGTGTTGTTGCATTTAGCTTTAGAAAGGCATTTTCTGTTTGAGAGCAATTTCTTTTATCATTTGCTCTTTGCTTTTTTGGTCTCAAACACAGTCATTATTGTGGAGAAACAGCATCTCATTTTTGTTGCTTAGTTAGTTTATTTGTTGACTTTTTATCCCCCCGTTGTTTAAAAGTAGCTTTTTGACCTTTTGCCACCATGTGGGAGTTCAGGTCCATGTCCTTCTGGCGGGCAGTGTTTGCCGAGTTCTATGGTACCATGTTCTTTGTATTCTTTGGGCTTGGGGCAGCCCTCCGCTGGACCACTGGGCCCCACAATGTCCTCCATGTTGCCTTTTGCTTTGGGCTGGCGGCTGCCACCCTCATCCAGTCCATCGGCCACATCAGTGGAGGACACATCAACCCAGCTGTCACCTTCGCCTACCTGATTGGCTCCCAGATGTCTCTGTTCCGTGCTTTCTTCTACATCGTGGCCCAGTGTCTTGGAGCATTGGCTGGTGCTGCTGTGCTCTACGGGGTCACGCCCACCAACATGAGAGGAAACCTAGCACTCAACACGGTAAGATTACCTGCCAGACACTGGAATCCTACGTACATGACAACAATTAACCGACTGGCTCGACTCCTGTATTACAAATACCCTAGTTGTTGAATGTTTAGATAATCAAATATAAATTTCACAAACTACGGGTTAAGCATTTTATGTACACAGAACATGGTTGCTTTTTTGGTTTGAAAAACAATAGAGATATTAAACCCGTCAAGTTTTACTTTCAGGAAGGTCATTCACTGCAAAATCACGATATGTATAAGAATGTTGAATTGTGTTTTTAATATATGCACTCACATCATGAATTTCATCTGTCTTCCATATTTCAGCTGCAGCCAGGCATCAGCCTAGGCATGGCCACCACCATGGAGGTCTTCCTCACACTGCAGCTTGTCGTCTGCATCTTTGCTGTGACTGATGAGAGGCGCAATGGACGCCTGGGCTCTGCCGCCCTAGCCATCGGTTTCTCTGTGCTCATGGGGCATCTTCTCGGGGTAAAAAACAACTAGGGGAAATGTGAAATGGCTCATTTGGATCATGCAAGAATCTAACCATTGTATCACATCTTAACCCTGAACTACCCTCTGTCTTCCACATAGATGTACTACACTGGAGCAGGAATGAACCCTGCAAGGTCCTTCGCCCCTGCCGTCCTGGTCAGGAATTTTGTCAACCACTGGGTAAGATGATCAGATCCGTGAATCGTGTTACACTTCAAACTCTTACAAACCATAGTAATGTGACATCTTCAAACTCACTAACGCATTCTTCTCTTTGTCTTTTCTGTTTTTTGCAGGTGTACTGGGTGGGACCCATGATTGGTGGTGCCATGGGTGCTCTGCTGTACGACTTCATGCTGTTCCCCCGTGTGCGTGGCCTCTCTGAGAGGCTCGCCACACTGAAGGGCATCAGGCCCCCAGAGGCTGAGGGCCAGCAGGAGACCAGGGGAGAGCCGATCGAGCTCAAGACACAGGCCCTATAAGCCTGAAGAAGAAGATTGGCTTTCTGCCCCCCCCCCCCATTCCCAAACCCCCACCCCTCGATCTGCACCCTCAGTTCCCGGTCCATCCTTAGCCCACCCAGCATTTCTGTGCACATACCTCCTCCCCGCATCCACACACACTCACACAGATCCCAAACACCTTTGCTAGCCTTGTTCTGCATCCAGAACTGGACCTACCGAATTACAGGGAAGGGGAACCCAGAGCCCCGACCATCTCGCCTGATTTCACCTTTACCCAGCCTTCCTCCTCCAGCTCCTCCTTCTCCTCCTCCCCCTTGGACTGCAGGACAAAGATGGAGGGTTAAAAGAAGACTTGCCACTGAAGGAAGCACCCTGTGCCCTGCGGTGTGGGGAGTCAGTCACTTCTGGCTGACCAGGTGGCGATAACTGCTCAGGACAGGGGCCTCTTTTGCTATCTTTCTTTCACTTTCTCTCTCTTTCTGTTTTTCTCCCTAATTTGTAGTCTGCTAAGAGTGAAGCTACAGTAGAGCAGTGGACTTCTGCATGCTTTTCCATTTTGATCCGGTGTGATCCCGCCCTTTGGTTAGTTTTGTTTAATGAACTTTGGGTAAATTACATGTGTGTATTGTATTTTACCAGTATTTATTTGGCTCACATTCTTTTTTTTTTAGTTGAATGTGTGTGTTTGTGTGAGACGGAGTGGGTGTGCACGCATGTCTCTGTGCATGTGTATGCGTGTGTGCTTGTTTTAATCATTTTTATTTTTCTCTTTTCCTTGCCACAGTCTGTTGTCTGTATCATGGCTTTTTTTAAAATCATATAAGCATAGTTTAGGGAAAGATGTGGCCTTTTCCACAACCTTACTGGTACTGCAAAGTTCAACAGATTCTATGTTTAGAGTGATCCCATTTTTATATCAGATATTAATATAATATAAATTATGCCCTAGAGTTAAGTCTTGAAGCCAAATTCATTCAGTTTAGAAATGCTGCTCATCTAGTGAAGCACACAAACATTCATATTTATATTAAAATGAACACAAAACACAAAACTATCTGGTCTTTTCTGAGCTCAGTCTTCAATTAAGTTACAGTTACAAACACTTGAAATGGTATATTTGCCACCAAAACTGTTACCCATTGCTTTTTAATTGAGAAATCTGCAGGTTTGTACCACGTTTAGACAACTTATACAGTATTTGTGTTGGGTTACATTTTAAATTACTTTTCTGACATGAGCTTTGCTTTTAGAGCAGCGCTTATCACAGATTCATGTACAGGTGTGTGATAGTTGGTTTGCTTTTACTTTTGCGTGTCTGCCATGGAAAAACAAAGAAAGCAAACCTGACAAGCTGTCATGAGGAACAAGCGTTTTCTAGTTGAATTGTGTTGTTTGACACGACTGAAGGGTCTTTGTAAAATCAACTCGAGGTTAGAAATGAAAGTGCATGAGGTGTGGTGGCTTGTTGCTGGTGTTGGCAAACACCTGGGGCCTTCTCTTTTCTGCGCTGAGCTGGGTGGCCCTTTGGGAGTGAGATAGTTTTATTGGACAAGCCCCTCTCTGATATTTGGGAGAAGAGAGAAGGTCACCATGAGGTTTAGTGTGTTTGTACAGGGTGATAAATGTACACCTTTATTTTCATACAATCTATTCAAGAGAGAATGAACTTTGAAGTTCTACATTAGCCTGTCGTCCCCTCTCTCTTCCATCCCTCCTTCATTTACCCTACCTCCTCCCTTTGTTTACGAGGCAGCCATTTTGTTCTTCTCTAATGAGGGGACATACAAAGCTGCTGGGATGGAGGGAAGGGGACGGGGCACTGAGATAACTTAGCATTTTGACAGATTTCACCAGAGCAGTTATTGAACCAGACATGCAAGCTGATTCTCTTTCTGCTTCCTTTACATAACCTTTTTTTTTCAGTGTGATTTCCCTGGCAGTGGTTGAGTAGAATTTACATTTTAGTGACATGTTGAAATTAGAATTTGTGTTCTAATGGAAAAGCTTTGTGATGTACAGTGTAAAGTTTTCTTTTTTTTAAATCATTTCATGATTGTTAAAACTGGATGGATAGGAAATATAATATGCTAGTTATGCAATGTCTCCTCTTTGGCTGATGGATTATGGAAGTGATGCCAAATATGCTAAACACCAATATGCTTTCATTCAACAGACAGCCTTTTTGGTGCAAGACATACCTTCCCGATCACAATGCCATTGATTTACTATTTTTATATGTCAAAAAAATCTGAAAATTCTTATGTTTCCAATCATTTCTTTGTCTCTTTTCTTTAAGACTGACTGTAGAAGAACATGTGATTTAAATAGATGGTTTCAAACAGGACAGGTACATTTGCATCCATCAAAAAAGCCACGACACCTCTGAGAACTAAACCCAGTAACAATTTGCATAAACATTTGCGAATCAGATGAGGTTATTTCTGTAATAGCACAGGGGCAGTGAAAGTTGCAATCTAGTCTACAGCTGCTTGTAGGACATATTCCTCTATCTGCAGTGTTTAAAATATTGCCATATGTCATTAAACAGCTGTTATATCAGTAAAGGTTGGCTTAAGGGAGATAACTCACTTTGTGTGAATAAATTGACGAAATGATTTTTGATGTAAAAAAAAAGTTTTAAAATGTTTTATTTGTCACCACAGTTTAAAGATATATGACTGTAGTAGTACCCTCAGGGTGATTTATTTATAGGAGAATCCACAAGATATAAAAGGTTATAACTATACATGCAACATGGTACGTCCAACCCACCAATATATTTATGCATGCACAACACTGACAGTGATGGAAGGTAGTGCAAATCTTCTCATAAAACCAATGAGGAAGATTGATTTTGATATACATGCAGCTATGGATCCAAGCTGGCACAAATCTGATTTAGAGCTCCCACAAAGCAAAGATACTGCCTCCCCTGCCAGGATGATATTGTTCTTGACCCTGGAATGTTTTATATTAACTGCAACGCTAATTACTCTATACTCTATATCCCTTCCTTGATTATATTCACAAACACCAAAACATTTTTCAAATGGCACATTAACATGTTATGTGAGACTCCATACAATAATAAAAAAACGTAAAATTTACATAGGAATAAAGGTATGGAAATACACTCTTGATCATTCAGGCTACTTCCCCTATATTTATGAGTTGTATCACTCAAAGACTGTAGACAGATAACAATAATTTTTTTGCATTAGGTCAATTAGTTGGATTTGATGGATGCTAAAGAGAAAAGGGCAACAAGCGAATGAAAGCTATAAAAACATCAACATATAACAGAAAATACACATAATTGAGTCTTTGAAGTAGCCTAATAATCTTGAAGATTTTCATTTCGCAGAATGAGGTAACACAATAGTGATTGAGCCTATGGCCCACTGATGAAAGTATTGCAATATTTATGTATTTGCAGTATTAAGAACTGTTTGTCTGTGGCAACATTTACGGAAAACGTGCTGTATTAAGTTACTGCTAATGCAAAATGAACATTGGCTACTGCCACGGCTTCACATTAAAAGCATTTATCTCGCCAAACACAAGAGGACTTTTAATATGAAGCAGTTAAAGGAAATACAATGTGTTTGTCAGTGAGCTTGACACTGACGGCTATCATTCATCCAAAATGCATCTTCAAAACAAGACGATGGTCATTTTCGGGATTTCCAATCAGTTTAAAATATTGAAGTAATGTAAGACGGAGTTAGATTAAGAGCTGAAACCCGCAGTATTCTGGCAACTGTAGTATTAAACCGCATTTGCTTTTAGCACCAGTAGGGTGTAACCAATTCAACCTGAAATTTTAAGGATAAGTAGTCAGATATAATATAAGCATTTCCCACCATCATCATCATCCCCACTTTTGCCATCTACTATATTGTGAGTGTCCAACAATATGGTATTCTACAATCAACAGTGATCAAAAAGTTTATTTTTAGGTTCATGTTCCTAGTCACCACTATATACAAAACAGGTTAGGCTCATTAACATTGGCTGAGTTATGAAGTCTTTACCATGCATACTGTGCGTAACTGTGAGATTGGGTGTATAATATACTATAGCTGAGGCTTGGCCATCATAAGGAAGGGTTATATACAATAGGGAAATACTATTCAGTTATGCTTTCCTCTTCATGCAAAACATGCAACAATCACAGAGGGCAACATAACCTAAAAAATAATCTCTGGTGGCTGACTATCCACTGAGTGGAGAACAACATAAACAAACCTACCACCAGTTGAGACAGAGTTTCTTTTTAAAGAGGTGCACAACACGGATAACAGCACTTTTCATTATTTTCGTTTGTTCTCAGTTTGACTTTGTCCTTAAAATGTTTTCCTATTTGACATAGCACCAACTCAATCAGAAAAATCACATTTGTTTTTATTCAAAAGTAGATTAATCTGTAGATCGATGATTAAAGTCAAGGAAGAAAGTCTGTGCGAGCAATTGATGCTCTTTCATATGACGGTAAAACAGACGATTTTGGCTCTGGTCTCAAGTCGATGTCTGCTTTGCACTCCAAAACCAACTTTGATGGGAAATCCTCCTATTGATTCAGATTCTGGAGGAGAGTGTCTAAATCTAGATCCATATTCGCCATATTGCTATCTTGAGGACTAGAAGACAGACAAAAACACACAATGAAACCGGTGTAAAAACAACATGGAAATGGATTTCATGACCATACATGAAAATTATAACCTACATGAGTTCAGTGAAGCCAACAGAAGGGTTTGGACTGAACTCCACAGAAGGTGAAGCTTCCATTTCTTGATTGCTAGACTCCTGCGGGCTGAAGGGCTGCGGAAACTGAAGCCTTAAAGAAACAGAAGAAACAGAATCGCCATCAACAATAACTAATAACAGTGCAAGAAGCAAGCTTCCTTCAGTCCAATTACTCTAAATTAGAAAGTTTTGGCGTAAGAAGCTGACCCTGGTCAAATTATAAATCAATTAATTTTTGATGTCAGGAAATCACTGACATTATTTCAAAACAACTGAAATATCAGCACTACAATGCATCACATTGAGACAGTGTTGTTTTTAGGCAGCCCTACTGAAGTACATGATGTTGTATGATTATTATGAAACACTATATCTAATTCGGAGACTTAACATCTTAAACACCTTTGCCCGTCCATCATTTAAAACTGTGTGACTACCGCTGTGCAGACATGCAATGTTCAAACCAGAATCTTACTTTTCTATTAAGGCCAAGTTTTCTTAGATACCAAGTATTTCATGCTATGGAATGATATAGAACACGAATACGAGCAAATTTGTAAACTTGGATTAGAGTATTCCACTTGATACAAGTATTATAAACAAACACACAGAATAGATGATGTTGCCAACTTTGAGGCTGCTTCAGGATAATTTGTAGCATTAGGTGTGATTAAGAATAAAGGCTTTTACTTTTAATGATAACACGTATACCATTTGTATACTTCCCTAGGTGGTACATATCAGAGTTAGTGGTATGAGATAAAGTGAAAGAGAGAAATATGTAGACGTGACACTTACACAGAGAAGCCAACAACATTGCGAGGGCTTTCAGCGAGGGGTGTCGGATCTGGGTGTGTGGCTGAGCTATCTCCCCTGCACACACACACAAATGCACAAAAACATGACATCTCCCTTCAAAATGATATTACTTTTAGTACATCAAATGAGATTGTTTATTTGTAAAATGGTCCCTTACGTGCCGACTTTAGTTTGGAGAGACACAGGGATGTAGCCCCCGCTGGAAGGCGGTTGAGGCTCTGAATAAAACAATAGCAGTAAAAAGAAGAACTCCATCTGTTAGTTGTCCGTTTTCACTTGAGCTTCAGATCATGAATCTGACATGAAGACAATTACCTGTGTAGAACTTTTTGAAAACTTCATGTTTAGGAAATTCAGGATACAGGTGGGTTATGTGGTTTATGTCCCGGATGCGGTCACCAAGGCTACGGATCTCAAGATCTCTCTTGGTGAAGGGCTGGATGTTCTGGATTTTCTGTCCCCCATCTAGTAGAAAAAATGGCAGTTGGCAAATGTTTGATGAGTCAGTGCATGTGTGTGAAAGAGAGAGAGTGAGAGAGAGAGAGAGAGAGAGAGAGAGAGAGAGTAGTGAGAAACTGTCTGTGGCATGCTGTGACTCTCCGTTTTGTTAGACCTATTATTATTAATACTTTAGCAGCTTTGGTGTTACACCCCTTATAAACTAAGTTGCCACAGCAATAATCATAACAAGCAACGTACAGCCATGGCTTTAGTCATTATTTATCATATAAATAAGTTATTATTTATTATTTATCACAGCTACAGCTTGTCTCAATCAGCCTTGGCAGCAGTTGGCAAGAGAGCATGTTTAACTTGCTCTGTAAGTTATCAATCTTGCTGCAAAATTTAAAATTTAAAATTTAAAATTTAAAATCGAGCAGCCACAGCTGAGGGTGCGTCCACTTGCTCTGTGGTCAAAACCAGTGGCGGTCAACTACATTAAACTATAACTTAATGCAACTCAGCCTTTCTCTGTGGATCAGAGGGAATGCAAAACGTATTGCAAGGGAGCGCAAAAAGATTTTAGAAACAAAATCCCATTGTGACCCATCAGAGGTTAAAAAGACATCCAGCAATGTATTACATTGTTTAAAAATGATGTCCATACTTATCTCAAGGGTCTTAAAAAAAGGTTTTTATTCACAGGACCACACTCAAAATGGGGTAGGGTGTTCCTAATCAAATCAATCAAAGTTACTCAAATTAAATCCTAAAATTCCTTCAAATAAAAATAACACATGTAAATGATAGATGTATGATTGCCCTGGTCACCATGTCAACAATTAATTTACTGCATGCCCTTTAGCTTCATCATAGTCATAACCACACCAACACTTACTCTCAGTGGCGGACACATATGCAATGGTGATGCCTCCGATCTCAGAGTCACTAAAGCGAAGCAAGAATGTCCCGTTTGGCCTGTCTTTGAGAATCAGGTGTAGATGCTGCTTCCCAATGAAACCAAATATCAGCCTAGTGGAACAAAACTTGTCATTATTAACAGAATGTAGCAGGTTGCTAACATCTAATAACAAAATAGTAAGGGAGTCCCTTCACCCTTCGCTCCAGTAGGTCTTCAGGTGCTTCTTGGTCAGCTCCATCACTCCCTCAAACCACTGCCAGAAAGTGAAGGGTCGACCTGGGAGAACCTCCTGTAAGATTGAAACTCCACCGTAAGGATTGAGTGAATGAGAGTCTGTGTATGTCTACAAGAGGACATACACCTGTGTGTACCTTATTAAACTGGGCCCAGGAAACCAAAATGTTGCTGAAGTCGTCGTTAAAGTCAGGCTTGTCAAATATCTTCTGGGCCAAGAAGTGCTGGTTGTATTGGTCCAGGTGGTGCTGTGTCTGGACCTCAGCGGTGAATTTACTGTTGAGAGTGCTGTGCATCATCCTCCAGGGCACGCGCTCCGGCACCATGAATGGCACTCTGTCCTGATAAAAACAACAAAGAGACCGGATGGTGAGAACACGGATATTAATTTACAATGATGTCAGAGTAAGAGTGAAAGAAAAAAAGAAAGGCTTTCAAAAAATCAATGTAATTTTTATAAACTATATCAGACTAATTGCACTCAACGCTAAGATTTACAAATCAAAGAGAGCAACAAACAGCAAGCCAGACAAGGCCCAAAGAGCTTGTGTGCACATTAATGGAAGTCTGTGGCTCACTTCCAACTCAACGTAGAAAACGGATAAAGCTGCATATGGTATTCTGTTTGATGAATAAACCAGAAAACATATGGTACTGTGCCTTTGCTTTCTGAATGGCTGCATTCCAGAGTTTGTCATTCATTTCCTCTTTGGATTTTCTGCCTGTCTTCAGGTTATTTTTCATTTGTGCTTATTTTGGCTTCCTGCTCACTGAGTTTTTGTTTCTGTCTATTTGGTTTCAGATTTGGTTATAAAAACTCGTTTTTTGTCTTATTCCCCCTGCATGCGTCTTCTCAGCATTTGGGTCCACCCTTTTAAAAGTTAAACTTGTGACAGATGTAAACATGACTGTCACCTTGCTAAGTGATTATTTCCTATAATATTAACTTTATGGAAAACTCAATTGATTAAATCTTTTCATAGAAGGAAAACTACAGGTAGAATGGATTAAAAACTACTGCATACAATTTGCAACTTGAGATGGTAGTTTGAAGTTTGGGTTGAGTCGGGATATATGATTGTTTTACTAGCCGGTGGGTTCCAAGATTGCATTTCGGCCAATGCATTCTGCGTCTGATGCTCTTCACATGGACGGTTTACCTGCATTCAACCACACAGCAGGACAGAGCCGAGAGACTCTGGTTGGACGAGAGGAGGTGGACTCTGTGTTTACATTATGATGCTTAGTGCCCAAACATAGTCAAAGTTGATGGGAAATGTTAAGATGTCAGCCATATTATCTGCCCAGAGAATTGTTTTTGTTGCTGCTGTTTACATTCCTAATGATGAAAATTCCAAAAATGCAATACAGGAATGCACTACTGTTTTTCTCGTGTTGCAAATGTGCTACAACTCAATTTTGTTGTGCATCCCTGTGTTGAATAATGACTATAAATGATCCTTGAACCTTGAAAACTGTTTGAAAATGATTGGTCAATACTACCCAGAACGCTTCCAAGACCAAAATCTTGTCCTCTTAGATTCTGCATGTGAATGAAGAGATTAGGTTCTGGTATTGTGCATGCTTGATCACTGGTATTGCTGATTTACAATGCCATTGTATGTTAGTTGGTTTATTGAACCTATTATTGACAAGTTATAGTTTATTTCAATTCAAATAAATAGCTAAACAATTGCAGAAAATTCCTTCAAAGATCAACTGATGACGTTAGAGCCTAGGCACCAAGCGCTCTACGTAGTCCACATTCACATTGCAATCTATTCCTCATGAGTTGAGACTAAAATGGAGTTGCAGTGTTCACAATAGCACAGAGAGACAAACTGCACCAGTGATAGCAGAGACTAAAATGTAAAAGGACATGAAAGCAATAGCAGAGAAAGTAATAATTTCACACTTACTGGTTCGGAAAAAGCACAGTCCCATATGATGGTGGCCAGAGCATTGTTGTCCTGACTCCCATGAACAATGACGACCACCGGCAGTGAGATCATCTATAATCAAGACATAATATGTAAGTTGTAAGACCATGTAGTTGTCAGCCCCAGTGTATCACTGCTGTTGACATTTAACAAAGCTTGTGTGCTGACGAATGGTATGCAAGAGCATCGTAATTTGACTGTGTTCAATGTGATAAAGGGAAAAATGTATCCAGCCAAAATCAATACTTAATCATTACTCAACGGGATACAACAACCAGTTTAAGAACAGGAAGAACAATGAACAGGGCCTAACCTGTATCCTGTAGGGGGTGTCACAGCCTGTGATGGTGATCTCCGTCGAGAACAGGAGAGCAAATTTCTCTTCTGTTACGGACTCTGATCCCTTTCTGTCTGCTCTCTTGATCTTCTTAATGGACTGTTACACCAAAATAAGTTCAAATTAGTTAAGATTTAACAATAATACAATCTATGCTGAGAAATTTAGTGCGGTACATACCATATTCCTGAAGGTGGCACATGTGCTTTTGCTGGATGTGTTGTGTTCTAGGATCGCTGTATTGTTGATCAGTTCCCCAACATTATCACTGCAGGTAAAAACAGTTTCAATGTCAATTTTTATCTCTTTTATATATTTTTTGGGGGGGATTTTGGCTTATAATACATTAAACAACAACCAAGGTGGTCATGCATGACATACAGTATCACAAATTAACAAAGTGATTTTGAGGGATTCAATTTACAGTCTTAGCCACCTTTTTTTTTATAAATATTGCCAAAACAAAAACCTCCTCATTTAAGAGCCAGTGTGTATGATATTGGGGGCATCTAGTGGTTTGACTCCTTATTGCAACCAACTGAATACCCTGACACTCACGTAAAAACGCAAGAAGGCTCTGTTTAGGGCCAGTAATGTTTGTACATTCTGGGTTACTTTAAGAATATGACGGTGCAAACGGCTGATGTAAAGGGGTTCATGCTAAGATATTGAAAACACAATTATTCTTAGTTTTAGATGATTATACACACCTAGTTATAACATATTCCATTTCTGCCAATAGATCCTCCACACTGCTCCACACTGTACCTTTTTCAAAAAGCCACTTTAACACATTACCTTTGGACAACTAAAACCAACAACAATCAATTTTTAAATAGAAAACGTCTTAGTTCGCGGCACAACAAAAAAATATACCGCTGAATTAACACATAGGATTAATTAGGAGGTATAAGTATATATTAAAGCTTTGTGATAACCATTACACAAGGTGGCCCTGTGTCCTGTTTGCTGGCTCTTAATATAACACAGGCTGGTCGTCTTCAGCTTCATGATCCACACATGGGCAGGTGTGGTTTAGGGTTTAAAAGCTATCGACCTTAACATGGAGCTCTCTCTTCCTTGGCTGACATTGCTGCTTTTTGACACATGCTTACATCACTAATTACTGACTTTCCATGTTTGCTCTGTTCTCTTTGGTTACTTTGTAAATAAATGCCTACTTTATTACTTTTACATTTATCTGATCTCCCATTTTTTCTGTAGCAAAAAAGTTATTATTTCTTTAACAGAATGAATCCATCAACACTTTTTTCCATAAGAGATACTACAGGTGGAAAAAGTACTGAATACCATTAAAACCAGTAAGGGATGTGCACTTATTATGACTCACCCAGGTACACTGCCCAGGTTCCTGGCCTGAAGTTCATTTATGATTTGCGCTTTTAGCACCACAGGCTTCCCAGGAGCGACTTTTTCCCCCAGCAGATATCGCACAGTTGTGGAGAACTTTGACTGAGTCTTAATGACCTGAGGGGGCTGCTTGTCCACTACAAGAGAGCTGAAGGAGACATCAGTTACATACGTGAGGAAAAAAGCTTCCAGTTTTAAAAGATGTTTGAAAGTAAGTCATTTCTAATGCTATTTGTGAGTTGACAGTTTGAGTTTAACACGTTTGTTTTCCTTCACAGTTCTCCAATTTAAAGAGAAATATAAATGTATGGAAAAGAAAACTATGTGCTACCTTTGAATCAGAACCTGCAGAAGTTCCCCCAGCCTTTCCTGGAGCTCTGGGATTGGTTCCCCTATTAGCATCAACTCCTGTCTCAGCTTTCCGTTTACGCCAAGCAGCTGCTCACACCTAACAGAGAAGATGTATAAAAGACAGTGAGAGACCAAGAAAGAAAGTGAAAAAGCCAGGAAAATATGCATATGTAATATTTCATCATTTCATACATTATGATGTGTTCACCAAAGAATACAACTGAATTATTATATCTAAAACCTTTTAACAAATAATTTTTAGACGGGTTGCCGAATTCCATCCAGCCTCATAGCCATTGACTCCTACAGAAAGCTGATCAGCAGTAATACAATACACACGCAGTCAATACAAAAGTGACAAAGTGGAATTGGGTGCACCTCACCAGGTCTGCAGGTGGTTGAGGTTGTCGTCAAATGGATGTCCGATGGTGGCCTTGTGCTGATCCCACCTCCACGCCTTCAGCCTGCTGATCAGTCGGATCTGACACTGGTCCAGACAGTCCACACTCTCCTTCAGCAGCTGGAAACGCTTCTACAACAACCAACAGCCAAACTTGTTATACTGACACACAGATGCATGTGCATGTCAACCATGCACACAAAAACAGAAATATAACATACCTCCATACATACCTCCATACATACACCAAAGACCTCATGATTAGTTAATCGTTGAATCCTCAGCCTATAAAACTTAAACAATTTAACCTTCTGAAATTCCCAGAGCTTAAGGTTGTTCATTAGGCTGTTGTTGTTCATTTTACCTGGATGTGATTCATTTTTTAATGATATTACATAAAAAATAGCATGCACATACTTATACTAGAGTGGTCAGAATCTACACATATTTACCTTTACATTTGGTTATTGGCTGAAACCTTTCAAAGTATTTTCTGTCGATTAACAGAGTGCTTAAAAAATAGCTTGGGCTGCTGTTTGTCTACAGTGTTTTGATAATGTGCAGCTTTAAATTCGTCAGAAATCTATTTTAAAAAGAACTAATATCTCCTAAGGTCACAGCAATGTTGGTACATGCAGTCGGAGCCTTTGCCAATCTCACCGTGGACATTGCTTTCACATTGTACTCCAGTTGCTGGATGTGATTCTGGAGTTTCTGAGTTTCTGACTTTGTTGGATCCAGTCCGTTCTTTTGAATTGGCCCTGTTCAAACAATACATAACATCATATGTTATGTAATATATGAATAAGCAGACAAACAAATTATGAGTGAAAACCTTTCTTAACGCCTGACTAGGAAAGAATAATTACCATTGTTCTGACACGAAAGCGTAACTAAAAGTTCATCGGCCATTTGTTTCACCCATTTGACATGAAGGGTATGATTTTACATTAGGGAACAATGACAGTGACATTGCAACATACAATTTGCAACAGACATGCAATTTCAGTTTCTATGGGTAATGTACTTGCTTAAGCTCCAGCTGAGTCACTACAGCTTATTAGCAACTGCTTCAATGTGGATGTTCATGGTATTTTAGATATGTGAACATGAAGCATTGGTTACTGAAGAGAATCTCTGTGTTCGGTCTTCTTGTGTTTATGTGTGTTTGTGCCTCTCACCTTGTAAACCCTCATAGTTCTGCCTCTCCCAGTTGAGCTCTTCTTGCAGCTGGTGCATCTTTTGTCGAATGTCCTGGACGTCTAGCACCTTCAGAACGAGGTGGTCTACATCCTGCATGTTGGGGAACGAGGACTCTCTATTCGGGTACTGTTGGAACTGGGGAGGGTTGGGCATCTGAGCGGGCTACAAACGTAACAGTACTTAATACACTTACAGCATTGGTAATTCTTCTTCTGATCTTCACGGATCTCAGATCCTTGAACACATGCCACAAAAGATATATTTCAAACTGTCTGTTGACAAAGCATAGTGTGTTTAATATTTATAACTTTCTCATGGAAGTTTCAATTCTAATGAAATGTTTCCCTTGAAAAATGTCTCTAAATCTGTAAGTATAACATTTGTATTGCAAAACCACTGTTATAGCACTTTGTAAGATTATTGCCTGCTAAGTAGTATGCATGCATTTTCTTTGTGTGTCGATGTCTTTGTAATGACGTCAACTTGTAGTTTCTTTCTTCACTTATAATACACAATCATCACTAGATGATGCCTCAGTTGGTCGTACAAATTGATAAAACAGCTTATTAGGGTAAGAGCAGACAGTATTTTTTAAGATCTTACTGTGCCAAGCAGAACCCTCTCCTTTGTGAGGATGTCCCTGACCATCACTCCAAATTGTAGAGGCTGCTGCTGAAACACGATCTGTGAATCAAGAACATTTCGTATCACATTTTAAAAACAGTCTATAATACCACTGTGTAGCAGCTAGTATGCAGTGATGTATTCAGTTAATGACAATACATTTCTACTGGCAACCAACATAAGTAAAGATTACTATTTTGGTTATTCTGGATTCCTTATAGACATTCACTTTTTTGGGGTGTTTTGTGATCAGTGGAATGTATGTAGACTTTCATTTTTTACTTGGAAACACTTGTAGTTGTGGGCACCTCTCATCGTCTCTACAGCTCCACAGATGCTTTACATTTACATGAGAAACACAATGTTTTCCTACATATGAAAACACCATCTTCCTGTCTTTGGTTTCAGCGGTTGCAGTCACTTAAACCTGCTGCGACCACTTGCAGCTGCTTAGCATCCTAATGGCTTGAAGTTACTGCATTCGAACTCAACTGCGAGCTGCAGGAAGAGTGACACTGTCTTATTGAAACCTGTCAGGGAACCAAGGTGGAACATAAAACCTATTCTGGGACACAGTTTTCCTACCATGTTCCTGCTGATCTGCATCAGCTTCATCCTGTCCACCACGTTGGCGTTCTGCTGAGCAATCGATTGCAGCCTGCTGATGGTCTGCTCCAACAGAGCTTGAGCTTGGCTCTCCTGCTCCACCTTTTCCAGCACAAAGTCGTCCCTGTGAGCACACACACACACACACACACACACACATATGTGCATGTAAACATACACACTTGCATTGATCCATACGCTGCTTATATACAAGCATGTTGGTGTTACTGTTGCACATGTGTGTGTATGTCTATGTAAATGTGTGCACATGGGTTTGTTTCATACCATCTTTGTCTCTCAATCCACTCAGCTAAAAAATGTCTGACTTCAATGGGGAAGGCGGTTGGGGGATAGAGGTTGTTGACAGTGTCATCAGACAGGCACTGTATCATCTGGGACATGTGTATCCACTGGGCCATGATCAGAGAGGGCTGCTAAAGTAAAAGGAGTAAAAGGACAATATGTACAATTTTTCAATGTAACTGAATTTTTTATTTACAGAGCAAACAAATGCAGCATTTTTGACCAAACAACACTGGCATTTAAGATTAGGGCAGGTGTCATGCTATATTTTTCTTATTATAAACAGATCCAAAGAAAAGACCAAAACATACAAGACAACCAATCAGTCATCACTTCCCTACTCTATAAGCCCAAGCATATTAATCTTTCTTGCAGATGTAAATCTTTAAAAAATATGGCAGACAAAAATGAATGTCACGTCCTGCCAGCAGGAGGGTCAGTACAAACTCATACCCTGCAGCATAACATTTTACAAGCCTTAATAGTTTTGTTTTTGTTTATGTTGAGGTCCAAAAAATCCCCAAAATACCAAGAACAAGTACAAGTAGAGCGTTTCCATTGGATGGATTGATAAAGCCGAAAAGTCTTGTGTTTAAATATTTATCTCAGTGTTGGCTCCATAGCGCCAAGCTTGAACAGGCTGATACAGAATATATTTGACCCCGCCAGACAGTGTTGAATAGGACTGGGAACCAGTGTGGTGCTCACGTTCCTTCATCCCTTCACCCCTTCACCACTCATGGTGCTTTATGGCACAGGCTGGTTTTGGTCTATTCATAGGATTTGTTGACAATAACCAAAGAAGATTAAAGATGAGTTCAAAACTGCTGCATGTTGGTCAAACAACATCTGGACAACACATACACCACACTGTGTAAACACTCCAAATAAGCTTGGATATCTCCCTGCAGTCTATTTCTTGTCATGTAGGTTGCGAAAAAGTCGTTCCCTGTTTCACTCCTGTTATGTTCTAGTTGATTTAAGTACACAAAACATTATAAATGTGTTTTAATTAAAGCACTATGCCTATGAAAGGGGAGAAGAGCGCTAAACCAATAAACAACAACATCCATATAGTAATACAAAATATGGCATGCAATGTTTTATAACTGTTGCGTCACACTGAATGAACCCAAAGGGTGATACTCTTTGACTGAAGTGTGAATCAAGCAATCCCTGTCAGGCAATCCAATTTAAAGGCTGTCACTTAACTACCACAATCATTCCCACCGTTTATCCGTCATGCTGACAAATTAACAACCAACTTAGAAGAAATAGCTGTTTATCTCTGAATAGATGTTATTTGGTCAGAGACACGTCAAGAATTTACCAGAATACTAAATGATTATGGTCATTTATAGTACTAAGTTCACAAATTAAAATGTTATATCACTTTTGATTAATCCATGTAGAAAAAGCTAAATGGCAAAAATGGATGAATTTAATATGCATAAATGTGATGAACATTTTCAAATTTACCCAGTATTATTGGAAAAGATTGACTTTCTACAGAAAATATCAACCAGTTGTTCTTTCATTTTTGCTAATTTTTGCAAAAGAAAGTCAGAAATGACTGACGAATGTCTTTCTATCAATTCAATTCAATTCAATTCAATTCAGTTTATTTTGTATAGCCCAGAATCACAAATTACAAATTTGCCTCAGAGGGCTTTACAATCTGTGCACATGCGACATCCTCTGTCCTTCCCTCACATCGGCACAGGAAAAACTCCCCTAAAAACCCCTTTAACAGGGAGAAAAAAGGAAGAAACCTATGGGAGAACGACAGAGGAGGGATCCTTCTCCCAGGATGGACAGAATGCAATAGATGTCATGTGTACAGAATGAACAGCATAACAGAGATACAACACATTCAATGTATATGACATAAATGATTCATATTCATATATCATTTGATGACTTGGTTTTATTGCAGTTTAGTCTCTCTGAGATTACACTCTGTTGATGTGATATAACATTTAAATCTGGACAACATATCATCCAATATAACTTGGAAGGGGAAAGCTAAGTTTAAACTGGCCGTGTGGCGTCAGTCACACTGAGAGGCTTCAACAGTAAAACACAGTATGAGGAAAAATTCCACAGCCTAGAATGTGGACCTGTAAAAAATATTTTATGAGGGCAAGACAGATGCAGGACTGCTACACAACTTGTGAGCAAAAACTTTCTTGAGGAATATAAATTGCATCTAGTTACTGGTATCCATATATGTCACTATGTCAAGGAAGACTGTCTGCAGTAAATTAGTATCTTAAGGGACTCTGGTCCCTAGAAACACACATCGCTTTGGTCCACAGTGACTGCATGAATTAACATAAAATTAAAGTTCCTTGTAGTTGCTTTAATTATTTACTCTTTAATATCAAACAATTACCCCACTATTACCATGTTATTACCGAACAGTAATGTACAGTTCTACAGACTGTTTATATTCTTGTATAATATTATTATCAACTAGAATATGGAAAATCACATGTCAAGTTTGTATAGTCGATGTCACTGCAGTCTAACCAATTACTGGTCATTTTCCTCTGGCATTCTCTGAAATCACTGTGGGGGAATTTGACGATTGTCATGGGATTATTTTGAATACTTAATTTGACAAAAGTCTTATGTTATGACAACGGAAATAAAGGATACACAATAAATCCTGAAGTCAAACCTTTTCCAATACCTTCACTTAAACAATATCTGTCACATTATAAAGCAAAGACAGTAACCTCACATTGCTGACAGTGATCGAAATACGGCTGCAACTAATAATTATTTTCATGATCGATAAATAATTTATTCTATAAAACATCAGATGATAGAAAAAAAACATCAGATCAAAAAGTGACAATAGCAAAACGATATCAGTTTAATGTCACATCAGATAAATCAATGAATCAATTAGTCAGTCACCAGAAAATGTTTTTGAGTGACAAAAAACACAGTTCAATAGGTCCAGTTTCTCAAATGAGGGGAGTTGTTGTCTTATAGTACAGGGAAAAAACTGTGTATATATTTGGTTTGGGAACTGTTGGTTGAACAAAAAAGCAAGTTGAAGCATCATCTTGGGCTATTGTAATTAATAACAAGCATTTTTACAATTTTTTGAAATTTTATAGACCAATAAATGAATAGATTCATCATGGTCAAGGTTGCAAAGACAAAGTTTGATTATTGCTGACTTTTGAGCAGTGGCTGAGAGAGAAAGACCGCTGGCATCAAGTCTGACAGAAACTATTTAACCACATCTAACAAGTCAACTTCCGAAATATCCTTCATCAGATATTGAGGCTTAACTTCTCAAAATTTTGGGTGAATTACCCAAAATGTGCCCTCTTTGTAGGGAATACTGTGTGTGCATGCATCAAGTCAAGTCACCTCTAGTTGTATAGCCGGAAATCAAAAGCTTTAAACAATAATCACAGGACCACAAAGTTAGTTACACCATCCATTCAAATATTATTCAAAAAATAATGTCATCATCTTATTCTGAGCAAAGCACAGCTGCTATAGTTTGTGCCTGATGTGTTATTTGGAGATCAAATACTGTGATGTGATATGAACTGTATTTTAATAACATTAATAACTTATCAATCCCAATGTGAATGCGAAGTAAACAGAATAGAGCTGTACAAGATTTCTAGGCATGGTAAACAATGGAGTGTGGAGGGTGGGGACTAAATTCCAAAGTGTATTACTGCCTTGATCATTACAAAATCTCATGTTTTGTGAAATACGAGACAAGGATTAGGGGACTGTGTTGTACAATACAGCCACTCACTACTAGAACTTTCTATTATTTTAAGAGAGTTTACTAATAACTTATCTTAAAATATAAACTAAAAAGACAAGCAAAACTGCAATAATGAGTAATAATACTACCTCATCACTGTTACTTTTATTGTTTTAATATCTGCCACTTTTGAAATGTATTTTCGATTTTGTTGTATTGTATCATTATTGTGTTTTGTTTTGTTGTACAGTGTTGTATATAAGTGCTTGCTGTAGCATTGTATTGATGATATCAGGCCATACATTAGTAATAACCCTGCCAAGAACCACAGATGGTATATTAGCTCTCTAGCTTACTCTGAAATGTTGATTAATGAGCACTGTCCCTGGTAAATAACTACAAAAGTAAGTAAAGAGCGCAACTGAAGCCTCTTTTTAACAGGTTAAAATATAAACAATTGGACATAATCACTTAATTGGGTTTGCATAACTGTTGAAGGACATAAGACTATATTTCGACATACATCCTGCAACAGTTGTTTTTCTGGAACCAAAACATGACAGAGACCCAGACTGCCTCATTATTACGCACCGTGCCCTCACCCGACAGGGCCTCCTGAGCTGCAGGCCGCAGTATTTAACAGAGTCATACATGTACAGTAAAACAAACAACACCTACCTTCAGTTAAATATGGATTTCAAACATTGAAAAATGCTCTGGTGTCCTCTGTCTCACACGTACTCCTCCAGTCCTAATAACCTACTGAGCATTTCCTGCCTCCATCTCTCGCGTTAAAGCTTTCGTTTGTCCCTTAAAAGCTGGCTCGTCGCCGTCGTTTTAATGTCTTGACCGAAGAGAAATCAACGTAGAGCACCGAGCAGCTCAACACGGACAACTTTTAAGCAACGTAGAACATAGGTTAGGTTTACTTCCCTGTTGCGGAGGAGCGCGCTTTATTTCCTGCCTTCAAGTTCACACATGCCCAAGATATGAGGTCCACACGAACATCAGGAGGATCAATATGATGATAGAGACCAGGCCGTGCGTGTAGGTGTGCTCGTGCGCAACAGTATAAGCGACAATATGTTTGTGGTTGAAAAGTCCACCTACTTTCTGTTTTGTTACAGCGTTGGAAGCGTGCACTCTGCGGCTATAGTCTCGGGACTGTATAATAATAATAATAATAATAGCAGATAGGCTGACGACAAACAGGGAAGCACATTGGCATTAAAGTGGCACCTTTAGAACAGAAACTACAACCGAGTCCAGTGGGCTTGGTAAACTTCCTTAGAACGAGACGTAGGCGGAGTAATGTTGAGTCATTTCACCAGATGCTGTAACTTCCAGTAAGACTCTACTGAGACACATGATACCATATCTGCTAATGGCAGTGCCTTCAAGTCGGACATCTTCCTAACGACCACAAAATCACTAGGCGTTTTCTAATCAATGGCACTGTGACCTCATACAGATGTATAATGGCACAGTGTTAGGACATTTAGGGTAGAATGGGTCTATGCGGGAATATATGGAGATTATAAAACATTCCAGATGAAGTGTTTTCTATTGTTTGAACGAAAGTATATTTAATTTGGGAGAAGTCTGCTCACATGACCATGCGTCAGCACATGCAGGAATAACTAAAACGATTCCAGATATGTGCATAACATTTATGGGGAAATACAAATTCACCTTGGCACTTCATATACATATTCAATATATATGTTTATTATATACTGCAGGCTCATACTGTGTAAACAAAAGTATAACATACAGTGTCGTTATAAAATATGACACATGATAACATAACCTAGGACTCATACTCATGTAGTTAAGGTTGTTTCTTATGTGAACATACTTTGGTATGAAGGACAAATCTCATAAGCCTATATGTGTCATATATTTCCTTTTCTCACAAACCGACTTCCTGACAGAGATTTATCAATACACAGAATTCACAAAGCAGGATGTGGAGTGGTTTAAATATACCAGCACACATATGTGTAGAAGGAAATGAGGAACCAGATTACTTGGAAAATAATGCTAAACTTGAGAAATACAAATTTCCCTACACTACAGACCATTAGAGTGCATTCAATCAGACACAGAAACAGAAATGTGGCAGATTACATGGGTAAAAGGAAGAGGAGGTTTCACTTTAGCTTACAACAGGCTACAGGAAATAGTGATGTGAGCAAAAAGCACTTTTGCTTGCAATAAAAAATAGATGCAGTAGTCATTAGTGGCTGAAGCTTGGGCATTGTGTGCAAACACCAAAAGAGTACATGGAAGGCCACTGTGAGTGTGGAGACTCAGAGACATAAAGACACATCCTAAAAACAGTGCTCGAATTAAATAAGCATCTGTTCAGACCTGTGTGCAGCTGGATAAACTGTTTTTACTCTGTGCTCTTTACTCAATATGGAAATGGGGCCTGAATTAAAGAAAACTGATGGACTATCTGCTACGTATTGGACTAGGCGGCTGTATACAAATATAAATAACTGTGAAGAGGATCATGACACAAACATTAGAGGGCAGCAACACGCCAACACAGCGTCTAGTCTGCCCAATCCAGAGAAGAAGACCGACAACCTGGGACGGACTTCCTAAAGATCCGTGACACCAATCACTGTTGTGTATTAGTTTTAATGACGCTGTTCAGTGCTACTGTCTCAATCATTACACATGTACTATGTTACTCCTCCTCGTGTTTAGTTAAACGTATTGCATTAGTCGCTGTGTGCAGTTGTTAGTCTTTAGCTCAAGGCTAATGATACTTTGCTAACTAAGGTTTGTGCAGACAAACAGGGTGTATCTGTGAGAGACGCGTAAGCTACACAGACAGCTTGTCTCTGGCGATAGCTTTAGCTTAGCATCGTCGACAGGTGCTGCTGGGGGAATAAGATGTGTTGTAATGTCTGATATGATATATGGACAAATTAGAAGTCAACCAAAATATTTTGAAGTTAGAAGTGTAAGTTTAACGAAATGAAGACAAGAAAATGCAAATTGGGGGAAAAGTAAATCTCATTTATGTTGGGGTTTTGTTTTTTTAAAGAAGAGAAGAAAAAAAACAGGTGGCAAGTTTTGTCTTCCCCTTTCAGATTATTATTTCATAATCCTTTTAAAAATTTACAACGGTGTGGGGAGTATTGGGGGTTAATAAATGAATTAAGTATGGATAATTTAAGTACTCCAGCATGCTAAGAGAGGGACATGTCTAATCCTCTCTCTTGGATGAACTCTGCAGGGGTAGTTCAGTCCCTCGTACCGGTATGAAGTTCATAAAAAAAAATGGACATGCCAAACAAATGGGATCACATTTTTGTACACCACGTTAATTGTAGATATACTTCTGCTGGGGGAAAAAATGTGCTTGAAAGCAATCTTTGGGAAGAAGGCAAGTTTACCATGTAGTTAAAATAAGATAATCCTTTATTAGTCCCGCAGCGGGGACATTTACAGGATTACAGCAGCATAGAGGATAGTGCAAACAAGAGACATAGTAAAAAAACAAGATCAAAAATTAGTATTATAAATAAGCAAATGAGCAATAAAAAACAGTAAAGAATCCACAGTAACTGAAATATTATATATACAGACATAAACTATTATAACTGTTATAACTATTGTATTGTGTGTTTAACATGTAGTTTACCAGGTAGTTTACCTGGGATAAAAGTACAGTTAAATCAGAACCTTAATCATTACAGTCACACTGAGCAAAAACAATGTTGGAAATTAAAAACCAACATCCAGTCCACACCGGGGATTATAACACATCGCAACCAAACATTGTTTTCACTAAGCGATCGTTATACTATCTATAAAACAGTAAGGTCTCCTTTTTTTTTTTACCAACAGTTAAAAATACATTTTGGTGTTTTGACTTTTAGTGAAACATTTTTTTACTTGCAGTGTTTCCCAAACATTAGATTTTTTTTAACCATTAAATCATCTACTGAAAGAATATCAAAAATGTACAGTCATTACTTCACACTTATCTTTGTTATTAGTGAGGCCAGATGCAATTGAAAATACTATTATAATGGGTACCTAAAGCTAATTTTGAAAGGAACACACAGGTATCATCATTTTTTTCTGTAACTGAACCTTTTTTGTATTCTAATTGCGTATTGTTGTTCCATGATATCCAAGCACTAAGTGAAAGCGACAGTCGTACGGGCCGATGGGCAGGAAGCCGACAAATACTGACAACCAACTTCATTACAGCATTTCTGTGCCAGGTCCAATTATGCATATTGTAGAAGTCTGAACTTGTGGCCATGCCAAAGACTAAAAAACAAACCAACACGAAACTAGGCAAACAAAGAGACATCTACTCTTCTCCAATAAGAACTTCTACCACTCATGGGACAACATTGTGACTGATTATTTATAGATTAATGGCCTATTGATTGATTTTTTCATCCCCATCCTGGTGAAGAAAAGTCATAGACATGTTTTTCTTAAGGAAACTTAAGAAGGCAGCTTCCCGTGCCAATAATCCTGACTGGAAATATTACAAACTTGCATTAGATGTGTCATTCCCAGGACATGAGGCTAGTGATTCATACTGCCCAGAACATCATTAGTAACACTCTACCGAGCATCAGTGATATTGGAGAGAAGAGGAGCCTGTGAAGAGCTAAGGGGATATTAAAAGACAAAACCCACTTAGCCACAACGTGTTCACCCTGCTGCCGTCTGGTAAGAGATACAGAAGTATCTGCTGCCGAACGAACCACCAGACTTCCAAACAGTATCCTTCCCCTGGCTGTGAGACTCCTTAACTCACCCTCCACCCTCCATATATATATATTTTTTGTATTCTTCCTATGTAGCAAAATGGGACTACAATCTGAATTTCGATGTGCAACCCTGTTGTTGGAGACCATCGTGGTTTACTCTTCCAGGCAAGCCAGTCAATCCTTGAACTCTTAATTTGTGGCTACAAGAAAGGCATTCTTTTTAAGCTTTTTCGTTCTTTTTAAAACATTATTTTTAAGTGAAACTATTAGTTATAAGTGAATTTGCAGATTTGAAGTGTTTGATGTCAAAGATTAAATTCTGTCCTTTGTGTCATGAAAATGTAACTGGTTGATATATTATAGTATATGCTTTACAATGGTATATGACTTCATGATATTCTGTGTAGGTTACACTCTTTTATACTGGCCTTATGTGTAAAATTATGAACAAATGTGGAAAAATGTTAATGATGGAGGCATGTAAAGGGAGTGATTGCACATACAAAGCTGGCATTGCTGGAGAACACTGGGGACATATATCTCCTAATAAATCACTATGAGAAAAAGTAATGTATAGTATCTCATGTATAGTTTGTCATAGCAATGCCATGAAAAAGTATCATCAAAGTAAAAAAAGTCATAGTAGTCGTAATCAAATATGTATAGCTTGACAAAAATGTCACAAACATTTCATCATAAAAAGCCATAGAATATATAATATACCATCATCGTCATACAAAAGTCATTTTATAGTTAATAAAACAGTAGTATGCCATAAAAAGTGCATAACAAATGTCATGAACATAATAAAATAATAATGATAAAACAGTCATAAAAATATTATAGTGCAGCAGGCCATTAAACAGTCATAACAAATCCATTATAAACTACAGTATATATAATATATATTAGGGCATGTACTATGAAATGACATTTAAAAAAAATTGTTAAGAAATGTAATGATATTTTTGGGGACTTACTATACAATGACTTTCAGTACGATTTTTTTTTTTTGACATACTAATCTAGGACTTTTTCATTACTTTTTGAGACATACTAAACAATTTTTACTCCAT
Source organism: Anoplopoma fimbria (assembly GCF_027596085.1). NCBI lineage: Eukaryota > Metazoa > Chordata > Actinopteri > Perciformes > Anoplopomatidae > Anoplopoma > Anoplopoma fimbria. Next base: position 12,491,342 of record NC_072460.1, on the reverse strand, counting down.
TCTTACTTTTTAAATATCTTTTTTTCCAACATACTAATCAATTACTTTTTCATGGATTTTTCTGACACTATACTTTGACTTTTTCGCCATACCATACTATTACTTACTTTTCAATATTTTAGACATACTACACTATGACTTTTTTCGCTGTTATATACTCAGACTTTTCCATCATTTTTACACCATACTATACAATGACTTATGTACGACATTTTTCAACATTCTATAATATGACTTTATGATGACTTCTTTCAACATTCTTCACTACGACTTTTCTTTACTTTTTTCAAATCTTTTCGACATACTATACTATGGTATTTTTCAACAAACTATATGATTTTTTAAGACTTTTTTTCGCCACACCATTCTTACTTTTTAAATATTTCTTGAAGACTTTTTTCAACATACTATACTATGACTTTTTTATGACTTTCTTTGACATACTATAATGACTTTTTTCGACATACTATACTATGACTTTTTTATGACTTTCTTTGACATACTATAATGACTTTTTCAACATACTATACTGTGACTTTTTTCGACTATTTTCGACATACTATACTATGACATTTTTCAACAAACTATACTATGACTTTTTGATTACTTTTTTCAACATTCTTTACTACAACTATAGTATACTATGACTTTATTCAACATAGTATACTATGACTTTTTTCAACATAGTATACTATGACTTTTTTCAACATAGTATACAATGACTTTTTTCACTTTTTCCAACACACTATTATACTTTGACATTTTTCAACATACTAAAATAAAGTAAAATAACCTGATGAAGGTCTATGCAAATACATTTATATGCAAGTGAAGAAGCCAGTGTGCGGGAGTTTTTGTTCTATATTGTCTACTTAAGGTATTCTCCTACGCACCTGTCGTCCTACTGGAGTGCAAAAGTTTTGCTCTTTTTAACATACTATACTTTGACATTTTTCAACATACTATACTATGACTTTTACAACTTTATGGATATAATATACTTTTGAATTCTTAATTACTTTTTTCAACAAACTATACTATGACTTTTTTTATGACCTTCTTTAACATGCTATACTATGACTTTTTTCAACAAACTATACTATGACTTTTTTCGACATACTATGACTTTTTTTTTTTCACTTTTTTCAACATACTATACTAGGACATTTTTCAACATACCATGACTTTTTGATGATTTTTTTATTATTCTTTACTACAACTTTTTAAAACTTTTTTTTAGGACTTATGTACCATGTTTTTCAACATACTGTGCTAGAACGTTTTCATGACGTTTTTCGACATACTATACTATGAACTTTATGGATATAATATACTTTTGAATTTTTTAATTATTTGTTCAACATACTTTACTATGACTTTTTGATGACTTTTTTCAACATACTATACTATGACTTTTCTTTTCGCTGTTATATACTTTTAGTTTTTCATCATTTTTACAACATGCTATTCAATAACTTTTCATGATTTTTTTTTGACATGTCATAATATGACTTTTTATGACATTCTATAATATATTTTTTGACATACTTTTTTTTTACCCGACATATCATACTAGGACCATTCCTTACTTTTCTTTGACATACTTTACTATGACTTTTTCCAGATTTGATATTTTACTAGGATTTCTTGATGATATTTTTGCGACATCGAATAAAATGACATTTTTGTGATTTTTTTCGCTATTCTATACCATGACTTATCATTATTATTTTTTTACACACTATACTATGATTTTTTTATTACTTTTTCGACATAATATACTATGACTTTTTTTTTTATATACTGAACAATGAATTTTTTTAATGACATTTTCCAACAAACTATACTATGACTTTTAAAAAATACGAAACTTTGACTTTTTCACTCCTTTTTTGCTATACTATACTATATAACATGCTTATTACTTTTTTCGGCACACTATACTGAGATCTTTCTGACTTTTTTTGACAAATCATACTATGACTTTTTTGATATACATTATGATAACTTGTTTTGTTTCATTGTGATATTGCACTTGGTAATTTTAAAATCCCATTAGCTGGATTTAATACCGTATGCTCTTTAATAGTTAAGTGTAACTTTGGCTAAATCATTACATTTTGCTGAATTTTCCTACAAAATGAATGCCACAAAAAGTCATCTAATCGTGGCCTTATCTGTTGGGGTCTAATGGATTCATGGCACAATCAGGTTAATCAGGTTTACCTTGGACTGGCCACACGAGGGCGGTATAGACCTGCATTAAATCTGCCTCATCATGAATTTGTTGAATTGTCTGCTTGGAATTAGGTGCCATCATGGCAAGATCACACATGATCTTCTGCAGACTAGAAAACTACCAAACATGAAGAGTTTATCGTTAACTCCTTCATCTGCTTCTATAAAGATCTGATTTGCCCGTTGTTCTCACAATGACCCTTCTGTTTCACTTGTTGTCCTTTATACCTATTTACTATTTATTTATTCAGTGATCACATTTGAGTCATGTGACAGGGGGCAGGCCAAGATATTTCACCAGGACATTCCATCTGTCAAACCCAATTTCCTCAGAGTTTTGATTGACCTGTCCAACACAGAAACAATGCAGCTGCAAAGATTTGACCGTTTCCTTTCGAACAATTTGAGCAGTTTCCATTGTGCCGTTCATTCCTCACTTGATCCAGGTTTCAGATTAGTTTAATCGTCTGCTTTGGAGCTGCAGACTTCCTCTGATTGTTATTAGGTCTTGCTGCTCTGTACAAAACTGCCAAATGTTGCAGAGCTGATGGACTTGTTGCCATTAGGATTAGACTCTTCAGTATTCAGGTCAATATTTGTGATGAGAAACAGCCAATATCAAATGTGAAATGACATTAATCCCAGTCTCTAGAAGCAGTCTGCAGTGGTAGTGCTTTCTCTGCAACAATATGCAGCACCACCTCTGTCAAGGGCGAGAGTTTGAGAATTTATGTAAAACCTTTCAATGAAATATTTTTAAGGCTTGTTAAAGCTTTTTATCTGTCTGCTGTCTGCAGGTTTGGTGTTGAAACATATTCTTTACATCATTGTTTATGTTACTGTTTTTTCTGCATTATCAGTCTCTGTGCAGTTCTGCCATCATTTTTTGGGGTCCTCTTAGGTAAAGGGCCCTTACTGCAGCTTTCCAACATCTGGAACCAATACAGCTGTGCTGGCTATCTGTGGGACCAGGGGGCTCGGAGGTTGGACGCTGGGTTGGGGGGGGGGCGAGGGGTTGGGCTAGTTGCTGCTTTGGCCCTGGGGGTCCATGTGTCCCTGACTTCAAAATAGACTTGATTGCTAACAGCTGGCAGTCCTAACTCACCCGGTGTCAGAGCTCTCCTCTGATGTCAACCTTGTCAGTATCAAGGCCCGGACAATGGAAGACCAGCAGCACAGCAATGGTAGCGATGAGGACTGTGTCTATGTGAAATGAGATTCAGAAAATGACCTCTTTTTATGAAGGTTGTTACCATAAATAACTGTATAACATGAAAACTGTAAAAAAAGACATTTAAGTGGAGTGTTTGGGGGGGGGGGGGGGGGGATTATATCACAATCATCACAAAGAAATACATAAACATTAAACCAACAAAATAATCATTAATGCATCCATGACTACAATGTAGTGACTAAAAGCTTTGGTTTCTATTACAATTACACCTTTGACATCATCAAATTATCTATGTGCTATAATGCAAATTGTTCTTCTAATCTTTACTATCTAATAAACTCAACTATATGCAGCTAATTATTCTGATCATTATAATGTATTTTCATTATTGTGAGATTTACTTACACCATCAGTTTTTATTAGAGCTGTATCACAGGGAGGAGCGCTGTGTCCTGCTATTCATTGCCATAATATGAGTAAATAGGACAGCAGCTCATTAGCATATTTTACTATCCAATTACAAACTCTGCTCGCCTAATTACCTCCAATTAGCAGGGAGAAGAAAATGATTGACTTCCTGCAGGACAGGAATCACTCAGGACAAAAAGGACAAACTGGTGTTCAGTTGGAACACTTGGTTACTGGAAGGAAAGTGACTCACAGACTGTGGAAGTATTTACAAGGCAGGAGGTAGTGTGGACAGTGTCTTTGTTCAATCATCGCAAATTGTCTCACAGCAATACCACCATGTGGAGGTAAAGCCTTTACAACTTTGTGATTGTTGCAAGTACAATAACATGAAAAACTCCAGTCGGAATATTCAATGCTTGAACTTTTATTTGTCAAAACGTTTCATACCTGTAGTGTGAAGTCAGTATGGAAGGTGTAAATATGCTTCACCTCATATAATATTATCACATAATAACATGGTTTATTTTACCATTGCAAGGTTATTTTGTTCTGTGGATTATGTTTTTGAGTTTGTGACAAGAAAAGGTAGGAAATAATTTTTAAACAGCTGCAGAAACAATTATCCTTCATCAGAGGATGAAGGGCGGCCTCAGCACAAGGTTGTGCTTATAACAGAGCTATGCATCATTATTAGACTATTAATTACTCTGTCATCAACTCCAGCAGCATTACTGTTCTACTGGGATTCAGTCGCAGATGTTTCAAACTCAGCTCTGACACCACTATCCGTAACCAGGGATCCTGTTTCATGCCTCGACTAACTTTCACTTCTTGGATCAGAGTTTCTCAGATTTACTTCTACTCTTAGTTGGTTTTGAGTCTTTGAAAGATGTCAGGAAAGGCCAGAAATAGCAGAGGGCGGGCCGCTGGGACGAGCAGTTGTTTACAGACAGTGACAGGGATGAAGGACCTCTGTGCTCTGGCGCTGGGCCTGAAGCCTCAGGGGTGTGCTAGCACTGCTTCTGTTGCTGTTCTGGACGCCGCAACACACATAAAGACACGCACCAGCAGGCCGGTAAACTTATGTGCATGTAGGCACACAAAAAACACATGCACGGCTTTCGTTCTAATGTTTCACTCCCACACAGATAAGATACTCACAACACATGGCCTCAATTGTAAAAATGTTTGTTCCAAATCTCACAACAGCACACCGTCTTGTGTGTTTCTACGTGAAACGATTTAGCAATCAGTTTAAGTAACTGTGTTGACCTTAACATCGGGGTCAAGCCAGGCTACAGATACATACAGATGGACCACCATCATGTCATTTCTGCACTCTGGTCAATTGGAGTCCCTCAACTGCTGAATAGGGGGAAAAACAAAAAAAAGAAATAACCGCAATGCAATATGGACAAATTCTGTTTAATATTGTGTGATACTCTTCTCTTAAAATACAGTCTTTTCTGAGGTAGACCATTACAGTTCAAGAACATTATCATCATGTCTAAAACATACATCAAAAAAGACATGAAATAAATACTTTCATGTACAATATGCTGCAAAAATGAGGTAGAAATGGTTACAGAAAATGTACAATAACCAAGAACAAAGTTACCGCCAGAACGGATCAAAACATGTAAAAAATAAAAGCTTGTTTTATTGGACAAACTGTCTGGAGTAGTGGGCATAACAAACATCAAAACGTTAGCTACCTGTACCTTTAGGTCATCATTATCATTTGATTACATCTGAATAATCGCTAGCATTATCTTGACTTTGCCGCTTGAGGCAGGGGTTGTTCTGTAAGTTGTAAATGTGTTTTCTGTTTCTGAGACTGTGATCAGTATGCACAGTGGGAGTCATTCTAATTGATCTTGCTGTATGGCATGACTGAAGCCACCAGCTGGAGAGGGACGGCTGCACTGTGATATAGGGTTGCTGGACATCAATCAGACCACTTCCACTCCAGAGGAATCGGTATAAGGGAAGGGGAGGGAGAAGGGGGAGGTGGTGGTGGTGGGGGGGGGGATGCAACGCCACATGGCCACTGGGGCTCGTGGCCAGGGGGCAATCCAATCTAATGAGATTGCACTAGGGAGAGAGAAAAAGAGAAAAATAATGATGAGGGAGGGAGGGAGGGAGGGAGGGAGAGACAGAGGGAGGAAAGGGCAGTGGGAAATATGACATCACTGTGTGTAAACCTCCTCAGGACCCAAAGCAACAGACTAACATGAACCCTCTGTACCAGCATTCCAGTGACCGCCGTTTTCCAGCTTGTTAAGACAAAACTGTCGGACTGGTGGAAAAGGAGAGACTTGTGTGGATTGTCTACATGTTGGGCTCATCCACAAAATGTACACATAAAGCGTGAAATATTAGACTTTGGGTTTTGCTGAAAGGTACAAATAGACTTAATCTTAAAGCTGATTTTGATCATCTGTGTTTTGTTTGTTTTCTTATTGTGCTCAGATGTTCACTGTGAGTGCGCATGTATGATTGTGTGCCTTGTATTTACATTCATAAATGGTATTTTGCAGCTGTAAAACTATTCACAGCAGACATGCATATACAGGATATGTAAACACTAAACAATACGGGGATAAGCAGTGAACAGTTTGTCCAACAAAAAAAAGGAATATTCTTTTTGCATTCTACATAGCATTTCTTGAAGACAATCATCACTCCACCATAAACTACAATAAAAATAAAGGGTTAAAGAACAGAAAAGAAAACATATTTATATATTCATATATAATAATACATGGATTTATGGCATCAAATATCCTTTGAAATACCTGAATTACATTCAATGTTACTCTTTGTAGCATATTCAAGTTTCTCTCCCGAGGTAAAAGCCCAGCGGTAGTGGGTATTACAAGACTGTCAGGTTTCTCCTCGCTCCTTTTTTCTTGCTCCACGTCACTCTCTACTAAGACCCTAAGATTACATACATTCTTTATTTCATATTTTTTGAGGTAAAGAAATTCTTCCTGAGCATTTCAAAAAAGACTACATACTAAGAAAACAAAAAGAAGTAAGTGAAAGAGAAAACAGACACGCTGTACGTACACATTTTTGTTCTGTAAGTGAGATTCTCAGGAAAACTGCAGATGATGAGGAATGTGAGATCAAGAACATATTTATGTGAAAGTTATGATGTCACTGAAATGTAGTACTGTTGGCGACTTGAATAAAAGTCTGTGGAAAGTATTTCTACGACCACAAATGTGGAGTGACTGCAAGGTATTACTTGAACAACTCAACTCTCGGGAAGCAGCATGTTCGGATTTGAGAAATATTTATTTATTTATTTTCGATTTTTGAGAAATAGAGCAACACCGCTATTGCATTTGGTTTGACATATTTTTGGTCAAATACTGTGGTTTACTGAAATCTCTCTGTCTGATCCCAAGCCCTTCTTCCTGAATATTTAGTGACAACCCAAGGACTAAATCAACATTAAGATAACATGGAAGTGGACTGGCAATAAATAGGATCCTGAGAGTAGCAGTCAAAGGAGGGATTTTCCAAACCCTGATTATCCATAATCTTGGACCACGTCACCTAGCAACAAATAATTGATTTTGTCCCGGACCAAGGCTAATCAGGATCTCTGAGAGTACCCAAATAGTATATAATCTGATTTTCCCATTGGCCAAAAGACTAATACACTACCCAACTCAACAAGGCCTATTCATCTTTAGGTTCTTTGGGAAAAATTATATATTGTGGATATTCATACGAAAACAAAAACAGCACACCATGGCCTGCTTCTGCCAATAAAACAACTTTGTCAGCTCTCCCGTATCGTTGAGCTTCTCTGGCTCTTTTGGCTGCATAATCTGTAATTACAGAACAACAAGAAAACATTCCCATGGCTTTCTATGTCAAAGCAAAGACGAAGAGTCCAAGTACCGTGACTGGCTGCTTTCTCAGTGGTTATACATCTTGCTCCACTCTATACAAGTGTCCAGTTCTTTTGTGGTGGTATGTGGGCGCACCTTGCAGAAGGCATTCTCAAAGTCTGTGAAGGCTGGGGGTTTGGAGGGTGCGTGGTGGCCATGCATGGCCCCAGAGGGGGAGGATGCTGAGGAGAGAGCCTGCTGGCAGAGCTGCAGCAGCTCCCACACTGAGAAGCCCTCTGTGCGCTGCAGCACAGCACTCAGCTCCCTCTCGCTCAGGCTGCAGCCCTGGGGCGACAGCGCCTGCAGCAGCACCTGCCTGCGCATTCCCACATCTGGCAGCCCAACATGATACCGTTTGGCAAAGCTCCGATGAACAGCATCTTGCAGCAGATCTGGCCTTCCGGTGGCACACACAAGAATCACCAGACCTGTGGTCCCCACCTGGGCTTTCTCCAGAGTGGTCAGCAGTGTCTGCCTCAGCCCCTCCTCTTCCATGGCCTCCACCTGGCTGAGAAGCACTACTGACGGCTGCCGTGCCCCTGCCACCTGCAAAAGAGACCCCAGGATGTGCTCTGCCTCAGCCTTCCCTTTGGAGGCAAGCATGGCTCCGCTCAACCGGTAGAAGGACGCCCCCAACTGTGAGGCCAAAGAACGAGTCAGCGTCGTCTTACCTCCTCCTCGGGGGCCAAAGAGCAGGAGGGTTCTTGGTGGCCGCATCACTGGACTGGGCCTCAACACGGGCCACAGCAGGTCCTCCTCCAGAGCAGCCTTGACATGGGTGAGCCCAGCCAGCTCACCCCAGCCCAGCGCCGGGCTGCAGTCCAGTAACTCCCCATTGACAAGGTCCAACAGTCGGGGGTCCGGGCTTTTCATAGTGTCAACAGTTGGAGCACACAGTTGGGGGCGTTTGTGGGCCTGGGAGCGGTGCTGCTGCTGCTGTTGGATGAAGCCCTGCTCTGCCACGCCATTTTCCCCAGTCATGCCGGCCGGAGGGCTGTACTCCCCAGCTGCCCCATATTGAGGAGACACCAGGGGCTGGGAGGAGGGCTTACTGGGCTTGAAGGTGTGAGGGTCTGTGCTGCCTGAACTGCTGAAGCCACTTCCCCGGCACTCTGTTTTGTCATTCACACTGTAGGGTGAGTTTCCCCCGGCCTTCAAGGGCTCATAGCTATATTTCCTGTAACGAGACCCATCTGCGCTCTCGTCCTCTTCTATACTCATCTCAAATGCTTTTCTTTTTAATGTCCCTTCAGACTCAGATGTGCCAAGGTTGGTGGTCTGGTAACTGTAGCTGCCTCCTACCACTGTGGGCCTCGAGGGAACGGGAGTAGGGGCTGGTAGACCTGAGGGAAGGTAAGTTGCAGAGGGGTGGCTGTAGCTGGGGCCAAGGCTGGTCTGGGGAGGGTATGTGCTAGGGGGGTAATTATAGACAGGCGTGGTAGGGCTATAGCTGGGCACTAGGCTGGGGGTGGATTGGAGAGTGTGGAGGGAGGCAGGGGGAAGTGCTGCACCGGGTTGGGGACAGTACCCTGAGGAAAGATAGGTGCCATTGTAGCTAGAGGGGTACTCACTGGAGCCACTGCAGGAGCTGCTGCCACTGTAGCCCGAGTCTGAGAGGTTACTGTTCACCCCCGAAACACTACCAACCCCTGGAGGGCCTGCAGATGTGGCTAAGGACTTTGAACCTGAGAGGCTGTCGTGGCCTCCAGGGGGCACCAGGGAATAGGAGGCATCAGTGCTGTGCGTCAGTGGCCAGGGCTCCAGCTCAGTCTTTGGGGCATTGAGGCCCCCAAAGGCCCCCGGCTCTGGGTAGGCGCCCACAGTAGGTGGCCGGTCATATGGGGAGTCCAGCACGCCGGAGTATTTCTCAGCATAGCGCTTCAAAAGGTTGGAGGCTGTGAGAGCAGAGATGTCATCATTGGCCCAGGCGTGGTTGTAACCGCTGCGACCACGAGCGTATAATTCCGACTTGTGGGCCGGAGAGGAGGTGGTGGAGGAGACGTCCAGGTGCTGCTCTGGCCACTGGGTGAGGGGCTGGGCATGCTCTGGGTTCCAGTGCATCTTTAACAGGCCTGTCAGAAAGAAACACACAGGGGAACCAGGTCAGGATTTTCCCATAAGTACAATTATGTCAGAAAATAGTATATTGGTGGTGAAGGAATGAGGAACTTTGGGAGAAAACTGAGCTGTGCAGCTTTGCGATGATGGATATGAATACACCTGGGTCAATTTAGCATCTTTATTGATTTCTTTCTTTCGTGTGACTTGGAAATAGAAAAGTGTTTTCCTTCATTTGCTTTGATTGGCAAGTGAAATTATTATCAAAGTAAAACCTTTTAGTTCCAAAATTGCCAATATGTTAAATGGCTCTTTCAATGTTACAATACAATTTTTTTTTATTCTGGCTTTGACACACACTCTGCAATACCTGAGAAACAGCTGAGACTTTTTTTTTTAATATAGTTTGTGTTTCTTTGTTAAAGATCTGTTCACCATGCTGCAACATCTGTACCCTCTGTTTGTTCCTCACAGAGACAAGACAAAATGTTATTTTCATCCATAAATAATAGTATAAACAATAGTCTCATTTTGGTGTGAAATAGATTAGCAAACTAGACGGTGCAGAGCAGAACATTTGTAAATGACCACTATCCTGTGCACAGGGACACATGGTCTGAGCTCCTCTTCTTCAAGCAGCCAGTGAAAAGAAATTGCCTTTCTTCCGAGTTACCATCATGCATGCTAGCAGAAGTGACTCACATTTCCCAGAGAGGGAGAGGAAAGGTGAAGGGGAGGTGAATGGAGAAAGCTGCAGATAGAAAAAGATTGAAAGCAGATCGGTGGGTTGGATGTGTTGTTTAGCAGATTCCCATGTTGGAGTAGCGATAAGATCCCACTACTATTCCCTGTACTGCTAACATATGCAGGTCTCCCAGAGGACCTATTGTTATCTCCCCGTGCATGTTGCTCTGAATGCCTGCTCTCTCCGCCCTGCACCCCCACCTACCACCCACCGATCCACCCACCCACCGTACACCAGAGCTCCAAAGGCCCAGTGGCCGGCTGGACAGAGGGAGGGAGGGAGAAGGGAAAGAGTGTGTGTGTGTGTGTGTGTGTGTGTGTGTGTGTGTGTGTGTGTGTGTGTGTGTGTGTGTGTGTGTGTGTGTGTGTGTGTGTGTGTGTGTGTGTGTGTGTGTGTGCGGACAGTGGTGTGGAGAGAGTGAGAAAGACAGAAAGAAAGAGAAAGAGAGAAAGCAAGAGGGGGGTTGGGTTTGGAACTGCAGCATAGTGTGCTATTCATCAGCACAGTCTCCCATGGAACATTGGGAAAGTGGAATGTCTGTTCCTCTGGCTGACTTCAGCACTGGCTGAGCTCTGATTGATCATGGCTGCTACGCACCGAGCACATCGCTGAGCTAACAGCAGAGAGGGCAGTCGAAAAAAAGAGATTTTGTTCCATGAACTGTTTTCCCTTCATGTCCCCTAATGCAAAGGTCTTATTTTCCAGTGAAACATTCCTCTGGCATTGCATCAGAAATGAGTGGAACATGCATTTGTTTGAGGGTCTAACAACTAAAATATACAATACATCTGCTAAATTTCAGTGTTTGCACACTATTCTGTTTATCTTCTCAGGCTCAAGTTTGCCTGTATGTTCGATTTTGATATTTTTATTTTTTTTTATCACAGTAGGACAGTTAGAGAATAGTCTATTTCATGAAGACTAGCACTACCTCTTGCTGAGGTATTAGCTTGACATTCCATACATAGCTTGGCATTATTGAAGTGTCATGATTTAGCCTGAGGTGAGGACTACTCCAGCCATGGACAGGGAGGTAAAAAAGGAATAGAGCAAAAAGCCGTCATTACTGGCCTCTCTGCCTTTCCTTCAGTGGACGGCCGATGATTCATTATTCATGGCTGTCTGCGAGTGTGGAGCCAGGCTTCTTATTGCCATTTAAATCAAATCTCAATATCCACAGCCGGCGATCCTGCTGCTGCTCTCTCTAGCTCGCTCCTTAATTTTGCCCTCTTTCTTTACCCGCTTTCCAAACCTCCCCATGTGTGTTTTCAGATTACACCCGTTATTTATTCAGTCAGATGAGACCAGCAGACCAGATGGCTGTTGGATTATCATGTCCTTCATATTCAAATCCACTGCCTTAAGTTCCCAATGGCCAAACCAGTTCAAGTACTTCCCTAAGCTTCAGTCAACCCAAACACCCACCACAGCAAGAGTTGTAGGAACATTCTCACACTCTGTTCCCTTTTTTACAAACATGCTGAAGACATTGTCTTGTCCACACCCAGATGACCACATATTTCTGTGGTCTGACTCGCAGGTCTTTGTCCGGGCTGCAGAAACCATATATGTCCTGCAGGCCCTTCCCATCTGCAGCCCAACCAGTAAGCAGCCCCAATAATGGGGCCTGTGTGTGACAGAGATGGATGAGAGCCCAGGGGAGCTCATAAAACCTGCAGCGGGGAGGTAGGGGATGGAGGAGGGAGGAGGGAGGAGGGAGGAGGGAGGGGAAGGAGTGGACAGCAGGCGCTTCGTCCTCTCTAAGCGGACTGGAGCGGACATTAGAGGACTCAGTGAGGCAGGCTAACTGCTTTCCACTCCATCATCAGAGTAGCAGCAATACAGAATGGACTTCTCTCACACTACCCCCTTGACCAACGACCAGCTGTCCATAACTGAAGAACCAATTCACTGTTAAATCTGAGATTAATTACTTTCTAAAAAAGTGCATTATACTCAATAATTCTTTCTATATGTACACAGTGAGTTAGCTGAGTGACAGGCCGCCATTCACTTCCCTGATGAACACAGCAGAGTTTAGCCCTTTCCATGTAATTAGATCTTGGCCTCGACTGGATTGCGGTTTTTAGAGCAGTAGCGTTCCACAATAAACTGAGCAAACTCTAATCTACACTTCTGCTTAAATCAGAGCAATCATGGAGATTAATTCACTGGAGGGGCAGTAAGAAAGCTAAGATTAGAAGCAGGAAATCAGGACAATGTGGACATACTGTGGGTAGCAGTGCAATCATTAGATTAATTTAAATATATTTCGGTGCCATGCTAGATTTAAAATGATCCTAAACAACACAGAAAACATACATTTCTAAAATAATTTGTGAATTTTGTAATCCAGCTGGAAGAAGTCATGTTGCAACCTTCAATTTTCAGCTCCGATGCTTTTACATTTCTCTTTCCTGCCACACCCCCATAAACTCAATCTTACTCATATTAGAGGTGGATTATGGATAAAAAAAATATATTTTTTACTACGAATGGATAAGGACCTTAGCATGTTTAAAATCAGAATCCTGCTCTTTAATAATAATGATAATAATGTTGGAGGCTTTCGTTGCTTTCAATAAAAGTAAAGCTGCTCTGTGATCCAGTCAGAAGTTTGTAAGAGTATTTAACATATTTTATAATTTATTCGTTGTGCTGTTGAACTTCTCATTTAAGTTGAAATGGTTAAAAGAAATTGGTTGAAGTTTACATAAATTTGTGAGGAGACTTTACTTTTCTATTGACCGATGGTCTTACTTGGCTGCAAGGAGCTTGATAAGAACCTTATGTGTATGCACATGAAACTTCCCACTGTGTGTGGGTGTGTGTTCTCTGCCCCAGGAGGGACAGATGTTCTTCTGCTGACCGCCTTACTGTCTGTGCGTCCATTGTGGTGGACGTCCATCCAGCAGACGTGCGCGGCTCGGACAATCCAGTTGGCTCTGAGACAAAGCCTAAAGGATCCTATTGTCAGGGGCCTGTCTAATTATGGAAATCTTATTAATCTATTCAGAAGCAGTCCACTGACAGCTTTTGTGTTGGCCAGGGATTTATTGAGGGACCTGTGTGAGCTGCATCCTATTGTAGGAGTGCGTGATGAAGACAGTGGCATGGCTCTCTTCAGCAGAAACCAGCTTTACTTTGAGGAGGCCCTAAAATCAAAATTAGACTACTTATGGCTCAGGGGGAGTGTGTTAGGTTCACTTGTGATTTCTGCCCTCAAATGCTCCAATCTGCCATCTACAAAGTCACTGAATCTCCTGTTGATGAGGTGAAACGAAGGCAGTTTTTGGCCTATATAGGCTGGTAGAACTCAAGACTGTGTTGTGATTTCCTAAAAATGGTGTATTAGTGGGTGAGTTGAAACGCTATCTTGGCAGCAAGCCTGGATACGGAGGGCTCCAGTGCCGTTTCATTGCTCCCCTGAGGTTTCTTTCTCCTTCTCCCTTCCTGGCACTTTTGTTTTCCCTGCCCAGAGTAACAAAACGGACACGGATGCAACAACCCTTCTGGGACAGCGTGCTATTAAACTGTGCCGATTGTGAAGAGGCGGCTTGTAAACAAGAGCGCCGTGGATCAATCAAATCAGGGGTCTATTCATGGCTGAGCTCTACCCCCACCCGCAGAGAGAAAACTACCAACATCTCCACTCCGTCGTACACCTCCACGCACAGGCACGAATTAGGGAGAGCATTTGGATTGCACATAGATCTATAAATCCTGTCATCCTCTGCTTCTTATCTCTTATAAAACATGAATAACAAGAGCTATCCTGACGCAGACCTGCTTTGCTGGTCAACTTCACAATTACAAAATATATTGCACCAAAAAAAAGGTAAGAATTTACTGCAGGATTGGCTTGCTTTGCATAATCTCTACTGGATGGGTATGTGTCCATGGACTTGTCTTTACTTATTTTGTAATCACATTATTGCACAATAACTAACTAAATAAATCATAGTTTGTCCTTAAGGACAAACTGTGCAGCCAAACACCGCTCTTTCTGCTCTCAGCAAATCTGCTGACCCCAAAGACCTCCACAGAGAAAGGGTTATTCTGTTCGTTCAACTATGGAGAGAATTCACTTCATGCCAAAAACTAAATTCTTTCAATATTTCGAAACAGAAAGCTGCAGAGAGGGCAGTGTCAAATTGTTTTGTGAGCTTCAAATGAATGCAGTTACAATACAAAGAGCCGAGCCGTACCAAATGAGAACGGCAGGCTGAAAGTGGAGAGAAGGGCAGCGTGTGACAGACCCTATATTTGTGCTGATAAATCACAAAGTTGATGCTGTGATCACTGCATCAGTTGTTATGTATTAGGCAAGCGCAAGCGGATCGATGAGTTATAGGGTGAAACTCCTGCTTGCTGGACACAAATATGTTAGAAGAAATTATTTATTTCTTGAGTAATCTTTAAACACTTCTGTGCATTTAAGCAAACATATTCAATAAACTTTGTACAATCAAGAACTGAGTTTTGTGTGCAAAGGTAGAAGCACTTAGAATCTGTTATTTATTAGTTTTTGTTATCTTGATTTGTTGTTCACTCTTAAAGCCCCTTAAGTTGTCTGTTCTCAAGTTCACTGTGATTTATGACACTAATATCAGGCAGGACATTCTCACTATTCTGCTGCCGTCCTGCAGCTGCATACTACCTGGTCTGTCATAAAAAACACCAATCTGAGAGGCCGGCCACAATTCACATTGTGGCAGGCTGAGACAGTGGAAAATTGTCTCTGGATGTTCTCTCACTTTGGTATGAAAAACACATTTTAACGGCTTTTGCAGTTTTTACCCCCCCAAAAAACTATGATGAATTTCTTACATATGTTGAGGAAATATGTATATTGTACAATATGTATATTGTTACCTCCAACAACACAGATGCTGAATAACCATATTTTGTGGGGTTTTGTCAAAAAGCTGTTAAATGAAGTTTTTGTCCTAGAGGCCCTTCCCAAACCGCCTCAAGACAGGGGTAATGTGCACAACGGACAACAGGGATCATAATTCATCAGACAGGCATAACTGGGCAATGCTAGGGAAAATTATTATAAATCTATGGGTTAGTCACAGGGCTACTATCAATCAAAAGAAACACAATCCCACACTCCCTCTCGGCCTCTCGCTCCCTCTGGCTCATCTGCTCTCTCTTTCATGGCCCTAAAAAGATGTAATAACAGAAGAGTGCGGGAGCTCAGGTCGGTAGTTTTCACACCTGCTGCCCAGCGCACGAGCAGACGCAGCTCTTTCCAAACACGCCTCACCGGTCAAATCCCAGGAGGAAGGAGCCCATCTCCTGCAGTGGCATTGAGGGATGTCCTCTGCGTGTGTCTCTCTCTCCCCCTATCTCTGAACCTTCCTCTCTCTGTGGATAAAGCTATCTGTACTCCATGTATCAGAATGACACTTTGACTTACTCTATTTTTTTTGTTTCATCCCCCTTTGGGAATGTTGCCATGTCAGAATAGTTTTTGTCAGCGTGTGCAGCTTATAGGGTTTTATTAGAAGAGAAGGACAGTCTGCGACATTGTACTGAGTATTTTTATGATAATAGTAAAACCATACCGCCCTTGTCTGTAATAAAATACTATTCTTCATAACCAGTCAATAAACAGAAGCTTCCATGTGGCGAATCTCAAATTCATTAGCGGTAAACGAACATTCAGAGTCATTAAAAGTTGTTTTGCAGAGGAGGTGGAGGGGAGCAGCAGCCAAACTACTTGATGGGATTTGTTAAACATTGATTAATTGACAAACGTGTTTAGAATTGCTAATGATAGTGCAGCAAAAAGCAACTCCCTTCTGAGAGCGTGCTCATTTAACTGCCCTCATTTAACTGCCCTTTTCTCAGCACTCTCCAAAACTAGAAAGCCTCCAGATTAATTGATGGATACGTCACTTCATGCGCGTAATTTTAGAAACAACTCCCCCATCCCCCGTGCCTTCTAACGCACGTCCACAAATGGCAGAACCTTGTCCACCACCACCCCCTACGACCCCCCCCTCATGAAAAACAGGGTCCCTATTTTCTGTGACTGCAGGCTGGCTTTAGGTCATTGTGTCCACTAATATATCAGAGAACAGCTGTCCAAAGGCTCTGTGATGACCAATCACCCCTTCCATCTGTCTCACTGGCCCAATCTCTGTTCTTTTCCTTGCAATCTCCTTCTTGCCCCGATTCTCTGTACCTCCACCTCCCTTATTCGCCCCCCATTCCCAGTGAGCATGTTGCATTCCCTCCTCTGTCCAAATCCCCTGGCTGCACTGTGTTTCCGTCTTATACTCTCAATACATGGACAGCTCTTGGATTTGTTGATTTCTGTTAGTGCACACACAAATTAGAGGAAGCTCAATATATCAACAGCCACACTACTTTCTGTGGCAGTGCATTTTATGATCACTGCACTTCAAAACAACTACTGGCATAACGATTTAAGTATGTTATTTCTCAAGCGTGGTCATCTACTAATTAGCACTGCTAGTGTGAAAGAAGTTGTGTCTCATTGTCGAGCTCGGATTCTGCTGCCTCAGGAATCCAGTGAAGTGTTGCCATCCAAATGAGCCTCACCACCTCACTTCATAATTGGGCCCTTAACGGGTTTCGAGGTCTCCTTAATGAGCTGATGAACCCTCAGAGAGACAGAGCGCAGGGCCAGTGGACTCACAGGGGCCTGGGTCCCTAACCTTCTTTTCGTGTTGACACAAACGCATTCACAACATACATACGGACATATACACACACACAACCACACACACTGGGGGCTAATTAGAGCCCATTCACACCCTACACTAATGATCCCGGCGCTTATTCACACACACACACACACACACACACACACACACACACACACACACACACACACACACACACACACACACACACACACACACACACACACACACACACACACACACACACACACACACACACACACACACACACACACACTTTGGCGGCCTGTGTGTTTACTGAAGGGCCTCACAGGCTCCTCCACTGCAGCACTCAAACCACTCTGCCTACAAAAGGAATAGATGCTGGCGCAGGCATTCAACCTCCTCCTTCAGGATGGGCCAGGATGAGATCTACTCCTTTTTTTCCCTATACAAACTACTCCATGACTTAGCCAAGTCATTCACAAAGACACTTGCACAAAACATAAAAACAGAGCAAGGGAGAGAAAGGAGAGGGAGAGGGGTCAGTCAGAGGAGAGCTATAAAAACTGCCAGATTTGGACTCCGGTGTGTAGTTGCTCTGTGTGTGTGTGTGTGAGAATGTGTGTGTGTGTGCGTGCTGTTTTAAAAGAAAAGGTATCGCTACAACAGCGGGGGCCCCTGCAACAAGAGTTAGGGCACTCTTGGGTTGGCGGCCTGGGACTGATTTAAGAGTGTGTTTGAAGTGCAGATTACAGATTCTTTGCACCAAATCCCACCAGGAGTATCCATGGCCCCTGGAATCTCTCTCAGGTTTCTTCTCAGGTCCGGCCGTGGCTGCTTGCCCCAGCTTGAAGTCCTCCGGACTGGCCGGAGACAGAAGCCAGGGAACGTACACGCCAGGGAAGAATGAGACTCACACAATGGCCTAATGTTGGATCCAAATCATTGAGACTGGATTTGTGGGGCTGTCCTGATGTCAAAGAGTGAAGTATGTTTGTGGGTGTACCTGTCCTAACCATTTGTCACACACGTGTTCATTTACACACTGGGACCCATCGATGTGCAGGGGCAGAAATGCCCACAGCAGGAGTCAGAAATAGCGTTGGAAAGTGGGAATGCTGAACATTCCCACAAAGGGGATTCCAACATGGAGGTGAGAGTCTTCGCATGTGGGGCACATATGCAAAGTCCCTCACAGTTGTTTTTTTACTCAGCAGAATCATGACTACAGGCTTTAAGTAAAAGACAGTGAGCTGCAGTGTCACCAGCGAGCACAGAGGTGTGTTTATGTGTCACTGTTCTGAGAGTACACAACGAGACTACATCACACTGCTGTTTGCTCTCATACGTTCACTCTGTCTACTTACACACACACTAGCAGGCTGTTTTCCAACCATCTCACTGCTGCTCTGCAGAACAGAGATAGTCTGTACATAAAGGTTTGTGAAGTTTCTGGACAGAGCCGATGAAAACCATCATTGTGTATCCACAACATAAAAGCAAACCACACACAAAGGCAGGTACGTAGTGTACTAGAAGATTCCCATAAAGGACAAGCCCTGTGCAGGCGCTGAAAGTATGCTAACTATTCTACCAGCAGTTTGTGACATTCTTGGACGTGCTGTCTTCTTCAGCAGCAGGGAGTGTGAGTTCAGTCAGTGTGGACTAGCAGGGTGCAGGGAGCTGATGGAACCACCACTTAAACAGGCCTTGATGGGAAGAAAAATAAGTATGCATGTTCTTGCAAATGATTGGTCCATCAGTTATATTTGAGCAAAGCAGCTGGATTTAAAGCTATGAACAGGGGAAAAAAACAGACATGTTCTGGGAGAACAGGCATTACATCAACATCAAGAGCCTCTTGTGAAAGGACATGTTTCGTAACAACACGTAAGATCAACTACTGATTCGGCCGGCAACAATTTGAAATTTCACTCATCTTATGAGTGGGCGAATAATAACATTCGCTATTTCAAGGGGGAAATTAAAAAAAAGCTAACAAACTGACATGGTTACGGTCAAACATCGGCTTATGATGCTTTAGTCAGGCTGTTTTGTCCAGTATGATTTATCATACCTCCACACTTGCCTAACACAATCAATTTTTTGGGATGCTAAAAGTTTTTGCCATCAATTATGAAGTAATATTTTTTAATTGAACCATTCTGTTAGATTTTTCCTTCTTTTCTTTTAACTGTCCTGCCCATAATAAGTAAAAAGGGGCTCTTGAGGCCGAGGCAACGGAGGCAGCCCCATGCTGGCCGGCAAACAATGCTGTTTTGGAGAGCCAGAGCACTGGACTCAAATGAAACCTGGTGGGAGGGTGCAAAGGGGGGAGGCCAAAACTGGACAAGTCGGTTATTAGGTCAGCATTGAAGGGAGAAAAGAGAGAACGGGAAAAAAAAGGGGGGAGAGCATTGGGCAGCATGTGTGGCGTTAAGTCCTGAGCTGTATTGGTAAACTGACACTAGTAAAACCGAGGGGTTTCTGCTGCTTAAACCATCAGCCCTCACACCTCCCTCTCTCCCTCTTCCGTCCCCATTGGTGTCTTCCGCATGGTGATGAAACATTCAGACAGGGTCGATGCCCGGGGTTTAGCATTTCCACAGTGCACGTCAAGGAAAAAGTCAGGTTTCTGCAATGAGGCTTGCACATTTTCACAGTTACCTGTGCATTTTTCCCTTATGTTTTCAAATACTGAACACAGAGTACTCCCTCTTATTTTTAGCAGTGGCAGTCATTGATTCAGGCAAAGTCCAACTAAGGTAAGTGTTTTTTTTTCCGATGTGACATGCAGTAAGGAAGAGAGAAAGAAGGTTGTAGTGTACTCACTATAGGGGACAATAGGACTCAGCATTCTGTGGAGCTGGTCTCAGTAAGGCGGAATGCTGTTTTGTGAAAGCCAGCTAAGGTTAGCGTCCGTCCGGCTGTAGTCCATCACTAGCATGAGCTCCCACTGACAACAGAACAGCCCTAAGAGAGAGAGTGAGAGAGAGAGAGGTGAGGCAGTTACAGGCTGCTGCACAATGTCTGGACAAACACTCACATGTCAACCGACTCTTTCACACAAGCCCACACGGCAACACAAACCTAAACACACACAAACACACAGCCCAGTATGATAGAATTACTGACCAACCTGAGAACCCTATCAGTGTAACACAAACACAATCCACACACACAGTCTGCCAAATTGACACACAGAAGGGTATTCATTATGGGCAGGCATTAAGCTGATTGTGAAGCAGTGTTCAGCCTCTAAAGGGCTTTCTAAATCTGCCTCACAAAAAGAGTTATGCATACCATAGCTCTGTGCACTGGGGCAATAAAGACTGCATTCTTAGGAGACCGGACGCTTTTGGAGCTGCTTAAGCAAAATGCAGAGGAACATTTTTTTCTTTTCATGACAGTAAAGTTTCACCTTGCAATTTGACAACAAAAAAAATGAATACACCTCTGTTTGAGTTGTATTGACAATTTAAATAATGCAGTTAAAAAAAATAAAAAAAATTCAACCAACGGTTTGTCCATTTTCAAAATGAAATATCTATCTCTATGATGGTTTGTGTTGTAAATGTTGTATTTTAATCATGCACAGATTAAAGACCTAAGATTAAGATTAATCCTCATCTTTTTATTCTGATATGAGGCACCTCTCTGAGCAAACCCAGGAGATTTAAACAAATCTGGAAAAGTATTTTTTCATAACTGCCATTTGTGTTCTTTCTCAATTCTGTGGAAACCAATGCATGCTTTTTTTTTATCCACATTGCTGCTAAACTGCGTCAGAAGAGAGATGACTGAAATGGTCTTTCAGTTTTTTAAATCTGTGAACATTTTTTTAGTAACATATAAAAATGCTCATGTGTCTGTAAATATACAGTCCATCTATCACGAAACATGAACTGCCACTGTATCAGCAAAGCAAAATACAAACTCAAATATATAAAACAACTTAACAATATTAAACAGTGGTAATGCAACATTTTTATTTTTATTTCTATACATTATTACATTGTCATAGAGACTCTCTTTCTTGAGAGGCTGTTACTAGTTCATATTCAATCATATACCATTTCACATGGAAGAGAAATTACGCAATGAGCACACGGCTGTCCCCGGACACCAACAAGCTCAACGTACAACACTGCCTCCGACGACAGCCCCTTCTGCTCGGACCGTCAACTTTTAACACTCATCCCAGAATAACTAACTGCACACGAGTAGCAAACCACAACTTAAAACAAACACAGCTCTGTCCTTGCACAGTTCAGAGGGAGGCTGAGAGGAGAGCTTTTGGTTTGCTCAGAGAAATGTCTCATGGTCAGTGGCCAAAGAGGAGAGCTGCTGTAACACACTCAGCACCAGTCCTCCAACTTCAGCCAGCCAGCGGAGCCAAGTCAAACAGCAGGCAGAGCAGCAGGCTGTGACAGCAGATCAACACAGGGATGCAGAGGAGAAGACAGGCAGCCTTACCTATTCATGCCTGCATGTCCTCCATCAGATCTGAAAGCGCTACGATAATCCCTGGAGCAGACCAGACTCGTGTGTACACTGCTTTGCTTTTTTTCCACATATGGGACACAACTCCTCTCTCTCCCTGCCTCCCTCCCTCCCTCTCTCGCTCTACCTCTCTCTCTAGCCAGTGACAACAGAGTGAGTACTCAGCTCCCCTCCCCCATGGATTTCCCATCCCCCTATCCCTCCCCTTCTTCTCTCTCTTTATGCTAAAAGCATTTAAGTAGGGAGAGAGAGAGAGAGAGAGAGAGAGATATAGTGAAGGCAGCAGAGAGGGTGGGGGACTGACCAATCTTGCTCTGGAGGAGAGAGAGAGGGCGATCTTGCTGAAGCTTGGACACAGAGGACAGTGGAAAGAGAGTTTTTGGGTTGGAGGGAAATGACCAGGGTAAGTTTGGTTAGCCCCAAGAGGATTAAGAAGGAGCGGAGGGAACAATGGTGAGATTGTGATGAAAACATAACAAGGAACAATCTCTAATTTCTTCTCTGACTGACTAAACAGATGATGAACAAGCGACTTGAAAAATATAATCATTTACTTTGATGATTTACTTAGCACTGTGAGGAACTTTTAACTAGTTATGAAACAGTCTCAATGTACTACCAATGCCTCTATATGATCTACATAGGAAAAGAAGAAGAACATCAGCAAGAAGATTAGCTATTTCTATATAGTTATTCTTAATACTTGTCATCGGTACCACAGGGTCTGTTTCCAGCGAAATCAGACAAAATCATGCAGGTTCATCAGAAACTCCTTTAGCTCAGAATCCAGCAGAGCCTCTGGCAGCAACTAGCCCACCGCAGACAGAACCAGCTCCCTCTTCCTTTCCGCCATCGTCATTAATCAGTATACACCTGAAAATATGTTACAATCCTTAGAACAGAACCTTTTTTGTAACTCAGCTCAGCTCTTCAAAAATGCCTTTCAACAATTCCACAGTTGCCACACCCACACGTCACAACCAAGCCCCGAGGAAGAGCGCCAGCCTTTGAGGCAAATTTCACATAGTTGCGTGGAATGAAAACTTCCAAGTCCATCACATGATGCCATTAGGACCAAAAAGACTGTTTCCACTAGACTTACATTGGGTGAGACGTCTCTGAATCAGCAGATATTTTGATTGATGGTAATCAACTTCCCAGTTTGAACACTTGAGTAACCCTTGTTTAAATAATTTGGTCCTAAAAGTTGTAAAATGTACTAATAGCCAAAAAGAGACAATTTCCTTCCTCAGTTCGTATGAATGAGTCTGAGAATGAGGCTGGACTGAGGGCTGGGACGCTGGGTTAAAGGAAATACTTGTTCTATGGGCCCAATGGATGTTGAAGATCTGTGTTATTTTATCAGAATTCTATTCTTTGTCGAACTTTTTTTGCTACATGCGTCACTGAGCAACTTTCACAGCAATGAAAGGCACTGTATCCAGTTATCTTTCTATGTCCATGGATGTTGCACATTAATAAATATAAAAAACAAGACAATGTGGTTTGGTAAGGAGTTAGCCTACTGTTTGGAGGTATTTAGTTATTAACAGCTAGCTGAGACCATCGGGACACCTCTTCAGTGAGTAGACCTACAGAAGTTGTGTCCTCAGAAAGCCTTGAGCCAGGACCGATATCCTACCTATCATGCTCCAGGGTTGAATTCTCCCAGAACACATTGAGTCAATCAGCGGCTGATGAAATTCAAAACAAGGAGGATGTTGAAACACAAACTCTATGAGGGTCAGGAATGTTCTTAAAACATGTGAAATGACGGCTGCAAAGTAACAACAAATTTTGACCCAGAAACGTGCCTCACCTGAGCGGTGTGCTTAGTGCTGCCACTGGTGGAAGGACGATTTACACTGCCGTTCAAAAGTTTGGAGTCACCTGTCATGTTGATGTTTTTCTTCTTGCCTTGACAAAAGGAATATAATTGAGAAACCAAATGTATTATTTGCATTTGAAATAGTTTTGGCACAAAAAAAAGAAGAATTAAAAGATATACACACACACACACACACACACACACACACACACACACACACACACACACACACACACACACACACACACACACACACACACACACACACACACACACACACACACACACACACACACACACACACACACACACACACACTTTCAGTATCATTAACAAATGATGCGTTGTCATGGTTGCTTAGCAACAGGGTCTTGGGCGGAACACTTCTGCCAACATGGAACAGGTTACAGATACAAAGTAACAAAGACAGCTGCTAAAACCTGCTACAATGGAAACATGTAAGGTTTACTTCCATGGAGGAGGGCATTGAGTATTGCCTATCTCTAGAAATAAATCCACCGTAAAGAGAAGGTTCGTCAAACAAGCAGGACTGCTAACAGAAAAACACTAACCACTACTCCCTAACACCATGATTCTAATCTGATCTAAGGCGGGTCTTGACATGAGCAAGGTTATTACCGTAAGTGGCAACCAGTGTGACAACAAGTCATCCTACTGACGCAAAGTAAATGGCAACCTACAAATAATGTAAACAAAGATCTAAATGAAATCAATATAACACTACTCTGTGATAAAAAAATGCAATATGCTAGTTGCTAGTGTAGATATATATAAATATGCTAGTTGATATATATAAATATGCTAGTTGCTAGTGTAGATATATATAAATATGCTAGTTGCTAGTGTAGATATATATAAATATGCTAGTTGCTTCCCTAGCAACTGCCGATCCACAGCAAAGGCCTTGGCTTGTTCTCCCAGCCAGCAAGGTCCCATTTTATTCGCAACATTATCATTTAATAATAAAAAAGTATTTAAATCAGAATTTGTCTATAACTTTCATTTGTATGTTTTTGTATAAAGGTATTCATGTTCATCCTCTGAGACTCCTCAACTCATCCTATGCGCTCCATATTTAAAAAATGTTTTCTTGTGTATCTTAAAAGGAACTGAGATTATGTTTGCAACTCTGTGTAGAATGACAATTGACAATGACAAAAGTATTACTGCATTATTCAGTAGTACTGTTGTAATATCAATTCTGTCCACTTGTGGCAGCACTGCTGCTGAGCATATATACGGTCTACGAGCAAGGACATAATCCCCATTATTTTTTCATTTTAAATGTTTGCAGTGACTTTCATGGAAGAGAGATATCTTGGTTGAGGTCAGTTGTTTGCCTATTTTAGAGTCTCCAAAAAGGTTGCCTGCCATGTGATGAGTTTAAAAAAAGAAAAAGGATTAAGGGTTAGTCCTCACAGGTAAGGTACTGGCTTCGAAGCTTTCCAATCCTGTAGAAAACCTGGTGATTCCTGAAAGAAGGCTTACCAGAGGATAACAAGTCACTTAAGAATAAAAAACATATGCAAATAAGACAACCCTGGACTTCCTCCTTTTTGTGTGGAAGCTAGCCCAGTCGATTCACCTGATAAGACAGCAAACCACCCGACCGTCCTAGAGAGTTGCGGTTATGGAACATAACTGGGATTATTGGCTGCTATGAAATTAATTTCAGGTTATAACCACCTGCTCTCAAACTATGATGCCAATGATAAATATCACACAAATAAGAAAGAAAGGATACCAGCCCTTGTAAAGTTGGTAAAGAAGGTTTCTGGCATTCACAGTAAAACTTTTAAAAGGTAACAAACTTCTAAAGCTAAACATGCAATAGTTCCAGTAAACACAACAGTAAATAGTGTTCAATATATTTGATGTATTTATGATCCAATATCCATGTCACCCAGAAATGTTTCCAAGCTCCATCTATGTCATGGTCAGGTGCTGTCCACGTTTCATTTACTCGCTCTCCACACACAGCTGTCAGGCTGTTTTTAGCGCCGCACTGAGGGCCACATGGCCAAGTCATCTCCTCCGGTTTCACGGAGCCGGTACTCCAGTCAAGCTTCCATGTTGTGCTGCCACACAAGCTACAGGACACCACACTTACACACACAGTCCACCTCAAATATTCCTATACATATATATATAAGTGAGCACATAGAGTGAGAGGACCAGCTGAAAATAGCGAGGGATAGTTTGATCATATGTTTGGTGTTCAGAGCATCCCATGCACCTCATCATGTGACAGTATTATAAAAGTGATGCTCTTGGAGCAGCCTGAAGACCCACTGACACAAAATGAATCACCATGTACTGTAGCTATGTCAGTTCATGATGTTGTGTGGTGATATAACTTTCTCAATTTCCTATCAATAATATAAATACCTCTTGTAAAAGAGCTAGGAACATGCTAACATTTCTAAAATAAAAAAAGAAGGCGGTCGGGACAAGAAACACAAGCAGTTTTAAAGAAAACTTCTTGTTTTGTATGGAGGATAAAAGTCAAGAGGACTGAAAAATGATCCCAAACCCAAACTGTCTATTATAAACATCCATCAGTTTTCCCAACAACTTCTTGGTTCTACCTTGAGTGGACACAAACACTCAATTTTACTGTGCAGTTTCCTGTGCAATGTTGGCTTGTTTCCAACCTTTGTGATCGTATGACAACTTGTGTTTCTTGCTTGTCAGACACTTATCTTATATCAATGTGTTCCTAGGTACTTTAGTGAGTACAGTGTTATAACTGAAAGTATTGATTGCCTAAACTACGCAAAATAATATGAACTTGTAATAAACCATAATTATCTCTTTAAATGCATGGCCTCTGAAAATGCTAAGACATGTGGGTTGAGCTATTTTAGTAGATGCCCCAGTGATCAGTGACATGGCTTAAACTGGAATGTAGGTCAATAAACCCATTGGAGGAAACACTGCAACTCATTAGAGTGGTTACAAAACTTAACACACCCAGTAAGTCACAGTTCAGAACCACAATTAGACTCCTTAATGTTTTCCCTAATATGGGATCCTCAATAGATTTGCTAATGGTGTCTCTGTGGGGGGTTAGCTGAGGGTACGGTTGAGTCGGGATGTTGAAAGCAGACAACTCTGGCGCGCTCTCTATCATTCTATTGCCTTATTAGTGCTGAGGCAGCAGTGTGTGGACACAGGCAGCCTGCTGAGCCTAGCACTACTGAAGCACAAAGACTTCAGGGCCCCAGGACACGAGACGAGCCAAAAACTGAGAAAAAAATAAGACTGAAAAATACTTTCGAATGAGACAGAGCCAGAGCAGGTACACCTGCACAGACTAGTTCCTGGGCCAAGATTGATTTTGACAAACAGTGTCCAAAATTAACTTTCTGACTCACAGGCCCCAGGGTGCTGGTAGATAAAAACATTTACCAAGTACGTTTTTAACGCCCACAGTAATAAATTGCTATTTGGTGTCAGATATACATTCATTTCACATTTCATTAAAATAATAATGTATTATGTTGTATACTGGCGACACACAAAATAATTCATCACCACAGCTTCAGCATCATACTTTGTTTTTGTATGTGCTTCGTCCTCATTTTGGTCAATGGAATTCATTTTAAAGGTTGGCTTACTCCTTGAAAATATCACCACATGATAGTTTAATAGCCTAACGGCAGCTAGCAGTAGACTGTCGGCAAGTGATAGTTTAGTGGAGTAGCCGTACGGTTAACAGCTCAGTTAAACTAGGAGCGCTTAAGACGGTCAGTTTTGCGCCACTTTTTATCGTGTAAAACACATCTGGCAGCGTCCAACACAGACAGCAGTGGACAGAAGCAGCATGCTTAATGACACCACAAGCGGTAGAGACTTTCAAAATAGTTTTTATTACTTGCTATTTCGGTACAAACATTTACCAGCCAGTGTCGTGGATAGCCCACTGAGATTTACTCCCCAAACGGAAATTTACCCGCATTTGGCGCTTGGCAGGTGTTCATTTCGGACTCTGTTGACAGGTGTCAGTCTCGAAGATCCCGCCCCCTCCCCTGACATGCATTTAGATTAATTCTGCACACTTGTCACAGCTCGGGCTTCCCAAACATTCATAGGACAATCAGTCCAGTGGACAATGTGGACATGGGTTAATGTCAGGGATTGGAGGTTGCATAGGTGCCTGGTGGTTGGAGGTTAATGGAGAGATATGAGAGGCAGACAAAAGAGCCATGGCAAGCTGAAAACGACTCCTGAATCAACAGAGGGTACAGGTCAACACGCTAGTGTTTGACCTCATACTCCGGGGCATGTCAACTCAACACCTCCATTCAGCAGGTTGTTCGCCCGACGATGAACTATGTTAGCAGGTCAGCTGGTTTCATCAAGGCAAAATGATGAATCAGGCTTATACTTAATTAGGTTAAATGAAAATCTGTATGCAGCACAGTCCACTGGGTGATTAGCTAAGCAAAATATCATGCTTAATGGCTGTATAGAAATAGTACTTCATCTGAGAGGGAGGGAGTTGTAGTTCCTTATACAAATATAGTAGAATGGACCTCCTGCACACGTTCATACCTAACAACAGAAAACTGGCAAAGTTACTGCAAAACTGCAATGGCCAGTGGAAAGTGTAGGGCCATGTATGTAAGGACAGTGATGATGTACTCTAACTGTTGTATGCCCCCAGTGTGGTCGGGTAAGTGGAATATAAATATAAATAGGAGGGGTGTAGAGATTCATATATTTTCAGCCAGTCACACCACATGTCCCATAACACTCAAAAAGCTGTAACTAAAGAATGTACGTAAATTATGTAAACAGTGGCACTGTTTGCGTTTGTAGCATCTTACATAACCAACTGGTCCTTCTTTTTGAAAAATGAAGTAGCTTAACTTATATCATATAAAGCTTTTAATAAACATGTTATTTCTTGTCAAAATATAAAAAGACATTTGCCAATCAGCTGTTTTTCAAGCTAGCCTTATTTCAAAAACAGAAGCTGAAGCTAAGTGTCTGCTCAGTATGATCCACAATGTTGTTCCAACATGTTCAATTGCTGCCTACTCTTACCAGAAAAAGGGTCTTTTAATTGAAATTATCACCCAGAGAATGTTTTCAGTGTGACTGACCCTTTCTTCCACCAAAGTCAGCATGTGCATTCAGGTTTTTAAACACAGTAAAACTCACTAGACCAGCAGTAGGTGGGTAGCTTTTCTCTTTTTCTTTTGGTGTGTAACATTCAACATCATGAACAAGCCAGCCAGCTTCGAAAGCAGGGTTAGTAAATATTGCAGATGTTACGCTGGTTACTTTTTTTTTTTATCTGTAATTTATTTAGCCTCTTTTTTTTGATGAGTTTTATTTTGTGTCTGTTGAGTTTGAAGTAAGTGTGCTTTATGACAATCAGCGATGTTAAATTACTTGTCTCCTTGTGTGGCTTCGAGTAGAGAATATTAATTGTATGTTTTGTACATTACCAAATTATAATCATTGTCCAAATCCTTTCTTTTTTTATTTATTATATACCCATAATACAATAAACAATAAACATTGCCATTGAGGTTGGAGACTTGGGGATCTGCAGGCTGTAAACAGCTATATGAACTGAGCGGACCAGGTCTCAGGTATGAGGCTTAAGGTCTGACCTCTGGAGATAATTGTTCCCAGGACTGTTTGGTCTGGCCGGTCCAAAGCACTGCTTTAGGGAAATTAATCATCCAAATACAAACACGTCGGCCTGTGAGCAAAAAAAGATGTCAACAGATTTTGTAATATTTGTTTTTGAAAACAAACATTACATGTCATTTCTGGCATTCCCCCTCCTGTGACAGAATCTAAAAGCTCAATGAAGCATGAGAAACCATGAAAGGTTGAAAAAGCAATGAACAGATACAAAGTTGAAAGTGCACACTGCCTAAGCTGAGGAGTGTGTGTAAGGCTAGTTCATGCTTTTAAGTATCCACAAACAAACCGCGTGTGTGTGTGTGTGTGTGTGTGTGTGTGTGTGTGTGTGTGTGTGTGTGTGTGTGTGTGTGTGTGTGTGTGTGTGTGTGTGTGTGTGTGTGTGTGTGTGTGTGTTGTGTGATAATCAGTTCCAGGCTCCCAAGGTTGGCTGATATCATTTCATTAGAGCAGAGGAGTGAGAGCCGGGACTTTGGCCGAGATTAGGGCAAAGAGTGAGAAACTCTACTCCAGCCCCAGTTGCCCTGAAGAGGGCTGGCCGAGCAGTGGAGGAAGGGAAAAAGTGTGTGTGTGTGTGTGTGTGTGTGTGTGTGTGTGTGTGTGTGTGAAAGAGATGGACGGGGGGGTCAGCAGGATTATTAGTGGGAGGTTCAGCTGTTTATTATTCCAATTCTATCTCTAACAGCTGAAAATTGGGGAATTAGGCGGCGGCCCTGAGCAACCTGGGGATCAATGCAGAGGGGTTAAACCCTGTGGCATGGCTCCACACACTGACAGCGCTCACAGATACTGACGCAGCACATACACACACCACAGAGGTCATTCACAAAACTTAACAGACACATCAGATTTACCGCTCTGAAGTGATAAGACACTCACAGACTTCACAGGTCGATGGATAGCTTCACACTTCAGACGTGGGCAGTGTTTGAAATACGGCTGTGTTAGTTGGCGGCTAAGAGCTTGAGGTTTTTGTTGAAATGCTATTGAAGCATTTGCAAAAACTCTTTTCACTTTGCCTTTTATGTTGCCGATCATGACCTTTGACCACAGAGCGGAAAACCAGCCAAAGATAGACTCTTTAAAAGACGCTGGAAAACATCAATCCAACTCTCACTACATCTCAACACACATGGACTCTCTCTGTTACATACCCTGTTGGCATGAGCCTGTTGTGTCAGAGGGACTCTGGTCACGTCCATGCATGTTCCTAATCTGGAGAGGGACATGTGACACTGGGAACTGTGAAACCTGAACTTTCCACGCCATGTAGGCATGCAGTGTAAGGGGATGGAAACAGGTCTTTGGACATTTGGAGGACTGGGAGTTGAATTTAGATTTTAAATGGGCTTCTAGTGGTTTCAAATTACAATCTTTGTAGGTGTTTTGTGTTTTTACAGTGTTAAAAGGTTTGTTTTCTGTGCTGAGGAAGTAGGTAGGCTAATAGGCGGACAAACTAGGGAGATAAAGGAGAGAAGGTGCTGACAAGACTCAATCCTTATGCAGTCAAACATTAACTCCAGATGTGGAGATCTTCACATCAGCTCTGTGGATCAGTCCAAGTGGGTGCTGGCATTTGGACTATAGCTCTTAATGCCTCTCGTGTTGAATTACAATGAAAACAGCTAAAATGAACGGCAAAGAAAAGCAATTAGATGTGAGTGCTGCTCATGGGATTATTCCTCAATGTTAACAGTAGATTCAAAACCTATTAAACTGTGTGTATTGCAGAGTGTGCCTCATTTCAGCCTGCCAACTTTGAACTGTAATTAAAGACTGTCAGCTAATCCACTAGTTGCAGGACCTTACACTAGTTACTATCAATAAGACACTAAACAGGGTTTAATCTCAGTGTTCCCTCTATCCAGCTCTGGCTACTGAACATTGTGCGCGCACATACGGTTGTAATGCATAACTGCCATTTTCCTCTTGAATCTACAGAGGTGTGCTTTTAATCAAATAAAAAAACAAACACTGATACATCTAATGAGATATACTCGAGGCACTATCCACTTCATGTCTTACAAATGAGGGCAGGTTGATCAAAAATGATAACTGATGCAAAACAGAACCTTGCTTACTGAGGCATGCTGTAACTTGATGCTACAAGTCACTGACATTAATTTGCAAAAATGCTTACTTAATGAAGCTGATTTACTTAAATAATAGCATGCATTTATTCACTGTGAATAGGTCAGCTGCAAGAATGTATTAATTATTTCAAATATCTTCCAACAGATTTCCTCTTTTGGCACGAGACTGTGCAATGACTCTGACGTTCTACACTTTCAGCCTACTCAGCTGGTTGAAAGAAACTTTATCCTTGGAGTTTATTCACAGTAAGAGGAAAAAGGCCAGCTGGTGGTGACAACTGACAATCCAAACTGATAAAACTGACACATAAAAAGCACCTAGTTGCAAAATTTGATTTCTTAAAATGTTACCAGAGTTATACATCAATTTTCACAAGTAAGAAGAGCTTGCAGTTAACTGTGATAAACCTCTGGCTTGTTTTCTATAAAACCATTTATAGGATATTGATCAAATTACCTCTATCTGGCCACCAGAGTGCTACAGGTATGTGTGAATAAAACCTCACTTAACTATGGCTTAATCTCCTCTCAAACCAGCAGCTATTGATAGATGTGTTTTTGTCAGAAAAGACTTCCAGAAAATTGATTGAAAATTGATTTGATTTTGAAAAGACAATTCATATATGCAGGCCAGGCATGAGGGAAATCAATGTTTGCCATCTGAATGCATAATAGAAGAGTGTGAGCGAGTTCATACATTAATACTATGACTTCACTGGGAGGAAATACAGAAATATTTAAATTAAAAAAATACTGGTCATTTGTGCGCGTACATCCTAGTGTGTGGGCATGAACATACTGCATATGTTTGAGTGTAATAAAGAGAGGGACGGGGCTTAACCCAGACCACAGAGAGCCTGGCAGAGACATGAACAAATGCACAATATGGAGAAGCTCACACGCACATACACAGAGCTCTAGATAAGTGAGGAACTGTCTGCTGAATCAGATGGGATAAATCAGCTAACGTGTAACCACTCCAATCTTCTTTAAACTCTGGCTTCTTACATTTTGTAATGACTGATGGCCAGGTGGTGTATGTAGTATATTTTCAGCCCAGAATTGGTGGACCCGTCAGGCTGAACCTCAGGAAAAGGAATTAACGTCCCCTGACGAGAATGTCACAGATTCCAATAGTTTCCCGTTGGTCTATTGGTCCCTCTATTTTCTCCACCATCAACAGAGGTTGGTAGGGAGCTAATGGCTATTCTCCACTCCGTACTAAACCTTTTCTCCAGGGTCTAACTCGTGCCCAGTGTTCAGGGAAAAGGGGGCAACAGAGCGGGGCAAGGCACACCGGGGTGTCTTTTCTAAAAGCGCCCAGTCTGTTGGAGAAGACCTGGACAAAGCAGGAGCCTGCTGAAAGCTGCCTGTTGTCCACCTAATCCTAGCTATGGCCTCGTCTCCATTGACAACGCGAACCAGAACAATGGTCTCTTTCAAGAGTCGTTCTCTTCACTGACACACTGACATAGCAACAACACAAAAAGACACTTACGGAATGGAAAACCTTGTCCATGATCATACATGTGCTTTCATCACAAATGATACAGGAAGAAAAGTGCATCTGTAAATGTCTAAAATAAACTCCATTCATTTTAGACAGTCATCTGTGAGGCTGAAATGTGAAGCCACAGGCACAGATGGTCCTCCATGTCTTCACTGATGAATGCAATAAACAGGAGCCTATGATAGCCAATTGTACCAGACCAAAGGGTGAAAGAGGCTTCGCTGTGTGGTCTGGTATGAAATTGTTTCTCTTCTTTGAGATCAGCCTTTTTTGCCTTGCTTTTTCCTTTCAGCACATTTGCTGACCAACAGAAAAAGAAGATGAATGCTTCCATTTCAGATGCCGAGGCCCCCTTCTCTCATCTTCTTCGATCCAGATTTCACATTAAACTTGTAATAGCATACGACCCTGCAAGGCACGATTCTCATTCAGCTGGGCCATGTTATATGAATGAGATTTGGTGAAATGCCAATATTTATGCACATACATTCGCATCGCCGGCCTTTCTCATCATTGCATCTTCTTCAGTATTAAAAGGAAGAGCAGCTGTCATTTCATGCATCAAATTACACTGAGGAATACACAAACACGTGCACGAACATGCACGATTGCTAAATCCAACCCAAACCACAGCCGCGAAATGTACAACCACTGTCCAGTAACTGGTTAGCCTGTAATAAGCTTCTCCCCACTGCTCTGTGCAGCTCTATCCAGCCAGCTGGCCGCCAAGCTACACCTACAGTTGTTGGGAAGGTCATCTGTCACAGAGTGAACTAGGCTGTGGCCGTTTGGCATCCCCAGGAGGTCAGCAGAGAGGAGGGACGTCTCTGAAGGACACTTTCCCTCCTCTACTGTGCTCTAATTCAATCGTTCTGACAGGGTAGCGGTGTCCCAGTGTCTGCCAGACCAGTAATCTCTGTGTAATTGAGTTCCCAATCAGCCATCCATCAATAATGCATCTGGTTCCGTGAGGGAAGAGACGACCACATTACTCCAGCCCCTCCGCATAGGAGGAAGGAGACAGAATTCTGCTCCGACTGGCCGGAGAGATCTATTACTTCCTGGAGATCACTCACTTGACTCGCAGGCTTGTATCAGTCGATAACACAAGCTTCTTCAGAAATGGGATTATTATGAAGTTTAGCATAAGATCAGTAAGGAAGACCATGTTTATGCTCAATCTATTATTTATTTAGTTTGTTCCTGCTCCTAGCTCCAATCAGCTGACAAAGGGCGTCACTCTTTCAGTAACACCAATCCAATTCTGCCACAACCTCTGTGAGTCAATTATCTCATCGCTGCCAAAGTTTGAAACTGTTCCTTTTTTCCCATGATGTAAACCATTATTTCAGTGTCAGATCTATACAACCATTCTCCACTCAATTCACCTACGATCTTCAACACAACTAGTCTTCCAGTTGGCCTTCCAGTGAGCTCAACAGAAGTCCTGCTCCACATCACATGAATCCAAATATTCAGCCATTGCTTTTTACCCCTTCATCACCACCAGTGTCTAACGTCCATTAGGGAGATATTCCTGCTCAGCTCATGACATCACTTCCCCCTTAAAATATACTGTCATAATGGGATCTCATTTTCAAAGACTCCACATTTTTCTTCTTTCCTATTGTGCATGTACATAAATTAATTGTATTACTCTTTAATCATCTCTTTCAAATAAGTGTCTGATTTAAATGTTTTATCATACAATATTGTGTTGGTGGGTGGTTTGCAGAGCTGAAAAGATTGTTGTTCAAGAAAAACATAGATGCTCATAAATCAGCCCATGCATCGATTTGTTGTGTTGTTGGATGATAGAAAAGATTAAAGTAAAAGATGTCATGAGACCTCAGAGGGATATTGAAGCACTTTTATGAAGCGCCTCTTTTGGTGTCTTGCAAAGCTTTCTTGAAATACAGCATAATACTTCCTACTTCTTCGTTTCACACCAATCCATCAATTAGTGACTAAGACCATGGTCCGCCAAGGTTAAACTGTACAGCTGTCTCAATGATTTTCAATTACACAGCCAGGAAGCTCCCGACACATTGCTGGCTCCCACCTCCTCTTTGGTCTCACAGGGTCATTTATAATACCTAACACCTACAATAGATAATTGTGTATCACCACCTCCACAGTGTTATCTCCATTTTCAATTTCCGATCTTGGAGCACCTGGTATCTCCTTTTAAAGCCCTCAGTTTGCCCCTGCCCTTGCATTACGAACAAACTGCTTTTGATGGAACATTTTGAGAAATAAATCTCTGTCTAGTAGTGATGCATAGGTTGCTATTAGATTTTTGATAGATGTAATTGAGGGGATATTTAGTTTCATGAAAGATCTTTCAATTCCAGTTATTATTTTTAAAGTATGAAATCATAAATCATTTGTGATCATCTGCATTCCCCACAACTTGGTTACATCATGCTCACAATCCCTGTTTTGCTGTCCCTTTTTACCCTTGGGTCTGCCAGATTAATGGCTCATTTAAGACCCCATTACATTACATTAGCCCTTGCAGCCAGCGCACACTGTACACTTCCCAGCAAATAAATCACATCATGAAAATATTAATCAATCTCAATAAGTGACTGCACATAATCTGTTGGATGTTAAAGACTATGACAAAGGTTTATACTCTGAGCAGCAAATTACTGCCACTCAAGGGGATAGACTGACTCTAATAGCTCTGGAGTTATTGAAGCTATTGGCTTATCATAGCAATGAGGCTATGAAGCTCCGGGAGGGAGAATGTTCTAGCGTCACTGCTACCAGATTGCACAAACATAAAGCCCAGTATGTCAGTGTGAGAGTGTATTACACAGTGGTCTGAGCCGATTCCTTTGGTTGGCTGGTTGGGCCAAAAGTCACAAAATGCCACAAAACAACGCTGCTTGCCCAAGCAATTTCAGAAACCGATTGTGTTCTGCATAACAATGTGACAGTGTTGGTTTCAAGAAAATTCTGTGAAATGCAGTCATGGAAAAGGCGCGTGTGGGCGTTCACACCACACACCAACACACACAACAACACCGTTCCTAGCTGGAGGTTAATTCAATCCCAGCACGTTCCAGTTTGAGGCTGCTGTCAGGCTCAGGTCTGCAGTGTGACATTGTGAGGGAGAGGTAATTACATTTTGGTCCAGTCCGGCGACTCAGCGTCTATTCAGAAGGTGCTGTCAGTGCCCTCCTCTTATAGACCGCAGCCACCAGAGGAATGTCCAGCTCTGGACACACTGCTGTGGACAAACAGCTACACTGACTTCAACACTACACTGCACAGGCTACAGAAGAAGGACTTTCACGTTTTAAATAAAAACATTTATCAGCAAACTTCTTCTCCTTTAGCCAAATCAACATGCTGTTATGTTTAAAAATAATAAGCTCCAAGATTAATCTGTCAACACATAATTTAGCAACTACATTACAATCATCCAGACTTAAATTCAACATTACTCTGTTATGTAATAAAACAACCTTGAATGAATGCAGACATATGAGCCTTAAAGGCAGCTCCTCTGCAATCAACAGTCACACGTTGTGCAACAGATTAGCGTTGTGACGGAGGGTGGTGTCATGGTGAGAAAGCTGACTGTAATTCAAGAGCGTTTACTTTCAATTTTACAGTGCTTTTTTTAGAGGAGCTCCAGCACTGAAAGAGTATCCAGAGATGATGTAAAACATGTCAAAACCAATGAGGAAACACACACAAATTGTAAACGGTCCTCGTGGCATACTGTGCATAGATATTTCATGATGAAATTAAACTGTGCTATGAGCCAAGGGCTGGGGACTTTGTAGTAGAAATGAAACACACCCAGCAGCGTTTTATAGTTCCTCTGCAGTGAGTATGAACACCTGACCACAAAACTTTGTGATAGATTTACAGCTTTGCTGATGCACTCAGTTCATATGTTGTCATGTTGTACTTGTCCATTGTGTACTATTGATCAGGCCCTGGTGAAACTTGTGACTAAAGCTTAGTCCTATCCCAGCAGAATAAATCGCAGTATTGACCCTGTGGTTATCAATAAAGGTAATGACAAACATCTGGCCCCACCTTTAATGGAATCGACAGAGTCTTCCTGGCAGCAGCCCAGCATTGGCCACACATAGATTGCCTTGATCTTTCCAGTGGGAACCCACTCTTGGTATGCAAATCAGAGGGGAGAAATGCAATTGCCTTCTAAAGCTTAGTAGTGATGCTATTGAATTAGGAGCTGAAAATCTCCATAAACACCAAAAGGAAAAACCTTAGAATGTCTGCTGACAATAAGCCTGTTTAGACTGACTAAGATTTATTCTGTCAAGGAGCTCTGACACAGTGTATCTATGTCAATGGAGGAATAAGTGAGGAGATCAAATCAATGGTCGCTCCACTGAGGTCCAAAGGTGCTGAGCTGGACTTATGGAGCTGCCTGCAGAGGCAGCACTCTGTCCTCGGTGTGTCTTGAGTGTGCCAGGTCTAGATCCACGCTAGATATCTTATTATTAAGGCCAAGGACAGTACAGTCTATGACAATATGCTCCCATGTATGAAAACACCCAACCCTAATTACGTCCATGGGCTCACATAGGAGTGTGGCTATAGCATTATTTGTGCAAAAAAGCCACATTGTCCCTCTAACCTTGGGATCGATGAGTGGCTGTAGTTAATGTCTCTGTTTTTCTTGTTTTTGCACACAAAGATGGGGCAACACAGAAATTCATTATATCGAGGGGACAGCAGCATAACTGAAAACACAAAGCAGACGGATACCCTGCAGCCCAGTTAGTGTTTCACTGTGGATGACAATCAAAAGGAACATGCTCAGTGGACCAACAGTAAATGACACAGAACTGCACTCTATTGACAGTATTGAATTCCGACTAAGGTATTACAACAGCAGGCAATTACGGCTTTTATCACATACAATTTAAAATAACATCATTTTGCTCAAATGGAAATGTTACAACTGACATTTTCCTTCACAGATAAAATGACAACACAACAGTCTGAGGTGCCACACAAAGATAAAAGTACTGTCCTCGGAGTAACGTTGAATTTATGCAAAGCTGAAATACGCAATAAATGCACAGCTGAAATACTCAACTTATTGATGTAGGATTGATTTAACAACAACTAAAAACGGGATGGATGTCTCAAATTGAAATGAAAGAGAAAAAAAAGCAATAACATGCTTCAATTGTATCTTTCCTGAACTCATCCAATGAGACAACAGCTAGTGAAATTTTATCAGCACGTCATAAAATTCAGTCATGTGTCTCCAGGTTTCCATCATCATTTCTTTTGGGTTTCCACTTCATTTAGTGGATGGGCTGGAGCCCAATGAGCGAGTGACTCATAAAGTAGGGATGTACACACACACCATGCAGGGGGGGAAAAACGTAAAGGTTTACTAGAACAATTTCATTACGAGAGGCTTTGGGGCCTGCTATGTCTGGCATCACCTCATCTAAAGCTGGAGACAAGCTGCACATGAGACATACATAAAAAATGTATGCGTAACAGAACACCTGCAGATAAATACACAGCAGGAATCTTCCAAAATGCAGTTAATCATCTTATTACTAGTATTTTACATTTGCCTCTGGAACACTGGATAATCTATCACATTAAATAAAAATGTTAACTGAGGTTATTCAAGATATGTTGTTGACTTCTTGCCCCCCAAAATTATGTATTTATCAAAACAGAATCACTTGAAGAGAATTACTAATGCACTGTTTGTTTTACCAGTAAAACCAAATTATTTAGCACAGTAGACAAACAGTTCCATCTCAGGCTGAATATTTGTCATCATTTTGTGTGATTTCTTTCATTTACGGTAAGGTGAGGCAGCCCTGAACCATCCATTTCCCCACCAATCCTGTTACTGACGGGATTTGTTCCGCTGGCCCTATAAAAGATTAGTCCACGAGGAGAAAGAATGGACTTGATTAGCTAGACAGCAATTTAATGGGATTGTCAGAGGGCCTACAATAAATCAGCTTTTGTGATTAAATGGGATCTCCAGTAAAAGTTGCATGTCTCAGAATCAATAACTATTGAATGTTTCTCCTTTGTTCCAGGCGAAGGTAAAAAAAGGGAGGAGAAAAAAACACAAGAGAAACAAAGCCAAAATTTCCGGTGGCTAATGACCCTGCAGCCAGTGGTGAGAGGCAGCTTACGTGTTCAGTGGGGAGGTGGAGACAGAGGGGTAAGGAGCCACTCAGCCTGGAGACGAAAGGATAGAAAGATTTGTATTTAGAGTAAAGAACAAAGCATCAGGGAATAGTTGGGGCATTAAGTAAAAGCAAATGGACTTAAGCAGTTGCGGATGTAGAGTCATAATTGGACAGATACTGTAAAAGCTCTAGGCATCTCTGTAATGGCTGACCACAGACAGCACTGTCCTCCCTCTCATCGTCTGTCTCTGTCCAGAGAGGGATATGAGTCAGGTCAAAGAGATACACTCCATGTGTATCTCTCTCATAGTGATTGAACACTTGGAGCAGGAGTTGGGCTTTGTCTATTAGAGGGAAATAAAATGGTTTGGAAGCACCGAGTCTCCAGCCGGCCCGTGACCCCGTGCACCAATGGAGAGCTGCCCTGGTCAATTAAGCAGCAGAGCTCTGATTCCTCCATACAAAAACCAAACACCAGTGAGACACAGAAGGTAGGTCCTATAGATCATCACTTCGGGTTAAATAGAAAATATCTTTGACCAATGGCTGTTTTTTTCTGGCTAAATAGATAGGGGATTTGGATTTTGCAAGAGGTATCACAAGGTCAAATTATTTATTGACATTCTAAATGGTATTTTGCTTTTTTTTGCAAAACTTAAAAAAAGAGGGCATCCATCAAAGCATACCAAATGCTCATATAACACAACACATCCCATAGCAAAACAAATTATGATTGCTCTCCATCAAAGTGTTTTTTTCTGCACTTATTCTTCTTCTTACGTGATGCTGGTTCAAGCCTGGTAACCAGCTGTACGTCGGTGTCCTGGTCTGTATCTCGGGTGCTGTGTGCAGTGCTAAGCTCTGACTCACCCCTCCACTTCACACATCACATCAGATCAGAGGGTTAGAAGAGCGTTCCAGGTCCTACCAGCCCTCCGCACATTCCTGCTGCTTTGATACTGGGGGGGCTCCCCCGTGTCTGTCCATCATCATCCTCTCCCCTCTCCTTCACCTACAAACCTTCTATAATCCCCCCCATACACACACACCATCACCACCACCACTCTCTCTCCCTATCCTCCCCCAGCTCAGAGGAATTCTCCAGCTCTGGACAATGTTTCATTTCTTCACAGGCCACATCTTTGATAGCTTAATGGCCCCTGCAAAGAGGAGAACATGCACTGAAAGACAAAGAGCTTTAAAGTCATTCAAGTCAAAGCTTTAATACTGCTGTGTGGGCCTGCTGATCACGTTAAACAATGTGCAATAGCACTTTCTGTTAGTGGAAGGAGCGTATTGACTCCATCCAGGTCCATATTATTCAGCAGGCTCGGCTGGATGCACCTCTCACAGGCTGCAGCTAGGAACACAAGGACAGCGCACAAAGAGAGAGCAGCCCTGAGCATTGTCCAGCAGCGGGCGAACAACATTTCACACAATCAAGCCATGTTGCATGAGCCTGAATTCCAATTCAATTCCATCTCCCGATTCACCCACAATTTTCATTGAGCCATGGCAGCTCTGCTCTTTGTCAGGGCCATTTCACTACCTTTCCCATTGACATCATCACAAGACATCATGCACGCCGTCTATTTGGCCTTCTGAACTTTGAAGCTCTGTTCATTTTCTTGGCTTTAAAAAGGCACAGCACACAGAGAGCAGCCATGCACACACTGATCTTTCCATCTGACAGTAAGTATTTTGCTTTGCTTGAATAGAAAATGACAATCACTGGAATCATTTGCAGTGTGCTGAAAGATGTGTAAACATGCATTTGAAAAGATTCAAAGTTATAATATATTGATGTATATCTACAGCTACTTTGTGGTACAACTCTCATAAATCAAAACATCTGACATGTATTGCTCTTTATCTTTGCCCAACCCTCAACTATTATCTAGACTGTTGGCACTTAATTCTTACAGAAGACTAGGGTTAACGTGCTATGCGGCTTATGTCGCCTACCTCTGTTTCTTGTTTGTCTTGTTTGCAGTTTTACTGTACAACTGTACACAATAAAAGGAAAATTAAATTCCAACCGCTAAAAAAATAGGTTTAAATTGTTACGAAAACTCCCTAGAGTAGATGTAGATGGAGAGCATTAGAGAATTAGGTTTGGGCTTCATACGATTGTTTGACATTCCATAAACAAGGGATTAATACAAAATAGAGGGGAAAGCAAAGCAAAGACGGTGTTTCTGCGAGAGGTTTAGAGCACAGCTGGATCAAAGCGGCTGGCCACTGACCTTCAGGTGTCATTTCAGGGACAAGTCCATGATGCTACTTTTACAGCCGACCCCCCCCCCCCCTCTCTGCCTCTGCCTGTAATAGCATGGCTTATTGTCATTTTCAGGCATAGGACATTTTATGGCAGCCATAGCTATGATTGTAGAGCGGGTCAGTGGCAGCAGCAGAATGGCTGAATACGTAGAACAAGGTGCAGGCTGACCCTGAACCAGCCCCCATACTATTGGCTCAGCCATGTAAGAGAAGAACGAAGGCTGGCGGACAGGCAAGATTATGGCAGGAGAGGTGCAAGTGTTGGGTAATCTCAGGTGTTGTGAGCATGTTTTAATATAGATGGTCAGCAAGGATGTGATAGGGGATAATTGCTTCTGGGGATGTCACAGATGGTGCTGGTTGATCTGTTAACTATGGCCTAGCCAGAGCTCTGTCAAGGACATTTTTACTGCTCTGATCTCCTTATCTCCACCTCACAATGTCAATCAGAACTAGTCCTGGAGAGGTATGACTTATGTCCATTTTCTGCAGTATTTTCTTCGCTGGGCAAAGACACAATATAAATATATATTATGAAATGGCTGATAATCAAATATAATAGAGAACAACATGTTGTTCAACAACAAGTCTCATAAAACAGCCACAATCTTGTACAAAATGACCACGATAATCAGATTGTGACTAGTGTATGGACTAAATTGAGCGCATCTGTCAGATATTACACTAAAATATTTACTCCAATATCAGGCTTCTGTTGAGTTACTGTAGACAGCGAGGATTCTTCACTGATACCCGAGAGAGAGAGAGAGAGAGAGAGAGAGAGAGAGAGAGAGAACAACTAACGTATTCAGACACTTATATATATATTGTATTTAATTCACATGCATGCCGCTCAGAGTATTTGCAGGTAAATTATACTCTATCATGATGTGTTCAAATATAATCTTGTAAAGTACTTAGAAAGAAAATTGCCGACAGCAAACATCATAATCGGCAGGTCAGACTTTTAATAACTCTGAAATCAGGATCGGCTGAGAAAATTGCAATCTGTGCATCTCTATATATAAAATTTGATTTGTATAGTTTATTTTTAAATAAAGTTTTCATATTTGGGATTTTACTGGTCGAATTTTCAGTATCATTTTTCAACATAAATGAATGATTATACCATATAACATCAAACACTAAGACACTACAGTTTGTCAAAAAACACATACTGTATTGGGGACCCACTCAAATGATCACCAGTCACTAGAACTTGCTTCATTGAAAACCTCAGATCTGATCTGTTTACTTTTGGAAAATCAATCCAGTATCAATACTGCTTTCCAGGGAGTCCTTGGTACATATATAAAAAACATAAGCCAGCCCTTTGCATTCCACTACTTTGGCATTGCAGTATTGCTATAAAGGTTAGACCTAATCTGACATGTTATGATGTATTTTTTAATTTTCTTTTGAGAATGATCGTCATCCTATAATCCAGTACGCTGTTCAAATTTTCTACATCACGCGACTAAAA
This sequence comes from Anoplopoma fimbria, assembly GCF_027596085.1. Lineage (NCBI taxonomy): Eukaryota > Metazoa > Chordata > Actinopteri > Perciformes > Anoplopomatidae > Anoplopoma > Anoplopoma fimbria. The sequence goes on along the minus strand of NC_072460.1, from coordinate 12,448,597 downwards.
TGTAGTTCATCTACCATGATTTATCTAATTTGTTGATGATTTATATTTTAATTATGGCATTGAATAAGTGCAGTGAAATCTTAATCTATCTCTATATTTGTGTGAATGTAAACCTTGTTACTGTTTAAAAGTTTTTATTGTTATAGCTTTAAGACAGCAATTTTTCGAGATGCTATCACACTTGCACAAAGAAAAACCAACAGCAGATAAGCATGCACACACAGAAACAGAGAGCGAAAGCAAGAGTGACAGGGAGCAGCAGCAGAATGATAAAGGTCTGTGCTTGCCTCTCATCAGAGCTATTCCAAGCAGCCGCCTTGTCAGAACTCGCCACAGATGAGGTCTCTCAAGGCGGAGAGAGAGCTGTCATAACAGGACGCCTGGAGGGCCGTTCGATCAGACAGACAGCTCGGAGAGGTGTTAGACGCACACACAGGACCTGTCTGCATGTGATAGGTCCTGGTTATAGCCAGAGTACAGCTCTGTTGACGGACAGCCATCAGTCAGAGGTCTCTCTCTCTCTCTCTCTCTCTCTCTCTCTCTCTGCCTCCCCCCTTCTCTCTTGTTCTCTCCTTCCTCAGAGGGAGCACCACGGACAGGTTTACTTAAATATTTATGCTGACAGGGAAAAGACTAAATGTTATCGCCAACAAGACGTGCTTCCATATCAACACATGCTCTGACTCAGCTACTCACGTGAAACATTTGCTTCCTACCAGTTTAAAAGGTATGTGCACCAGTGAAAAGATTGAGGACCCAGATAAGATGACCCCGAATGTATGTGGCTGCTTCGGCTGCTGTGAATATTCACATACCTATGTGATAACATGACTGCAAAAATGTAAAGGCAGGAATCATGACTCATACAATTTTAGAACCCACCTCCCAACTCCTCTCTCCAACCCTGTGAAATGACCTGCACCACCTTCACCTTACTCAGGCACACTCTGTCCGGTTGTTCCCGCTTTGAGTTCATTCGGCTCTCTACTTACACAACACAGATGGGCTGCTGTTACAGTGCGCTGGGCCCAGGGGACATGTGTGCGAGAATGAGACAGCACTATACACAGATGTCACATCTCATGTGATGCACATCCCATTAAAGAGGAGGCTGGACAGCTTCTCCAATCAACAGATCACCTTTTCAAACAGCCCTTTGTTCTCGACCCCCGGCAGCTGGCAGCAATTAGCTGCCAGGACAGGACCCAGCAGTCCAGCTTGCCAGTCAGTCCATTATGGTGCACGGTGGAGCATGGGAGTGGAATCACAGGCACCACAAGCTGTAAATTAAATCTGTGATAGATGCTGTGGAATCTCTACTCCCTAATCATACACACCTGACTTTGAAACTTTTCAATGCGTGTCATTCCCAAAGCAGGGCAACGCACATGTTCAGTCAACCCAAATTATGCTCCACAGGGTTTTTCTGTATACATAGTTGAGATTTTGGTTTTCATACACAGCTGGTTCCTGCTTTGTCAAGTTGGTACAGGAAAGGTGAGTTCAGTTTGCCCAGTGGACTGCAAAGTCTCCCCTTGAAAAGTCTTGTTGCTGACAGCAATAATAAATTGCAATCTGACCAATCAATTTTAGACCAGCTTGAACCCCTTAAGTCCTTAAGAATGAGAGGCTGGGGAAAAATCAATTTGCAATTTACATCAGGCTGATGAGTGTTGAAAACACTGAGAAAGAGACAGCTCCGAGGATCCAAGTATAATTACATCCTAGCCGCTGCAGCGCTGTGGTCCTAACATCGTCACGGATTTGATAAGCAATGGTACTGATTAGAAACTCACAGTACACAAGCTCCTGTCATTCACGTGTCACAGCTCACCACACTGCCAGGTGTCACAGAGGGGAAATGATTTGTGTCGCATCAACGGGCAGCAAATGTGTGATGACAACCTCTTAGTGGCCTGGCACCCTAGAAACGCGGCTACCTGGCTGAAACAAATGGTGCTACTGGGAAGAGGACACCAATGAGGTTAGGGAGCATATTGAGCCGGGACGGTGTCTCAAGTGCCAGAGGCTACTGCCATATTGTGCTAAAGCCAATGGACCCACATGTGGCGAAATCAGATCTGTTAAAGAGTCAAAGGAGCACCGGACTGTGAGGCTTATATTTTATTCCCATGTGCAGAACAGGATGAGAAGTGCAGGAATTATTTCCATCCTCTGTCACTCACTTCTCTCAAAAACACACACCCAACACATAAAGAGGGTCTCGACACATTCATGCAAAGGGCCCAGCGCACAGCTAGAGGCAGAGCCAAAAGTCATAATGAAAAACAGAAGCAGAGGGAGGTGAATGAATAGTCGCGGTTTCAACCATGTTTTGTTTTCCAGTGGAGACAGAAAGAAGAGGCAAAAAAAGGAGCAGACTCGAAGGGTTAAACGTTGGCAAAAAGCGGGGAGGGGACAAAAGGCCTATTGTAAGGGCCAGAAGTGTCCCCGGAAAGGAGGGGAGCGAAAAGAAAAGCCACCACTGGCTGGTCCCCGGGACCCATTGTAAGTGAAGGGGAGTGCATCCACGCATGACAGATGTCCCTGGCCATTGTTTCCCCCTGCAGCCTCCTCTCTGCCTCCTGCTCCCGATCTGGAATTCCATGAGACGGCCTCAGCCTGTGAGAGTCGCTCAACGCGCCTCGTCTCCAGCTCCACGTTCCCCAACACCATCCTTGCTGCGTGGGTGCATCAAGGTGGGGATGGGGCTACGCTTCGCAGTAAGGAGCTCACAGGGTGGTGCCAGAAGTTATCGTTAGTAGACGCTGCTGTTCCCACCGGCCTGTCAGTAATGGTGATTCACTTACAAAGACGGGTGCGTTCACAAACATATAGCCTTCCCTGGATACAGAGCAGCTGTATGTACACACAGGAAAAAGGAAATCCAGTTGTATTACATAAGTCACTAAGACCAGAACATGAAACCTGACATTCACCAACTTGGAAATCAATAAAGATAAGATCAATTGAATTTGTCATCATCTGAATGGATTCAAAAAACAGCACTCACAATTTTACTTTGGCCTCAGGGCTGTGAAGCAAAAGCAATTACTAAAGTGTTAAGTGAAGCGCAGGTGAAAGCTTTTTGCAACATAAAGAGTTGAGGTAAGCTGTTTTTACAAAGCACTGACGTTTTGCATTCCCCATTCAGCGGCCCACCATGTGGCAGACCTACAGAGGCCGCTTGACGTGCTGTCAGTCACAGCAACAGTGTGCCAGTGGGAAGTGAGCGCAACAATGGCCGTGTCTGGTTAATGGGTGAGAGAAATAGCAGACAATCCTTCATTTCTATGCCTTACTACCTCACTGTCTGTTCTCTGTCCTATTCTTCTCTTAGTAGTAACCACATTCTACCAACGCTCGCTCACTCAGACTCCAATCAGTTACCCTGCCCCCACTCTCCGGTTAACATTCATTTCAAAAACACACACCACACACTCACATTCCAATGCTTAAGCATGAGAGTATCAGAGAGAGAGAGAGAGAGAGAGAGAGAGAGAGAGAGAGAGAGAGAGAGAGAGAGAGAGAGAGAGAGAGAGAGAGAGAGAGATCTCTAAACCGAGTGGAAAATCTGTTTGAAAGCAATGAATGTTTACCAGGTGGATCAATGGCTGGCTGTTAAATAATTTGTGAATGATAACAGTGCTGAAGAGAAGCTGCTGCTGCAACACTCAGTTACTGCTGTTGTCCGAAGCCTGGCTGCACTGAAGCCCAAACTAAACACTGCATCGGCACAAAACCACCAACTTTGCCACTAATAGGAGACACTTTCAGATCATTATGATCAATACACATGCAATTTAGGGCTGGGGGATATTCTAGGTAATATAGGTAATTTCATATTTAGATAACGATTAATATTACGATATAGATTTTTTTCTGATAATGCAATAAATAAATAGTCTTTATGAATTAACCACATGGTAAAGCCTATTTTGTATACTCCTGTGTAAATTAAATTCTCTGAATATTTTCTCATTTTATAAAGAGCTTAAGTATAAAATGATCAGCTATTCTGAGAGGTTTGAGTTAGTATGTGCCTTTTTATCAATTTAGATAAAATAATTGGGCATCACTATATCTCGATACATGATTTTATCACAATACCATTCCATTAAAAGACTATATATTATATTGAATTTTAGCAACTACACATATATGCAGAAAATACAACATTTCTGACACAGACACTTAAAGAGAAACTGCACCAATTTAACACATCAGAGTCCGTTTACAGATATTGGGGAATGCTTCTGAATATGTGGAAAAAAAAAAGTTGTATAGAGCGTTTTGTGGCTCCAGAGAGAGCTGCATGAAATCTGATAAATTACCTCAAGTGAAGTCTCAAACCCCAATGTTAGGATGGGTGGAGAATGATACATCTGGGGGGTGGAGTTAGAAACAAGTAAGGTCACTAGACCTCTGTAAACCTCACCTCTGCTTGAAGCTAGAGGCTACATTAGCCGTATTAGCATAACACACACAAATCTTCAAATTAACATTTGCCAGTCAAGTTGTATCATGGGTAATGTGGGCGCCAGGATTTGACAATGAAGAGGAATGTGTGGAATATAAAAGACAATATCTCTGGTCATGCTGCATTGTTTTTTATCACTTTTTTTAATAAATCTTAATTTTTGAGTATATAAAACCAATAATTTTACCAATGTGCTCAACTACTTATAAAAAAGCAAAAAATAACTACAGTTGTATTCACCATCAAGCAGGTATTGAAATACATTTTTCTTTTAATATGTTTTCATTCACCAGAAAATCTTCAATGAAAGTGTTTTTATAACGAAAAAAATAGTCACTTTTGCAGAAAATATCCATGCACTATAGAGGAATGGAGAGGAAACTCTTTCACTTTTCATGTAAACAACCGAGTGCAACACTATGAATGGCTTCCAGGAGAAACTGTGTTGAAAAGTGTCCCATTGTCCCCATATTTTAACAATATCACATATTTCCCCTCTCGCTATGATGGATTTCTTTCACTCAACCTTTGAATGTAGCCCAACAACTATATATACTTTAGACTTGGTCATAAAAACTAGTTCTGACCCTTAGTCAGAGGTGACTTCAAAAGAAAGACTATCTTCAAGTATTTTACTTTGACACATTAATCTATGTGTTTAATATTTTTGTATGTAAGTGACAGTGATGTCAGTAGCATTGTTTGACTTGTCACAGCTACCCTAACTGGGTAAAAAGGTGAAACATATCTGTTTGTGTCCGTCCTGTTGTTACAAAGACTAACTTTTTATCCCTGGGGCTCTTTTTCTTTTCTTTTTTAAAAGGCTCAACTATTTACCATTTGTTCATCACTCTTTTTCACTTTCACATTTGGCTCCACATAAGTGCATAACTGAAACACTGTGGATATCTGGACTATTTATCCGTCATGACTGTCATGTTAATGTCGACGGAGAAGTAACATTAGTGTCATACATGTTTCTCAACCCACTCATGTTAAGAGCCACGTCTGGTGTCACGGCCTGAAAGCTCAGAGTCAAAACACAAGGGAAGGACCTGCCCACAGAGAGTATTTATTCTTCCTAACTACCCTCCATAACCTGGTGGGTCTGACCTTCAAACCAGTGGTGAAAAAAAACATGACATATGGCCTGGCCTGCCCGTCCACAGGACGACCCTGGATTGGGCCAGCAGACCCCTGGGTAAAGTCAAATGAATGCATGTAAACATTTAGCCCCCTGCGCACTGTGCCGTGATCCCCTGCATGGGCTTAGGTGACCCCAGTCAACATCAATCAGACCCAACACAATGGGAAGAGGCACACGGGGCAAAAACCGGGGTCAACCGCACTTTTAATAAGCAGACATGTATGGCATTGGGGAAGCAGATCGGTCCTGTTCTCCCGATCGTGGGTAAGCTGGGCACTCCTGCCCCCTCAACCGCAAGCGGCAATTATGAGGAACCCTCGATGCATGAGCTTTAGAGATGAGTGGATAATCTACTTGGGCGGATTTAAGACTAATCTGCCATTTCTGTTGTCCAAATCAAATCACAATAGGATACATATAGGGCTTATGCACTGATATTATGATTTATGTATGGACAGAAGGAGGGCAACTCACAGAATGGCCAGGGGAGTTTTGCAAGGATTTGGCAGGAATATGACATAACAACAAGATGAAGAGCTTTTTTGGATTTAGTTTAGATGGCCCAAATGGTCACCGCTTCTACGAGAGCCCAGTACAAATTCCACTATGACAATCCATAACCCCTTTCTTACAGCTTAGCTAAACTATCTACCAGGAACATGCATCAAGTAAACAGACAGAGAATGACTGTTTTGACATCTGCAGGGACAGCATTACCCTATTTCTCTGCTTTCTGAGATAACAACTATCAGCAGAGTGGAAATGCTGGTCACGCCTTCACCGCTGTAATATGTGGCAGTTATGTTGTCATGCTGAGGTTTCAATCCACCACTGCGGCAGAGCAACATACCCACAGCGCTAATGACAGTTAGCAAACACTAACGCCTGTGATCCTGTCGGACTGTCAGCAGGAGCAGTGACTCTGTGAAAGCAAGCACTTTGTCTGCATGGGCATAAACACATCAAATCATATGCACACGTTCCCACATGTGTGAATAAAAAGAAATGCAGACAAACGGCACGCTAGATGGAGTGTGTCCTCTGATGTGGGCGGCTGTCAGTTAAAAAATGTCTCGCTCTGACAGCCCTGGCCCCTCATTTCATTACCACTCCTCCTCTCTGCCAGACACTTACAATCCCATTACCTTCTACAGCTCAGCTCAGGCCTGAGCCAGAGCCTCCCTACACAGACACAAACACATTGATCCAACATCTGAACCAGCAAACAGCAAGGGCAGACACAAGATATCCCAGATTCACAACCACACAATCAATAGGGAAGGAAGTGCAAACGTCTTCAAAGCTAATTCAATTGAGTTATATTACTCACATTTTCTGGAGTGCTGGGAATGAATGACAGATAATTAACTATTTCTTACTCTCTCCCCACTCCTGTCATGACAGACATGTCTTCAAATCTTTAAATCACAAAGACTGAAACTGTTCTTCCCCCCGACAACACAATCACTTGGTTTCTGAGGTCTGAGACCACAGTTGTCCACAAGCATGCTTCAAAACTGCTGTAAATAGACCTCCTCAGCTGCTCCACAACTATATCCACTAAAGCTGGCTGCTACACCACACCATGCACATCTTCCCCCTGCGGAGAAAAGGCCTGACTCCATGCTGCAGAGCATTTTTGAGTATTTAAGTTATAAGGAAGAAAGAAGTCAAACCCCTCCTGTTCTGGTTTTTCCAAGAGATGGAGTAAAGGAAAAGGGAAACGGGAGGCAACAACATTTTGTGGGGATGTTGTGCATGGAAGCAGATGATGCACTGAAAGAAAATTCACAACTAACGTAAACTGCTGTGTTCTTGCAGGCTTCCTTACATCTCTCCCTTGTCCCCACCCCCGCTATCGGCTCTGCTTTCGCCATCAATCGCGGCCGAGCGTCCATGCCCCGAGTGCGCTCGCTGGAGCACAAGGCCCTTCAAGAATGGAGTCTATTCAACAGCCTGCCTCCAGATGCCTGCCAAAACAGTCCTCCAGGCTAGAGCAGGGAGCAGAAGAGGGGAGAGAGCAGGAAAGGGAGATAGGAATCTGATAGCCTATCATTAACAGCCCAAATAAATGGAAGGAAAAGTATCAGGCTAAACCAAAGCCCTCGGTCGTGATGTTTATAGGTGATAGCCTTATTGTTTTGTCTCCTGTGGCGTTTCAAAGACCTGCTATGCCTCGCCAGAGATGGTGCTTATTGTTGCAGATAAATTGTCTAATGTGTAGCATCCACTGTGATTCACAGACCCTCAAACCCCAAGTGAGGCTTGAGCCATATAAGAGCACTGTGTGAGAGTTTCTATTCAATGTAAACTAATCTTTCATCTTATGTCACATCCACCCTGTTGATAGGTACATTTTTTGTCTTTTCATTCAGAATAATGAGAAAAGGCAGCTTTTAAAATGATTGACTCTCTTTTTGTGACTGTGTTTACCTTCTGAAACAGATTTTTTTTTTCAGGAAATTTAATTCAGGATCAAGCACAACATAACACTGAACTCACTTGGACTCTCTGATGCTGCACCAAAGATCTCCCCCTTACTTAGCTTTTACGTGATGCGAAGTAAAGGAGTGCCCCCCGTTGTAAAAGAAAAAGGCACGGATCAATGCAATATTAATGTATCAATCAGCACCAAGTTATCAAGCAGCAGCTGAGAGAACAGCAGTGCAGCTCCTGTAAGCATGACCCTCAGCTATATGATCCCAGCACTGAACTCCCCATCTTCTATTAGATATAAAATATATAATGAATATAGACTCAAACATTTATACTCCTTCTCCCCGAGGGTAACGCTGGAGGAGAATACTGTGTATGAGTTGAGAGGTCAGTGTGTGTATGAGTGTATACCTCAAGGATTCAGCACATTCCTTATTAATGCTACATGACTGCACCTTCCCAACATGCTACCAGCTTCTTTAACAGACCAAAATGACCAAATACTTGCCTCTTCCATCAGCCCCTTTATCTCATTATGTCAGGCATCCAAAAGTCTAAATTATATTCTTTGGACCTTTAAAGGCTGCAGATACAAGAGCAAAGTTTCTCATGCTTCAGGGCTTCAGGTTTGGCACCAAAATCTGATTTAGTGGACCAGATTGGTTAAAATTTCCTGAATGGATATTTGTTTGTTTTATTTTTTAAACAGCAAATTAAATGTTTTAACTGTATCAATATTTTAGTCAAATCCATCTGCAGCTACCTTCATAATCTGAAAATACAACTAACATTATTAAATAATAATTAAGATTTGACAGGTTGTTACAACTGTTGGGGTTATAAGAATCTGAAAACTATATATAGTTTAGAAAAGGGTTGAGCAACGCTACACTGGAGGTCACATTGAAAGGCTCCTCCACATGATAGCGTAGGAGACCTCGCTGCAGTGCTGCGGTAAAGTCTGACCCCTGGTGGCCAATGCCTAGAAGTGCGCCACATACAGACATGCAAAAAATGTAAAGCAAGACTTGAAGATATCCATGAGGTATTTCAATCAAAACAATAAGAAGTGACTATATTTTCCCAGAAAGTTATATAGGGCTTGCAGAGTATTTCTTCCATCTCCTGGTGTCGTTCATCAGACAGCAATGACTGAGTGCCAAGATTTGAACAACTGTTAACCATTAAGCGTTAAGAAGGCCAAGCTGATGGTTTAAGTTGTTGCGAATTCAATTTGAGATGGAAAAGTCAGTCTTAAGGTGAATACTCACAGGCTAACCTCGGTTTGTGCAATGTTCACAGATGTTAGAAGTTATAGCTAACCTCTGCTCAAGTTTTAGTGTGTTTTGAACAGAGAAGTCACACAAACCAGAGAGGTAATTTGCAATGATCAAAAATAGTACAAATTTAACGCTAAAAGATGTTAAAAAAAGAAACCCAGTCACCTACTCAAAAAAAACTTTCTCAAGCTTTTAAAAGGACTAATCAGTATCTTCATTTTTTACAATTCCAATCATTTAAGCAGTTAAACAAAACCATGATGTGATGATACAAGAATTAAAAGTCCAATTCAACATGACAAAGCCAGAGCTTGTTATTTATGCAGAGTGAGACTCTGAAATGTCATCCTGGATTTTGTGTTTTGATTTGAATGTAAACTTGCAAAGGGTGAGAAGTGAAGCATGGGAACACAAACAAATTGGGCTAGCCTGCTCACAGTGCCTACTTACATGGTTCAGCTGGGTTGAGTGAAGCTTTTGGTGGCTGGAGAGGGGATGTCATCTCAGTTCTGTACTCTTCTGAATAAAGTCCCGTCCTGAAGAAACGTTCATTGTAGTTCTCCACTGGGGCACAGGCTGCAGGTCTGAGAACGGGTCAAGTTCTTTGCATAAAACATTTTGTAACCATCAAAAAAAGTAAATAACACCACCCTAAACTTCCTTATAAGGTTTACAACTGCAAGAGGATAAATATTTTCTGGTGAACAGATGTGCAAAAACTGGCACTGCTCTTAATTTCAGTGTGTTTAAATTTGCTAACTTTGTCTCGAAACTCGTGAAAAGAAGACAAGATGGTTAATTTAACTAGTATTTTCTCAGGACAATAAAGTACATGTTTTGGATACATTTTTGAGTGAATTTGTTGATCATGAAAGATGCTGAAATTCTTTCTTTATTTGGGGGGATTCTCTATTGTTTGCAAATGTAGAGATAGCACTGGCTATCTAGCATAGGCTTGTATGTGTTTGTGTCTTGTAGGGCCATGTGGGCTTGTCATATTTATATTCTGTAAATCAACACAGAAAATGTTTTTGTTTCCTTTGGGTTTCAGTGTTAAGGGCAATATTACAATGCAAGCATTTTCAGCAGTCTAAATTGTTCATTTATATATTAGAGTATCTGTAACTTACTCAGTAAATATAAAATAAAACTGCATACCTATCAAGATCAGTTGAATCTATGTTGCCAGAAGTATTCAGATGTCCAAAACCATATTTAGTAAAAAAAAATAAAAAATGTTTAATCATTTTACAACAAAAAAACATTTTTAAATAAATAATTTATAGAATAATACATTACTCGACTAATCTTTACAGATGTAACGTTGAGTCTTTACTGCTCTGTCATTGTTTATACAAAGTTGTATCGACAACTAATGTTAGTGTCAGCTCATTGGCTACATGTGCAATCTAGTTACGAGTTCAAACGTGAACACGCAACACGTGATACGCTAGCGTTAGCTTAGCTAGCTAATACTAGCGCTAGCTAACGCTGCTAGCTATCTGTTAACGCTTACGTAAGCTAGCTAGCTATGATAAATTCAGCTTAGTTAATAGTAAGCTTTGCTTTTCATTTAGTCACGAACACTACACAGAACATACCTACGTGTTTGTATCCTCTCCTACAATCTAAACGTTAAAATGGAGTCATAAATAGCTTAATATAAGCGAAGGTAACGCTTCAAGATATAAGCTAGCTAATTAGCTAACGTCCCTGGTTCGTTTTGTACCAATTTATTCGTGTACAATAAAATATCTATGTGACAACTCATATATCAACAATATGCATTGGTGAATGTAAACATTTGCGATTTGTAACATATTTGAAATACTTAATTATCTACGATTTATTTTGATACCCTGGCTATCTGTTACTTATCAGGTCAAATATTGCAAACCACAACATGTGTCAAAAAACTTAACAAATGCAGAAAAAACCGACATATTTATATGATTGAGAACAAAACACACACTGCGTGTTAGATAGGTAGGCCTGCAGGTGAGCTGGTGCTGGTGGAGCAGAAGTGGCCCATGGGACAAATACATGGAACAAAGAAGGGTCTGGTGGGACGAGCTGGAGCCTTCTCAACCTTTCCCCCTGTTGAGAAAAGGCCTGACTGTATGCCGAATAGCATTATTCAGTATTTGAGTGATAAGGAAGTAAGAAATAAAACCCTTGCTGTTCTGGTCTGGCTCAAGACCAGATGATTTATTAGAAAATCAGATGATGAAATCACTGCAAAAAAATTCAAAAACAATATGTTGCATTTCATCAATACAGCAACTATACACTATAGTTTATAATAAATAAAATAAAAAGTACTTAGCTATGTTATGTTTTACTGTTCTTACAAGAGCATCTTGCAAAGAAAGAACAAACCATCTACTCTAGTATTATCAAATGTTCATCTAAATATTAGCCTGGAAGAGACTGCAGCTGAAAACACTCAATGGCCTGGATTTCAAATATTTAAAAAAGTGAAAAATACAGTTTAGGAGTCATTGTCTTGACGTCAGAGACCAGAACAACATCATCACACCTGCTACCTTCTGAAGAAGTGAGAGTGGGCTCTGACATTTGAACTCTCCATAGAGCACATGTCAAACGTCATCCTAGTTCAGATCAGCTTTGATTCAGACCACCCTAATGAGGAAGAGGGTCATCGGATGTGGGAGGTGACCTACAGTAGATGTCACAACGGGACACCTGCTATCTTTATAAGATGACAGTTATCACTACTTGCAGTTTAGTCCACTCCCAATTTTTTTTCAAAGTGTGGAGGGGTTCGTCTGTGGCTACATCAATATTTCACTGAATGTGCGCCAGACAAGTGAGTACAGCTCTTTATTGGACACTGTCAAAGTTCCCGAAGGTGAGTTTTTAATTTCCTAAGAAATGCAATGTTTTTGTATCTGATTTAGGAGGAATAAACAGTTTGTTTGTGCTCTTGGTTATGTGTTTACTAGGCGACCCAAGGATGAGCCTACACGTGTGGTATATGTTGGTCCTGTTTCTCTGTCCGAGCACTAAAGAGATGGTTGTTGACAAAACCAGACCAACAAGGTGTGTATTTAGTCTCTTTCTGTATAATTGGATACTGGCATGTTCAGAGGTTCAGCAGCACTTTTAGATTTTATATGATTCAGCAAAATAGAGACATTCTAATAAATCAATATTTGACAGCTCCAATACATTTACTGTAGCCATTTTTACTATATATTATATATATTTGTATTGTTTAATAAAAATATACTCTTGTCATGGATATTTCAACTCTAGTCGTTGAAATCTGTGTATGACATATGCAACATGATGTTTAGCACTGAAATTAACTTTTAAATTAAATAACCTCATCAACACTGCTTTTTTTAGAATGCATTCCTATCAGGTTGAGAAAGGACGAAACATTCTCCGAAACCTTAAAAGGCATTCAGAGGGGACATTCACCAGCGACTTCACCCACTTTCTTGATAAGATTAAGGCTAAAGATTTTGTGGAGTGGCTGGCCAGCACCAAACGAGAAGGGTGAGCTGAAAAGCAACATTGATGCCATTATATTCTGTCAAACAGCTACAATGTTTGAGAAGACATATTGGCATAGTATTTCAACTTTTATCAGTAGTGCAGAGCGACTAATCGTACCTTTGTAATTCTCCATCAAAGATCAAAACATCAAAAAACAGTTCACATGTTGTGTCAGTAATTTAGGTTGGACGCTTGTTGTTTTTTTGTTTGACATAAATCCCTTAATTTTTATCTGCAGGTGTCGTGAAGAACTGCGCTGCCTTGCAGCAGATGTATAAAACAACCCAGATAACATGTGTTGAATGCTTGATGCTGCTTTACGTCATCCAGAGGCATAAAATAAGATGAACCCCCTGCAACAACATAGAACATTTTGGTCAGTTTATTTATAATTGTTCTTAAATAAAAGGTATATTTTGCACTTTGCTGTTCCCAAAAAAGCAATAAAGTGAAGAAAAGTAATCAAGATGTTACATTCTTTATCTAATCTTGTTATTCAGGGCAAGATGGGCTTGGTGTTATTTAAAATGCAGTCATGTTCAGATACCGACACATTACAGAGAATGCAGGCTTTATTTTTTATTTTTTTGCCTCCTATTTAGATTTTCTCTGCAGTATGAATAAACTATGATGCAAGATGAAAAAAAAGAACTTGTGATAACCAATTTAGGGGCTTTTTGTGAATGGACTGTGTATTCACGTGTACATTTCTTATGTTGTGATGCACACAAATGTATTTTCAAATTATTTAAAATTTTAGAATAAAATGTTTTGTATTGATTGATCTTAGGTGCTGTCTTATCTCTGCTGTAGTATACTACAGTATTTAGTGATCTGTATAGAAAAAGGATACATTTCATACACACAGGGGGCTGACCAGATGTGGGTGCTGTTGTGCAGCAAATCAGAAGAATCAGCCAGCCAAACATCTCCGTGCTCAACACAGGCTGACTTGGGAGCCTAAAAAAAGGCAGTGTGTGGGTGTAAAGGCATCTGTTTTGTTTCTTTTTGCAGTGCAGACTGTATAAAGAATGCACTTTGTTCACACAAATGTACATTGTTGCACAATAAGGTTATGCAATCAGGCAAGCAGAAAAAACACAGTAAGTAATGGAGTTAATGTTTAGAATGAAGAAGGGGCTGGTGGATTTTAGGTGGAGGGAAACTGTGGGCTATTGCTAGTGTGGTGGTGGTGGTGGTGTAGGTTTAATGTACATGGGTGTGTTGGGAATAGAATAATCAGGGGGTAAATTATGTGTCTCATTGAGAAATGTGAGTTGTATGAGGGTGCAAATGTGTGTGTGTGTGTGTGTGTGGGGGGGGGGGGGGGGGGTCTCTTGGCTTCTGCCCATAGCCATGATTGAGAGCTCCCTCTTTGTGCTCCATCCTCAGTCTGACTCCTGGGAGACCTGGGGAGGAGGGGAGGCAGAAGAGGAGAAAGGGAGGGAACCCCAGCAGAGCACAGAACCCAACCCTGTGATCTCAGTGAAGGGTTGAAATGGGATCAGATAGCAGGAAACCCCCCTTTTAAGTGCTATTTGCACTTAAACTGCCTGTCTGACATTTACCAACAGGGCTGCAGCAGCAAAACGGGACAGAGCATCATAGCACTGTATAGCAATGGATGAAGAGTCCTTCATGTAAAGCTCTCATTAGTGATTAAAGGACTATAATAATGTTCTGTGTCGCCATCATGTGTATAAAAAGCCAAAAGCCTCTCCCTAAAAAGATCATTCTGCCAAAGGAAACTGCGTGACACGTGTAATCGTTATATTTAGCCACGTTCAGATCTACCCACTGAGAAACCACATGCTTCAGAAGGAAGGGAGGAGGAGGGGGAGTGTAGGTGTGGCTGTCTAAGAATTAGGTCGAGCTGCTCCGTACACTAAACACAAATGTTAAGGCTGGCTTTACTTCATGACAACCTGCGCTGTCATCTTTCCATCCGACCCCACCCAAGGACCCTCAGAGCCGGGCAGATGATGTCCGTCGGTCCCGGGACCTCCTCCAGCACCGAGGACAGCTCCTCTGCATAGCGCGGCTACATCGGCTGCCGTCGGGGGTTTACCCACGCTAACATGTCGTTAAGGAGCCTACATTTTGGTGCGATTTTTTTTTTTTTTCATTTCTTTTTTACGTGGGCGCTGCTGGTCTCCTAGGCAGCCGTGCTTGGGCACAAACGGATGGCGGCACTGGGGCAAACTGGGAGTGTGCTGCTGACTCAGCCTCGACTGCTGCTGCATTAATTTATCTGCACTGCAGTGCTCCACCACCTCCCTTCCCCTTACCTCCCCCCTCCCTTCCCGAGTCTCTCTCTCTCACACAAACCATCCTGGAGCATGGCAGCGAAACCAGTTGGAGAGGGTTGTCGGTTGTCAATAAGGAGCAGGTTCCTATTGCCTTCATGTGTAGATGATAGATAGCAGAGAGCCACATAGATTTAAAACATATCATTAAAAAAGTGAAGTCGAAATGAGTCCATGTGACTTGAAAACGGGCGAGGAGCTATAGAGACACATTTTGTTGTGTGACAAAAAAGGGAAAGGGAGGTAGTCCATAGAGAATTTGCCATTTATTTAGTGTCTGAGGATAACCCTCTACATGCAATTCCACCTCCTCTCCAAAAATGGTTTCTTATCCTCCTCCCACCTGAGAAGTACAAACAGATCAATATATTGCCCAACATGGCTTTTCCAGCCCTGTTCTCATGAGGTTATGAGGGCGATGACTGTAAAATCATACCTCTAGGCTACTTACTTTATGGTGGACCACAAACATGAGCATCACAGTACAGATGGACTGCATAATAATGGGGCTATAGTCCATCTTCTGCCTGTGAGGGGGATGTTAACATAGGGCTCTTAACAAATTCAATAAGTCCATTACATTTGAAAGGCTGCCTTTCATGACCCTGTTACCACAGAGCCACTCAGCTCTATTTCACAGGATGAACATACACCACCACAGAAGTGAAATACTCTCCACAAAATGGTGACCACCACTTAAAGTGGACACAATGAATCTGAAATATGCCTGAAGGCAAGTAGAGATGGTAAATGGAAAACCAACAAACAAAAAGTTGTAACTGGAAGGCTGCTTTATTGGTAATAAAAAGGTTCGTGCTCAAATGAAGACAATCTTTCATATATTCTTACCAAGAGTCCAAGTGGTTGTGCAACACACCATCATATTGTACTGTATATCCTCTTTTTGTCATGTGGTCAAATGATAACAACAGTTTGAAAAGCACTTTAAAAATTTTCAGCAAAAAGAAAAAAAAAGCCCATAATAAACCATGCTAAAAAAGAATGAGTCCTATAATCAAATGTTGATACAAAAATAAATTTCAGATGGAAACAGAAACTTTGAAGAACTAAAACAGAAATATAGAAGGCAAGCTGCTTTTTCACAAGCCAAGTGGGTGACACACACATAGCACTAAGAACAGGACATTTTTGAGTTAGCTGTTTTTCTGTTAACATCACACACTGTTGAATATTAAGATGAAGTGGGGTGTCTGGACGATCCTCCGGCAGTATTTCTGGCTCGACATCCCTGATAAATGTTGTGCTCACCCCCAAACCTCCACCATCCACAGTTTGGACAGTTTTGTTTCTTTTCTTCTTTTTTTCAGTGTGAAATTGACATCCAAATTTGCAGAAAAAGCAGAAAAAAGGCACATGCCATTGAGTGGAACACCGGAAACAAACCGTTTAACAAAAGAAACGTGAGGATGAGAAGCAAGTACATGGTTGTATGCATGTTGAGCTGTAATGGCACTAATGTGTGGATGTGGGGAAAAAAGGCCCTTTGGGCTAGGGACCGTCTCAGGGAAGAGTTCACTGGTAGAGTAGGTTTGGCAGTGAGGAGTCACCTGGGTGTGTGTATGTGTCCGTGACTGTGGGTTGGTCCTGTATACTCAGTGAAGGTGAGAGATATGACAGTAAGTGAGAAATGTGCTGGTAACATTATCCTTTCATCATGATCAGGCTACAATCCATGGCAAGCAGCTCCAGTAACATCGCACATGAGCTATTCCCCAACATAGAAGGGTGCTGGAAACAACCAGTTTTAGACATCCACTGAACGTGTTGCACATAAATCAAATGTGACAAACAGTGTTCTTCTGTTTTATGTATATACATATAGACATATATGTATACATGTATGTATCTTTTGTATTATATAATATCTATATTTCATTCAATATCCGTCAACAAAGTGAAAAGTGTCTCAAAAAATCCAAAAGGTAACAAATGTGACAAAGGGCATAGCTGGAAGCCATTCTGTATTATTGTTATTATTCATTTTTTGATTATTAGTAGTAACATTTTTTAAAATTCCGTATTTACAAAAAACACAACAAAGCATGCCGATAAAATAAAATAATATTATACAATATTTATAGTTTCTCTCAAAAAGTTCATTCTTTTTCAGCGATTGTGCCATTTACATCATAGCCTGCCCTGTACATATATATGTTTTTGTGTTTTGTTTTTTGACTTTTTTTTTGCTGTTTTTTATTTTATTTTTCAAGTTTGAATGTATCATTCTAAAACATTACATCCAAGATGAACATGGATACATTGGATGACAATACCCACTCTTCTCGTGGTTCTCATTGGGAATGTATTTGGTTTCAGTGTGCAGCAGCCAAACTGATTCGGAGACCTCATATTGTAAACAGACCTCAGTTATTGTTACAGACAGGGGCTTCTGGTACAGGCAGTGTTAAACACACCAAATGGCATTAGTGGTGTGACGAAGGATGCCAGATTTGTGTCCGGTCATCCACTTATAAAGAGGAACATCACTCCTGTGTAGAAAAGAATGGCAGGAACACCTAAGGAGGCAGTTGTGTCTCGCCTACCACTTGACCTCAAGCCTCAGGTTTATTTTTTTTTATGAAAAACACCCACAAAGCTTATTATACAACATAGCTGCGTCGATGTGAGGCCTGCTGATGTTTTAATCTTGGCAAGTGTTTGCATTTCTACCTCCATCTCCGGCTAATTATTTCTGAAGCGGGTGATAGTACTTGAAAGACTGCAAGTATGTGAAAAGATGGTGCGAGCCTGGGTCCAACACCACACAGTGTTTAAGAGGTCCCACAAAAGCACAATGATACACTGACAAACATGGGACTTTCAACACTCTTACTCAGACCAAAGCACTGTTCTCTTCTTCTTCTCCTCCTTTTGTTTCCTGTTGTCATGGCAGTCAGTCTAAAACCCTGAAGGGAGGGGCTCTACCTATCTATTGGTCCACGTTTGAGTTATTTATCATCCATCCACCTCCCTGAAATATCGGACAAAATCCCTTTGATTCTACAGTCCAAATCACAAGCCCTTCATAGTCGTCCACCTTCCACACTTGCTAGGCACGACAAGGCATGTCTGTGTGACAATTCTCTGCTAACTCTGCTGTTTCAGATGGTCAGTGTCACTCTCACTGATCAAATCCTTTTCTGAGGATGATTGCATCACAAGGGCATCAGAGAAAGACTTCAAGGCTGGCAACTCAAATTGTCCGAAAAAGCACTACCGAAAACCTAATTCACTGGGAAGTTCTGATGTGGGTCTGACAGAGTACAAAAGAGGAAGTGAATCATCTATATAAATGCAGTTTTCAGTTCTTCAGCTAGCCCAAAGCTAATCAACAAAAAGACTGTCTGTCCCTTCTCCTAGAACTACAGCAGTAGAGGGCACAGTATTGACACTTGAGCAGACCAGACCCTCACTGGTGCCAGTTATGGATTCCTTGGCGTGTAACATCACCTGCTCTCATTGACGAAACAGTGACAGATAAGTAAGTACAGTGACTGTATGACGGATGTAAGTAAACAAAGAGATATAAGCCCCCAGATTTGGATCAGGGCAACTCCCATGGCCCTCCAAATACCTAATACTCCTACACTCTTTCTATACTACTAACATTCAGAGCAGCAAAAAAAAACGTTTCTAGTTTGTGTTGTTGGCTGATCCGACTGGGACTCTGCCTCTGAGTGCTTACATCCTTCATTCACCTGATATTTTAATGAAGGGCTGATTTGTCAATTGAAAAGCAAAACTAGTGAGGGATAGGATCTGACGACTATCTTTCCCCCAATACTCTATAAATCAATATCCAGAATCCTCATCTTCAATCATACTTAACTCCACAGTGGACAGCCTCAAAGTAGTCAAGCCACTGCAGTGGTCTGAGAATTAGTGTCTTGTGGGACTATGATTACTCATGCATGATTCCTGATCAAAACATGCCTTCATGCAAGTCATTTCTATGCATTGAACGAGCACAATAATTATTAATTACCTGGAACTCGGCCTGAGCAAGTCTCCCTCAGCCCAAGTCAAAACAATGACTAATGACCACTTCCCAGTCAGTGTGAAAGCCCATGTAGAACGTGTCTTTTACAATGTCAGTACAGTATAACAAAGAGGATATGAAAAGGCTAGTGACACGGGCTAAATGTTATCTTTTTTTGCTGCTCAAATTATGTAAAGATGCAAGTATACTCAGCACAAACGCAAAAAAAATATTTTTCTACAGTTCTGGGTTTCCCCTTCCTTCATAGCTAGTGTTTTCCGTCCTAGCTAAAACTTGCTTGGTTGATTATTGTTTTCTTCTTAATAAAGATGGTGAGCTGTGCTACAGACCCTCCTTTAGACTGCTAATACAGTTCTACTGGGATCTGTAGGATCCAGTCCCGTAGCATTGGAGCTTTGCTGCGGGGGTCCACACTCGGTGGTGGCAGGGATTTGCAATTCTTCGATCATCTAGCAGAGATTTCTGTGCCTTGGCAGTTGGTCCCCAAAGAAATGTGTGTCACTGGCCAGCACACTGCGAGTCATTTTTTATTTGTTCCTCATTTCTATGAGCTTGGTCAATATGCAGCAAAGTTCTGTCGTAAACTGATTGTGTTTGGTTCAGCTGTCTTTTACGACATAAGAAACCACATTGCCTCAGTAGTATTGAGTCTGTAAACATTTTTTTTTTTTTTTTTTTTTTCCTTACTTACAAATGATCACTTTTTCTACATTTGTTGAGTTTGGGCTCAGAGTCTCATCTTGCTCTGTTTTATTGGATTTTAAGAGTCACTGAACCTTAACACTTGGATTCCCACTCATCTTTTTGGTTTTTGTCCTTCTCTTTCCTGGCCCATTCGTCCTTTTTTTCGTCCTGCTTTTCCTTGTCAGGTTTGGTCACGCTGTCGTAGGAGGGCAGAGAGGCTGTGGATGGTGTGCTCTCCTTCTTCTCTTGGTTGGTCCCGCCATTCTCAAACTTATTGTTAGTAAAAATGTGACGCCTGAAGATGATTCCGCGCCGGATGAGGTGGGTGCGGTAGGCATTCTGGATAGTTCTGGCAGAGACATCCTCCTGTTTGCGGCGAAGAGTAGTGGTGATGGGTTCATACGACACCTTGGAGGGGTTGGCCTGCACAAAACGCTCCTCCATCTGTTGTCTCAGCATGTCCAACTCGCCACTGTCACCCAGCACTCGCTTTGTGAAGGCAAACAGGATGTCCAGGCAGTGAATACGATCGCCACTCACCATTGGCATGTCCATGGCAATAAGTTCGATAGTGTTGGGTTTCGGCACACGAAGTGGGTGCTCCAGCGTGTCTGCAAAGTCAGACAACTTTGCAAAAGTAATGAACTGAGAGGCAGTTGGGTCAAACTTCTCCCAGATCTCGTAGAAGGTCTCAAAGTCGTCCTCACTGAGTGGATCAGCACTTTCCTCTGTGGCCACGCTGAAGTTTTCCAGGATGATCGCAATGTACATGTTGACCACAATTAGGAAAGAAATGATGATATACATGACAAAAAAGAAGATTCCAACTGAGGGGTTACCACAGTCGCCCTTCACGTTTGTACCAGGGTTCTCCAACGTAGGATCGCAGTCCGGTGGGTAGTTGAGGATCGGCAGCAACAAGCCGTCCCATCCGGCTGACGTGGTGATCATGAACAGAATGATCATGCTGTTGCCAAAGGTCTCAAAGTTGTACAGGTCGTCAATTCCCGCTCCGTGTTTTACGTAGCCAAAGTTAGACATGCCGAAGATGGAGAAGATGAACATGACCAGGAAGAGCAATAGGCCAATGTTGAAAAGGGCTGGCAGTGACATCATCAGGGCAAAGAGTAAAGTCCGAATGCCCTTAGCTCCTTTGATTAGACGGAGGATACGTCCTATACGAGCCAACCTGATCACCCTAAAGAGGGTTGGTGACACAAAGTACTTTTCAATGATGTCAGCCAGGAACATGCCTGAGAGAAAAGAAAGGAAAATAGATAGAAGAAAGGAAGAGAATGTCATCGGAAAAACATACATAAAACATACAAAACTACAGACTTGTCATTCTTTAGTTACTTCCTTATTGTTTTGTGTCTTCCACCTCCCTCACTTACCGACAATAGACAGAATGACCACCACCACGTCAAAGATATTCCAGCCATTGGTGAAGTAATAGTGGCGAAGGGCAAAAAGCTTTAGCAAGAACTCTGTGGTGAAGACTACAATAAAGATGAAGTTGACCCAGTAGAGGACGTTCTCCGTTTCGTCTGACTGATCGTCTGTTTCCACCATCATGGTAACCATGTTGAGGCAGATGAGAATCATGATGGAGATGTCAAAGACCTGCTGTGTCACAAAGTCAAACACCATGCCCTGGATCTTGTTCTACGAAGAGAGAGGACACAAAGAGGGATGAAGTTGAGATTTACTGAGGTTTCAACCAAAAGCATCATACTTTGAAGAGAAATAAAAATAAACCTGTGGTCGAGGAATAGGTTTTTGTGGCTTTTTGGACCCCAGTTTTTTCATGGCATTGTAGTACTTTTTCTGTTCCTCTGTCATGAATATATCCTGACCTCCGAAGTACAGGGATAAAGGAAGACTTGGTTATAATCACATTCTGACACTTATTCTGACACAAAATAGAGCGTAATAGAGGTTAAGGAGACAGAAGGTGTCTTATCTTTTTCTTCTGCTGGTTGAAGTTGTCAATGATCACACCAATGAAGAGGTTGAGGGTGAAGAAGGACCCAAATATGATGAAAACCACAAAGTAGATGTACATGTAGATGTTGACTTCATAGTTGGGCTGGTCTTCTACCTAAAAGGGGGGCACAATGTTGAAGCGAGTGTGATTTATTAACTAAATTTTAAGAAACAATTTGACATTTTGGTAAACATGATTATTTACTTTCTTGAATTGGATGAAAAGATCGATATCAAGCAATCAACAGCAACATCTCCTAAATTCATATATTAACAGCTATTTGCTTAGTGTAAAAAAAAAAATCAAAGCTCATGGTCAAGAAATAAACTCTTGCTTGTAGTCAGTCGAGACTATACTAAGTTAAGTTAGCTAGCTGCTGGTGGTAGCTTCATACTCTTTTCATATAACTCTCAGCAAAAAAGTTAATAAGTGTATTTCCCAGAAGATCTTCCTTTAAGACATGTGTGTTAACAGTCTGGCACACAGTGAGAGAAATAAGCATTACAGTATTTATTGAAGAAGCAATGAATATACCTCTCTGGAATCCACAGCCGCGTACATAATGTCCATCCAACCTTTGAATGTGGCCTTTCAAAAGAGAGACATTACTAAATAAAATTGTAAAAACACAAAATTGTAAATTGTAAATCAAACAAACTCAAACCGAAACTGATGCATGTCCTGTAGTACAGCTTGTGCATGGAAAGAAACAAGGAAAGGACATGAAGAGACACCAAAAAACAGTGCTGTGAAAGCAAATGGAGTTTGAAGCAACAACAGACCCTCAGGTGATCACAGAATGAAAATAAATCACAGAAAGGTGCATAGGACAATGACAAAAAGAACCCACGTTAGCATGAAATAAGAAGTGGAGTCAGAAAGAGAGGAGAGGAGGAGTGACACTCTCACCACTTGAAGCAGGGCCAGGTAGCCGGCGCCCACATTGTCAAAGTTGATCTTGACGTTCTTCCACCTGACCTCGGTAAAGTTTTGATTCATGAGGGCCACACACTGGGTCTTGTTGTTGACAACGTCGACGGAAAAGTATTCCTCCGATGTTTGATTGAAACAGTAGTAGTACTTGCCCGCAAACAAGTTGACCCCCATGATACTGAAAATCAGCCAAAAGATGAGGCAAACCAGCAACACATTCATAATGGAAGGGATGGCACCCACCAAGGCGTTGACTACCACCTAGACCAGACCAGGGAAGACAGGATATGACATGAAAACCAGGAACCAAACGCAGCTCTTTCAACCCGTCCCATAAGAAACTACATACTGTTATGGCGTTACACTGCGATCCTTTGAGTAAGCTTTTGTTACAGGTGGCGTTAAGAGCAGCAGTTTATTCCTATTGCGATTTAATGTAGTCAAAAATAAGCAATGTACGCTACTGTGATATACATACTGAAGTGTGGGATATTAATGAGAGGGAGAGCTGCATCAGTCCCTTTCTAATTAGAGCCGCACTGATTTAACTCTGAGATGCTCTTTGATCTGTATGAGCATGCAGCTAGAAGTGCTAAAGCGATACTCAAGTGCACACACAAACACTTGTACCAAGGCAAATGCCAATAAAAAAAAGAATCGTGAAGAATCAAATGTATGCAATGTAAAAAGTACAAAATACATAATCATTTGAGGGCATTTTGTGATACTAATTTATGTTATATATGTGGTAGAATAGTACATTGTATTATATATACTGTAAATTATTGGAGTTATTGTACACTTTACCACATCTTTAATCCAAATATTCTTTTTTATAAGAAATATTAATGGGAGCATTTGACAGTTTTGTGAGAAATACCGTTTATTAGGATTTAAAATTTGGAGGAAATAGATTGGTATGTTTCTACGTGTTTACTTAATAAAGCTTAACTGTCAGTACAAAATAAATCACAAGTGTTTGCCATACCACTATGAAGTGTCCACTCTTACCACCCCAACCTTAGACAGTCAATATTTTTACTCTTACTAACCCTTTCCCATGACTAAGTTAAACAATAAAACACTATGGCAGTAAAATATAAATCAATGTAAGTATAATAATTCCCACCACCAACCTAAACTCTAGACCTTTCTAGCAATCTAGTTTGACTTCCCGTAGGTTTACTATAGCCGGTAATAAGCTCAGCACATAGTGAACCGCTCACTACCAGTGTTAGGCAGGCCGACCAGCAGCTCTCAGGCAGACAGCTGAGCATGCATGTCTATGGCAGACTCGTTTTATGGAGCCATATTCCCTCCTCATTACAGACAGACAGGGAGGAGCTCTAGAGCAGGATTCTCTCAGCACGTACACAAGCTTTACAGGCTGAATCTTAAATTTGTTCTGTACAGAGGGCACACTGGTAAAACATTGTGTCTGATGTAAAATGCTAAAAGAAATATACCTTTAGTTAATTTAATTATAAGCCTAATAAACACTCTTTCCTTCAGTGTTGCCATTGCACTTGCTGAGAGAATGACTCTCCGCTCGATCTGAGATACAATTGAAACCGCTTTCAAAAATTCTGTGTTTGAAAAAATAATTAGGCCATGCTGTGTGGAAAGCATTCTCAGAAAGAGGGAAAATGGCTTTCAAAAATGCTTAATGTGCATCGGCAGATATAGTACATGCGTGTTACATGGCATTGTGCAATCTCAAGAACCGCTCAACTCAATATATAAATAAATAGAGAAATGTGTGGATAGAGAGATGGCGGCTAAAGAGATAACGGTTAAAGCTTTGCTTGCTTGTTTGTCTGACGAGCCATTCTGATATTTGCATGGTTTGTACGGGTGTCTGACAAATACCTACAGCACAATATTGCTGAAGTCTTATATGTGTTGGCCTGCTCATTGTGAGGAAGGGCCATTAAAATGATTGGGGTTCAGAGGTTTCAACCAAAGGCCCCACGATGACTAATTACTTTAATAGCTGGCAAAGATAAAACTATCAAAATCATTATCATTTCAAAATCTTTGGTGCAACTTAAATGTCAGCAGGTTCGTCAGGGAAGAGGAGATCTACTGAAAGTGGGGTAAAGATGGCTGGAGATGTTGACATTCCTGTACAATGCATTGCTCAAAAAAGTAAGGCCGAGATTACAAAGCAGCATTATGAGAAAGAGAGCAAAGTATGTAGTCAGAGCAGCCAATTATCATTGCATGTTAAGCAGTGCAATGTGTGCATCTGAAGCTGCACCGTTCTGTCGGCGCTGTAGAGATGCGTAGGCCTCTGCAATGCGTCACGTCGTAATAATCAACCATAAAAAAAGATATAAAAGTTCTCATCATTCTAACTCTCCAGAATCTCTTTCATACGGTGTCATCTCTCCATTCATGTACTTCCCTATTCATTTATTTATTGCGTTGACCTAAAATTTTCCATTTTCAGTTCAAACTAAATGGTCACTCAATTGATGAACATTGACACTATAGTAGAAAATTGATACAGAAGGATCAAATTCTTCAATTTGTTTCCCTTTGCGTGACTGGGCCACCCTCACCTCTCTTACCACATACACCCGGTGAATGGGGGCATTCATAGGGGCACTGGTATGGGCATAATTACACTCTATTAAATCAAATGTGCCGTGATTTCCAACCCCAAAAATGACATAACAATTAATAGTTCTATTTCCTATCCCTTAAATCGCAATTAAACCTATAAAATGTCAGTGAGACATTCATGATAGCATCCATAAAGCTTATCCAGGGCCTAAAAGCATTGATGTCTGCTCATGTGCAACGGCATCACATTTTAGTCGCTGGATATCTAGTATGAATGAGACTTCACAATAAATTTACAATCAGTCCACCCTTTACATAACTGCACAGGCCTTTTTCTCCTGCTGGTCTGTCATTTTTGGGACCTACTAAAGAGGGGCAACATAATGTCGGGTTGAGAGTTTTGTCCGAACGCTGTAGTCCTAGTCAACCTATGGGCCACCACCCAGCCGGACCCAGAACTCAAAGTCAGAGTTTAACTGGGCCCGTTATTGCCTCCCAGTTTCACTTCCTGTGGGAGTGGAAGGCAACAGGAAGCCTGGGCCTGCTGTATGCGCTACAGTATTTGGTGCCATGACATGACAGCATTAATGCCTTGAGTGAAATGGCAGCCTAGCATATTTGCTAAGCTTCTGCCTGCATTCGCAAATGGACGCAATAAAAATATTATATATTAAGTATTTAAAATGGATGAATGCTTATAAAAATGTCCAGCAATAACTTGCCACCAGAATGGACTGTTAGCAGATCCATCGGTCAGATAGTAAGACCAAAGTGCGGACACTGGCAGAAGCTCAACAAATATTTTCCTCCCAAAGCCACAACACTGTGAGTGTGTGGTTTCTGTCTCAGTCCCTGATGCAGAAAGATCCTGGACAAGCAGGAGAGTGTGGTGACCCTCCAGCGGTCCGGCCCAGCCGAAACCGTTTCAAGGTGGAGTGAGGAGTGGCGGGATAACAGGGTGCGGGAGGAGAGGAGAGGGAAGGGTGGGGTGGTGTGGTTGCTGCAAAGTGCTGCACATGTGGGGCTAAGGAGGAGGTGGGGAGGGGCTGAGGTGAAGAGAAGAAGCTCAAACTAGAAGACTAGGGAACCAGTGCATGAGTCGTGAGTGGTGAAAGAGAAAGAGATCAAGAGAGTTAGAGAGTTAGAGAGAGAGAGAGAAAAAGAGACAAGAGGGGGACTACGGGTGACAACAACCAGGTGCAACCTTTTGCTACAACCAGTCACAAAGATAACCAATCAGATATTTTAGGAAGAGACGACCGAAGCAACCAGAGGTCAAAGGTTATTTCGGCACTGTTAACCACTTCTATTACGAGTGGGACAGATTCCTCTGAGTGGTTGCTTGGCAGCCGTCCTGCATGCGTTAATGTGACGGTGTGACTGGTTGGGCAGAGGTTTAGGCGTCCTGCAGCTCCCTGGTTCCTGCTGGTTGTTCTCCATGCCAGATGCATTGGGAGATGGTGTGAGCTGGGTTAGGAGAGGGTTGGGGGTTATGGGAGCAAGGGGGTGGGGGGCATGTGGAGGGGGAGGGAGGGGCCAGGGGGTTCTCATTTAAAAGCAGTGGTTGAGAATCAGGCCAAATGAAGGGCTAACTGTTGATTTCAATGCTCTATGAAATGGCATGTAAGTTTGGTTAGCTTTGACATTTTTTTGCATTCACTTAGGCCAATCAAGGAGAAACAAAGTAAGATGAAGTAACCCGAATTTCTAGTTTGTCACTTATGTGATGAGGCAGCTTTGTGAAAAGAATATTTCTATTGCACTTTGGGTCATTTTTATAATGAAACAAATCAATTTCTGTTTAGAATTCTTTTTTGTTTGTTTTAGAAATTCAATTGAAATGTATGTTGTTGTTCTGCTGGCATAAACATTTACTGTTACTTTACTCAGTCTCCCAGCTGCATCATGACTTGTTCTTTCGCTCTAAGAAAGGCATGGTACAGGATTGCGCATGGAAAGGTGACTTATTGGCTTTCATTTCCTGGTGTTAAAAACAATCCCCCCAAATTTTGGAGTTATTTGTCCTCTTAGTTTGTTTTTTTAGATCAGTTCTAGCATGCTTTAAACTGTTGAATGGGCATGCGGAAGGATCAGCTGCTTAGCTTTGGATCTTACCCTCATCCCTTCAAAACGTGACAAGGCTCTGAGGGGTCTCAAGGCCCTTAGTGTCCTGAGTGATTTAATGGGCCCTAGATCGGAGTAGCCCAGCGCATTAGCTACAAGGCTGACTATAGACACCTACACAAAAACAGAGAAGCAAAAGAGGTTCCAAACTGTTAGAAGTGAGAATATTCACTAGGGAAGAGAGACGGCCCTGGCATAGGCGGAGAGTTGCTTGACATACACACATAAATCTATGCATGTATATGCATGTATAATATTGCATTTATACATGTATATACACTGAGAGAGAAGGTAAATGTTTAGTATAGGTATTATGTGTGTAGTATTTTTAGTAGCAGTGCGCCATAGGGATTGTTTGTTATTTTGGGGCAGTTGACGAGAAGTGAAAAGTCCTTTGTACCTGCAAGAAAATTAGTGGTTGAGAGAGAAAGAGAGGAGATAGAGACATAAGACTCAAATAGAGGGTAAATTAGGCAGAAAAAGAGTGCTACATGATTTCGTAAAGATACAAGTGGAGGGACTGGGGAAGCAGAGGAAGAGGATTTGGGGAGGGAGGGAAGGAGAGAGGTTAACCTGTAGAAGCTGATAAAAACCCAACAGACTTGAGAGCCTTACCCTTGCCCCTCTAACATTGTCTCTCCATGTCGCTCTTGGGCTGAGGCATAAAATCCCATATAATTTAAGACAGACAAACTAATGGAACCTAAGAGAAAGAATACAAGTAAACATGTACAAGTGTGTCATTTTGCCATTTTCTTTCTCAGACAAAAATCACAAAATCAAATTGTCACACAGCATTTAGAGTCAAAGAGGAGAGCCACAGTCACATGAACCACGCACAAGAAACAGGGATGGAGGTTAAGGGCAGACCGGATATAGTTATTAGCACTGGATGGCACTGAAAGGACAAAAGTACACAGTCTAGTTACAAACGGTTAACATTAACAGCACACAACCTCAAAGAAACTGGTGCAGCCCCTCTCACATCCGGCAGCAGCCACAGAGGCATTGCTGCAGCCAAAGAACACTTCATAGTGTGTTATCATTAGTTGAAAACACTCACTAAATCCTTACATTATGTTATTCATTCACAAAAATGTATATACTACCATTCACAGCAACATAGTAAATGTGCAGAACTCTTATCGCCATAATAAATCAATGTAAATTTAGGGTTGGTTATTGTGAATACGCTATAGTCTGGGCCATATAGCTGATCTATACTAAACACATATACAGAATTGCATTGTTCACAATAGAGGAGATGGACGATGGGGATTGCGCTCAATAAGCTGCGCTAATGTTCTTTAAGGGGTGGTGAGAAATGCAGGAAGGAATTGATGAAGTCACCTCAAGTATGTTAAGACAGCCATTACAGACTGTTTGCTACACAGGGAAGCTTTGTAATGAAGGATTCTTTGGCTGAATGCAGATTAATGTAGATGCAAAATGCAAGAGTGGGCAGTTATATTAGAATTAGGTCAAATAAAGAGAAATTTGCATGTGCAAGAATCAGTGCATGATCCCAGATTCTGTATCCTCAGGAAGTCTTTACATTTTTTTCCTCACTGCAATCCCAGTCTGGATGCTGGAGGGCTTAAACAGGGGGAGTACCAGTTCCTTACAAGTAGGGAAAAATATCAACAGTGAACACATGTGAGCACCTCCAACCAGCCATTGACAGCAACCGGTCAAACTCACCGCAAGAAGTACACAACATCCAAAGCTTACCAAAGTCACGGAGGGAGGTTTATAACAGGCAAAATCTTCATTTTGACTGATGCAATTATGAATTAAAAGAGACCAACTTTTTAACCATTTAAGGGTGGGATGCATCAAAACTATGGAAATAAGAGATGAAAAGGAGGCAGCATGGATTCAGACTTCTGACTGTACATGTGAATGTTCATCGGTTCCAGAATGTTCTAGACAGGGCTTTATTTAGATGCTGTTAAGAATTCTCCAAGTACTTACTCTTTGGCACAAAGCGCCTATTTAATCAATAACCTCGAATAAGTTTGCAGCTGTGCTGGTGGGAGACAGTAAAATAAAGATTTTGCCTTGATCTACACTAGAGTGTTTGGGGTAATTGTCACCTTCAGCCTGACCCCTTGGATAGCCCCCCTTAGGGGGGCCTGGCCTCTGGCCCCCCGCTGGGCCAGCTGTGTGGTAGTGACCTCAGCGCCTCAACGTCCTTCTCACAGAGCTCTGCAAGGCAAGGCCAATGACATCTGGGGCTGTGATCCCATGATGACGACAGCACAAACCAAACAGAAATAAATCAAACTAAACTGAAAGGAAAAAACACAACAAAACAATGATAGTAGTCTGAGTGAAAAAGAAAGATGAATGGAGTATGACACCTATCACCCTCACATTCACACCTCAGTATTACTATTAAACTTGAATTACCTATCCTAGCTATTTTGCTGATTTAAACAGCCAATATAAGATATATATATATATATATATATATATATATATATATATATATATATATATATATATATATATTATTCCCTCCACAATATGAATTATTATTCTTACAATGTAAGCATAATATCAAAAATATTCTACTTTGCAATTATCTGGTTGTGTTATCTAGTAACTATGCTGCAAACTGAACAAAACACTTTTTGATATTACAATTCTCTCCGGTGACATAATCAAATGGGTAACAGAAAGATACAAAAACACAAGGGCAATGAGGAGGAACACACTCACACAAAGAGTCAAGCACATCCACAATCAGAGAAAAAAATACAGGCCGGTCTAATGATGGTGCCCCCCCCCCCCCCCCCCCACCTTCTGAGTCCATGGCAATGGTTTCACCTCACAACAATGGGGCGGGAGAGGCACAGTTAGGCCACAACACAACCCAGACTCATCAAGCACAAGTCTCTCTCTCTTTTTTTTTTTTTTTTGTCGGAGGGGGAGCGCTAGTGAAGACCAAACTTACCGCCGGCCGCCTGTCACCCACCATCATTACATCTCAGCACAATGTCACCACATACCTGAGGTTACACTTTCAAGAGGGAGTGAAAGGAGAACAGGAAAAGAGGGGAGGAGGCGAGGAGGGTTGTCACTCTCTGTAACATGTTCACAGCTTGGGAAACGTGGCGCCCTGCACTGTCCCAAGTGTTAGGCTTGACAACACATCTACAGGCAAGGAGTCTACAATGGCAACAACCAGAATCAGTACAGGGTGGTATGTTTTATTTGCTGCAGGCTCTACGTGTGCTCTATGTGTCAGCTGTGACAATATGGTTTAAAATTAGCTGTGTACTGAATCTTTAGGAAGTCTTAATAAACTAATGTGTAATTGTACACCTTAAAAAGCACTAAAATATCTTAATGCATTAATGTTGAAATCTATGTGTACATTGTCTATGGTATGTAATAAATAAATGCATGTTTGCTGCATGGAATCTGGGATACAGGAGCTTATAAAACATCAACATGGCAACCTCTGGCCAATGATAGGAGTCCATTCATGGGTATTGGCTGAGGTGTTGGACACTGCGGAGAGGCGGTTAGTTCAAGGAGAAAGACAGAAATCAGGGAAATTCCTATTCTATCCCAATTCTGGCAGCATTTAAGAAATTCAAATGCTTTAAGCTTTAAGCTAGGATAATGGTCCTCTAATGTTTTCCCCACATTGGAGTGTCATTGGAATAACCTCACATTCAAGGTTATATTGTCTTAAAAATAGTCCAAATAAGGTTAAAACATGGTGATATATGTAATTAACGTAGAATAGATTAAATAATTTCTCCCGTTCCAGTCTTTCAATCTTGAATGACACAAGGAGCAGAGAAGTACACAGAGAGAAAGGAGATAGGCACATATCAAACATCTTACAGGCCAGAGACACAGACATCTTTATAGAGACACATCTTTAACACGCTCCATTGCTCTGAGCATGACTTGAATATGGTTGTAATCAATGAGCTTGGTTATTGATTGGCTAATTCTAATTTGGCTAGCATCCATGCTTAAATACCAACTTCACTCAAAACAGTAAAGTTGGTATCTGCACCAAGTAGGGAAACAGACTAAACAAGTTTGTTGCTTGTGGCACACCGGAGAAATTGCAGATAATTGTTGTACATATTCTAGCATCTCAGAGGGATAAACCAAGTATAAAAAAAGGATTGTTTCTTAATGGCGTTGTAAAAGGTGACTGGCATGAGTACAATTAAAATAGACAGACTGCAGTAAAGTCTTGTAAAACACCGTCTTCATAGCAGGAGTGAACACAAAAAATAGGCTTCTTATTGTAAACAACATGCCCTCTCACCTAATGCAGGCCATGAAGCAGATTTTCAATTATTAACCTGACTGCTCAGACCTAACCACACCCAACAGACAGCATGTATATGTAGTGCATCTAAAGCGGTTGATACCAACCTAATAAAGCAAAAGACAAATTATTACAGCAGAATTTAGCTTTAGCTCTCCTGCTTAATAGACTACATTTATCTTTGTACCAGTGTGCTGCTATTGGACTAGTGTGTGAGACCAAATAACTGCTCTTCTTCTCTAATCTACTTGACACAATAGAGGAAAAAAGAGCTGGACTTACATCCACAATGAAGAAATCCAGCCAACACCAGGCGTTGGTGAAATACTTGACAAAACCGTAGGCGACCCATTTCAGCAACATCTCCAGGATGAAGATGTAGGTGAAAACCCTGTCGGCGTATTCCAAAATGATCCGAACGGTCTTCCTCTGCTCGATGTACACATCCTCAAAGGCCTGTAGAGGAATGGGGAACATTGACAAAGACGGAAATATTAGACCTAATGTCATAATTCCACTACGGAAATTGTACACCGCACTACAGTCTGCTTAATGCTGATCACTTACAATGATTTACTGAATAAAAAAAAAAAATTCTGTTCATCATAGTATTGCGATATTTTGCTTGGCAATTTGTATCGATTCACAAACGCCAGTTATTGATCTTTTATTATATAAACTATTATGATTTGGCCATAACTGCATTAATATAAGCCACAATTGCTGTAAACACTACAGACGGAACCAACACTCCAGCATTATATACGCACAAAGTGCATTAAATCAGCAGTGAAGGAGCATTTTGGATATTGCAAATGGCCAGGGTGTCATGTGAACCGTGGATTAATTACACAATTAAGCCTCATAGTGTGACAAAAAGTTTTACTGGTGATTTTTATCTGCCTATATAAAGTAAAAATATGCAATCTGGAGATTGGCATTCACGCCTTCTAGTCGCTAGTCTAATAATGATACATGTGAACAACAAATCCCTGTTGAAATCAGCTGGGGAGGAGAGCTAGTCACGTTAGTAACGTTGACAGCAACAGCTGGTAAGTATGGAGCAGAGCCGTTTGGAGGTTCCATTGTGGCGTGTTCAAGATCTATTCAGTAAAATTTGTATTGGACAAAAGTCAATTATAACGTTATCATGATGTATTCAAATGTAATCTTGTAAAAATTTAGTTTTTGTTGTGAACTCGAATAAATCCAATTGTTTGAAATAGATTTTTTCACAGAAACATGAATAGATTGGAGTGAATTATTACCTGTTTAACTTCCTAAAACTAGCTCCAAGCAGCTAATAATACAACATAAAAAATTAGTAATGAGAAGATTATATATATATATTATATATTATATAGAATATAAATACAATATTTTATTTTATAATCATTTGAATTGTGTGTTTTTATGCAAATCACCACTATAGATGACTTAAACAAAGTAAAAAGGAAATAACTGTTAATAAATATTTTATTTTGTTGGCTGTAGGCCTTTTAGAAATAGACTGAAGAGAGATGAACCAAGTGAAAACTTTATCTTATTTTAGTTAAAACAGATCTCGACAAACTGCAATTTGCATTTGAAAATAGGTAATAAATTGCAATATTTAACATTTGCTAATGCAATACTCAGCATATTGCAAAATGTTTAAATTCACAATAATATCATATTGACTTAAGTATCGTGATAATATCGTAACGTGGGGCCTCTGGTGATTCCCGACCCTAAAAGCTAATGTACATTTGTGGCACTCATTGCTCTTAGTAGCATTTGACATGCCTGAAAACAAGGCCCCACTCCAACACCAGGAATAGATCCCCCATTTAATAAATGCTAGTCAATTAATCACAGGCGCTCCTGAGCCCTCCCCCAACCGAGCTGCTCTGAGACTGAGAAACCAACCATCACTGCCATACTGTGGAACACTAGTGCCTGTGAAGGACCTCCATTTTTAATGACTCATCTGTATTCATTCTTTATCCGGTTTGGATTTTCTGCGGTCATTGTCATGAAGTGTGCTCTCAAGCTTTACAAACCGTTTATGTTGCTTTATGTTTACATTTTTGTAAAAAAAGAAGACCTGTAGTAGGCCTCCTTACCAGGGCACCGCTACTGAGGAGGATCATGAAGATGATGAGGGTCTCAAACCAGTTATGTTCCACAATCAGGTAGCAGGTTTTTCTGAGGTACCACCATCTCTTCCACCAGCCCGTAGAAATGTCAACGTCACAGCACTTATACTTGGCCACACAACCTGAGGACACACAGGAGGAGAAACGGCATTTGATATGTTTAGATTTGTTACATTCCTGTAATTAGACTTCACATTCATGTCTTTAAATGGATACTTGGGTTTTGAGGATTACTTTTTAATACCTCTGCATGCAGTTTGAAGTCTGGCTGGTGTTTGTTGTTTTGAATTTGAAATAATAGCTGGTATGAAACAAACTAAGCCCAAGTCCTGGATGTTTTTGGGATCATGTAGCAACATTTCTATTGTGAAAAACCAAAGTGCAACCTCTCCAATGTTGAAGGTTCAATACTATGTATTGTTTGTATTGTTTAAAAAAATATGCCTTTTTGTATTCAGCTTGAGCTGTCATCACGCTTTGGAGTAGTTTAATGATCAATTTTCCTATATTTTAGACGAGATGCTTCTAAATCCAAACGACAAAATTTCACTGAGCTAGATTCATTTCACTGCTCATACAGTACAGTACCTCCAGACTGCATACAGATGAATAAAAATCCACTTTTCTATTACTGAATTTGGAACAAAACCAGGTTTTATCTACATAAGTATCTGTAAAGTTCCAGTAGTTATGCACACATCATAGATAGTCAGACAGACTGATAAATAAATAAGAGTCTTCCAATGGGTGACTGATTCTTCATAATGAAACTGTCCTTCATCCCAATCATCGCCCTATCATTTCCATGAGCTCAAGGGAATCTCTGTGCTATGGAGTGAAGCTAATGGGTGCCATGGGAGCAGTGGTCTCACCATCTGTCCAACACGCCTCTGGTTCCAAGTATTCCTCCACCGGCTCGACCACCTCCACCTCCACCACGTCTGGCTTGATGTCAATAGTGCTGCCCTCTGACGAACTGGTGTCATCCAGCTGCAGAGATGCAGACATATGCGCACGCACACGGATGCAGATCCAGAAACACGAAGACAAAAAGGAACAACATTTCAGTGATTCAGAAACATATCGGTTTTTAAGGCATGGCTAAAGAACAGCTAATTATGAAGAAAGCTGAACTCAAGAGGATGAGTCTGGACCTGTGAGGAAATGTTAATTTCATGTTACCCTCCTTCGAATATGTGTTGGACTACTAGATCAGTTTTTTTTATGTTGAAGTTGACATTGTAACAATCTTGAGCATCACATATCATTCACATGAACACTGAAATGGAATATCAAATGGCATATCATCTGCTCTGAAAGTCCATCAGCAGATATCGATTTTATCCGCACTGCCTGCCTGCTCCAACCACTCTAGATGACTCTATCGAGTAATGGAGTTATGTAAGTGTCTGAACAGTGTAGAGTACGGCCACACCCATGACTTTAGGGTCATAAAGTCATGAAATCGAACCGTTTTGCCTGTCTGAATACTTGTGTGATGAACTATTAGAAGTGGATAACATAATGTAATCCTCTCACTGACCTCTTTGCTGTTCTCGTTTTCCGACTCGCTGCTGAAGTCCTCTGTGTTGAGGTTTTCAAAATCAGACTCTCCCACAGCGATGGGCACGCAGACGGTCAGGTTTGGGTTGTGGATGAATGACATGTGGTCCTCATCGATCATATACTTGCCAACACTGCTGCCAATACCGCTGGTGGTGCCGTTACCATTCTTGGCATAGTCCAGGTCACGGTTGATGTCCACCCCGGTGTGGTTAGCGATGCAGTTCAGCTTCTTGTCGTACATGTCATCCAAAGGCTTCTGCTCGTCCTCCATCTGAGGTTTCTTCAGCAGACTGGCCATCACTATCCGCATCTTGGCTTTTATCCATGCAATGCCTATCTTGATACGCCTGACGGATATCTGCAGGTTGTTGGGCTCACCATCGTCATCTGTCGCAGCCAAGTTGTCAGCACTGAAAGAGCTCAGCAGCAAGGCAAGGAACAGGTTCAACACCTTTGGACACACAATGAGAAATCAGTAACTGGATGTCAAGTGCTAATTTTTCCATCTCTGACCACATCATCATTCTTTAAAGATGGGTTGGAGAGCCAACAGTCTGCTGTTCCACCCTTAAAGTCTGGACACTCACCACCAGGTTACCGATAACCATGACCATCATGAAGACAATGAGGCACATGCCCTGGCCCGCCACCTCCATGCAGTCCCACATGGTCTCAATCCATTCACCACACAGCACCCGGAAGACGATCAGGAAGGAGTGGAAGAAGTCATTCATGTGCCAGCGGGGCAACTCACAGTCAAGAGAGATTTTACACACACAGTCTTTGTAGCTCTTGCCAAACAGCTGCATGCCCACCACAGCAAAGATGAAGACGATGATGGCCAGCACCAGTGTCAGGTTCCCCAGGGCTCCCACAGAGTTACCAATGATCTTGATCAGCATGTTGAGGGTAGGCCACGACTTGGCCAGCTTAAACACTCTCAGCTGAATGGGGTGAGTGGAAAGAGTAAGAGGGTTTATGATTTAGTCACACAAAACTTTTGATTTGCTAACTTGGTGCTCTACTTCAGTGAAGTAAAAACACTATAAACTTACAGGTATGTTGATTGCAAGCACACACACAGTGGATAAAGTCAACTCTGAGCTACAAAATGTGTGTATTCCAAAGGCTAAAATGCTTACTCTACATGCTTTCTTTTTCATAGAGGAACTTTTATGAGCATTTACCAATCGGAATGACCGCAGCACAGACAGGCCCTCGACGTCGGCCAGAGCCAGCTCCACTAAACTCAGCGTAACAATGAAGCCGTCAAAACAGTTCCAGGCCTCCTGGAAGTAGTAATATGGATCCATAGCCACGAGCTTGAAAAGCATCTCCCCTGCAAAGATCCCTGTGAATACCTGGCAGGTTGGAAAGGAAAGAGATTTGACAAATGGCTTTGGCTTAACACCATATTTCACAAGAGATGTGAGAATGTGAAACATGATGGGTGGTGATATATGTGATAGACATTGTGATCAATAATCTGAGTTGTGTATTATACATGATGAAGAAAAATATGAATTATCCCTGAGGTAACTGTATGCTAATGAATTACCAGTAGGATAAATCAAATTATTCAAAGAGGGGCAGCACATCTAGTGTTGGTGTTGTGTGGTGTGTGTGTGTGTGTGTGTGTGTGTGTGTGTGTGTGTGTGTGTGTGTGTGTGTGTGTGTGTGTGTGTGTGTGTGTGTGTGTTTGTGTGTATGCTTGTGTGTCAGATGTATTCAGTAAAGGTGAAATGGCACTTCTGTGGTCTCTTAACAGCTCTAATAAACTCTGAGGGGTTATCCTTAATCATGGAGCCTATATAATGAATAAACGCACATGTAAGTACATAAGCGTGTGTGTATGTGTGTGTGTGTGTGTGTGTGTGTGTGTGTGTGTGTGTGTGTGTGTGTGTGTGTGTGTGTGTGTGTGTGTGTGTGTGTATAAGACTTATATTGCATCAAGGTGAACAATAGATTTCCACCTGTGCCACATATTGGTTTTTCTAGTAAACTGCTCTGGAGCACAATGGTAAAAAAACACAGTGTGTTTACAAACTCACACTACCACACATTGAGACTTGTGTCATTTGTGACACATCCCATTGTGGGACACTGGCCCAACATATGTTAACAAATGTGATACTGAAAAGTATAACAATCATGGTGCCAGAGCTGAGATTTACTCTGGCCAGGTTGCATTATCCAAGCCATGATTCAGGCACCATTTTAGAGCAGCTCATCGATCAGGCTCCATGAAATATTAATGCAGGCCTCCCACCACACAGCAAACCAGCAGAGAGGCAGACTGGTCCCACTGAAGCAAACAGCAGCTCCACACAACCAGAGGAGAGAAAGAGAGGTAGCAGGAGAAGACAGGGAACACGTGTGTGAAGAAATGAGAAATGCATGGATACAAGAAAACAGCAGGAGGTTTGAGAATGTTTTTTTCTTCCTTTCAACTCTGAATCAGCAATGAAAGAGCTGCCAATTACGGTCCTAAAAATAACAACTCTCTATGAGCTGTAAAGAAGAAGCGGAGGAGATCTTAGCCGGTGAATAAGAAGAAAAAAAAGAAGAACATGTTTTTCTTGCCACTCACCAGATTGCCTACAGACAGCATATCTTCAAAGTCGGTGGTCATGGGGTAGTGCTCCATTGCCATGAAGAGGGTGTTGAGCACGATACAGATGGTAATGGCTAAGTCCACGAAGGGGTCCATGACAATCAGGTTCATAATTTCCTTGATCTTAATCCACTCGGGGGAGCACTCCCAGATCAGGAATGTGTTAGAAAACTTATACCAGCATGGCGGACACTTTCGCTGGGACTCCTCCAGTTCTGAAGACATAGCGCGGATCAAACATCAATACCAAACATACTTTCGTGCTTGAGCATACCGCATGCAATGGTATCAAATGATAGACAAAATTGTATGTATTGTATGTATCTGGTACTGTTGGATATGCAAAGCAGATAAGCAGGAAATTCATGTCAAACTAGTCAACCAATGAGAGCAGCCCTAGTTAAAGAATAATGAGAGAGCAGGTTAAATAGCTGGGTTAAAGTGGCAGTACCCTCCACTAGTGTGTTGGTAATGACGCTCATGACACTGTTGGCCCGCTCTTTCCGCCCAAAGGAGGTATTGAGCTGGTCCACAGACACCATCAGGGAGCCCGACAGCTTCTTCTTCACCTCAACCTCAGTAGTCGGCTGTCAGGGGGAGAGGAAGAATCAAGCACCCATGGAGAGGACATGAACACCATCCCACAGCACCACCGGTGGCCGGCGGAGGGAAATGCACAGCAGCATTGGCAGGAAAAAGTAGTCGATGATCAGATTTTCGAGGTTGGTGGCATATTTCAATCTTTTCTATATCAATGCTGGTTTCAAGGAAGATGTGTGTATGCTGTAAATGCATGCAGGTCTCAGCCAAAGTGGGAGCAGTGGTCTCGGGCTACTTGACCTAATTGTGTTTGAATGTAATTAGCTCATCCCGATTAAATAATAAATGGATTGTGTGATATTGTGCAAGGAGAACTGCCTCTGCATGAATGCAATTTCAGTCCTGACATGCAATAATGGAGGCTTTGCTACCATTGCAATATAATCATTAGGTTATTTATAAAAGGTCTCCCAAATCTGGCCATTATTATGATAATTGCAAATTGATGCTACTGTTTCTTCCTACTTTGAAACCATACAACTTATATTGCAACCATCAAGTCAAGAGCACTGTAAAAGAGGCAGATATTTCAGATCCATCCAGTTGTCATGCATGAGCATGCTCCAAGTCAAAGAGAAGGAGAGGAAATTACAGACACCATAGCCATTGTTATCCTGTCTATGTCATGCTTGTTCTAATTTTGGATTTAAATCTACCTTGCTAACTAGAATGAGGCACGACTAATTCACTACTGTTGACCAGGGAGATTTTGGAAAACAGAGAAAGGCAGACAAGGACAGCAGCCCTCCTTTTTTCTTGAATTATATATGATAAAGGTCTGATAGGATGGTGTTTGTCACATGTGTATCTGCTTTGAGATATTATCAGTGTATAAGTGAAGCAGATAAAAATGTCTGTGGCTCTATAGTGCTGGTCCCCACTGTTTCCTCGGCCTCCTACTGTAGATCTACCCACACAGGCTAGCATAGGACCTGGATGCCTGGAGGAGGAACACATCAACACACTGGAGCATGTTAAGTCATCATTAAATGTTGTTTGTTCACAAAAACTGTGTTTCATTACAAGAGTGTGTTAAACATGAACTTGATGACATACCACACAGAAAGTTCTGTTTTATATTACCCAGGTATTTGATGTTTGTGCCAAAATCGAATGTGTCTATGCATGAAGGATAAAAGTATCATGTCTGTTTAATTAGTGCCTGTGTTAAAGTGTGAGTAGGGTGCATGTATGAATAAGTAATTTGATATGAACATTCAAAACATTGACATTCATCGGTCAAATCAAACAACAAAATTGCCTGGAAGTCACTGATAGACCCAGTTTCACTAACTATCGGCTTGGCTATAGTATATTCACTATAAAACACATCTATTTCTCCATCCTTTGTCTACTGTCGGAGGGCAGCATACATTGCTGGGGGAGGGGAGGCGCGAGTGCTTAGCCAAGAGATACATACGGACTTGCAAAGATGACAGAGTAGAGGAGAGAGAGTGAGAAAGAAAAGAAACGGACGAGAGGGGGGCCATGCCTAGATAGGTCTACTCATTGACTTCCTTACACTGTCGTCAGTAGCTGCCTTATCTATTTTCACCTCAGGCAGAAGGCGTCCACCGGGCCCAGGGCCGATGAGCGACACCACGCCGTTGCAATCCACCGTGCTGTTCCTCTTCCCGTGAAAGCCGCTGTAGCTGTTCCGTCGGTAAGGGCTGAACAGGGACCCCCGGCGCTCCTCGCACTCCTCAACCGTGCTGTGCTCGTCGTCGGCAAACTCGTTCTCCGAGCCCACGTCCTTATTGCGGCCCTTGAAACTGAAGATGCTGCTCTTGCTGTTGTGGCGGGACAGGAAGGGCGAGCCGGGTATGCTGAGGAGGGACTGGGGGTAGAAGAAGGATGAGGAGAGGAGACATTCTTGTGACTGATGTAGCAAAGGGTGTTTTCTCAACGACAAATGATTGCACCATCATTTTTATGCTGTTTGTCATCTGGAGGTCATGCTGAAAGGCAACAACTGTGTTGTGTGGGAAGCTTCTCCCTAAGGAGGCATGTCCTCCCGGAGCAATCATGTGACTTAATAAACAAGAGGGAATTACATAATTAGGTCAGGGATGTGCTACGCTGTCAAGGTCACACACACAAACACACAGAGGACAGCAAAACAGGCAGCTGAAACAACATGGAGAGGAACCTGAGTCATGACAACATCAATCCGGCCTGCTGCTAGAATTGATCCAAATATTATTAGAGCTGCACACAGAGTATGCCGGCTAAACTGGAATCACCTTTTTTGACAACAATCCTCTATTACTAGGGCCAGTGTGCCTTTTTCTTATTTGGTAAATCCTGCACTGTAGAACACTTTATAAGAGCCAGTGGAGCCATAGTGTGGCCTACGCAAAGCTGCAGGATTGCTCCCTTTGAAACATTCATGTAATCATTGTGAATAATTCAGGACCTGGACATGTGTTTCTATATCTCTGGCCACTATATGCTCCTCTATATGTGAGTTCGTACAACACCAGACTGTACAATAGCAGCACTCTCAATCTAAAATATTCCTCAACTGACAGTCAAAAAGTACACAGCCACATTTAAAGACACACTTTTTCACTGACATCTATGTTTTATTCATAGTTATAAAAAAGAAACTCTATTCCAATACTGTGGCTCTAATGTTATTGTATCTTGTTTTGTTTCCTTTTGTTTGACACTAGTTATTATCACTGAGCCTCAAAAAGCTTAAAGAGTCAGTTTACCTATAAGTGGAATCTAGACATGCCATTGGTGGTATGAAGTAGAATGTTGTGGGTGGAACTCAAAGCATTCAAAAAACCCACTGCAAAAGTCATAAGGATGTATTTCCAGAGAAAACGTCCTAGTAAAATTTAAAATGATCTGCAGATTAGACAGTTGAATAGATGTTTGTGTAAGTTTTTTCCAACTGACCCTTCGAATTGATGCTGATGGCTGAACACAACCAGACACATTATCCTTGTTTTCCTCACCTGGTTCATGATGGAAGACTTTCGACCCAGGCGATTATCAGGGAAACGGAAGCGGCTCCTCTTGCTGCCGTCATCCGACTCTGACTTGACAAACTTCTCACTGTCGCCTTTCTCCTTCTCCTGCTCTTTCTGCCGCCACTTCTTCTTACGATTACGTCGCTCTTTTGCACTCTTGGAGCTGAGCTTTGACATCTCAGAGGAACTGCATGACAGACGCCCTCCTCCATCATCCTCCACTGCGTCCTCCGACACTGTACCCGCAGAGGTTGCCATGGCAGCCGTCTGCATAGAAAGAAACACATGAAGGAACTCAGAAAAATAATATAACACGACTAAGGAATAGTTTTGTGCTCCATTCTGCAGAGAGCTGACCTGGGCGTCTTCCTGTTGTCTCTTGAGCTGCTCCAGCATGGCCTTGAATTCCTCCTCCTTCTGCAGGGCCTCCTCCATGGTGGCCTGGTTCTGCTCCTCGTAGGCCATGGCCACCACAGCCAAGATCAGATTCACCAAGTAGAACGAGCCCACAAAGATCACCAATACAAAGAAGATCATGTAGGTCTTTCCTGCAGCCCTCAGGGTCTGTTGGGAGGAAGTGCAGCAGAGGTGAGGGTGGAAGGGATGGAACAGCAGAGACATTCATGACATCTAATACTTAAACTAAACTCCTGAGTCAAGAACATCTTTCACAGTGACTCATCAGAAATAAACAGAGTCAGCTGTTGGTGGGGAAAAGAGAAAGGACACAAAGGCCTGATGGGGCATTTATGGGTCAACTCAGCTTAAACGTCTGTGACTTTTTCTACTATATGAGTGCTGATATACAAAAATTGTTCTACTAACATCTAGTACAAAGATGAATCGATAAAACCTAAAAAACATTTGTTCTTGGTCCACACAGGAATAATCTTATACCCTGTGCTCATTAAGGTTCTCATAATGAACCCGAGGTATCGCTGTTCATCAGGGAGAGCCATTAGATATGCATTTTGACCTACTTTTCCATGCACACTATCCAGCCAGTGCACAGCCAAACAGTTGCTATGGACTGGGATGCTATTCCCAGTGGAGCCTGAGCTGCAGAGGCGCGGCATAACAAATGAGAACATTCTGGAAGAATCTTGACGATGTTTTTTTATCATTAGCAGACGAAGGTAACATTCATTTTAAAGAAAGTTTAGTGAAAGGTTTTCATGAATCTACATGTAACT
This sequence comes from Anoplopoma fimbria, assembly GCF_027596085.1. Taxonomy (NCBI): domain Eukaryota; kingdom Metazoa; phylum Chordata; class Actinopteri; order Perciformes; family Anoplopomatidae; genus Anoplopoma; species Anoplopoma fimbria. The sequence goes on along the minus strand of NC_072460.1, from coordinate 12,405,711 downwards.
AGAAATGTTCCTCATTTTGTGTATTCACAGAAGTATTTAATAGCTCCTAAGTGAAACAGAAGGATCTATTCTAGGAGTGCCTCCTAGAGTAGAAAAGTAAAATTACCTAACACATAAATTATGATTGTAGCTGACATGTAGTGCTGGAAAGTGTATATAATAAAACATTTCAAAGAGAATTCAAAATGATTGTCTTTTAGTCCCACACCAAATCCCATGTGGGCAGGTTAAAAAAATCTTCAGTTGATGAGATCTCGTCTCTGCCACATCATTTTCATTTAATTTTTCACAAAGAAACATTCATCCTTCCTAAACACAGCTGCATAATCATTATTCTGAAGATACACTGCACAATAGCAGTGAAAGCTGGCAGTTGGGAGATGAATGTCAAAGATAGGAGCAAAAATAGAAGTATGAGCTGCAATGCTCCCATCAGGTCTCATATCCCTCATTGGACATACTGTAATCCTGAGCTGTTAATATTTCATACTTCCTTCCTTTCACTTGGCCTCGGTATGTGCAGGCAGGAGTGTGTCCACAGACTTTGTGTGGATCAGGCTGACAGACAGGATAGAAGCTGCCTGACTACTGTATGCAGGTGAGGTGAGTCAAAGTGGGAACAAGGGAAAAACTAGAGGCAGAATGATCCACCATTTTCTCTCTGAATGGTGAAGTTACAGCAGTCACATAAACTGTACGCATTAGAATGAAGAATCAGTGGAGGGGCTGTGCTTGGGTCAGTCTTTACTGCAGGGAAGCCTAATACTCAGGGGATATTCACTACCTTAATCTATTCAACAGGGCTGCAATGATGACCAAGCAATCAATTTTCATTATTGATAAATCTAAAGAGTGTGTTTTTAATTTATCAAAGAAATTAATGAAAAAGGCATCACAAGTTCCGAGACCCTTATTTGAAATCCTCAAAAAGGCTTGAATGGAAGTTCTCAGAAAAGCTGGTGTTGTATGTTGTACAGATTGTACAGATTGTGTATTTTTGAACATTGTAAATTTAAAAAAAAAAATTGTTTTGTCTGACCAACAGTCTCAAGCTAAAAGATACTCAATTTGCATTGGTATAAAGCAAAGATGAAAAAAAAGCATAATTTGAAGAAAATTTCAAACATTTGAAGAGCTAGCAAATATTTGACATTTTTGCTTTCATTTCTTTTTTACGGATCGATCATTTAATCGACTTGTAATTTCAGCATCACTATGCAAAATTACTATTTAAAGGCAGTGGTATTTGAGAACTTGTATGTGTTGTATATGCCTCCTATGAAAAAGCTGAACATCTTGACACATCAGCCTTACCAGCATGTAAAGGTTTTCCCAGAAGTCCTGTGTCATGAGTCGGAAGAGAGCCAGGAAGGCCCAGCCGAAGCTGTCAAAGCTGGTGTAGCCATAGTTTGGATTCCTCCCAGCTTTCATGCATGTGTAGCCCTCTGGGCAGCGGCTGAGGGGTGGAGAAGGAGGGAAAAAAAGAGAGAGAGAGAACGGGGCACCCGGCCCGAAAATGACTCAGTGCTATTTGCTTATATTGAATCTGACTTCAGGCAGATACAGGAGCTACAGCAGGTCTTTGTGAGGATCAGCAGCATTCGGAGGAGGGAAGAGAAGGCAACTCACCCAGAGTCGGAGCTGTTCCCACAGAGAAGAGCATCCAACTGGCCAGGCAGGAAGTAGAAATTGGCTGGAGAAAAAACAAACAGCCATAATGAGTCATTTCGCTCACATTCTGTCACAGCCACAGTTGTTTATTCTGCAACGGTCTCTAAATCCATTCAGACCAATTTCTGACTTCAGTTTGCACATACATTTTCAATTCAGAGCAATTCATTTAAAACCAATTCTTTGTATCCTCCCAGTGCCAAAATGACATATTGTTTTGTCGTTCCAGCATATGGGCTGACTCATACTCCTTTAACGCTGCCAGCTCACAGTCGGCGAGGCCTGGTCTCTACTTACTGTCGTTCATGATGTACTCCTTCCAGTCGATGGTCTTGGTGGTGTTGATCGGCCAGATTACACACTTGTGACGCAGGTTGCCCATGAAGAGCTGGAGACCGATGAGGGCAAAGACGCTCAGGCAGAAGACGGTCAGGATCATCACATCCGAAAGCTTCTTCACAGACTGGATCAAAGCGCCCACAATGGTCTTCAGGCCTGGAGGACAGTCACGCACACAAAACAAACAGGTGATGAAGGCGATGCTGATGCTGAAGGTATGAAATTCTGGAGTATCTACTTCTACTACAAAAATGTTTATGTAATTATTACTGCTAATATAATTACAATCACTGGGAAATATCCAGTTTTGACTGGATTTAGGTTGAAAGCTGGGAGTGGCATAACTGCACTGCTTTCATATTCAGTTTTATTTTAACTATTTAAGGAAAATTATATATAATACATTTGTTAATTTTGAAAGTGATTTTACACATAAAATGTTAATTTGTTATTCTATTGACTTCCTGTTCTGACCATCTAAACAAAGGTTGGGATTTATATGAATTTAACTAAAAAACATTTTTTTACATATAGGTAGTAATACATTTTGGACAAACTGACAGATTACAAACATAACATCTCTAGAAACAAACAGGAAATATTTAGGAGCCTTCCCACTCTTTTCAGATTTATCCAGACAGAAAATAGTGTAGCCGAAATCAAAAATACTGTTTAACGGAAGATATTTGCATTTCATTGCCAATGATGGATAAAGTGAACTAGAGGGGGAAGACTGTAGAAAAGTGAGAGGAAATCCATAAGGAAGAGAGCACAGCAGCACAAAGAGGGGCAATGAGAAGGACAGAGGCACAGGCAGGGGGGCTGGAAACCACATGCAGGTCATTTAAACTCCAAGGCTGAACAGGAACAATTCAATGCCAGTGCAGGCACTTTCTTGAACTGTCTTGTTTAAGGTGTCATTAGGAAAGCACTGACTCCCCATGCCGGGACCCTGCAGTCTGTCTCATTCACACCTTCGCTAAGACAAAATAGTTTTACCTTCTGGAGCAGGCATCCTCGCTCTGGTAGTGTTACCATGGGTCCACAAGGAACTCAGACATGGTCTCTACAGGTACAGTGGACTTTACCAGCTGTACAGACTGTATCTTCTAGTAAAATGTGGTCTACATTTTTATAAAGGATTACACATTTGGACAATCTCAGTAAAAACTAACATCGCTTGGCAGAGTCAATTAAGAAAAGCATTTAATCAAAACTACTTTTATTATCTAGAAGTATACAACAAGATATCATCAAGCAAAATAAATTAACAAAGTATGTTAAAATATCGATTGTGGTATTATATTAAAATGCCCACATAACTTGTTTTGATCTACTGAAATCATGCCCTCCACTGCACATGAACTATTCTCAGATTAACTAAAGCTACATGTTCTCCACTCCAGTGCTACAGTCCTTCATGAATCATTGGAATAGTTAAAGGAATAGTTCAACATTTTGAGAAATGCACTTATTCACCCTCTGGCAGAGAATTATATGAGAAGATTGTAACCACTCTTCTGTCTGTCTGTTAAATATTTCTCCACAGTCAGCAGTTGGTTAGCTTAGTTTAGCATTACGACTGGAAACAGCTAGCCTGGGATTGCCCAAAGGCAACAAAATAAGCCTAACAGCACCTCTAGAGCTCTACATGTTGTTTGTATGTAATTCATACAAAAACAGAAGTGTAAACACAGCAGTTCAAAGTTTTACAGGTTGCTATGTGTTTCTGAAGCCAAGATATAGTCCGGCACATAGTATTTGTACAAATTAAACAAACCACATGTTTATTAGTGAATCTTAGAAGAGCTGGTAGATGGATTCTATCTTTGGACGGAGCCTGGCTAGCTGTTTCCAATTTCCACTCTTTGTGCTAAGCTAAGCTTACCGGCAGCTGGCTATAGCTTCATATTAACCATCCAACTATCTGCCAGAAAGCAAGTAAGCATATAACAAAAGACGTCAAACTATTACTTTAAATACAGTTCAAATCCAAATGTCATCCCCTTTTTGTTTGCACTTAAAGGATTTCCTTCTTCATATTTCCAAATGAATATGCGGTTAAAAAAAAGCCATTCACGGTGGTTCTTTTGAGTAAGCACGACATCTGTTCCACATCCTCTATCAATAGATAGAAAGATGTGTCGTCAGTGTCACTCAAAAAAGGTCAAGAGGTCATTCAACCATCCCATCTGCCTCCCCAACCTCTGCAATGTGAGCACATTGTTTCTTTTTCTGTGTAATATATCATTCAAGTAGGTCGTAAAAAAAGAGAGAGGAAAAGAAAATCAATAATCAAACTAAAAAACAAAGAGAAGGCAAATCAAACTTTCAATGCCATTTGTCAGCCAAGCTCTTGATACGCTAATATTGTAAAAGCAAGTGACTGAAAAGCATCATGCAGCATAAGAGATATGTTCACAAGCTAGGCTTGGCAGTCTTCATGCATAAATAATCAGTGTATTATGTGGGATCTCACTAAGAGCTATGCCATTTCTCATATGAACATCAACCTACAGACTACAAGGTTCGTTTTTTATTCCAAATAACATGGAATCCTTTCCAATTCAATCACTAGTTATAAATGTGCAACAAAATGATTGATCTTTAAATTTAACTTGCACTTTCAATTTTGTAATAGTAGAACTCGAAGGATTTCTGGCAAATTTGAGAAGCTATGATCTTATCTTAATTTATAAATAAAATGAAAATATTCTATCAACAATTGTCTTTGCTACAGAACAGGGCATTGTCTTATCCCTAAAGCTGGTGATAAAGGAGTGGGTTAAAGCTATTTCTGAAGAGAAACACAGCTGCCTTGGAAACGGGCCTCATAATGAGAGTGCTACTGGGGCAGAAGAGAGTGCAGACACTTTGGAGGGCCCTAGAGGAGACTGCAAAGCCTATCAAAAATGTATTAGTACCATTTTTGATAATTTTGGAGGAAAAATAAATCAAAAAATGGTTGTCTCCAATTATTTTGTTGTTGCTTAAATCATAATTGTAATCATAATAATAGTGAGTAGAAAAGAAAGGGTGAGAGGATCAGCCTTAGTGTTTAAACTGAGTCTCACCTGGAATGACAGAGATAGTTTTCAATGCTCGGAGAACTCTGAATGTTCTCAGCGCAGATACATTGCCCAGGTCCACAAACTCTGTTATATATCTGAAATAGGGGAAGGATCACACACAGAACAAACACGATGACAATAACCACACACGCCAAGAGCACAACACCACCGAACCAGGAGGATAACGACGCCACTCACAGAGCCTGTCCACTGAGGAGAAGGGTGGAAGGTAAAAGGAAAGAGAGACACACACAACTAACACCGACCCCGCCCAACCGTCCCCCGCCCCATCCTGTCTTACCTGGAATTACAGAAATAGTTTTCAATGCCCTCAACACCCTGAACGTGCGCAGAGCTGAGACATTGCCTAGGTTTACAAACTCTGTTATATACCTGCAGGATCAAACCACAGTTACGACAGCTTGTTATTTACATGAAGATATGAGGTGGAAAGGTAAATTCACACACAGATGGGCTTTGTGACAGCTCTACAAACAATGGAGATGTATTTTACATGGTGATGATCATTGATGGGTATGTATTTAGTCATGTAGAGGCAGGTAAATATGTAGTACAAATACTGGGTGATGTATAGTCGACGGGAGACTCTGAGCCTTAAATTGAATGTTGCAGACTGAAAGAGAAAAGGTGAATGAGAGGGAAAGTCTGATGACAAGAGGAAGATAAATCGGATGAATGGGACTGAGGTGTGGGTGTTGTCGGGGAGGCCGCAGAGTGTCGGATGGAAACCTTCAATTCCCAAAGAGAAAATCTCAGATCAATGGAGGAAACACAGAAGATGGGTTATCAGACAGAAAGAAAGGGAAAAGTAAGAAAGACAGAAGGATGAACAATCATCTGTAGCACTGGAAGCTCAATTTCTTAACCCACCCTCTTTAACAAAACATTGGCAGTATTTGTGCAACATGTTTTCATTCATATAATCCACTGACTGTCTGAATCACAGGAAAAATACTTACGCCATCGAAATGACCATGAAATCCAGCCAGTTCCATGGATCTCTTAGGAATGTAAACCCATCTATACAGAAGCCTCGTGCGCAGATTTTTACAAGAGACTCAAATGTATAAATTCCTGTGAATGTGTACCTGCAAGGAAAGAAGTGTTGACAGAATCAGTTCACCGGGCTGAATCAAAGCTCACTCACATCTGTAAGGCTGCACCCTTGTTAGCTGCTTTTAAAAAAGTAGGGATAAATACAGGATACATTTGGGATAATAAAGTCAGGTAGATTGTTACATATATTATTTTTAACAAAATAAATTACAGAAACTCTGAATTGGCACGATAGTTTCTCTAGAATTAACATCCGGCAAGCTCTGGTTTTTGCCTCTTATATATTATCATTACATTCTGGCCTTTCAAAGATTGCTGTTTTTTTTCTTTAGTAAAACAGATGCTCTGTACTTCAGTAGTACTTAAAAAAAGGCAGAAATGTTGGCTAGCAGTTAGCATGCATTTACTGAATAGGGTGAATATAAAATAAATGTGTACTTACTCTACTTGTTTTGACCACTCGGGAGGATCACTAAAGGTCATGAATATACAGTTGGTCAAAATAGTACACATAATGATCATGCTGAAAAGAGTGAGGAGCATGTTAAGGAAAATATGGATCATAGAAGCAATCACAAACATCATAAACCTGATCAAACCTCATTGAGAATGTAAAACAGCAATAGAAAATATCTACAGTACCTACAGTATGCATCTAATGTACATGTATGTGTCCAGTGAACCTCAACATCTGTTAATGCAAAGTGGTAATGTCATAAAACCTTCTCATAGCATTTAACAGGAGGTGGTTTTGTGCGCTCCAGCCACATGGGCCATTATTTTACCCATGAAATATTTAAATGGTATATATTTAGTGTACAAACAATGGCATGATGATTGTAAAGCTGCAAGGGTTTCAGAGCAGAGAGGAAACAAGGAAAACCCACATGGAGCCAGAGGTTCGTAAAAGCTGTGGCTTGTGGCTGAGAATAGAAGTTTAGGTAAATAGAGGGACAGAGCAATAATAAGTATTGCTCAGAGTAAAAAAGGGTCTATTTTTTGTTATCAGTATTGCTGTTTTCCCCAACAGTCACAAAGGGAAAATATCTACATTGCAAACAAATAAAGATTCATTGTGGTGGAAGATAAATAACGCAAATACGCTGATTAAATTGACTTAGACAAATGTGTCACAACTTTTTTTGTGTCACAATATCTTCCAAATTTGGGAAGTTATTGTTCTGAGGATGTGTGGACAAAAATTGCTCTTTAATTTTTTATAACATTGTAGTGTGATATCCGTATTTAACAAGATATACACAGAGACAATTTCATCTGAAATAAAGTAATCTTTTAAATTAAGAGCTAATGCTGCTGTGTACAAACATAAAGCACATGCAACGATTAAATATGTGATTTTACTTTTTATGTTATTGTAACAAAATAATTTTGTTATCGCCTGGTTTACGTTAAATGTATGTTCAAAACAGAATGTTTTTGTATCAAAATCCTGCTCCTCTTCTCTCTTTTGCTCTTTTACTGTAGCCTTAACTTGTGATATTTTTGATGACCTATCTTTAGCATTAGCTCGGGAAGTGGTAACGTTAGTTGCTAGCAAAGGTATATCATGGTAGGAGGAGTGTGTTTTGATATCAGTTGGAAAAACCTTCCTCTTCCAAGAATATGACTGAGGTCTATTGTCAATTTATCTGTTTCTCCTTCGTCCTGGATATGTGTCACATAAAGGACGCTAACTGCCGTTTCACTGTGACTCAAGTTGTGACTGTATGTGGTAAAAGTACATGTGTTGTCATTTATTTAATCTTAGACATGGGAGCTGTAGAGCCTGACGATATCAACTGACATTTAATAAGATGGAAAAATAATACTGATATTTTCAATATTGGTCTGAGTCGACATGGAGGCACAGTGCTAAACCATAATCGGCTTATTGAGGAGATCTAGCCTGGTTTACTGATGCTTGACTTCCCTTACAACAATAAAATGGCTACTGTGTAGCTTCCTATGGGCTCTAAAGAAACTATCATTTTCTGTACATCTGGCATGCTATTAGTTGCTACTTAACCTCAAACCAATTGTCTTAAACCTCTCCTGTGGTTACACAGGAAACATCAATTGCACTCGCAGAAAGACAGAACATATCATCATGAATAATACACATGAACAGGAAACTCTTTTGTCTTTGCCGTTAAGACACCATTTCAAAGGATATGAATGTATCAAAATTTTAATAGCTACTCGCCTAAACGGATTTAAAGGACTTATGAAGTACAAGGCAGGTGTGGCACTAAAACGGAAGATTGTCTTCCCTCTATTTAGCACTATAAATGTCTGTGGGGAGAGAGAGAGAGAGAGAGAGAAGAGAGAGAGAGAAAGAGTATTAATCACTTAACAGTCAGATTAAAATACACATTTCAGCAAATTTACAATAGTATAGATCACTAAAACATTTACCAAAAGCAACTGAATTTGATTCAAAAACAAATATGTCATTCTTTTCATGTAGAGCAAGCTTCTTCTCTGCATACATAAATCTCAGTCTACATAACTCATATACATATGTAGATAATATGTAAAAGATAATATGTGCATTTGCTCATGATGTAAGTTGTGCATATTCTGTCACATAAAATGAACTGAACACATTTGAACAGAGTGAAAATGGCTGCCAGGATGTTTCTGACGTTGGTATGTTGTCCCAGTCGCTCAGCGCCGTCCTGAACATTAAAGCTTTGGTGGTTTCAAGCGAGGAAACAAGCAAAACCGAGAGGGGCGGGCAAGCCTCTTTCTGTGGATAACCTCATAATTGTTTAAATAAAACATGCCGATTTGCATGAAACTTTAATGAGACTCTGTGCATTTGCACAAGTGATATGGGCCCTTGTGCTTTTAACAAGGCAACCCTCACTGCATTAAGCCCTGTAGAGCTGCCAACTCACTGCTGAAGGCTGGAGACAGTGAAGTCAAAAGAGAGGAAAAGAGGAGGAATAAGTGGACGGGAGACGTACAGTAAGAGGCCTCATGCTGGTCACATGACTGCATGTTATTTGCACACTTCTAACAGAAACTAGGTGCATGTGTAAAATGTTGTTAACAAGAAACGTAAACATGTTAAGAGAGGAGCATGGAACCGACACGAGGAAGCTTTCCTCCCGGAGGACGAGACACAGTTATGTCACATGACCTCCCAGATATTAATGTGACTGAGACCTACAGACAACTCAGAACAAGCCAGTACAGTTAAACACGATTAGATATAACTCCCTAGTTACTATTATAGGTCAGAGCAGCAGCCTCCCCCAAGTGCTAATACTCTCATATATACTGTAAACATTCCCAGTCAGCACAATGGTCACCAATGACACACGTGGATGAGTCCCAGTAGCTGGTGGCATGACATTTATGTTAAATACAAAAATGTCACACATATGTTGTGTACATATGAATGACAAATACACATAAACTCATGCAAAAGAACACACATAACCTGACATGTGCACACAGAGCTAAAAAATGAGCAAGCAAGGTTGACATCCACACACACACACACACACACATGACTGCTATATATGTAGGGAGTCATTGTAACGCATGACTAAACTGCTGCAAAGCTACTGAAAATTTCATAATCCAGAGCTGAGCAAAGAGGAGAGCAGTGGAGAGGCAGAAAACAGGGGGAGATGGAGAGCGAATGAAGCAGGCAGGCAGGCAGGCAACAACTGTGGCAGCAGCAGGCTGAGGAGAAGCAGGGCGTAGGGAGCCAGAGCGAGGGAGCTGGGCAGAAGACGGAGAAGAGGGTGGGTGGGGGGATGGGCGGGAGGAGACAGAGAGAGAGAGAGAGAGAGAGCGAGCGGCTTCCACACAGAAGCCTCAGCCATCAGGCATGGCTGCAGCATCTGCATCCATGAGGGCCACAGCAGCCATTCAAAGAGCCCCCTTCTTTCAACCCGTGTGGTAATGGGCTGCATTTTATGGGTCCTTCTGCACTAGAGCCTCACCTTCACACACACACACACACACACACATGTTAACACAGCTCTGGCGTTGGGCTCAGCTGCAGTGCTAGGTGCTAGCCTGCTCATGCATTCCTCGCCATGCCTTTTCCCTGTTACTGCCATTTTACATCCAAAACGCCTGGTGTCTTTGTGGGAGCAGATATGACTTTCTATGTATGTGCAACGATCTGGATGCATGCTGATATGTTCCTGACACTGTACTCTACATATTATGTTCTTTAAGATTAAATGTACTATATCATTACTTTACCATGGTCCTTCACAGTCATCTGTCTCTTTTGAGTTAATATCACTGTAATTATTCATCTTTAATCCACACAATGGAGGACAGATGAGCAGATATCACTTATCCTCCGATTCACGTACACAGGTTTGGGGAAAGCATTCATTTTTCTTGATTTTACTCTTTGGAGAAGCTCTTTTCTATGAGAAAGGGCTCATTTTTTGCACCTTCAGGTCTTCCTCTAACTAAAAAACATTTCAGTGAGCCTGGCTGCAGCAAGAAGGAGAGCAAGTGTGCTCATGCATCCCTGCACATGTCGTCCATTTCAATCCTGTCCTCAGTTCATCCCTCCCTCCCTCCCTCCCTCCCTCCCTCTCTCTCGTTACCTTCTCCTTGAAAATGATCTGTTTCACCGGCCTTGTACATTGACATGGGGCTCGCTGTGGCCTGGCTCAGCACAGCCTGGCATGGCCCCGCTCCCGCCACCAGCCGAGTGGGGAGGGCTGGACGCTGCGTCATCACCCAGCCAGCCTGCCGGCCCTCTGTACCGGCTATGAGACAATCTAAAGGAGCCACAACTGATTTGAAGGGAAGATGGACTGCTTTCCTTTACAGTTGTTCTCCTGCCCTCCCCTGCGAGAAATGCATCTAGAACCGGCCCGCCGCCTCTCAGTGACAAAGACATACAGACCAACGTTCTTCCATCAAGGTCACCACCTGGTCTGAGGTCACGGACGCTCAAGCTGCCAGAACCAAAGAAGCATCGGCTCCCTTTGGCATTAAAACGAGACTAGATCGAGGGGCCATAATTAGATTTGCCTGTAGCTGAGAGCTGACAGGACTGCTGGTAGAGGCAAGTGCAGCAGAGACAAGGAGACAAACACAAGTTGCACAAAAAAAGGCTTGCATGACTCGCATTATCTGTGATAGTAATGCATGAATTTGTGAATAGTTTTCTTTTTTTTTTTTAAATGTTCTGTTTGTTTGTTTTGTTTGCTCCTTTGTGTTCTTTTTTGTTTTGTTTGTCTTCGCCCTATGTAAAGCGTCTTTGGGTATCTAGAAAAGCGCTATATAAAATTAAAGTATTATTATTATTATTATTATTATTATTATTATTATGAACAAGTGTGGAGAAAAAGACGAGCGAGTTATGTGTCAGTCAGTGAATTTTTCAGCAGTCCCACGAATCGATGGAAATGTTTACCACATGTCATCTGAATCGTGTCTCCTCCTTGTGCGCTGGACTGGAGCGTTACATAACAGTCAGCGTGCACAGTGTAAAGACAGGGAGGTATGAGACAGAAGCAGATGGAGAGACAGATACCGTGCACTTGAATGCAAACACACACACACACATACACACACACACACACACACACACACACACACACACACACACACAATACCTAAACAAATCTGTTGAACAAATGATGATGACTAAATAGATTATCAAAAGCTTGTTTTTTTCAGGTAGGACTTGCTATATTTTAATATACATTGTGTGGACAGGCACTGAGTTATACAACACCACAAAAGTGCAGCAGTGTTTAAAAGAATATGTGATTGGACGAGATCATTTTGAAGAGAAATGCCAATTTTGTTACGTAATTCTTTGTTAAAAATAGAGCCCAGATGACGTTACCATGGTAGAAAGATTTTGGCCTTACTGCTCAGTCCTGTTTATAAACACAACAGAATTAAACTGACCTCAGTACACTTAGCAATTAATTAATGCTTAAGTGAAGATGGTCATTTTAGTGTAAAGATTTCTTGCTTCTTTCTAACGAAACAAAAGGGTTCATACTGTGAAACACAGAATAGAGAAGCAGTACCGTGCATAGATGGCTCAGATTTTCCAAAATGGCAGAAAATTTCAAGAAAGTTTTCCTGAGCCTTCATTTCACCCTAAGTCAATATCTGGGAGTAATGGCCTTATACCTTTTATAATATTGATTCAGAGGCCGACTGGTCCAACAAGGGCAAGCAATTTAGTCTCCTTTAACAGTTTGGGTTTACAGGTACACATGATCGGGATATTCAAGGACTCTCAAGGTCACCCAGCCGTCCTCACACTGAGCGCCAGGGACGACAGAAACCCCAGAGAGACACGTGTCTCATCTAAGACAACCAGAGTCCTCTCAGCCCGCTGCTGCTGCTGCTTTTCTCTACTGCCAGGAATTCATTTTTGAGCAATTAGGAAGGTCTGTCATGTGGAACAACGGTCTTTCAACAGTTACTGCTTCTGACCTTTTCCCCAAAGCCCTGCGAGCACATCGGAGATACAGCAACGGCCCACTCAACAGCTCGAGAGCTCGACGACTCTCACACTCCCCAAAGGTCTCCAAGTCGGAAAACATAATTACATTCTGCAACCTAATCATTAAATTAAAATAACTGGAAACACATCACACCCGCACAAACCAAACAACGTCTCGTCTTTGTCTGAATAAATTCCAGCAATTAAGTATGACTCACCTCTACGTCATGAGGCTACTCATCTACTGACCATTGTGTGAACACTAGTCTATCTGCGTCAGCATATAAAAATTGGTGTGTATGCTGATCAGTTAGGGAAAAGGATCACCAGGACCACATGTGCACTATGTTCTTGTCGCAGTCCCGTTTAAATGACAACCATCTTGATCTTAACATGTTGATTAAGATTCAACACAAGCAAAAAAGTAACTATGACTATGATGAAACAGAAATGACTAAATCTAAAATAAACACACCTCAACTGACTTTACTATCAAAATTAAGAGAGGCACAAGAGACGAGTTGTGATGGGGTGCAAGGTAATCCTATTCTGGCAATATAGAGCTATTATTATAGATGCTAGGCACATATACAGTTGTCATTTGAGAGTTTGGACGCCTGAGGTAGAGGGACAAATACCATTTGTAAATAGGACTGGGTATCTACAGAATTTTTGTGATGCCAGTGCTTGAGAAATATTGATTTGAATTTTTATTTTTTTTCAGTGACCAAAAGAGGCCAAAGTTCTTAAAAGTTAAACGTTAACTAACCACACGCTTCTGTAAAAGAACAGGTAAAAAAAATGTCATTTAAATCAGTTACTACTATCTGATCAAACAATAAGTAAACAAGACATTGAATCTGACCAGACATTAGATGCCAGCTTTTGATACTTGATACAAGAAAATATTGAAGTTTGACACCCAGTCCTAGTCAGAAACATCCTTTGATTTAAACGACTCCAGTCAATGTTGGTTGATAACATCACTATTAATGATGTGTGTGTTTGCAAACTCACTTTCTGAGAATTCAGGTAGTATGGGTCTAGATCCTCCAGTGGTACCGCCACCAGTCCCTTAGGGGTGTCCCCATAGATGAAGGGCAGGCTCTTCCCAGCCTCCAGGTCGCTGTTGGGCTTGGGCTTGTTGTCATCATCATCGTCGCGGTAGCTGCTGTCCTGCTTGGGTGGCTTCCGGTTCTTCTCCTCATTGATGCGCAGCTCAATAGTCGCCAAAGATTCCACAGTAAACTTCCTAAAGCTAGCAGGTCCTGGCGGTGCAATAATGGGTGCAGCCATGTTTTCATCCTGCAGCTACCTGGTCTTTAGGTTTGTACCATCCACAGTTGCAGCTCTGCAGGAGATGTAGATAAGAGGTACAATTTAACCAAACCTTTTTAATAGTTTTTTTTGTGCATAGGAAAATGTTTGGAACAAGTGACTAAATGCATAAGGGCAGGTCACAAACATCCAGAGGAATGCATGATTACGCAAAAAGTTGTGATGTTACAAGTAGAGAAAATACAATACAAACACTGTAAATGCAAAGTATTTCATCCCACTGGTTTCAGAATATTAAAAAATGTACTATAGATTACCTATAGCACTACAAAAAGTGGCTGCATGGATGTTGTATCCTTGGCAGTTTACCTATTTTTTACATTTCCAATTAATCAAAATGCTTGGTTTTGCTTTATCCAAATAAATGACGATAAGAAAACATAGGCGATAAATAGTAGCCCGGAGTAAAAGACTACAACAAGGAGACATCCTGATTGGGTAGTTGACAGCACCATGAAAGTGGTCTCTACAATATTTGTACATTTGTATTTCCACAAGCAGTGCTCAACAGCCAATGAATGGAACAACACTTCAATCCGTCTCCAACACAAGTATTCATAATGTCTCGCTCACCCTATAAATAACTTGCTACCAAAACCTAAAAGCTCAAGTAATTATAGTATATCTTTTTCATGATGTTATTCATCATTCTACAGTCTCTTCCTTCCTTTGCCTTTCCCTCAGTGAAGAAGATAAGATGAACGGAAACATGAACTGACTTGTGTTCAATGATCCGTTTACGTCAACAGAGAAAAAACAGAACAATGATACATCTGATAAATGATATATCTAACTGATATCTTAAAATACGCTCAGTGACTCGAATACATAAATAGACTACTTAGGTTTAAGATTATACTGAGGTCATTTCCAGTGGACCTTAAGGTATGTTGATATAGTCTATATATCTTATAATATATGGTTTGGGAAGAATGATGTTCCTTGTTGCTATATTTTCTTCTTTATTAGATCATTTGTTTTGATTTGTATCTCAAGATCTAACAGGGACTTAAAAAAAGGCTAAAATGTATTTGTACATAGCTGAGACATTCATCAGTTATGCCATGTCTTATGCAACTACTGCATACAGTAAAGGTGTAACTAATCATTAGCCAATAGTTAAGCCCAAATGTTTGAAACAATGTATAGGTTCTGCTTTTAAGCTCTGACAACAAAAACCCATTTAAGGATTTCACTCCTTATGATTTTTTGAATAGCTGTTGAAACGCTAACAGAAGTCCCAGTGTACTTAATGGATGTATAACTCAGCGGAGCACACTTAGATGTAAAAGGTTATGATGGCTACATGACAACTGTTCAAGCTGCAGGACAATATTCTCATGTGTGCTCATGGAAAGAGGAAGCTCAGGGGAGAGGAGTTCAGTGGGAATACAGCCACACCTGAAGTCATTAGTCATTGACTGTTTTAAAGATGGCTGCTATTTCATTTTGTGATACATTTCCAACCTTATATTTCACCATTAATCCCCTTTTCATTACACACAAACCTTTGTTTTTCAGCCTAAGGTGGTGGAGGGACAAATGGGATGCAGAATAAATATGGAGGAGCACTACATCATCAGTATCGGAATCACAAGGCCTGCCACTTCCCTGCTCCCCTCTTGCATAACACAAAATAATTAAACATGCGCGACGTGCAGAGCAGATATCACACAGTAAAGACTTCACTCTAACGGTACAAACACACACACACACACACACACACACACACACACACACACACACACACACACATGAAAAACATGCAGCCAGGGAGCCAAGACGTCTGTTTTAAAATGGACCCCGGTCCTCTCAGTCTCTGAGCCTTCTGTTGCTCTGCTGGCGCTGTCCGCTTCAGCACCACACACACACACACACACACACACACACACACACACACACACACACACACACACACACACACACATGCATATGCACGAATGCATACATGCAGCGTTGATGGAGAAAAAAAATATCATAATTGGAAAACCGTTTTGCTGTGAACCAAGCCCTCTAGCTGAGCTGTCTACCCTCCAGCTCCTCCAGCGTTAGTCACGGTGACTCTACTCTTGGTGTGTCTCAGTCTCGTGGGTTGCTCTTTGCTTACTTTCAGGTTTGGACGTGCAATCATTTCACATGGCAAACAGGCACATTTAAAACATCCCTTTTAAATCTAATTTCCAAAGATGCAGTGAGAAAGACTTGTTTACTACACCGGTTAATTAAGAAGGAGGGCCTGGACACCATTACGCGCCTTTGTTTCCTCATTTATTTCAATGAATGGAAAAGTGCTGCTAAGCCCCCGATGGGAACGGGGTAAACGGGGTTCGGGTTAAACAGCGATAAGTGGCCCGCTACAACCGGATCTATCAAAGCCGTGCTGCTGCAGTGGGTGGCTTGTATGTTGGGAAATGTCACGCTGTGGTAAACGCCACGGTGGATTTGTCAGACACATGTTTGATGTCGATGTATCAAAATAAATCAAATCAATATGTCGCTTTTGGTATTCAGCAAACCAAAAAAAGCGAAATGGGATTGCTTGTTTTTCGGGGATATTCGGTGCGTTTGTCTTTGCGCGTTGCCTTGGAGGATCTGCACCACACCCGCGAAGCCATGTCGACTGTCAAATCAATACGGGCTCTATCTGTGCCCGAGATATACCCCATAATGAAGCTAAACACCGGCATAAAAAAAAAACCCACACGGCATTAAAAACGAGATTAAACATGAAATAAATCAATAGGAGTGCATTTAAGATGCTGCCACGCCAGAATCAACTGGAGGAATGTCTATTTCTTGGCTATTGATGGTGGAAGGAGGATCGGGCTACTCACATAACATCGCCTTATGGTGTTTCAAGAGCACCATCCTGTAATCCAGAGAGGAGACTATAAAATAGTGACCAACATTTAGAAAAAAAATCTTTTGTTTTGAGGCTTTTTTTTTTTTTTTTTTTTTTTGGGATGCTGGAGCGGTGAGACGGCGCCCTACCTGGAGCCTAACCTACCGGGCGGTTTCTCTCTCAAAAGGTCGAAACAATGCCTCAGATGCTCGACGAGATAGTTAATCCGATAAATTCCAAATCAAATGATTGATAGATGCTGTTATTCGTGCTCTGGTCCAGCCGATAGACAGCCTCTTCCATCCAGCTCCCCAAAAGAAAAAAAAGGATTGCGGGGCAGTGTGCAGCTCTGCGCCATTTACGCAAGGATACCGACAGCGAGGAATTGTACCGTCACCTAAAAACATATCGCAAACGATTATGAATAAAGGATACTCACTTTGTAAGCCTTACAAATGACCAGGAAAGCCGTTGAAGAGGTGCAGATGCGGAAAGGATTGGGGAGAAACTGCGGTTGTCGCCATATTGTTGCTGCTGTCTTCCCCCTCAGCGCGGGCAGCTCCCTGCATAATTGATGACTGACTCCCAGCAGAACGTAAGGGAGTGTCTGCAAGTGCTTTTTTGGGTGAAATCGTAAAGGTCACTTAGGCCTGCAGCCTCCAGACCCCAGTGTGCGGTCCACAAAGCACGGCCCTCTGGGCTCGCAGGGGAGCGTGGGTGAGATTTGCGCGCAGAATACGCGGAAGTTTTTTGGGGGGTTTTATTTGGAGAAAAAAAACCGCATTGTCTCACCGTGTGTTCATTGTGGTGAGTTTGTAATGCATTTTGCTTTAAGGCTGTGGTCTATCAGCCAGGGACTGTTTCCACGAGATACCTGTGATACATAAGGTCTAAATACATCATCAATAAAAATCATATTACATTCAGGCTGCTGCAAATAAGAATGAACGTTCACCTTGTCAAATACATGGAACAGCAATGTTAACTGAAAGTGGGTTTTAGGATTTATTCAGTCTTATTCCATATTTTGTACCATGGGCCAACTATTTTCTTTTATAGCTTCCTCCCGCATAAATTAAAATATTAAAATAAATGAATATGCAAATAGGCAGCTCTTAATCTAGTAACCTGTCTCCTGTTTTTTGTTATCTTGTTTTTTGTAATTCATAATTCATAATTCATTCATAATAGATTTGATAATAAACAGAAAATCATAAAAAAAAAAAAAAAAATGTATTTAATCCTGTTGATTTTTTTCTGTTGGTATATTATCTCAGCTACAATGAAATACTTATATCACTATTTATTTGTAATCTCCAGAGTTTATTTCACCTACTCATGACGTCATTGACCGGAAGGAACAGAAGTTGTTTTTGTTTAATAATAAAGCCCATTAAACTAAATGGAGTTTAAAGCGGGTGTGCTGGTTGTGATGGCTCTGTGTGTGAGTGCACTGACTTCATCAGAGGACAGTGAGTACAGCAGGACCCTGCAGCGTTTATAAAGAAGTGACGTTATGTTATGAATTATGTTTCTCATTTTAAAGACACATTCAGATACTTTTTGAAATGCGAGAAGCCATGATATGGAATGAGACGCTGCCATGGTTACGGTTGTGGTTGTCAGGCAAATGGATAGAGCCAGTCAAGACGTCACATCGGCCAAATGGTGTTACGTCACAAGTAACTCACCGTGACTTTTACACGTTAGCACGTAGCGTTACACGCTGAGAGGTTGGAGGTCAAAAGTAGAACTGGAGCTACACGTACCAGTACCAGACAGGACACGTGTTGGCTGTCTCCTGCCTGTGGTCCACAGGTACTGGTGTTACTTCCGGGGTGGCCTTCTCCTCCAGCTTCTGCGATACAATGCAATACTTTACTTAAGTTAAACAACAATTTATTTAATTGTATCATTAAACAAACTATAGCTCCCAGGAGAGTTTGGAGTGGAAATGCCCATACTCGCATCATCATCTTTTGGTTTCTGGTATGTACAGACACTTTTGTGGAAAAAGTCCCCACAACTTAAATTTACCTATCAAAATTCCTTGATGTGTCTGACAAACAGTATAAAAAACAAATATATATTATTTATAATGATAAAAACAAAGAAAAGCAGCAAATCATCACATTTCAGAAACTAAAACCTGAGAATTTGGGGCATTTTTGTTGACTTATTTTCTGTTGAATGAGCATTGATTCATTGGCTAATTGTATCAGAACTATTATAGAGTACTTGAATGTCAGAAGGATCACACACCTAGACCCCAATTGAGTAAACAGTACATCATTAAAAAAATTAAATGGATATTGTATTTGATTGTGTTTGTGAGGCTGTGGGCAGCGGCCCCTGGTTGCCTCCCCTGGTATGTCTCGTATAGTGGGGGGGCGGGAGGCTCCTGAGGGGGCTTGGCCTTGGCAGGTCAGCATCCAGATCCAGTCAAGGCACCACTGCGGCGGGACGATTGTCAGCAACCTCGGGGTGCTCACTGCAACACACTGCTTTTACAAATACCTGTGAGTACAACCTACTCTGACTGACCTGCACTCAGTCACATTCGGTATATAACTCATTCTGTATTTGATATGGAAAACCTTTCTTTGAGGTGAATTAATAACATGTAAAAACTTAGATATTTTGGTTAAATCACAGTTAACAGCATATTCCAGCTATAAGAGTAGTCTGGCACCCAACACTTTTATCTGTGACTTAACAAAACAACATGAAACAACTGATTTACTCCAATGAGGCCAAACGATCTGTTACCAAAGTGCATTTGCACTGGTTTGAAGAAAACTATCTATGTAATATGTGAGGAGAAAATAGACTTGAAGGTCATGATATTAAACACAGACAAATCTACAAGGAACAATGGTCACAAGTGAAAACTTAGGTAATTACGATGTGACATATACATCACACATGTTACCAGAGGTCGATATGAGCAGGTGTCTAATTGTGTTATTTTAAACAGATTCAAGCTCAGTATAAACAGTGACGGTTTTATACGTTGTGAAGTAGCAATAAAACGTGTGTTAAATGTAATTATAGAAAGATATAAGCTGGGTTGCAAATCACAAAATACCTGTTACAATCTCCACAGTTAGATTTTTAGGGCCCTTAGTTTTAGGCCGTATGTTCTTCAAGATGCTAAACATAAATTGTCAAATACCAGTTGTTTTTCATCTCCTTTCACACCACACATGAACAAGAACAGAGGTACAGTAGAGTGCGGACATTTTACATTTTTTACATTAAAAGGATTAAATGGTCAGCTGGCTTGGTTTGTAAAGGAAAGGCAGTCAGAGTCATAAACAGTGGAATGTATTCTGTTCTGTGTCCAGAAAGATCAGCAGAAGCCTTTTCCGTGTGGTGGCGGGACTTCATGTGTTATCCGCTCCAGGAGATCAAACCCAGATCCGCTCCATCAGTGAAGTCAAAATGCACGAGGACTACAATGGCGTCTCGCCTGACAACGATGTGACCCTGGTGCTCCTCAGCTCCCCCTTCGACTTCACTGGTCACATCCAGCCTGTCTGCACCCCTCATAATGTGACTCATGAGTTCATCCTCAACTTCACCCACTGTTTCATTACTGGATGGGGGAGCAGATATTACAGAGGTAGGTTTAGAAACTCACTGATTCTGATCCTCGCTGGCTTCTGTGACAACACAGATTCACTAGGAAGGAGAAAGGTTCCACTTTTCAACAAAACGCATTAACCTTTACTGAACCAATACGTCCTTTAAAATCTTATAAAAAGAGATTTCGGGCTGTGCATTTGTGCAGCTCCCTTTGGAGCCACAGAAGGCTTTATACAACTTATTTCTCCCAAGAACATGTAACCAGACTTCATCAGTTCCTGTTTAAGGTAGAGCTGACCAACTTTTGCACGATTACAAAGGTTTGATAGTTATCATAATTATATCATTATAAAATCAAGTAAAAGTAATCAGTGAGGACAGCAGACATGTTAAAAAAACATTTTGAGAAAAGCAATTTCAATATTTAGACAAATGCCTTTTATCAAGGCTTTATTACCGATTATGTAAGCAGATCAGTAATAAGTTACGATAAAAATCGAACCTTCTTATATAAGACAGTGGCGGAACATTCAGCCCAAAAATAACTTTTGACATTTGAAAAATGAAAGGTCGACATCTTATTTAGAATGAAAAACCTGTGACTCTTTATTAATGACTTACCGACATTTGCAACTTCAGATTTTGTACAACTGCAGTAGTGTACAAACATTAAATGAATAGATTTTAACACACTGTAATGTACTTTTGATTAGATATAAAGTCAGTGTTTATTAAAGTACAGTTCTATAACTTTTAAGATTATTTCAACAGTGTTTTACAGTTTTGTTATTCATCTGTTTATACACACATGTGGGTGCTCACAAGAGGAGTCATAGTAGTTGCTTATGTATATTATCATTTATAAAATATTCATAGACTGCTTATGATGGTAAAGAGGTTTATTGTTGCCTTTCTCTCCTGTTTGTATATGTTGTTCTTATATATAATAGCCCTTTATAAATAAAGTACCATCTTGGTAATCTGCAGGTAGGCTGAATAACAGATTGCAGGAAGCTGAGGTGGAGCTTATTGACAGGAGAACATGTAACCTGATCACCTGGTACGATGGCTTCATCACTGAAAATATGATCTGTGCTGGACTGGAGAGCGGGGCATCTGATTCCTGCCAGGTGATGATCCTTTAAACGTTTTTAAAATTGCTACAGGTTTCATTCAACAGGACATGACTTCTGTTTGTGTGTGTACCTCAGGGTGACAGCGGCGGCCCCCTGCAGTGCTACAGCGAGGACGAGGACAGGTTTTATGTGGTCGGAGTGACGAGCTTCGGGCACATGTGTGGACATCCTCGCAGGCCAGGTGTGTACGCCAGAACCAGCAGGTTTGCTGACTGGCTGAAGACGAGTCAGACAGCATCAGCGTCTGCTGCACACAAACTGAACACAAGACTGATCCCAGCTCTGCTCTGTGCTGCTCTGATGCTGCTCTTAAACATCCACACAGTCTGTCAGCAATAAATATACATTCAATCAAGCTTATTAGATGTGTTTAGCAATGCAGGATTCAAATCTGAACAAATGGAATTGTTATTTCACATTGAAGTTGAATGTTTGACATTTATTTATGCGTAGTATTATTGGTTACTTTATATAAAAGCCTCCTTAACAGAGGGTTTAAGCAGTAGGCATGTGTAGCCATTAATAAGAATATCTTTAGATTGCAAGGTTGTGACGTTAAATCTTAAATGAATTAAGAATACCCCTTCAATGGGCTGTTAGACAGAGAGTTCTTAGAGGACCTGGAACAAAATCTTTTAACAACAGCAGACTGCATGGCATATTAGAAAGTGAGTAACCAATTAATGTTTGTTAATGGATCGCAACCATTATACCTGAAATAATTGGTACCAGACAAATGTATTTTTCACAACCGGCAACTCAAGATTTGCTGATTACAAGGTGCTTTCATTCAGTCAGACAGGTATAATGAGACACTGGAAGAGTCCACTTCAGATGTGATGTATTGTAGACATGGACAGGTGTTAGGACATGGGAGGCTGGCACCAATCGATGCTGTTTTTATCTCTTCATAAAATATGTACCATGTTATATCACCATACAATAAATTGAATACATAGGGATAAAATATCTGGCTACCCTATAACCAACAAGAATAAACACAATGTACAACTATTTTAACTAAACATAAATAACTCGTAAATGTAGTGGGAGCAAATAAAGTCACATTATAAGTCAGTCAAACAGTTAAAGATAAAAATCGACCCTTCTTCTATAAGCCAGTAAAGTGTCCAGGGTGGTGCTTCAGGTAGTGCATAGGGCTCACACCTGGAGTCAATGACATATAGGCTTTCTTCCTGCCCCTCATCAGACACCACTTCCTCCATATCTCACATTAGTGATGTTAAGAGTTACAGATTTTTAGTAAATAGGATCAATAGAACATGCAAAACCACTTATGTTGTGAAGAACCTGTCAGCCAATTAATGAAAATACCTTTAAGTATAATTAAAGCACACTTTTCATTGTTTATTAAAATATGAAGTCACATTTTAATATGTGAATAAACTGTGCCCTGGTTACATCAGAGGGAGTAAATCCAATGCTATCAGATGAACTAGAGAGGCTGCCACCTGGTGGAAGGAAGATGCCATTTTATTTTAATGCAGCAGCTGCTTCCCGAAGCTTCCAGAGATGTTCGGAGGGAAAATAAGATAGAAAGCACTAGAAATTCTGACAAAGGATTTTTTTTATTTGACATGAAACACATCCAATGACAATGTGACAGTGTTTTTTGTCAAGTAAGACATGTTGTTAGAAGTTATCGCACCATTGACTAGTTCAGAATGTCTTTGCTGCAGCTCAAGGATGCATAGTGAACAGACAGTTGCTGAGGTATACATTGTGGGCCCTTGAGTTTTTTTTTGTGTGAAAGATCCTAATTTCATTACCTCACATGTACATTTACATTTTGTGCTTAGAAGAACTTTGGAGGTTTGAAATGCACGCCAGTCCTCACAACTGGACAACTGAAATAAATAATCAAATGGAAATGGTAGATATGTCGAGTTGCTTTGTCCATGTTGAGTTGCGTGTTGAGAGGGTTTTCATCAGATCTCAAAACTGATGAAAACTGGTGATGATAAACAATTTCAGAACCGTGCAGTGAGTGAAATGTTGGCATGGAAAAAGAACGACTTATTTTCACACAAAAAGGGCATCCAGGAAGAAAACTTCTTTGTCATGACATTGGAGAAAAAAAAGTCTGTCAACTTTCCCTTATTGAATAGCACCAACGTCTATTGAAAAGGCTTGAAGGCCAACATGACATTATAAAACTTTATTAAAACTTGTCGAAGTGAAACAGTAGCAACAAAGCAATTATCACACAGCAGCTCAGAAGCTCGAATGTGCCCCAAATACTGGCTCGCCGACATGTCATCAGTGTCCGTCACTGAACGAAAAGTGGTTTACTGACATGTTGTGCTGTATGTCAAGCTGCTTCAAAATCAAACAATCTGTTTGCAGAAGTTGTGCCGTTTTAAAGAAATTAATATCAGGAAAATATTGATGTAACCCCCTATAAAACATATCTGATTCCAAACTTGGATTGAAATAATAAAAATTCAGTGGTAGCGACATAAAAAAGAAGAAAGAAAAAAAAAATTGTTCAATATTTTGGGATCATTTTCTTACAAAAGACAAACCTTGTTGCACCAGAAAAGCCAAGCATCACTGTTGAACTGGACACACACACACACACTCCAGACACGCCCTCAGACACACACACACACACACACACACACAAAATGATATTGGGAAAGTGCACATTGTTCCTGCCAAAATAATCTGAAAACTTTTTTTTTCTCTTTTGCAATGTGATACCATTAAATTAACAATGCAGAAAATGCTGTCAAGTATGAAAGATCAGTCAAGTTTTTATCA
The DNA here is from genome assembly GCF_027596085.1 of Anoplopoma fimbria. Classification (NCBI taxonomy): domain Eukaryota; kingdom Metazoa; phylum Chordata; class Actinopteri; order Perciformes; family Anoplopomatidae; genus Anoplopoma; species Anoplopoma fimbria. Next base: position 12,381,408 of record NC_072460.1, on the reverse strand, counting down.
ACAAAGTTCATATCCATGTACACATTAACACCAGTAATATTTGACCTCTAAAATACAGTATACAGACAACATCATCACCCTCTTTTATTACCTCCGTATTTTATATATAAAGGAGGATTCTGCCATTTTTTTAATCACGGGTTCCTTACTGATTGTTAATTCCTAATTATTTTTTTTCAGTGTTACAGACATTCAAAGAGAATTGGTTTCAATGGTAATGATGAAATGAGAAAAGTCAGGACCGCAAAGGTTTTCGTAAAAAGAACAAGACACCCCCCTTTCCTCTAAAACATGACACGTGTTATGAGTTATAAACTGGAGTACGATTCCACGAGTGAAAAATGGTGGAAAAGTCCTTTAAATAAAACTAATAGTACAGCTAGAAATGAGGGATTAAAAAGTACTGAATTCCACAAGTTTAGTAAGGCAAAGTTCTGTCCTCATTCTTTATATCTTATTTATTTGAAATTCAACAGTCCATGATATAAAGGCACTGACTTGCCTTCTGATGATCTACGTCTATCTAATCGACTGTGACGCTTACATTAAATGAAAGATGCTCTTTGCTTGAATGTGGGAAACTACACACAGACTGAAAGATAGCGGCTCAATTCAGATCAAGCCAGGAAACTGGTTAATTATCCCGTCCAAATGCTCAAACTCCACCTTTGAGTTCAGACTGATAACCAATCCACTGCTGTGGGACTCCATGGCTTGTTACAGGATTTTTTTATTTTTTTTTGGCCTGCATATTGTCATTGACTGCATTCAAAATTAGCATGCGCACCTAAACACCAGGTTAAGCTTCTTCTTCGGAAAATCTGTGCATTTAAAAAAATGTATTAGTATTTCACAATCATAAGAACTATCTAACAGACTGACTCGAAGATAATATCCAGGTTTGGATGTTTAAGAAGCAAGTCTTTCTTTTCCCACACCAACAAATGCTTCAAGTGTATTTTTTTTTTAGGACTTTTTGTAACGTGTGAATGCCAACAGCACGTCTCCAGTATGTGATGGGAGCTGAGAGCCACGGTGCACCTGGTAGAGGAAGGCGATCTGTCAGGACCCCCCCCCCCCCCCCATAGGGCTGCCCTCACTGGTGGCACTGTTTAATACTGATGTGGATTTGCTCTCATGAAAGCAGCAAACATGGGGGGGGGTGGGCGTGTGTGTGTGTGTCCCTTTGAGGGCCGGTGAGACAGGAAGCGGACTCAGAGGTGCAAGGACTTAAAGTGCAAGAGGATCAAAGTTCCAGCTCCTCTCAACAGTTTCAGTGCGCCATCCTGCCTTCAAGAATCAATGGGGTTAAAAAATAATAAAACACACGAGGATGAATAGTTCAGGATAAAAAAAAAAAAAAACAAGGAATGGAAGGAGGGTGAAACTAAAAACGTCTTTAAAAACATAAATTGGAGCCATGAGGGAGAAGTGGGATGCGTGGAGAGAATGACGATAACATTTCTTCCATTTGACAAGTGGATTTACTATGAAGAGGACAGAAAATATCCGCCCCCCCCTCAGTAGATCTCAGTGAACCTGGGATGCAGCGACTGAGCAGGTGGAAGCCAAGCATAAAGAGTTTCTGAAAGGGAAGCGCGTTCTCGTTACAGTACTCGAACTGTACTTGCACTCCCACATCGTTTGGTGATTTGAATGTGTATCTGAGCGTGAATATCAGGGTTTTCTACTGAATGCACCCCCAAAGTCCTTCTCCCTCACGTCTGTTCTCGGAGCCTGGCTCAGTTTTCTGCATTTTTTCATCGGTTGGTGAATCACATGTTGTAGGCCACGTAGATGGGGTCCAGTTGGTCTGCAAGGAAGGAGTCCCGCAGGTGCATCCTCTGCTTCTCTCCTCTGGAGTTGATGGGGATCACCCCGGGGTCCACGATGACCACCACCCCGACGATGAGGTGGTGTTCCTCCAGGACCACGTTGGTGACGAGGGGCACCAGGTCCAAGGCCTCCTGCTCCGAGCCGCTCAGCTCCGCCACCACCACCAGCAGGTTGGTCCATGTAAACACAGCACTGAGGAGCGAGAGGTGTTCAGTCACATGTTTTCGTGTTTTACTGAGTGAACTACAGACTATGATCTTTCTACTTGTGTGTAGAAGAAGAAAAATATAATCATGAAAATGACCAATTGAAGAACCTCACCTTTCTGCAATGCAGCGGTGGGCTCGGGACACGGATGTCTCGATGTCGATGGGGTGATAGCGTAGACCCCTCAACTCCAACGTTTCATCAAGAGAGCCCACCACGAACAAGGCATCATGACGATCTGTGGAGTAGATGAACAAAGGAATTAGACTGTTAATAGTAGTGGACATAAGAAGGGTTAGAAAATATGAAAACGTATACACATAAAGCCCTATGCATAATGGGCTAGTATTACCTGTGGACTGTTATTTGTAATAATTGCTTAAAATGTCTGTAATCTGAACCCTGTGCAAATCTGCCATGTCCATAATTGGTCAAGTAAAAAATTCACTGCAAAGTACCTATCAAAGGTCACTTGATAATATTACTGTTTTCTCTGGGCTTTTGCCGCCTCTTTCCCAGTTGGAATTATGGAGGCTGTGTTGGCATTTGTAAATGAGTTGTGACAGCATTTCGGGTGCAAATTCATGTGGCTCATCTCGCTACATAGTACCCATTCGCACAGGCACCATAGCAAGACGTCTTTGTGAATATTATAAAAACAAAAATAGGCCTACATACTATAACATTTATATAATTAAATACAAATAGTATGTAGTATAATATTTTTATATTAGGGAATGTTATGCAGAGCGTTTACAACTTACCCGGGGATAATAACAATACAGACTTATCCAGTGCGAATGCGCCTCACCAAACACAGACTCTTACATTTTAAGTCAAATGCGTTTCCCCGGTAATACTAGTCCTGTGCAAATATGGCTTTAGGCACTACAAATTTGTCCACCTGTTGTTTATAGCCTTGTTTATGCTGTGGTATCTATCGAACTCTGGTTGCATTTTGGCAGGGCAATGTTGATAGTCAACTAAGCAAACTGGTTTATGCCAATGTTATATCATAATATATGTTGATGTCACAATATCAATTCATAATGATAGCTTGTGTTATTGACATCACCCCCCTCTGAAGACTCGCCAAAAAAAAAGGCAAAATGGAAGTGAATGAGGTCAACTGTTTTCAAATGTCCTCTGACCTCCGCTTGCATCCAGTAGCTCAGTCCTCTTGATGAAGCCCAGGTAGCCCGTCCTGGCCCACAGAGTGTGGGGCTCCCCAAAGCTCAGTCTGGTGTTGAAGTGATCCGCCTGCAGGCTCTCCTCCCCATAGATGGTGTAGTAGCCACTGGCACTGTGAGGGCTGGACACCCAGATCTGAACCGAGACAAAACAAAAAGTTATGAAGCCTGGAGTACTTTTTTATATTTGAGTGACCTCTGAAATCTAAGTTTCACAGTCAATCCAGGATTTCACACATTCAAATTCAGAGATTTTTGTGTCGGATAGCTGTGCTCGCTTTGCTCTATGAAAGAGAAAACTCTTAGTATGTTGCAGAATTTTAAGAAGAAAATGTCAAAATGTGAAATGTTAAAATGTCAGCATCCGATGATCCTTTTTGCCTCTCTCCACTCACCTCCCCAAGATGTGAATCTCCGAGTGGGCCTCTGGTCTCTGGGTTAACTATGATGACCCTCACTCCTGGTAGGATCTTAGAGGAGAACATAAAGTGAGAGTTTAGCTTTAGAGATAATGCAACCACTTCCAGTACCTCTCTGCGTCTGTGGTGAGTGAGAGCATCACGCACGCACACGCACACGCACACACACACACACACACACACACACGCCCTTTTAGCCAATAATCAATACTTACAGTGCCAGACTCCATGAGTGGAATACTCTGTGGCGCTCCTCGTTCCACCAGCCTCACCCTAAAGGACACGGCCAAATGTCAGTCATTCTGTTTCGATCTGACCAGTCGGATCATGTGACAATAGCAGTTGTTTCCAGTCTTACCTGTCGTGACGCAGCGACTTCATGTCAACATAGACGGTGGACGGGTCTGGTCCAGCAGTGCCCTGAGGATGCAGAGAGGAAAATTAATACCCTGAAATGTAAGAAATCTGACTGAACCTGAAGCTTTTTGCCCCATTTATCATTCAGTAATACATAAGGTTGGTATAAAAACATATATCTGTAGCGTAGAATAAAGAAACATGAACATGGTAACTAAAAATGTAACAAAAATAACTGGAGGGTAAGTTTTCAAGATTAAACACTGTAGACTGGAAAATGTATAAGACACCCTTTGATTAGTTGAATTAGGGAGTAAGAGTGAAGATATCTCAGTGTGTGTCCGTATGAAACCAACCTGCAGGCAGATGGCCAGGTTGACCCTGGAGCCAAAGGCGGTGCTGACAGCACGCGCCGACAGGCCGAGATCTTTAAAGAGCTTGGAGAAGGACTGCGTGAGAGCGAGGCGAGGACGCTCCTCTGCTATCACCACACAGCTCCGCACGCACGACAGATTCAGACCCCGGGCCTGGAGACACACACAGATAAAGGTTATTCACACTTTTAACAGTTAGGTGTAGACTGAGCCTGACACAAACATGAACTCTGCATCAGTGGACAATTTTAGCAAAAGTTAGTTGAGATATGGAGCTATGCTGAACCACAAGAACCAGATTTATGACTTAAGACATACAATTCCACAGACTGTTAACACTTACACTCTATTTAATAAGTATTCAATTTATCTATCAGATTAGTTGCAGCTTGGTTTGGTCTGAAAGTATTGACAATGTACAACGTTTACTGTATCTATTCATGTCCCCTATCTCTCTCTCTCCCCTCAATATCTGTCTTCTCTCACCTCACTAATAAAGACATAGTGTCTAAAAAATAAATGAAAAACTCTGACTTTTAAATCAGACAGGTATTTATTAGTAACCTTAACAGCAGATGAGATTCTTATGCAACCAATTCCACTGTGTTGTCATTAGAGTAATGACAGAAATGAAATGTCAAAGGGGAAGGAGTGTGATTCTGACCTTCAGCATCTCCGTCTGGGTTCCCAAGCCTTTGGTGCAGAGCTCCATGACGGAGTAGGAGCAGAAGGTGTCTCTGATCTTGTACTGACTGAGCGTGCTCAGCCACACAGGCAGCGAGCTCTCCAGCTCCAGGGGAGGGATAAGGATGGACTGGTGACCTGAGTAAACACTGGGACAGAAACACACTGATTACACACAATACCACATTTACAGGCATCCGCATCTTATGTGGAATATGATATTCAGTCTGTGTTTTCTGTGTGTGTGTGTGTGTGTGTGTGTGTGTGTTACCTGGAGAGGCACCACAGGACGAAGCCTAGGCCACAGTATGGGTCCAGGCAGATGGCTATTTGGCGTGAGGAGTAGAGCTCACACTGCAGCTTAATGGAGCGGCACAGAGTGCTGATTGCAGCATGAGACATCTACCAAAAAAAGAAACTCTTAAAAAATACTGTATGCTGTCATCAAACTACACAAAAAGAGCAAATCAGCTTTATCTAAAGCAATTATTTCATGTTATACACACATGCATGATTAGTGAGTGTCATTTACCTTGACTCCAGTCAACATGCCGGTGGTGGACACGCTGAAGTCCAGGTAGGCCAGCATCTCAGCTGTAGGAGGTTTATAAATTTGAGGAGGCCGCTTTCTGGGGAGATCATCTGTGAGAAGAGGAGAGTGATTTGTTTGTTATTTTCTTACTGTACAAAATAAATCTTTTAGTGTTATTGTTTGCCTTTGGGAATGTGTAACCTGGTAATTGTTCCATGTTTTTGTATTTGTCATTTGCAGTATCACTCTGTTGCAACTTGCTGAAAATATATTAAGGACTACAGGGAGTAGCTTTTAGTCTACATTAGGTTTCCCCCACATGTTCAGAGTTGGACAGTGTGCAAACAGGACTCCTTGTTGCCAGAAGGGGAACATGGGGAACATTTTGTGCTAAATCCGAGCTCTCCCAGAGGTGTATAAGAACAACTGTGGTCGGCTGCTTCACGTCAATTCTAATGCCTCTAAGCTAATCCTATTTGAACAGATCTCCAGCACCTGTATCGATGATCGTGGGCCACGTCTTGATGTTGACGCTGGCTGCAGCCTCCCTGGACCTGAGGATCCTCATAAGAGGCTGAGTGGTGAGGATGCAGGCTGCTTTGCTCACCTGTTAAACCAAACAAAAAAAAGAAGTTCATTCAAGGATATAAAATACAATGCTTTAACAGTGACCTCTGATACAAACCCTCTGTTAGAGATATCACTCAAATAAACAGGCATTTAATCATTGTTATACTTTATTGATCCCTGAGGTGAAATTCCATTTTATTTGCTTCCCTCCAGGGAAATCACTTATGGGGGTCAATAAAAGAGGTTCTTCACTGAATCTGGTTGGGTCTCAGTTACTCACTTTATGGCACTTTGACAATTATAATACATTACTCTAGTAATTCTTGAGAGCGATATAATATTGACAAATTAAAGCAGTTGATAAGGTATAACATGTTACTAATAGATATTGCCATGAATCTTCCACAGTTGATTACTTACATGAAGAGAATTATTTATTATATTTCAAGTTTTCTTAAAATGTTTAAATATGCTAATGAGGTAAAAACAGATATCTGAACATAGGATAAAGTTAGGTTAAAAATTCTTGTCTCAATTTGTTTACAGATTAGAGTCACGGCTGTTTACAGAGGGACCTTTGAAAATCTCTTTGTATCACTCCATAAATCAGAAAATACTGTCAACAGCCATTAAAAAAAAAAAAGAAAGAGGCTTGATTTTGATATATGAACAAACCCCTCAGTAAAAAACATCAGAATATATATGGGAATGGAACTGGAAAGTTAAGTGAATGTAAATCAAATGAAGCAGAGTTTACTGGCTCAGATAATGAGAAAGAAACTAATTTTAAGAAAACGGCCTTTAAATATATATAATGTAAAATTCCATACATTTGCAAGACATTGATTAAAGTAGTGCATGAAAAAACCCCATTATTTCTGCCTGAGGAGTCTCCCCTCAAAGAGCTGTATAAGATTTTTATTTGTACTACTACACAGGTACTACTACTTTGATAATTACACTTGAATTCATCATGCTTTGGTAATGGTTGAGTGAAAAATGATATCTGATAGAAGCTCTATTAATTAGAAAGAGATTTGCACTCACATCGATGATCATGCGGACAGTCGGGAGAGTAGCAGCCAGGTTCTGTGGGTGGGGCGGCCTCACCGTCACAGGGATGACCCCCGCATACAGACAGCCATAGAAGGCAGCTATCAGGTCAATACCTGCAGAAAGAAGAGTGAGACGGCAACCTCGTGAACTGAAACACAGGAGACTTAAACAGCTACTTTCTCTGTATATCAAATAGAAAAACAAGGAAAGATGGCCGTCTACAATGATGAGCTGTGTGTGTGTGTGTGTGTGTGTGTGTGTGTGTGTGTGTGTGTGTGTGTGTGTGTGTGTGTGTGTGTGTGTTTACCTGGGGGATAAAGCAGCACCACATTGTCTCCTGTGTTGAGTCCTCCTCTCTCCATCAGGGTAGCTGTGATTTTCTCTGCTCTCTTGTGTAGCTGAGCACAAGTAGCGGTGCACACTGCCACCCCCTAGAGCAAAAAGAGAGGAAGTACAGCTGAACTCACAGAACAAAATAAGATCACTGTTCAAACGATTAACAATAGTAAAAGAAGGTAAGCATTATTTGTGTGTTACTTTAAACTAATTTTCAGATACATTTTTGTGTGTGTGTGTGTGTGTGTGTGTGTGTGTGTGTGTGTGTGTGTGTGTGTGTGTGTGTGTGTGTGTGTGTGTGTGAGTGTGTGTGAGTGTGTGTATGTGTGTGTGTGTGATCTACCTTGGCATTGAGCAGCACATAGAGGACATGGTCCGGGTCAGTTTGAGCTCTCCATTGAAGGGCTTCAGACAAAAACTGGTGCTGTTAAAGACAGTGTCACATCACATAAACATTAATGTTGGACTGACTCAATACATTTATTGCATACACACCAAAAAACAAAGCTACATGTGTGGCAAATAATAATCCATTTAAAAATGATCCAACAGATAACACATAAAATCTAGTTAACACAGTGACACTTCATATATGATCAAACCAACAGCCAAAAATAAACAGACCTCAGTGACAACAGATGTATATATAAACATATTCTGTGACCTCTCACACAGAGGCACACAACAGGAGTATGCTGACAGAATGTTTTAGTGCAGGGTCACGCTGAGACCATCTGCACATGGAGCCACTAACAAGCTTTAGGCCTTTAAAGCAAAGGGTCATGACAACTTTGAAAAGCTTTTTAGTGCCTCAGTGTACTATTGATTTGGTAAAACTGCTTCATGGGAACAATCCAATAACTATTTTTAGAATTAAATTGTAATTTTAATCTTATATTCTGTTTTTAGGGTGACTTTGTAACATCTGTCTAGGGACTACAGATGAAAAATAGCCTCTTGGCTAACTCTGGCGCATTTACAGAAATGTTTCATTAATGTGCATTGTCCCTACCAAATAAACCAATAAAAAAAGAAAATAATAATAATAATTAAACACAAAGGAAATACTAAATGAATATTATACATGCATTAATTATCCATATAATTTTACTAAATTCACTGCTGCATTTATTATTAGCAGTTCAATTTTTTCTTTTTTCCTGCTCTCATTTAATGTATAATTTCTGTCATATGAATTGACTACCATGTAATTTTATTGAGCTGTTTATTCTGATCACATGACATCTATGGCACTTCTGGCCATCCTGGCAGAGAGATCCTTCATCAGTTGCTGCCCCTGGTGTTCCTTCCTTTTCTTTTTCCTGTTAAAAGGTTATTTATGGGGACTTTCTCCTTATCCAGAGGTCTGTATGTCGTACTGATTGTAAAGCCCTCTGAGGAAAATTTGTGATTTGGGATATTGGGTGAAATAAGATTGAATTGAATATTAGCCTCTCGATAAGTAGTCTGAATAAGCTGAGGAACCGGCCGGTGCACAGGATTGAAAAAGACAAGACGTGAACGTAAAGAAAGTCTGTTAAAGGCAGACGCCAAGTAAATAACACGTAAAGTAACAAAAAAATGAAGTTCACGCTATGATATTCTCTGGACAAACAAACATGATTTGCAGCGGTGTCATAATAATATCACTGGCCTTAGTCAGCCACTCTCACTCACTCTCACTCTCTCTCTCTCTCAGTCAGACAACAGGTCGTGCTCAGGTCAACAATTAATCAGGAGTCACATCATGCAGACTGTCTGCCCTGAGCACTCATCAAGCCATGCTGCACATGGGAGCATCACAGTGAACACAGCGAGCAGAGGTGCACACGGAAATGTTTCTAATGAATACTTTTATGGGGGTTATTAGCATAATGGATGGCAGTACATGATTAGATGGTCTTTAAAAGGTCACATATGGTAGCAGACTGTTTATAACCACTTGCTTAAAGTCTCCATTTCTTCCTTAAAGCAAGAAAGACAATCAACTTAAGTTACTGCTAATTGTTAGATTTGGTAAAGCTAATATGCTGCTGGCAAACTCCCATCTTAAAAAGGTGATAGCAGAGAGTCTGTTGTGGGACACTGATGAATTCAAAGTGGCATTTAACTTGATTCTTAGTGTATTTTTGTATATTGGTTTAAGTGTGTGGACCCCTGCTGGCCAAGGGACCAGCCTGGACAGTCATCTCTGTGCATTGGGCCAAAGCTGTTGCTGGTGTCCATCAGGCTGTCGCGGCTGCAAAAGCAAATCTGACTGACAGAAGCAGGAGAGGCAAAGACGGGTGGGGGCCAGACTAGAGCCTTACCATCATGGTGGGCCACATACTGAGCTAAAGCCCAACCCAAGCAAAGTTAAAGGTAGAACAACAACAGAGATTTAGGATCAAACATCAGCATCCATTTCCCCCCCGACTGTTACAGGGTCATCTTTAACTTGGTAAACAAATTCAGAGTATTTACAGTTTAATTGAAAAGATTTGTGTTTTTTGTGTTTCATACAAAATAACTTATACAGTATTTAAAATGTTGTCACCTATAATGTAACCTATAGCGTAATTACATTTTCAAAAATCAATCAAGTTCAAGATTATTTTCTTGATTGATTAATCTTAAACATCAGGAAATAACAAAACAAAAAAATCCCACCACAATTTCATAGAGCACAAGATTACAAATGTCAGACCAACAGTCCAAAACATGGAGATATTCAGTTTACTATAATGTTAAGACAACTTCACATATTTGGCTCTTTTGCTTGATAAATCACTGCAGATTATTAATTGATTAATCATTGACGCTCCAATATTGTGACTAATAATAGCGACACTATAAAGTTTTCACGAGTAAACATTTAGTCACAAAGTCCAGGTTATAGACTGTTGAAAAAGAGTGGTCCATTTTCATGGCTACATTATCAAACTTGTGAATATTATTCTAGGGTCAGTGTGGTCAAAGTGTGGTTCAGGTTTTGGGTTGTAAACAGTACCTTTCGGATCAGATCCTGGTCCTCCACCACACCCAGCTCTCTGCCTGTAGCCTGGGCGATCCGCTTCCCTGCTACCAGGTTGCCGACCAGCATAGAAGCAGGGCCGACATCCACTGAACAAATCAAAGACAAGTTTATTCAGTGACATTCTTTCAACATTGAAGTAGTCTTTGCCGTGATGTTGTATTGTAAACATCAGTAGATATGGTTTAAGGTGGACTACCTGGCTGTTTCTGTCGTGGTTTGGGCATGTTGGTAACACAGGTGTGCGGACACAAGAGGATATTACAGGGGTGCAGGTTTCCCTCCAGGAAGTTCTGCTTGGTTTCACAGATGTGGATGCCTCCAAGGGGCGTCTTTGGGAGGGTGTTGGCCGGGACGAGCGCGAGGCAGTACAGGCCGACCTGGTGGATACTGTCGATGGCCTGTGAAGAAAAAGGGTTATTGTTTAATGATTACAAAGTCAACACGGTTATTAGAAAATTGGTTCTCTTTCTCAGTACAAAAAAGTCACACATTTTATTTACTTCTATTTTACCCATCGTGCCTTTTAAAAGCACATCAGATCAGAGCAGTAACAATAAATACGACAATATACCTTACATTACATCATCGAGTGCATTAACAAGGAAGCATTGTGGCCGTGCATTTGTTTGTTAATTGTAGCAACTGCAGCAACAGTGACCACTTCCTTTATTCTAACTTTAAAGGGTCTCAAGTTTTAGCTTGGCGTGAAGATCGTTCCAGGGCCAAAGACCGTAGCGGAACAAGTTTGTTTTGCCAGCCTCTGTACTGATAGGAGGCACTTCAATCTGAAGCCATCAGATTATGACTGCATTGCAAAAATAAAAACTTCCGGCTTAAGTAAGTCAGAAGTTTACCATGCATGTGATTTTACCTGCAGTACTCGACTCATCCACTGGAAGCTGTCTTCCTCACTGGCATCAGGCCTCTGCTCTGCCACAATCACTATCCTCTCATCATAAAACACCGTCACTGAGAACACAGCGATCCTGCAGGAATGACGACAGAGAAATGAGTCTCACACAAACATGTTCAAGGAATTGTTCAGTGTGGAGGGATTTACAACACAGGAGCTTTTTTTTTTTCTTATTTACCAATAAAAAATAAATCACAAAATGATCATTGCCTCCCAAGGAGCAGTCAGTGACTCACCTCCCCCTGTAAACGGTTTTGACAGGCTCCACTGCCAGCGCGGTGGCCACCAGGTCGTCGGCGTTGTGACGCCGCCCGCTCACCATCAGCAGCCCCTCGATCTTCCCCACAACAAACACCAGACTGCCCTGTGGAGCGAACAGTTCAACTCAGTAAAGAAAATCAAAGTCTCATCTTATTTTATTTTTTTTAATTTTAGAAAGTGAAGTCTGTATTTCACTGTGTGTGGGTCTGCCTTACCGGTCCTACAAATCCAAGCAGACCAGTCCGGCTGAAGGGAATCTCTCCTATGGGTGCTCCGGCTTGGTTTACGGGTATCACCTACAAATAAGCAGATAAATCAAAGATTAGACTCAAATGCATCCAATAAAACTCACCCTGACATTATATATATATAATTATAAATGTGATACTACTTATGAGTTTAGTTTAGAGGTGAATTATTGCCTACAAAAGATTTAAATAAAAAATATAACACACAAAAACACACCCAGGAGCTTGTGAGAATAATTGGGAGGATATAGAGATAAAGACAATGCAACAGTTTCATGAAGACAGTGGCTCCATCTAGTGGATCATTTAAGCATGTGTTCTTTCCCATCCATCCATTTTCTAAAGCAGCATTTATTGTGCAGAGTCTAGTGGGACAGAAGCTGATCCCAGCACACACTGACATACCTCAAATGTGTTTTTGGTGACACCAGGCAGGTTGTAGTACATGGTGCCTCCAGCCCGAGAGTTGATAACAATCTCTCCTATTTCATCCGTCTTGCACAGCTGAGGAGGCCCGTCCGGTTTCACAATGCACATCAGAGCTGAAACACAACAACAGATGGCAACATGACGTATGTTTAAGTACCTGAGTTCTTGTAAAGGTAAGATAAAGAGAGAGTGTGAAATAAATGGGGCAGCTGCAGAGCCAATTAAATCCAACTCTGGTAGCTAACCTCCAGGCATGATGTGGCCCACATCCTGAACAGTGAGAGCAGAGTTCTTGTCCTCTGTGTTCACCCTGATCACCCCGTGGCTCAGTCCGCCCATGGACAGGATGGCTCTGGCTGGTAGTGGAGCTCCTCGTGCACCAGGCCTGCAGGCAAGACACAAAGAGAAGTGATGGTTATCTTGAACAAGGCAGGACAAGTAAGGACAAATCACATGAGTTGTTTTTGTTTTGGTTTGATTTACTAAGTAGTGATATAATTATAGCCTAGACATCATTTTTTAACTTGAACTTAGAAAAGTATGATGCCATGTCAATAAACATGAAAGAAATGTACCTTCTTAATTTTAAGACACACTAAATATAAGTTACTTAATGGTGAGCATTTTGTGAAAAGCAAAAGTATCAGAGCGTCTCATCCCAGAGCATGCGAGTATGCAGATGTTGTACCTGCGTATGGCCACAGTCAGGGCCTCAGGAGAGGTGGCGCATGGACAGATCACCTCAGGCTTCAGACCATGAGACTGAAACACATTCAGGAAGGCATCACACGACGACACAGACCCTGATAACAAGCAAAGGGATAAAAAACATTACGAAAACAGGTTGAAATAGTCAGACATATGAGTTCATACCACAGTAGTTCTGTATTACAAAGAGAGCAAGTGACTCACATGGGTTTGCTCCATCAGCCACAATAAGCATACGGATGGAGGACAGGCTGCTGTCCCTCTGGTCCTTGTGGGCCATCATGGCCCAGTGGAGATCACGGCACTTCACCAAGGCCACACGTGCTATCAGAGGGTAAGGGGAACGTTATATATGGTGCACTTACATATTGTATATACAGTTTGTTTCATCAATTATGTGTAGATTTTTTGTACCGTTTCTGCTTGACATTTGCTGCCAATTTCCAATAACATTGTGGTCCTGAATGTAGTCATCATGTTTAAGTGTATACTAGGGGCAGATTGATACTAAAATATTGATGCTACAGATACCTGCATCTGGTTTTAAAGATTGTTTCTAACGTCAATAGGATAGATACAAAAAAGGGATGTTTCTCTATTCGTATTTGGTTATTTGCCTAGAAAAATGTGCTGTGTTTTTACATGCATGCCATTAAGTAATTAACAATGGAAAGCAGCATGTCAGTTCACAAGAAACTTTTAATTATAAAACAGTATCTGCAATTCTGGCCCTGTATTTTTTGGTATTGGATCAAAACCATATTTTGCGGTAACGCCCACCACAGGCGTCTACTTTTACTATTTGAAAACATACAAAATCACGTAGGCAATCAATTAATAAAAATATACATATATGGGAAAAAAAAGTCAGATTGGACATTAGCTGAAACCTTTGTGAATGTGGACTCTCTGCACCCAGGACATGGGACATGCTTTCATGACAGCATATGGCACTGTGATGGTGTGGATTCTGTTCATGACACTCTGGAAAAAGAAATACACATATTGTCAGTGTCACCTTGTGCTCCAAACCAAAGTTAAAAATGTCAACTAGTCTGTATATATGGCACAAAATGTTGCATCTAGCTCACCGTTAAGACCCCATGCCACATGCCCATATCCTTCTTGCAGTCCAACACGTTGACCAGGGTCTCCCCTAAGACAGAAAACACAAAGACACGTAAGCGAGGGTGTGTGCAATCACAAGCTAATTTTAAAAATGTATATTTGTGGTCCATTAGAGTGCATATTCTCCCTCATCATAAGCTTCTCTGAGGTGCCTCTCTGCTGTAGAGCTCCAGAGCTGAGCACAGTTAAACTTGTTAAACAATAATTTAGTTTATAATGCTTAAGTCTCTCACCCTTACACACAGAGAGAGGGTTAGTGTAGGAGAGGCAGAGAAGCAGGAGTGGTAGAAGTTACAAAAGCACTGAGCTCTGACCTTCACAGTAGTTGCAGGCCTGCGTCAGGGCCTGACAGTGGGTCAGCATGGAGATCTTGGACACAGCAACTCCCATCACCGTCCCCTCCTTACTTGCTTTGTACTGGTGGAAGAGACACACACACAGACACACATGTAACAAAGTTTAATGAGCATAATACCTGGAAACAAAACAATAATTGTAAATATATTTTATGTATAAAGTTCATGTATAGATTTCAATTGAAAAACGTATTTCTTTACGAGGGAGAAAGGCATTAATACAAGAAATCATATTAGAGATTAAAAACAATATTGAGTCAACAAAAGATAATGTGGAGAAAAAAAATGCACAATAAAACGCATAGGATAACATTAAACTGTAAGGGGATTGTATGTTATACAAAGTCGTTTAAACGATAACATTTCATTTATTTTTCCCAAGATTCTCATGGAGGACGGACGCAGGAAAATCAATCAAATGTTGTGAGCTAACCAAAGTAGAAATGCCAAAAGTTGTGACTGTATGTTCTGAAGAATACCTCAATGTAGGCGGTGTCTGTGTTGGCAGTGGGGATGTGAGGCTGCCAGTCTTTGGACGGTTTGGTCAGGTACTTGGTGTCTGTCACTACCCATTTCATCCTTGGCCATCCTGGTAAACATAATCACAAAGACAAACACAGAAATATTTTAGCTGACACAGAGCAAAAAGAAAGTGCGTTTAGATCCTTTCATCTGGAGCCGCACTAGGTTGACAATGTTCACCTTTCAAACCTCCTGGTCTCAAGGCCAAAAGTAAACAGCCGACTCTTTACAAGCAGAGTGACATCACATCCACCCGTTCACACACTGAAGCCTTAAATTGGCCAGTGAACTACACCCTGTTATTCCCTTTAATGAGTCTCTACTCTAATGGCTGCCAAAGAGACTGACACAGAAATGACTGCTGCTGAGCAAGCAGCAGTGACAATGGTGCATTTAGGCTGACTGACCTTTGAACTGGATGATCTCTCCGTTAGGTGTCTTGGGCAGCCCTTTGAGACACACCTCACTGGTCAGAGCCAGACTCACACCACAGCTGCCCAATAGGAAGCCAATCTGTTGGCTGCCTGCATCCTATGGAGAGGGACAAGGGTCAAAAGACTTATGACACACATGGAAGGGCTAGTATACAAATACTGTGGCAATTAAAAAACACAGATGCACTCTAGCTATCAATATATTGGTCTTGTAAAAAAATCGTTATTTTAATAAGACAATATGAGCACTGAGTAATGTTATTTACAATACACAGCGTGATAATTAGAAGCACATACATGGTGTTATAGTGTAGTTGCTAAATAAAATAGCTGCTCAGTTACAATTGGCCTCGTTTCAGTGCCACAAAATTCTGAATAACTAAGACTGATTTGTATTTCTCAGTGATCACCACAGAGGAATTCACTTGACAAGAGTGTCATCGTTACCTGTCGTGACAATGGTACCTCAATGGGCACAGGGATGACCTCGGCTAACAGGCAGCCATAGAAAGCCACCCAGAACATGCCAGGGTCGCTGTTGGGATACACCAGGGCCACCTATGAAACAAACAAAGTTATTTTTACCCGCTCCCTAATACTTTACATACTGAGTGGCATCTGAGAGACTCTTACCCGATCTCCAGGTTGTAGGACAGGTTCTGTCTTAGTGCCCAGTTTATTCAGCAGTGTATAGGCCAATTTCAGACTGCGACTCCATAGCTTTCCTGTGAAAAAAGAAAAACCAATGATGATTTTAAAATGTCCTGTTTGTTGTATATTTATTATGTTGTATAACTGATCCAGGATAGTTCAAGTCCACAACCCACTGACGCTCCTGTAGGAAATGTGCTGTACATGTAGGTGGTATTCTGCTTAAGCCAGCACATATTTATCTACTTAAACCAGCTCATATGCGAGACATTACTCACACATTTACATTTGGTGGACACAATATCATGAACACTAACTTTGGACTACACAAAACTGTTGCCGTTTCCTGTCAACATTATCATTTCTATGAGTGGAGTTGGTGCTCACCGTATGTGAGTGTGTAGAGGGGCTTGCCGGTGATGTCCAGAGCAGTGAGGGCCGGGCTCTTGGCCTGCGTGGCCCCCCAGCGGGCTAGGGCAGCCTGCAGGGCAGGAGGCCAGTTACTGACCACTCCGAGGGGCTCCCCCTTCACCGGGATGATTTGACGTCCCTCTGGCTTCGGGGTGTTGGGGTCAGGCTGGGGCACTGGACAACAGCAGAGGTACGGATGAGAGGGGAGGCAGTAGATGATTAAGAGAAGCCTTCAGCATGCCACAATATGTTGCAATATAGTGTAGTTAGGTTAAAATAATAATACATTCATTTTGGCCATTGTTTTTCCCCTTCTGTTGAGCATCCATTAAATTAACATAATTAGTTATGTCAATAGCTGTATAAGTAAACAAAAAAATCTAACATTACAAAAGTTCATATCAAAAGCAGTAAAATATACCACCCACTATCAGGCTGAATGAAGCAACAACAAGCAAGTGAGATATTTTTATACAGACTAATTAGGATGGTGAAATTCAAGCTTGATAAATGTGCTCATGTGAACAAGGGAGTGCTTATACCTGTGATTATTTCAGTTGAAAGGGTTTTTTTCTTACAAAAAGACAAACCTGAATGCATGAGCACACTCTGTGTCTCACCTTCTACAATTTCCTCAGAGTCATCGAGGAAGAACTCGCTGAGTGGTGGTCTCTTCGGCCGTTTGAGTGTGTTCAACAGCTGCTGGATCTTAGTGGACACTCTGCTGTTGACAGGCACGCCTGGACAAACAACAAGCCAACAGCCACAGTCAGAAACAACCCAAATCACATAAGCGCACATCCACACATGCAAGTCTATTGTATCACAAATACTTAGCTATTTTATCACGCACGCTCACACAGGCACAACCTTGGCACTAGCACAAGAATCAGCAGCAGGAAGGATTAAAAAGGGAAATTGGTAGGAGACACAGATTGGACAATCTTTAGGAAAATCAAACGTAGGAAGTTGTCTACGTATAAACCTATGACACCAGACAAACATAGAGACAGAGAGACGGACACCAAGCTGGAAAGCAAGCTGATTTGGGGCTCTTCAGCATCCCTCCCCTTCCCCGATTTCGTTTTATATTACCTTTTCCTTTTCCTTTTTTAAATGAAAGTCAAGACAGGGACAGGATTAATGGACCCAAAAGAAAGAACACAACATATCTGTGATTAGCAGCATTCACCACACAGTGAAATGAGGATAATGTTGAACATGGGCAGATCTTTTATCGATTTGAACACTCCAATCAGTTTCGTCACTGCAATGCTGTGAGCCATGCGGTCAACGAAAAACAAAAACAGGTCACTCAAGTGTCATAATTAACACATGAAATAGGTTTGACCTCCAATCTGAAGAAGATCGATAACCAGATGACAGTAACCAAGTTCAACATGTAGAAAACTACTTTGATTTTTCTACGTTTTTTTAGTGGAGATATACACCCTGATATATACACTGACACCACCAACAGACTTCTATAAACATCTCAGCTTGAGTGAGTGTACCGTCAGCAGTATCCAGCATGCTGGAGCGGCTCTGTCCACGACTCATGCCCCTGACGGCTGGAGGCAGGTCCACCCTGGACCCTCTATCCTGGGGAGTGGAGGATGTCACATCTGGGGGGACGCTGTTTTCTGTAGGAGAAGAGAAAGTGAGAGTCATGAATAGGAACAACAGCCAACAAACCCTGTTCTGTATCTGTCAACATGGAGCGTTTTTATCAGCGAAGTTTACCAATGCGTGTGTGGGCCAGTAGATCGGCCAACAAGGAAGCAGCAGGTTGGAGCTGTGGCTGGGGCTGTGGCTGGGTCTTGGGCTCTCCATGGGAGAGGGTGGAGGACGCAGACGAGGACGTGGAGGAGCTTTGGACGGAACGGTTGATCCAGTAATCAGGGCTCTGCAGGCTCTGGGCTAGCATTGCACTGAGAGCTGCCTTCCTGCGCAGTGAGCCCTCATCCTCTGATGCAGAAGATGTGTCTGATGGAAGGAGAAAACCCTGAATATTAAGATGTCTTTTACAATATTTAGCCTCAAAGGAAACATTTGTAATTTTCTAGCCTTCTTAAAAAGGGGTAGAGGTCAGCTACAGGGCAGCATCCCTACGGTTGGCAGTGATACAGTGTCTTGATCCAGAGACACGTCAGTCATGTGGACACCTAATTGTCCAAAGGGAAAGCTACCCACTGTGTATGATAAATGTAGTTTACCTGGAGGTGTGCAGGTTTCTATGGGAGACTGGACAAAGGCTGAGCGTCTCTTTGTTGGCATGGGTAGTGCCATCTTCTCTTCTTTGTGTTTGGCCAGTGCTGCCTGCACAGCCTCGGTGTGGATGTCTATATTAACGCCAAGAATAAACAGAGAGGGACAAATAGGTGAGGTAGACAAACAGAAAGAAAGAGACAATTCTTTACTAAAAAGAGTAAGTCGACAGGATGATGATTTGTTATTGCTGGATGGTATGTATTCAATGATTTTGTTAAGGTTCTTATGTACGGTGTTTACCTGATCTGTAGCGGTCATCCCTGGCCCCTCCACTGCGGTGTGTGCGGTGGTGTCTGGAGGCTGAAGAAGTGGAGGTGCCCGGGGCCTCAGGACTCGGGCTGGGGTCGGCGCTGTGGCCGGGGGAAAGCTGTACATCTGGCAGAGACAGATCCACATCTGCAGAAAAGAAGCAGGTATGTGAAAAGTCAATAAAAACACATGTAGGGTGACATTAATAAACAACAATCAAACATGATCTTCTGGAAAGTTGCCCACTCTTGCTCTATATAATGCCCTTACAGCTACATGTAGGCATAAATATTGTATTAAACTCAGAGAAGCGCTCTAAATTTAGCCTCGCTACAGAGCCTCTGAGCAGAAAGTGAAATAAGGACATGTACTTGACTGATGTAACTTATACTGTTAGACGCAGTACATGAAACTAGGCTAGATTCAAGCAAATATATTTTTAGTCGAATTCTCTCAGAGGGCCTAGGCAACAAAGTCCCTGTGTAGATGATGGTTCAGAGGGATAATGACGCCGGATTGGACGGCTGACGGAGCAGGAGGTGATCTTTGGAGCTCCAAAGCTTCCCAATACCTGCTTTGACATCTAGGGCAAGCTGCCAAAGCAGAACCCACTAGCAACCATGGGAATTGAATTCAAGTACTAAATATGGAAATTATCCATATGAGATTTAGATTCCTGCAGTCCTTTTTAAATTCCCTGTGTGCATAATCACTTTACATGTATCATGTGGTAGCTCAAGTCAAAACAGGCCAAGGTTAAACTGGCCGGAAAGGAAGTTAAGTATTCCTCTTTTGTATAATGAGCTTACAGTGACACATGAAGTAAGATCTTCTCATGCCAATGCTAATGTGGTGCAATTCTTCCTAAGGAAACACCACACCCTCATGTGAGTCAGCTGACTGAGAAAAACTGAACATATCATCTTACCAACGAGATGAAACTCTGGTACTTCCTTACGCATGTGACTGCTAGTAAAGCAACAACAGTTTGAGGAAATTGTGTTCAAGTTTCAACTGTGACACACACAGTGGTTTTGGGTTATTCTTTGGGTTACCAACACCGCCGCAGCTATTAGAGAAGTTGTTACATGTTACTCTATGCTTTGTTTTCATAAGTTCAATTCCCATTTTAGCCACTAGAGTGCCACAGAAAGCCAGAAATTCTCTTTGACAATTTGGACAAAGAGAATTACAGTCACACTGGATATTCAGTGAAGCTACTTTTTATTGAGCTGAAAAACTTAAACCGTACTGGTTTTTCTATGTAATTCTCCTTACAGATGGGGGCGAGCCATTAGCTCAAATGCAACGTCCAGATTACTGAACTCATGACTTGGTGAGTACTTGTGATGCAATTACTTTAAGTTTCCACATCTCAGAATGACCAGCACCCAAAAATGCTGACAGGCAGATAAAGATTACGCAGGAAAGAGGGCTTAGAAGTGAAATTAGGAAAAGCAATGAGCAGAAAATGAGTTGGTCTTACTTGGCAAATGGGGGATGTAGGAGGCCAGCAGCTTGGCTCTCTTCTTCTCATAGCCCTTCTGCGTGATGTCACCTAGGAGAGAGGACAGCGACACCACACCGTTATGTTAGTCATAATTACCACACAAACATCGTAGACTGCGCACACAGACACACACACCAGATGAAGTACACACAACACTCCTCTGACACACACAAACACACAGCCTCCGCTTTAGCTAATACATGTGCAGTGGTTGTGTAATAACAATAATCCTTTAAACCAAATCTAGGGAACTCCACATGTTAACAGCTCAGTCCATTTAATACTAAGCAAGGAGATAACACCATTGTTTAGCCTTACATTAGCCCCGTTGAATAAACATGATGAGTGCACAAAAACCTCCAAGAGGCAACGAAACCCAAATATGATTAAGGCAACTAGCTGATAATCAAGCATGGCAGAGAACAATGGCAAATCTGAAGGCTATCAGGAACATTTGGGATAGCAAGCAGAGCAGAAAAGGAAGCCATGTGAGCCGGTTTCACATGGGACTCAACGATTTATCACCCCCCCGTCTTTTTCCCACTGTACACTCAGCCCCACCCCTTCCTCATTTGGCCTTGGACTGGCAGGACTCCCACTGCTGCCAGAGTTTGTTGGAGAGCAACAAAGGCAAGACAAAGTCTACTTAACTGGGACCCCAAAACACACAGTCAACATGCATGCAAGACACACCTTATCCAGGTCACAAACACACAGACCACATACACACTCCCCTTGTATACACAAACAAACCCACTACTGCAAACTCTCTCTGTTATTCTTCTTCTCCTGTGTCCAGCGATAACACCGTATGCTATGTCAAGTGCGATGTGCCAAAGGACTGCTTAGCCTCAATCAACCAGCACCTTCTCCACACACAAGAAACCAGCCAACTGGGAGGACAAGAAAACGGAGAAAATCAAAGATAACAGGGAGGAGAGGTTTGTGGGTGATGAGGTGATAAACACATGGTGAGAGTCACTGGTAGAAGTCAGAGCGAACACAGATCGGTGTGTGTGTGTGTGTGTATGAAATAACAATGGAAAGAAAATGAGGAGAGAGAGGGGGGGGGGCCAAAGTTCAACAGCAGATTTGGAGGGTGGTGGGCTGGATAAGCCGGCACTGAGTGGGGAGTCCCATGTGTGACTGGGATTCTGTGTGTCTTAAAGCTTTCTCACACTCTGGTCACTATCTGGTGGTGTGTAGTGTTTGCCTGGAAAAACAACTTAATCAAAATAAAAAAAAGCAGTTCCCTTTAGGATTGAGTAAGTAGATTAGGGAGTATTTGAGTTTGGCAGACTTTTATTTCAGATCCTTCCATGCAGGAAATTCTTGTAGTTTCACACTGGGAAACGGGGGGGGGGGCAGGCATCATTTTCAGAGGGAAAAAAATGAAACAACAGAATTCAGAGACAGTTTGAGAGAGCATGCGTGTGTGTGTGTGTGTGTGTGTGTGTGTGTGTGTGTGTGTGTGTGTGTGTGTGTGTGTGTGTGTGTGTGTGTGTGTGTGTGTGTGTGTTGAATGCTGAGTGCTCGTCATTGTCGGCATAAGAGAGCTCAAATGGGTTGGCCGGCAGTCAGCTCTGAGTTCATGCCTGGGAACACACATGGCCTTAAATGTACTTGGGATGAAAGCACAGCAGCAAACGTCCGTTACAGTCACTGTTTCTTTGTTTGTTCTTCTCTTCAGCAAATGCTACAAGCCAGGAAAACACTCACAGGCGGACATCAACAATCAATCAGCAATCAGCAGCAGATTGATTGTGATGGACTGGCACCTCATTGTTGTTGGAGATGGGGTTCTGTAAATCCCTGTCCCGGTGTCCAAGTGGTGCCCCGGAGGGAGGAAGGGAGGGATGGAAAGATGGAGGGAGGGAGGGTCATTAACACAGACAGAGGAGAGTCTGTATTAGTGTGAGGGCATAACAACAGGCGTGGACTGGCACCACCACACTGGCTTTGTGGACGGAGCAGTGGGCAGAGACACCGAGGACTTCGGGTTGAAAGAGTGAATGTGACAGCTGCTTGAAAACAGAGGAAAAGCTGTAAGTTTCGAGAGCAAGAATGTGGGGTTTTGAGTGCGAGCATGAGCGAAACAGTACAGTGTGTGTGTGTGTGTGTGTGTGTGTGTGTGTGTGTGTGTGTGTGTGTGTGTGTGTGTGTGTGTGTGTGTGTGTGTGTGTGTGTATTCTGAGGTCAGGGGACAGGATATGAGCGTTACCCCACCCTGTGTGTGTGCTGCCAAAATCGTCTCCCTGTGTCTGTCTGGAGAAGGAGGAATGTGCTGATTGGAGAACACCAACGCTAACAGCGAGGGCCAACTGGCCAGGACAGCTAGCCCCATTGGCCAAAAACCCCTCTGAGGCGCAGGAAGCAAAATATTTGTGTGTACATGTGTGTATGCACAGCTGTTGCAGGTTAAGGGGTGCTACAGTAAACAGAGCAGTGAATGCTGACTGAGCCCGGAGCAGAGTTGCATTACAGGCCCTCTCTGTGATATGTGTGTCAGTGTGTCAAACCAGGATCATGTGTGTTTTGTTGCCCGGGCGTATGCTGGACCTGCTCGACATTGTAGTGATGCTAGAGGCAGGTTTAGATAAGTGTGTGTAAAAATGTCTCTAAGACGTGTCATTTCAGTGACAAATGTCATCTACTTCCTGTAAGCAATCATTATAATCCTTCCTCCTGTCATCTAGGCGTTAAAGTGGGTCTTCATCAAGCTGGTTGTTTAAACCAATATGGCTGTTTCAGAGCTCATACAAGTCACGATGACAGTGACCCTCTGTCTCTTCCTCTAAACTCCTGCTGTTGACCTCTGACCTCAGGGCAAGCCAGATAGAGGGCTGATCCTCTCACATCTGACGGCAAAGGGTCACAGAGGGGATAAACACTCTTAAACGGCATTACCAGTCACACCAATAATTATTACAGAAAGCTACATTACGACATAGAGGGGATTTTACAGCACACGTTGTGCATCCAGGCATTACAGGCCAGTTTTAATCTGCACTGGCATTCTCCAGCACATTACAGCCTTTTGTGTTCGTGCAGCTCATGGGTTCGCTCATCATGGTGGTTGAGGCCAACAAATACATATTCTCAGATTTCTACAAATCGGCTGCCAAATTCTGGTTAATAATGGTTTTCAGAAGGGATTTTGTGACTTTAGTTTATAGGTGACATGTTGCTTGTTCTAAAAAAAGCTTAAACTTTGGTGTTGAAGGAGTAATGTTTCCAAATTTTCCAAAATCGATAAAGTAAACTGGTGCCTTAAACTGGTGGATCTATAAGATTAAATGGCCCACTACATTCAGATTATGGTTTACGTGAAAGGAATCCTTCTAAAACATTAGCTGTCCTGATGCCATAATACTTCAAGGCTTAACATTAATGTGTTGATAGTCGTTTCCATTGGGTTTTTCCGTGCAACCGATATGTTGAATCATATGACTGCCTGGCTGGAGCTAACGTACTTAAAATGTTGTATCTTAGGTCACTACTTCTCAAAAAAACCTAAAGAGAAACACTCAAACCACATCAAGGAAGAATAAATAATGAGTAATAAACAGCACACAGCCAGAGAGGGCTGGGAAGGAAGGACTGAGGTTATGGTTATACACACATGCTGTGTGGGGAGAATACACAATGGAACTCAAATGAACTGGGACAAATCCTCACCCGAAGCAGCTAAAACCTTATGCAAGACTCCAGGTCATTCAGCAATGTGTGAAATTAACATTGGAATTAGAAGAGGACTTGAAAGTTTTTGTTTTTTTGGTTGAGGTTAATAATCTGAACAAACAGTTTAATTCCAGCTGCCACTATCGGGAAACAGCACTTTGGTAGAAGTCTCAGACGTCTACATAAAACTCCAACAACAAAGCCAGAGTGCTTCCCGGCTATTCTTTCAATCAGAGTAACACCTGCTGCCAACTTCTATACTGCGACGCAACAATCCTTTTACTTCTTAACTGATATGACTTGACTCGTGAAAAAACGTTTTCAATTTTGTAAAATGCTCCGCTGTGCCCGAGAGGCTGAGTGAAGCACTATTTAATGCCAAAGTTTTCCATCTGTTCTGTGGTCAGAGCACATTTTCTTAAATTAAAAGCCCACTGGCATCTTGAAAAAGCCTTTCGTTGTTTTTAAAGTATAGCGGAAGCCCCCTGGGTTATGGATGAACATGGCAGTATATGAACGCCAGCAACCCTGGGACCAGATGATGAAAACACTCCCAACAGTTTACCAAAACAATATGAATGATGAGCCAGCACAGATCCCGGGGGTCTCAATAACAGTCAGAGGTCACTGCTGGGCTAATGTGTCCTCTCATAGACACAATGATGAGCTAATAGTCGATGCCAGCAGACAGGAGAGAGTCTAAACTGGAGGTAACACCCGCCCATCCACCAACCTGACCAACACACACAGGAACAATCAGATTAAAGTCAGTTAGGTACAGCAGCGGTACATCATTTGTGTGTGTCAGTGTGGTGGGGGGGGATTCTAAATGGCTTCAGGACTCAGCTGATAAGCCCCCCAGCACCCTCAACGACACTAAGAACGGGTATGAACAAAAAACACTGAGCCAGTTTTCTGCTTCTCTGTTGAGGATGTTGTAACACTGATATTTTATCTCATTAAATATGGTTGGTGTCGTATTCTGGTAATTTTGCAAACACAGCCCACTGCGAGCTCCTTGCATACACACACATAATTATCCCCCTCCCCACTGTTGAAGCCCTATAATTACTGTGGTCAGATTAGTCTGGTGGTATCCAGCTCTGGTAGGAAGCAACATGACTCTGTCACCCATGGTTTCCTCTTGCCTCATAGTATCGGTTCCTCTCTCTGAAGACACACACAGGCTACTGAAAAAAACATGACACAAACACACACAGGTCCATGAGAATAACTACCTCGATTACACAGATAAATAAATAAAACCTCCCGCTCATGTTGTGAGAATCATCCAGCGTTCACATTTACGGTTTATGTGTAAATCTGTAATCTGAGATTACATCTAACCTAACAGATTACAACGCTCCGTCTGGACATTTGTGTGGACTTGTGTGGTCAAAAGGATAGATGACAAACATGTCTGAACTGAGACTAGCCTCCGAGCCCGTAGCGTAGGACTATTTTCTAACTCTGTGAGGTCATGATCCAGCGATACTGGTTTGATCTGCACAAAGATGTCTTTGTCTATCAGGTGTTTATTGTCCGTAGTAAATGAGATGCTAACATGCAACACTGTTACAACTCAATTTACGAGAAATAGATACCACCAAAAGAACACTCGTCTGAAGTATGGTCTTGGTGAGCACATGACAACACAGAGCAAAGCCACAAACAGAAATTCTCCCACAAACAGTCACAGTACGTACATTTATATACAACAACACACATAAACACAGGGGCTGAGAGAGGAACCAACTTCCCCCACAGGATCTTATTTATAGAGCAGAAACACAAAACAACGAGCAGACTGTGCTGAGAACATGGGTAAATAGCATTCGGCAGGAAATGCAAATGAATGAGCCTGACACCAAGGCCATTTATTTGCACCTGGACGTTAGCTTTAAGTGGATGTTAGAAGCTAATTTCCATAGCTTAGCTCTTCAATGGAAGCAGTTAGACAAGAAGAAAAATAGCCAATTCTAAATTGAATATCTTTAGGTTTTGGAGTCTTAGTCTCAAATTTACAGGCATTTTTCACATTTTATAAACCAACTTTGTTGGTCAATTGTCATCCTCACAGTATCATAAGAAATACAGAGTATTTATTTGCCTTATCATTTTTTCCCTACAGATGAAAGTCTGTAGGGACTCCACAGATGAATCACAGTTATCAAATATCAGCAACATTCAGGTCTCAGTCTCAGTGGGTAATTTGTTCATGTCTGGTAAGAGACTGAAACATTTATACAAAGGCCTCCCGACTCCAGGACCAATGTTTTCCACTCCAAAAGCAGGCCTACAATTCTTCTGGGACCCAGTTAGCCCATGTGGGGGTTTTCAGGCAGACATAAAGGATGAAGTAATCTCCAGATGGAAGAAAAAAATCTGCCGTCCAGCTGAGAAAAAGGCGGAGGGAGTTTAATTTGGGAGTGTGATAGAATCTCCAGTGGAAGTGGTTCGTATTTGGTTGCATAAAGGGAGGAGCCATCAGGTGTTGACTGTTAACTGAACTGTCAAATCATGATTGATTGAGTTGGGCAACATCTGTGGTTAGTCATCATTTATTACTGTATAATGAGGAGTATTATTAAATGGCATATTGTATCATTTCCTTTTAGTCTATCTGTAGCTGTGCACCCATTTTCATATTACTGCCCCTTTTACTATACAGACAAGAGAAGAATAAGCAGACTGAGATCTGCATTTTAGCACAGATCAGTTCAAGTGAAAAACTCCAATGGGATGTAACAGCTCTACAATCAAAGATGTGCAACACCTGTGTTCGCCATTACAGAAGGTAATGAGCTAAGGGAGTGAGCAGCACAGAGGATGTAATAAAAGGTGTGAGTAGTGGTATCGAAAACTGAAAGTGAAAGCATGTAAGAGGCACTGGTAGGAAAGCAGCAAGGTGGGGCTTAAAGGAAACTAGAGGGAACAATAAAGACAAAGACCGAAAGACAAGGCACACAAGTATATAAACACATCAAAGTCACTGTGTAAGTCCCCTGAATCTGAGACCATCGCTTATTCCTTCAGCTAAGCCTTAGAAACACTTTCATCATTGTAAGACACATGTCATGCACACAAACAAGCACACCGACACACATGCTGGCCAAATTTAAATTAAAACTCCACCTCAAACACCTAATCGTTTCATCAAATCAGACCTTCCTGTACGGGATGAAAACACTTCAGCTCGATTGTGTTGGTCCTAATAGGATCAAACCAAGATTAGGCTTTATCCACAAACCCAAAGAAACATCCAGCAATCAGACTGGACAGTTAGCATCCTGGAGTTGTTTTTGCCAAAGAAATAAAACTAATGTTCCTTCCAAGCTTTTAAAGCATTCATATTCTGTTTGAGTGCAGACTGAGCACTGCCCTACTTCCTCCATTACTTCTATTACATTGTGCATTTTATATTGGCGGATACAGCCCTCTTGAGCCAGCTGTGTAAGTATAGTGGAGTTTTAAGCTGGGTGACAGTAACAGCATTAAAAAAGACAGACTAAAAATGTCCTCCGTAATCCAATTCATGTCACTGATTGCGGACTCCTTAATTTACCTTTCATTAAAATTTGATAATCCCTTTTTATTAGTGATGCTCACCTTTTAATATACTCTCACACACTGATTCGGGTCACAGTATTTCCCAACAACAGGCATGATTTACAACGTGACACTGATAAACTGTTGTAAAGAAACACTTGATATCAAAGTGATAAGACTGGTGAGCAACTGTGGATGGCTCATATCTGACGTCAGACAGGACAGCTGTCTCCGGATAGCCACAAGTGGGTTGTATGTTAGTACAAGGTTAATGTATTTAATTCTTCAGTCAGTCTGCCTTTAATAACACTACAACCTCAATGAGCTGTTAGCTAACGGGTTGCATGTTTGTTGTTTTACTGTGGGTGCACACGTGAGTGAGACTATATAAAGCGAGAGGCCAAATCCCAGATCACTTTCTGGTCAGATTAGCTAGCTACCCTGCCGCTCACTGGATTATCTGTCACTACGTACAAAAATTGCTTGAGAATAATAGTGATAGAGCGCATTAGTAGCCCAGTGGTTAGAGTGCATGCCATATGACCGCCATGTCCTGGGTTTGATTTCAGCCTCAAGTCCTTTGTTGTATTCACTGCCGTTCACTCTCTCTATCATAGTGGTTAAAGCACAGCTGTTACTTATAAGATTGATTAGTCAGCATTGATGTTATTAGTAACACCTGTGCTTTTTTGTACTATGACAAGTTCAAATGTCTGTGAAAAAAGTTTTTCCACTGTATAAATTGACCTGTGCAAGTCATTTAGTCACTTTCTCTTCTAGCTCGTTTATTTTAAGTATGAGGGTAATGTAACCATGTCAGTAGGTTGACTCTGACCTAGTTCATTGCACTGTAATTAACATGAAAAACAAAGTACACACGTACTTAGACCAAGGTATCCTGGCTGGTTACCTGCTTGACAGACCAGTGTTTCAGCATTGCTGGGTAACCAGAGTGTACTGAGCAGTGAAAGTGAGTCAGACGTATTGAGTTCCACTGTGGTAGTGTTGTAGTTCAGATAAACAGGGGCTAGAAGTGTGCAACAGACCTGACCTATGGTTCACTGAGAATTATACATCAACTGAGCCGACATCTGGCTGTTCTGTTGTCCACATGTGGTCAGTGAGAACACTAGAGAACATTTAACCATACACACTGAGCTTGGTTTAGCAACATCCTAGCTATGTTTCATCCCTAGAAGACATATGTACCAATGATGCTCATCCACCGCTTAATTGCTCATGGATGATGGGGTTAAAATAGGACATTAATACAGGAGGAATGTTAACCAGACAGCTGACTCATTAAATTAATAGTATAAGGTCTTAACACGAAAGGGGTGGCATGTGAGTAACACTCACATCCTGAGGTGTTGAGTCTACAGCTGGCACTTAAACCACACAGGCCTTATTGCCTATGTTCCACTCTCTGGACAGCTCATGGTCCTGACCTCCCACCACCCACAGCTCACAGTCATTAAACAGCCTGTCATCATGACGGGCATCTACCGCCGCTCTGAAAACGATGGCTCTGAATGTGCGGGGATGTTCAGCATGTGTTAAAAGTAAATGTGGTCCGTCAAAGCTCTAATATACACAAACCTTTGCGTCAGTGAAAACATGTCACTTCACGTGGAAGTGAAGGTGCAAGGTCACAGGGGAATGCTAGTGAGGCGGTGTTAGCAACAAGCTACTCACTACAACACGGCTAGGTAAGGGGATTAGATGGAAGAGTACTGACATATGAAATAAAGGTGAGAGACCTAAACGTGCAGCAACTAAAACTGGTTTGATCCTGATACGACTTAAGGAAATGTAACTTCGCAAATGCAGGTAAATTTGAAAACCACGCCGCCAAAAACAGAACTTGAAACTCACTGCAAAGTGAAAGCATTGCACATGTAAGTCTGACATGCAAGTTTGAACTGTAAAGACACTAATAAAATATTGCCATGTTTTTTTGGAGGGAATGCAGTAGTACAGGAACACTCTATGCTTTCTATGTAACCAAAATTATTCAGAAATGGCCGAGAGGTTTTAGAAAAGGATGTACAAACTTTCAAGTAAGTACAGTAGTATGAACATAGTTTTTTAGAGTCAGACATGACGTTCTCACTTGATGTCAGCACACACAGTCTCGAGAGAAAGTGTTTGGATAATCTTAGGATTTAACTTTAACTCTTAAGGCTGTTTCATCACAATCACAGCCAGCCGATTTAAATAACATCCAGACAACAGTGTGTCAGCGTGTTGTCATCGTCTTTGGGAGCATGTAGCACGACAAACACCTACTGTAGATCAAGGGCCTCCTACAGGTATAGGAATATGCGAAATACTGTGTTGATATACTGTCACTATTGGCGTATCTTTAGTTCCACACACCATCTAAACAGAGTCTAAATCAATGCTAGCATTACAAATCTAGTCCTATACTCATACTTAGCAACAAACAACCAATCTCAAAAGCAAATCTCCAGGAAATGACTTTGGTCAGCACAGCCAGAACTGTAGCGGTGATTCTAATTATTAACCTAATGTTTCCATTCAAGGCTATGAACATACAATTCATACAACATGGCCCGTGCTATTTACAGTTGAGGATTAACCGGTTGAAGCCACACCCATTCTATGTGTTTTCAGGGCATTTGTTTTACATCATTCTCTGGAGAGTTGAATTAAGGGGGTCTAAGACTTCAAGCCAAACTCCAGCACAATGTGCTCTGAGGGGCCAAGAGGGGAGATACACATCAGCTTATTGAGGGGCTTCCTGAGGACTTCTACTTTTTTCGATAACCCTTTGGCTCCGCACAAGAATAAGGAAGAGAACTATTCAAATGTAAGGCACGAGTCCAAAAGAAAAAAAAATACAACTACCCAATGAGTGACCGACGGAGAAAGCAGTTGACCTTTTGGAAACTTTCATTGTACATATACAGCGGGACTGGTTTACCCCTGAGCTCTGGTTTCCCATCAGCCCTTCCTGTGACGCAGACCTGCGCTTTCATATATAGAAACCGACCAGCTGCTGAGAAAATACCCTGCGTTCTACAAAGGCTGTAATGATCAGCTATAACTGATCAGCTGAAGAGCCCAAATGAGAGACAGAAAGACTTTGAATAACACGATTTATAAAAGACAGCAGGCTTAAAGGCATATAGGCTCTGGTCATTTTTAGAGTTATTATACACAGTCATATTTACAGATCATTGTTACTAGAGTTTTATTACTAAAAGGAAAACAATGTCTTTTATGATCCAAATATCAGAAAAGTCCCTTTAGCCTCCTTACTAGGACCCCTCCGTTCTCAATCTAATACAAACCATGTTGACATTTACAGATACGTTTGAACTGCTCAACGACATTAGAGACATGAGTGAACAGACTTGTTTGTTATCGAAAAAACATATCTGGAAGCTGACTATCAAGCAAACATGAACACAGAGAAAGAATCAACGTAAATCTGGTTGTTTCCTGCATCACAACAGCTGCTGGTCCAATCTTCAATGATTCTCTCAAGCAGTGGACACACCAGCAGGTAAGGTTGTTCACACTCCTTACCTGCACCTTTATCACCATAATAATAATAATAATAATAATAATAATAATAATAATAACATGACCAAATTGCTACAGCAATGAAGTACCGAAACTCATAGCATAATTTCATCAGTAATAATGTTAAAGTGGCTCTATTATGCTTTTCCACTTTTTCCCTCTTCTTTAGTGTGTCATATATATTTTTGTACATGTAAAAGGTCCGTAGAGTGTAAAAGCTGAAGTCCACGCCTAAAAGGAGTTACCCTCCCCCTCAGAAGCTCCTGAGCTGCCTGAAACGGCTCCATTGAATTCTATCCTTCACTTCCGTAACTTTATGAGGTCACAATGTTACAGAAGTGATGTTAAACTCCTTCCGGCTAGTTTGGCCCTCAATCAACGAAAGAGAGAGACGGCGCTGAAGCTCCGGAGGAAGAGTTTTTTTGAAATGTGAAACTTTGACCAATCACAACAGAGCGGGCTAGCTGACCAATCAGGGCAGACTTTAGTTTCTGGAGGGAAGAGCAAGCGCTACAACGGAGCATTTCAGAGAGAGGGTGAGAAGAGATGCTGCAGGACAGCCAGGATGAGAAAAACAAGGCGGATTATGAGCATTAACTCATGTAAACATGTTGTAACTGTAACTTGAGATAAAAAATATGCACCCGGAAAATAGCATAATAGGGCCTGTTTAATAATACACGATCTGTAGGCAACATGCTAAAAACATCTAGAACCACTGGTATGATGCTTTAACAATTAGCAGACCTATAGCAACTTTCTACATGGGTCAGACAGCAAGCTGATGGGCCTGAGAATGGCAGTTCTCAAACGACCGTGGTATTTCCCACACAACCCAGGGACGTAACAGTGACCCACATGTAGCGGCCAAGCATCTAGTGGTTAGATGTGCAAGTGTTTGCTACTGGCTCCTGTCTAGTAGCCAAAAACATTAGCCTCAGCGAGAAAAAAAAATGCACACAATTAGGGACTGACTCTTTGGGACTTTGAGAGGGTGGCCTCCGCTGCAATAAAGACGGAGCTTTTGTGTCAAAGAGATGCTTGTTTTCTCCTCCTCAGGCATGAAAGCGAATTTGTCTTGCCAGCCAGGTCTATTTATATTCACAAGAGCATTCTTCAGCATTAGCACGGTCACATGGCCCGCCGGGCAGCGGATAGCCTGCCGGTACATTGGGGGGACTCTGCATCAGCTCCCACAGTCTGACAACAACAAAAGACACAACATGATTTCTGTTTTGCTATCAATGTGTTTATCATTTAGTCCAGGAGGCTATAAATCAGAGTGTGAGTCAGTCAACATTATCTGGTGTGTCACAGCCCGGGTCCCTGACTAAATGACTGCAGGCCATGAAAGCAACAAGTGATTGTGCAATGCAACGTCAGAGAGGTGCTTCACCGTCACCGTCAGCCCAGTCGGGATCACAGGTAGGTCAAGCAGTGAATGAAGGTGGGTGTTGTTCAGACTGGGAGAAAGGGTCTGACATCTCAAAATCCCCAGTAATTCTTCACTTATGATGAGTCACAGATCGCAGCAAACTGAGTAAACAGCCAGGTGAGAAAGGAGGCTTAAACAGGTTCTCTCACTTTGTGGCGGATGGATATGCCCCGGAGAAGAGGGCACGCCTAATTACAGTGACTCACGGATTTCCAACGAGCAGCAAAAAGGGGACATATCACATCAACAGATGAATGATAATGTTGAGAGTAATGTGAACTTATATTCATAGACTGTAGGGAACGACAATAACGGGCCTTCCTCCACAAGGTCAGCACCATTTCAGTGATTGAGGCCTGCTCAAGGGTACCTCAGAAGAGAGGATGCTTGTTCGTGCAGGTGCTTCAACCAAGGCCCTTCGCGGCACTCTGCAGACACTCTCCCACTATGACATGTGTCTTTTCTCAGACTTCAACAGTGCAGTAACACAAGGGTCCCGACACTGAGGCAAATACTATGACAATAAAATCACATTGTGTTATCATTTAACTAAATTCTGTACTCTACACTAAACATTGTGATTAAAAAAATAGGAATATTTTTGTTTTTCTAGATATACTTCAATACAGAGGAGAGTGCGAGACTTTATTTCATTGAACATCAATCAAAATGTTTTATATGTAATTTACCATACCCTATCTGCCATATTGCCAAGCCCTGCCTGACATCACACGTGAGCTAGTTCAATAAGTTGAGCATCTTCTACAGTAGGAGGAGATGTGCAGGTCTGGAGGGATGATGAGTGGGATGTCAATACATCTCTTGGCACTAATTCAAAGGAGGCCGGTTAGCTTTTTTTCCCACAAGTATGCCTCAACTTCTACCTGGGGAGCGTAAAGAAGTCACGCTTACTAACCACACACACCAACATGTCCTCCCACTGCCACGCCGCTCTGTGAGGGTGTCCTGATATCAAATGAGAGCGTGTGAATAATTCAGACTACAACAGGTCCGTAGGAGGAAAAGGGACTGCAGCCATCCTAAACTATTCACAGTATAACAGTATTATAACACATGCAAACACACATTTGTACGCGCAAACACACAAACTAGCACACATTAAGAAAGACCTTTGCCAATAGTACACAACCATCTGCTTGGACCTGAGGCCTTGGCTCAATAGCTACAAGGAAGATGATTCGCCATTTTTGGATTCTGACCTGTTGGGCGCTAAATATACTACCCAAATATCTATATCTGTCTTTAACGGAGAAATAACACCCTGCTCTAAGCTCACTTGAATGCAGTGAGAAATTATAGTGTTGGGTTTTAAGTTGTCTTGCAATAAGACTGGGCAATAAATCAATTTCTTTATCATCAATCTTTATTATAATTTTGTTACAAAACGCTCATGAGGAAGTGTCATGGTCTACAGCTGTTGCTATGTTTAAATGCATAAGAACATTGTTTTTTTTTCCTGAAACACTATGAACACACAGGAAGTAGTCAAGTGGTCTGTAACTGCCATGTTCCCGATTTGCTTTGTCTGGGGACGTTAGTTGCATTTAATCGTCCCCTTTCCCTTGTTTCCAGTGTCTCTAGATGGCCAATTGTGCAATAAAGTTGTGATTCTAACAATGTCAATTTTAAACATATTGCCCAATCGTATTGCTCTATCATTTGGTAGAGTGGTCAACAAAGCATGTTCTCTTGAGAGGGGATTTCAGCTTTTTAAATCAGAGTGAGAGGCCCTCATTCCTCTTTTCGTGCCAGCCCAGACCTCCACCTTATAAACAACAGCTCTGCACTACATGAGCATGAGTTTGAGGAAGTATATCACACGTCTGCAATCTGTCTCACAATAAGCACATTGCCTGACTATTTACCAAAACAACAGTTTGCTGCATATCCTGTTAACACAGAGAGATAAAAGACATCCTTTCACAGTCTTCCTCACTGGTTGGGAGGATAGTCTTCCTCAAGGATCCATCAGGCTTTGTCCTGCACACAGTCACTGATGGCTGGGGTCAGGAAGATGGATGACTGATACAGACTGCGTTCATATCAGAGCTGTCATCCTCTGCTGAGGGCCGTCTCACTTAATACAAAACTGAGCCAACCCTGCTTCTGTTGCATCTGAAAGCTGGCTGGCTGGTTGACTGGATGACTGGCCTAGAAAGGAAGCAACTGGCAATAATCTAGTCCCTCTGTCTGCACAAACTGATCCCAGATGCAAACAAAGAGTGAAATGTCATCTGTTCATAAACACAGACAAGCACTTGAACCATGAGTCAGTGTTCCTGAGTTTAAGAACTTTCTAGAGGGAAGGATTGCCAATCACGATGGCATCTTGCCCCTGACCACCAGAAACTAACTCTCCGATGAAAAATGTATATGGAATTTTGCTTGTGTCAGCAACATAAGACTTCTGTACAATATTCCTGACACATGGATGTCAACCAGGTAGGCTGGCTCCAGGGAAGAACCAGACATGACCTTTTACCCCTGGCTTACTCAGCTGAGGGATTGCACGGTGAGAATGGTGAACCACTCCCATCAGTAGTACACACACTACACGTCATCTTCTCAAGTGTGACCAGTCACCAGCCCCTCCCTACTCTTGCTACGAAGGCAGCTCATTCCAACATGCACACAAAGGCTGGGTTCTGCTGAATGGCCTAAATGGCAGCAGAGCTCCTGGCCACGGCAGCTCAGACCAGCTGAATGGTCCTCATTGTGTTCCCATGGTCACAGGGTGCTAGCAAAACTGGGTGGTTTTTTAAGAGGCCATTTGGCAGGACTGTGTTCTTATCGGAGCAACGAAAGAACAGGCATTTCCGCTTGGTTCAGAGGAGCAGTTCTTATGGACTCACACTCAAAAATGCCTATAAAAGGTGATGACATGCAGAATGCATCCATTCATAAATGGCTTTTACACACATGAACTTAAAATATTTCAAAAATTAAAATGTTTAGTCATCATAGCTAATTGAGTAAAAGATTTACTCAACTACATTCAATACTAGCGGGCTGCAATCCAGAAAGCATCCACAGGCCATGTCGTCAGACAACCAATACGTGGAAAACATACAATGAGTAAACATGCTAACCCTAACCCCTAAACTGACAGACATATGTTGTCAACAGAGCAGGTTAAAAGGAGAGCTAATGTGATTAAGAGAGCCTAATGTTAAATCAAGATTACAACACAGCTACCAATGTTTAGAATAATATTGAAGTTCACCTTCAGGATAATGGATAATGTGAATATAGCATTACTGTGCAACCTTCAAGTCTCGTATGTCTCTCCCTGGCACTTGACATCACCAATAAGGAAGAGTCTCTCAAATACATATTCAGCAAATCAGTGCCTGTCAGGAATCTAAAATATGTGCTTTTAACAAAAGGGGTGGACAAAATCCTATGGATGAGGATGTAATACATTTCCTAGAAAAAAAATGGACAAAGTAGTTAATGTTAAAAAAAAAATCTCACAGAAATGTCTTTTTCTGGCTTATCCAGCAAATTAAATGCCATCATCACATTAATGCAAAAATCATATAAAAATTCAACATTGCCATAAAACTGAAATTCATAAAAACTTGATTTATAACACTGCCCAGAATACTATGAGAGTTACTAAAGGGATAGTTACCACAATATAAATAATGTATAAACAATATGGCAAAATCAAAGCCGACAAAATGATATCTATCTATCTAAATCTCACACACACACACACACACACACACACACACACACACACACACACACACACACACACACACACACACAGAGAAAAGGAACCAATGGTCCCACTCTGTTATTCTTACAATTAACAGTAATTACCTTGCGATAATGCATTCATACTTTTATGGAAGTATGACACGTAATAAATCTGTCAATTGCAAACAAACCATATCTTAAGTTATTATTACAGTCATGTTTGAAATGTTTGATCTGCATTTGTATTAGGAGACATGCAAAAGTGAACATATCAAATACTGGGTATCAGTTTCAGAAACAACATCACACTCCTAGAATAACCGAACATCATTCAGCGTGGATAAGTCAACAGAGAGAGGTCAGGACGCCACTTCAGCTGGAAGAATGTAGCCCAGGTGCCATGCAGGAGGAGAAAGGGGGATGCTGTCATTGGGATGTGACAGTGGGTGTCAATGGGTGTAGAGCAGGACAT